>NC_135014.1:3475971-4217706 GCF_051020955.1 Megalopta genalis | reverse complement strand
TTACTACCAACCATCCGAGATAGGAATTTGATGGCAATAACTCTTCAACGAATTGATACGAATCATGTTTAGATTGCATACATGCGAAACCCGTCGGAAAACATGCTGTTATCTTCGTAAACAATTGCAATGATAAAAAAACGAACTTGCACTAAAAACGTTCGTGTTACATAACAAGTATGTAAACGAACTCCATATCATGTTTGACGGTTTCTAGTCGACCGTCGTAACTGGAGAATGTAAAAATGGCAATCAATTATAAACTCCGTATTTCTGAAATATAAAATGTCACTGGATAATTAAACGTTGCCTGAAATAAGCAAATATGTGATTGAAATCCTGTATTCTTGCGCACGATATTGATCTTAAAATCATTTTCATCTGAAAAAACTACGCAATCGTTGAACCCAGAACAATGAAAAAAATAAGCATAACGAAGATAACGAAGGCGCCGTTATATTCGAAATTTTGGTGTAACATCTCCTCCTAATATTAATGTAGATCGAATTAATGTAATTAATGCAATGTATGCCACTCTGCGAATCCGCAGCACACAAAAGCGTATGAAAGAAGTGCCATAAAATATGATACCGCTAAAAATCATTGAACGAAAATATTTCTGAACCGAGAAAAACAGTGAAATTATCGGAGAAAATTGTCAAAATATAAAAGACTGTCTATCAAAAGCCGTATTAAAAAAAAAAGAAATTAACTATTGCTTGTATCAAAGCAGGAAATAAACGACAATTTAGAAAATAGTTGAAAACAGCAGAGATAAGTGCTTCCTTCGCCGCTAAAATAATATTAAGATATAGAGCAAGTCCTTTCTCAAACCGGCAGCGGTAATAGGTTTATTAAAGCCACAAGAAGACTGTCTAACAGAGCTTGTTCAAGCTTATGATTTAGCAAATAAAGAGCCGCTTAATGTCGTACATTTCCTAATAAACCAGTATATTTCTCATAATTCGGAATTCCTACGCGCACATTAACAGATCAAGGTCGTAATTTCACGAGCATCCCAATTTAACGTGTTATTAGAAAGACTACGGTTGGAACGCGTAGTTCGCTCAAGCTTTTAACCCCGAAGCGACGATCCTTTAAACCGGTGTCGCGCGATACTTAGAAAAAACACTTCGGAAATTAAGCACGATCAAAGATCGCCCAAGGACCAACGTTGGCAAGAGTTTCCGGATGCCATTCTTCGTTACCTTTCGCCCTCGTTTTCCATTGCGAAAGCATCGTTCACCAATCGAACAGATCTGAACAACACCTAGCCAACAAAGCAGGACCACTAAAAATCCTCGACGTCTTCGGCAACATGTATATTATTATCATTAATACACGCAATTTTAGAGATGTCCCTAAACCTGGGAAAAACGTTGAAGACTGCGAACGGTCCCAATTATCGGGGCTCGGAGAACCGCTAATCGAGGTCGCCGAGTAGAATCGGAAGAAAGCGAGTCCCGTTTAACTTCCTGCCAACCGGAGATTCACCGAGTATTACAACAAGTAATATGCTCACCTAATCATAATATCTCGCCCCGAGACGATCCCGAACCAGCAGAGGTTCATTCAGCGGAAACCGCGCGCTACCTTCTGATCCAACACTTCCGGCCGACACTTTGCTGTTCTGTCCTCCGGTTTCTCTGTTCCTTCCCTTAACAGGGAGCGCTATACGACTCGGCGTGGCGTCGATAGCGGGATAACTAAATCACTACGAGGGGGTCAGTTCGCGGCGAGTACGTCTGTCAATCTGTTAGTGCCCACAGCCATCTCAGGGACGTCGCGCGGGACCGCGAAATCAAGCCAACCCGGCCTCATCCCACTCCTCCACTCCCCAGACACTAGAAAAAAAGGTGTAGCAGAGACGCGAAGGGGGATAATCGGCCACCATTGACAGCTTCACGGAAGTAATAAAACTCACGGTTAAGGATAACTATCAACAAGGGGATGTCGTCGCCTGATCTCCGAGTCTTCGTCAAGGATTCGAGGCTATTATAATATCGGTTTCGGTTCTTCGAACGGTTCCGAACAAAGACCGCGAATCTCCGTGCGAAAATGATCTTATACCAATCGTACGGAGGGTTGGTCATTCGGGTTGGTCAGAATACTAATTGAATTCGCAACCTCTGTCGAACGATTGCTGTGCGGATTTTTATGGAAAATATTTTTCAAGTTGATTGCGAGATAAGAGAAGCGAGAGATGTACTCTTCCTTTTGATCATCTGAACAGGGTGAAGATAATGCAGTAAGATTCGCCACGTTTTCTCTCGCGCATAAAATCCGCAGCGCAGATATGAAGAACCAAGTTCGACAACTGCTGTTATATGTTATCATTACGGTTTCTATTTTACAGTTTCTTCTAAATGTTATTTTTTCATTTCTGAAACGACTCCGGGGTGAGCCCCGCCGATCCATCACTGGTTTCAATCTTCACCGCAATTAGGCTCGAATGCTGTCGAGGAAACGTCGGCGACCTGAACATTTTAATAATTCTGAATATTATCTCGTAATTCTTAAGTTCTCTGAATTCTGGTTCTCTAACAACCAGTTAGAATCATTGGCTATTTATTTGTTGATGCCGAGTGGTTTTTGACCCACGCCTCGAGCGTGTTGCAGTAACGAAGAGACATCGCATTTCCGTCAGCTTATCCCGGTCGTAGCATAAATAAATATAGCGTAGAGAGTTTCGATTGTTTTATCGGCCAATACTGCGCTACTCCGAACTGATCTCAATTAGTTCTGAAACATTAATCATAATATTATATAATATAATATTAATATAATAATAATATTAATAATATTATATATATAATAATTATATAATAATATAATATTATAATTATAATATTTATTCGACGATATTCATTGACGTTTCATCTCTTGAATCTTTTCCATTCTTATGCGTTCTCTTGTTAATCTATACATCGGTCTCCATAATTGCTAAAAAATAGTTTCAGGAAAATAGTATTAAAAAATTACATTACAATCACAAAACTCATCGTTTGATGAAAATAATAAAGACCGTAAGGTAGAAAATATACATAATTAGAAAATGGTACCTTCGTTTCTATCACTTTAATTACGACTGATTAACCGATTCACTTTCAGTAAGTACATGGTGTCCCATTGATTGACCTACCAAAGAGAAACGCGTGAGATTGAACCGGACGATGTAATTAACGAATTCGTTGACCGGCGTATTAACGTTATTGACGATAAAAAATTGATGTTTCCCTCGAAGTATAACCCTCGCGTCTAGCAGAAAAAACGAAACGACTATACTTGTACGTGTAACTGGATGATAAGGCCGAGACAAAGAGAAAACTTTTTGACTAATCAAATATATTGCCATCTACATTGGCGAATTAAAAAAGGAAAAGAGAGATCATCGAAGGGCCCAGTCTCTGCACCCCTGTGCCCTGCTCGAGTTAAATTACTATAGAAGACTTTATCCACTTTAGGCACTGGCCGTCAGGCAATCATCCTATTGGCGTGCCATCGTATCATGAATGACGGTAAGAAAAGCTACCGAGAGCCGGTTACCACGAGTTCCCCTGAAATACTATGTGCCGCTCACTCTCCTGTATTCCCACGGTCCACTTCGCCAAGACAAAACAATACGAAACGATGTTTTCAATCGGACCAACAATGGGACACGTAACGAATGCTCATCCTGACGGATGTCGCAGCAGTTGGCATGTTTGTCAGCATGACGTTTTAATGGACCGAAGAAAGACAAAGCATAATTGTTACCAATTTAAGGTAATTCCATCGGTGATGGGTTCCCGAGCGGTACCAACGATACATGCAACCTCCACGAAATTTAACCCTGTGATAATATCTTGGGGTCCGTCATGACCCTAGCCAAATTTTCTATAAAATATTTTCTACTACTGTAGCAAATGATAGTTGCAAATATCAAGTTATCCTAACTTGCTCTGAATATTTTTATATGGTCATACGGTAATGTAATTATTTGCCATGAAAGCACCCTGATCATTTTAGTAGTTGCAAAATAAAAAATATGAAACCAATTATTTGACCGGCGTTAATAGGTTTAATGTTGGATCATAGAATTAGAGGTATTTCGGTCAATTTTTACAAGGTTTTCAAAAATATCCTAACGTGCCAATTTATGCTCCGAGGACGAAGGTTACCATTACGGGGTTGAGCGGGTGTCTCCTCCGCTTTAATGACAGTCGTGCGGAATGCTAGAATGCGACACGGTCGCGTTGTTTGAATTTTTCTTAACGCTTGTCTATCAAGGAATTAGTTGTAGCTAGGCGTTTCACGTCGCTATCCGCGGAGCCTTCCTTCTTATTGCGTCTCTGGCCAGTTTAAGAAGCGACTTGCGAGATAATGACCCAATTAGATGTCATTTACACGTGAGTCACATTGTCAATTTATCCATGTCCGGCTGCCAGACTTTAATGTCTCACGCGCCATGGTTTTATCCACGTTTGGTATAGAAAGGTAAACTGCCTCGAGTAACGCGTAGTGTTGTTAAACGCTGCGTCCGCAGCTTCTGCTTCCCTGGAACTTCGCCGTGCGACTGCAACGAAGAAACATAATGTCTTGACACTCTTATTGTCCCACAAATACTCGGTGAACATTAAATGACGAATCTCTACTTTATGATAATAGAATGTTTTGCAAATCAAGCTCACTCTTTTGCAAATCAAGTTCACCACAAATCACACATTTACATTTCCTGTAACAATTCCAGGTAAATTAAATGTCCATATGCTGTGGTCGGTCTAGAAACTATCCACTTAATAAATAACGAAATTGTATCAATTTTACTTCATTGTACACAGAGAGAGAAAGATGACCCTGTTTTTGAATTTTGTAATCATTTAAATATTTCAGCGGTTACAGGCTGACCCAATAGTTATTTTCGTTTTCAACTAGTGCGAAGGCTAACATTGTTGACAATCGTACGCTGAGCTAAAAAATGTTTCAATAAAAAAACATTGACAGAAAGATAATTGTGTTATTTGTAAATGTTCATATTATAGGATAGCTATTGCTTTAATTTGCAAAAGGGTGGACTTGAAGCGTCAATCTTGTGGCAATCGTGAATTGATTATTTTTGCCGATTTCTTGCAAGAATCCTGTGGCTTTTATACGCTCCACCGCGTCCGCAACGATGGGGCTCCAAAAAAGCAGCAACATCGACGGTGAACGCGGCACTGAACGCGTTAATGCTGCTAATAATCTCTTCCTATAAGAAACTAAAATGACCCTTCCGTTTGAATAAAAGCAACAGACATAATTGCCAGCACTGTGTCTGACGGTGTCCTATTAGCGGGAGAGGTCGTTAAAACTGGTTCAACGTCGAATGACGTCGGAGCTCTCGTTTTCTTACCTACCTAGTATACATATCCGGTCAGCGGACACTCTGCAACTTTCCTACTTCATTCATCGACGCATTCTGTGGCCTTTGAAGGTTGCACAGGCAGAAAGGAGCAGGCACGGTCGCGCGCCGGCGATCAGAGTCAGCCGGCGTGCACGCCGACCAGTTTCAACATAATAATTCCTTCTTGGAAATACATCGCTGGTGTACCACTGCATTCTATGGTATCGCGAACGGGATTCGTATTCGCTCCATGTGAACGCACGAGCCGCGAACGCTTTGCTCGTGAGCTTCCCATGCCTTTTTATCTCCGGCTCTTCCCACAATCCAAACGTTGCTCGGCGTTAATAAAAAAAAAAATTAATAACTTATCTACCTTTTCGACAACGGTTCACGACAACGGTTGTCGATCAAATTTACTGCGTGCCAAAACTGAGATACGTACAATACTTTTTTGGCTCGCGGGCTCGAATCCTTGTCCAGGAACGCGATTACAATCGTGTGTCTGGAATGCAATAAGATAATATACATATAAGAAATGCGAGATCACGTGACCGTGTAACAGGAAGTCGTAATGATAGGGAGTACGGCATCAATGAAATGGGAAACTACCAATGACTGGAACACTATCGTCATCTCCGACAGTCCCTCTACGTCACCTTTGGGTCAGCAACCGTGACGTGCTTTCACCAAGCACACAGACACAGCCGCACCGAGCGTTACAACTTCTTGCTATCGCTGAACCACTTTCGAATTAAAAACCCTCCTGGAAGGGACCACTAATCGGCGTTGCGTAATAACAACTAGAAAGAAACTCCAGAGTTTTTCGATACCATTTACAGGCTAATGGACAATTTCGAAGAGCAATTCCGAGAGACGTTCGCCGACCAATCAGATTTCCGTTTCGGCGATTAATTATTACTTTAGAGGTTTTTCTAAATTTCGCATTCCTTTCCGTTCAGCTCGCGTGATGACAGTCTATAAAACCTGCAAATACCGTGCTTTAATAATACTCATTAAAATTCGTTTTCGTAATAAGTAATATTGAATAAAATTTATTATAAATTGTCTAAAATTTATTTGTATACGCGAATATAATTTCCTCAATTTTATATCGTCGGTCACCGGTCACGTCGATTTATCACTAAAACGAGGAGTCAATAGGAGATCGAGAAAGCACTCTAGTTTTTATTATTTTCGACTAAAAACGCCAAGGTTATGTCAACGGGTGCTAGAATCTCGAGTTAAATCTGCGAATGATCTGAATCGGGTCATTCCAATCCTAAAAAATACAACAACGTACTTAACACAATGTACAACAATGTACAATGTACAATGTACAACAATGTACAAGTACAACAATGTACTTAATGATCAAGATATCGCTGCTAATTATTATAATAACCTACTGCCATCAAGATATCGTAGGTCATTTCTCAAAATAGAAAAAAGCAGTGCAAACGTAAACAATTACCTCCATGTCCTCTTGACTTCTACGAAAGCAAGGTTAACTTGTCAGCGCATAATCAAAATAAAGCGGTCAATGACAGCCGGCTACAAATAACATACATTTTGTATTTCGAAAATACGTTACACGGACCGTTAAATTTTCGTTATATCAAGGAAACAAAAAGAAGACCAAGAGAAACATCACTGTACTCCACTTAAGAAGGGGACAAAGTACGTACCAATAACCTATCGACGATCATACATCCTGGGAAACCGCGATCCCGAACGAACTCCTGCGTTCCATCGAAAATTCCGTTCGTTCGATTCTCAGAGCGCACACAGGTATTCGTGGCTGTGGCCGTGCACGTGCGCAAGAGCGGCCTATCAGGGAAGTGAGAGGGGAAGGTTATCGACGGCGCCTCGGAGAGCGAAGCGAGAAAGAGAGAGAGAGAGAGAAAGGAGGAAAGAGAACCGAGAGACGTTGAAGAAAGAGAAAAACTAAAGGAGATAGTTCAGCCAGGTAAGAGAAGCTGTGTAGGTGTAGCCGGGCGAGTTCGTATGGTGTTGAGGCGTACACTGTGCGATGGTGTAGACCGCGTGCCGGGATACGCTGGTGCACGGTGGTGGGGAGGAAACGTGAATGATCCATAGAAGCTGTGTCCCTGTGTGGATCGTCTACGGTAGCATGTGTTGGTCTATGGAGAGTAATGTACCGACGGAAGGGAACGGGATGGTAGTGGAACGGTGGGAAACATCAAAGAGATGGTAGGGATACGGCCGGGCAGAGCGGTGGGGTGCGGGTAGAGGTTCGGCTTCGGAAATGGCCGCGGGAAAGTAGAGAGCGTTACGTCGTCCGGCAGGGCAGGCAGGCAGGCGAGCCAAAAGTTTTTCGAGTGCAGCGCTCGTTAACCCGGCGCTTCGGGCGTGCGATTCACCGGACCAGGGAGACTCGAACACCACGGTTGCGATGTTTTGAGTAAACTATCGAGGCTTGGACCGAACAGGGAGGAATTATCTAGCCGGCAGTGCAGTCGGTGTCAGTGGCTGGGAACAGAGACCAGTGCGGGCGGCGGTACACGAGGATGGCCGGCGACGACGGTGCACCACCGAACAATGAGATCCTCGGTGCGGACGGAGAGGGGCAGGGTGCGTCAGCGCGGGGGGAACCGCATTCCAGAGTGGGCGGCATCCTGGAATGCGATCCCCCCGGTAACAGGAATTCGCCGAGCGAGCGAGCCTGCAACGAGCACGACGACGGAAGCGGTGAAACTGTGATTGCCAACGACGATTGTAACAACACCGCCGAAGCCGTTGGGACCGCCGTAATTGCCGACGACAACGGCGGCCTGTGCCGATATGCTATCGGCACCGCCAATACCGCTATGTCTTTCATCGAGGTTTGCCAGGTAATAACCGGGATCGCCGGTGTTACGTGCTTTAATCTCTGCTGGCTCTGGCTGTCAATGAATCCCTCTGTATTCTCCTCTCTTTCTCTCTCTTGCTTCAACCTTACCGCTTGGTATCTCCTTTGCGCGCGTTTCACCGCCTCTCACTCTCTCCTCGTCGCGCTCACGTGAAAGCTCTCCAGCCGCTCTTTCCGATGAGAAGATCGATAGACCCGAACCGATTTCAAAATTATACTTTCGTTCGGGTTTTGGATCTCGAACGCCGGTACCGCGGGTCCCGATTGAACAGCGATCGGGACCATTATCGTGTGTCAAGCTATTCGGTGTTCGAAGCAAATGAGAACGAAGCACCGTTAATCGTTCAATTACTACCACGCTTTCTCTTTTGCATTTATTTCGACGGATTTTTATTCCCAGCAGTGTTACAAGGGTTGACCTATTTTTTTGTTTTGTTTCTGTTCTTTCAGATCCGACTGCAGCATCTTTTCCCGCAATTAGTTTCGTCCTCACAGCGGTACAGCCTCTGCGAGGACTCCATCGAACTGACAGCGGAATGTTTGGCCAACGACGTGATACGATATCTGCTCAAGGAAGATATTTATCTTATATCGCGAGACCCCGTGTCACGTAGCATGAGACACAATGTGTATCAGATGCTGAACAAACATAGTATCTTATTCGCGAGCATGGTGAACCGTTTGAATGTTATGCCGGACACGGCGTACGAGGCGTTCATGGGAGTCGCGGATGAGCTGTTTTTGCACGGCGGCGTTACATGGCCGAGAATCGTCTGCTTGTACGCGTTTATGGGAAGGCTTGCACTGTGGGCCCGCGACAGGCGAATGCACAACCTGAAGAAAAAATTACCGCTGTTCGTCTCCAGATTCATTAGCGAGAAAGTTGCACATTTTATTAAAGGATACGGAGGATGGGTATGTATAATCTGTGACACTGTTTAACGTTACTTATGACATTACTCGTGTTGCTTATAGAACTGGCAATTTATATGTTTATTCGTTTGTTATTACATTTTGCTAGTGGATTATATCGTTCGTGTAAACATTGTCACGATCGATGGATTGTTTTACCATTCCATTGTTAGCTTCGGTACCGATGTAATCTGTATAGAGATATTATAGGATGATTAATCGTCTCTTATCTATATTTTGTTATAATTCTTCTGTATCTGATATTTATATTTTTCCTTAGGATCAGCTGTGTATAGAATATCCTGTGGCAGAAGAGATTAGCGGAGCTATATGGAGGAGTCTTCTGATGACTGGTGCAACCCTTGGTTTGGTTGCAACTATTTTAACTGTAACTTCCTGATATACCCTTACAAATCAAGCCTCACAGGGTATGTTTTCCACAAGACCTTTTAGCGTACTTATATTCTACCAAAATGCGCTGAGAAACAATTTCCAAGAGTTTGTAAAACGCTCTTACATTGGTAATGAACATGCAATTGTGTGATCGGAAAGCTGAATGTATTATGTCTTTGTAACGGATGCAGGATATGAATTTATCATCTTCTTCTTGTAGCACACACACACAATCTTCATATCAATGTCACGTTCGTTTAGAAAACATCCTACTTTTTATGTAACTACAACAAATATGTAGCATAAGAGAAGGATAACTATACAAGTTCCCTATTATATTCATATTTTGTACTAATTGCAGCTCGACGGAGTAGTTAAATTAGTATACAGAAATCTTATTTAATGTTAATCTAGGCATTTTATATCAAAATAATTTCATACGATACTCAAAATTAACCTTTCAGATATTTATATTAAACAAGATTCTCAAAATTTTATTGAATTTAGGTAGAAGCAATCTAAATGTATTTATTTATAATTTATTTTAGGTAGAAAATATATTAAATAATAAATTCCTCTTATCAATCAAAGACCATCAAAATGAATGTGTAGAATTTATAAAAAAAATGATTGATGTAATAATTGCTCGTTAAATATATGATAAACACCAGTGAACATTATATGTGGTAGCTTCTAATAACATTACAAAATTTTTATATAAGTATTTGAAAATAATAAACACTTCTGCAAAATATCAGTTTTCTTATTTGTATCAGTTGTTCTCTAAACCTGTAATAAAACATGTCATCTGCAAAATTAAATACAAAAAAGTTCTATATATGTTGCAATTTATTTGAACATTTAAACATTTTATGTTAATAAAATATTTAGATGTTTTTTTCCACTTTTATAAGTGAAGCTTTTACAACCATAGAATAGAGTAAGTTGATTTAATTCAAGTAACTAATTTTTATGAAAAATGTTCAGTCAATTTCATTAAAGATAATCAATACATTCATTTGCGCTTAATGATCACATTAAATATAGTATTACTCGGTAATTATGGCGAGTAATGTCGGCGTAATACACTAAAATATTTAATGAAAAATATCAGGCTCTAAAATCTATCTGAAAACGATCAAAAATAATAAGTAAATGTAAAAAAATGATCATCGTCAATATTATTAATCTTAATAATAGTATAATGTCTTGCAAAAAAAAAAAAGACAGAGTAGTTTGGGATACAAGATCTTATTCCTAAACAAATTAATATCAAGAAGGTATTTTCGCAAAAGAAAACTAATATTTTTAGCGCTAGAGTTATTAAAAATATATTTTTCAGATATTGGTATAGTTTTATTTGAAGTAGTATACTTATTCAAACATAAATACAATCTACGTACTACTCAAAATATATTGATTTATTGATTGATACCAGAATGCACGTATTCTAAAACCAAAACGTTTCTAATGTACATGAATATTATTAGTGGGTGTACCATTATATGACTGTTTCATCTTTCGAACAAATAAGATAATATCATTTCAAGTACTAGTGTGCAGCATTAATCATTTGATTGCAGAATTTAACGGATGATTTAAACTAATTATATTTTATTGTTAAAATACTTTGTGTAGCTTTTGCATACACATTGCCAATAAGGTGCCACGATCGTATTTTACTAGAGAAAACTTTTTCTCTATTGAATATCGTCACCGACGGATATCATACTCTTGATATTTCCTTGACAGATTTTAGCACTATTTTTCAATTTATGTTTCGGATATGTTTAACAATTTAAAAAGTCTAAACTCAACTACCGAAAATCATCATATAAGTCTTAATAAATGTATGATGATTTTTAAGAACAAGTAATCATTACACAAATTACATAAAAATCGTTTCTTTAAATATCTATGTTCGAATATTAAAAAAACGTAATTTCTTGATAGCTATATATAATTTTACGCATTACATGAATATACAATAAACTAGAGAATAATTTCCTTTGAATATATCTAACAGTTTTCTTAATTCTACTCAAATTTTGTGACTGTACAGAAAACAACTGCATTTTACTTTTTTTTTTTTACTTCCTAACGTGGATAATAGTAAGAATCAACAATTTCTTCACTTTTTCTTTAATAAACCTTCAAATGTTTCTACTTTAGTTTTGCTAATATTGATATTACAACTATATATAAGTATGTATTATGCATTTATGTGTGAATATATAACTATATAACTGTACAAACGGAACTGTTATTTCGTTCCCCACTTATACAACAATAAGTGATCATTTTGTCATGGTCATTAACCGTAAATTAATTGATTAACTGTGTATAAAACATATCGTCAGCACAATAAGAATATTTAATGAAATAAATTTGAACGAAAACGATAATTTGCCAACTTTTCAGATTTCAAATGAGTAATGATTACAAAATGTATAATGCATATTATTGAACATTAATCTTTTTACGAAAATAAGGTAATTTAGATTAGAAAATTCAAAAAAAAAACATTGGACCCTTTTACATCATGTAAGCATAATTTCAATAATTTGTCCGAACGTAAAAAAATAAAATTGAATCAAAGAAGACTTTCATTTAATGTCAAGGTTACATACGATATTGACGATATGATCACTTTAATTCAGCTTACACAAAAAGTGGCAATTATAGCCTGGACGTATTGTAGTCCAAAGTAGAATGAAAATGATAAATTACCTCATGAATCTTATTTGCACCAATATGTTCAATTACCCTTTCATAAATCGAATGCACAGATCTGAGAATACGAGACAGATAAAGATATTCTAGTCCTATAATTAACCTTTTCATGTACTGCTTAGCAAATTCTCGAGAAGTTTTCTTTTCTTTTATATTTACTTAATTATTTTTCTGGAGAATTTTATAGTAATCTGAAAAGGTACGCTGTTATACTACATATAGCAATAAAATATATTAAGCGAATTTTTCATTGAAAGTTCGTCTCAGTACTGCAACGCACTGTTTCGATTTGTTTCATCTATCAATGTTTTAACGATCGACGTGTATAAAATCGATTCGAAATTCAAGACATACAATTGCAACCCATATTTATGAAGGATAAAGACATTACGACAACAAATAGCACACAGCTAGCGCAAATCAGAGCTCTCGTAATCAATATAAAAGAATTTTACATGAAGCCTGATAGTAGTAGGATTCAATTTTAATAAATTCATAATTCATAATGATATATGTGTTGCCATAGATCATATTGTGTTTAAAGTATATGTAACACGTAAATCACTTGATGACATGTCCTATTTTTCGTCTCTTTATCAGCTTTCTTGATTTATCACAGCTGGGGCAACAGTAACAAGATAAAAAACTTGTTGTACATCCCCGAAACACAAAATTGGTACAGTCCTCTATTCCACGTAATCCCACCAATCCTTTTCATATCCTTCGTGTACATGTTCTAAAAGCACTTTTCTCCGACTATCGCAGTATCTTAAAAAATTAATAATAGCAATATATTTTTCTGCTTTTATCATGATATATAAACTATTCGACATATTATTTCTCGAGCAGCTTACCTATATTTATCTTGAACTTTTTGCTTAATATCAGCAAGGTTTTCGCTTGTAATATCTCTTTCAAGATATTCTGAGAGACGTTCTGTCGTTCCCTCTAGATCTTTTTGGTTGTCTTCAAAAATCACAGATTGGTTATTTTTTTTCAAATAGTAAGCAAAAACGTAAGTATACATAAGGGTCTGTCTACAGGAACACAAAATATCTACGGCTTTTTTCAAAAATTGTACCTAAAAATTTTAATATAAAATTTAATGTAATTGATAAGCGTGCATGGCATGAGTTCCTTTCACTTAATTGTAATTAGTTCTACCTCAATCCAGGACATATTATGCTGCTGCATTTCTTCCATTTTTTCTTTTACGCTTGCATAAAGTTTACTTTCAAATTTCAATGACTGCATGTGATTCATATATCTATTACAATAAAATAAGTATCTTTGCAGTGCAGATCTTTTCTTCTCTTGAGCATCTCTAGCAGCTTTGGCCTCCTCTTCATCGTAGCGATTACAATTATACCAACTAGAACCATGTGGCTCCCAAGGTCCAAGACACACCCAACAAAAATCAGTTTTGCAATTCTGATTTTTGCACACCATATGATTACAACCACCATCCTTCTCAATCGTGACGTTACACTTCGGACACTCTTTTGTATTTGCAGCTATCCAATTTGATGTTTCCGAGTCGTCATCGCATTTCTTTATCCATTTACGTAGTAAATGACATTTTACTGGGTCATGCCAATTTTCACCACAATGGAAACAGAATGTATGTCCGCATTTACAAGTTACAGGTCTGGCTTCAATGTACTGTACTTTTATAGCGTTATTACAATCTGGAGATGGACACCACCTTAGTAGCCTATTACACTAAAAAATCAAACATCAATAACGTATATTAAGAGTACTATTTTCCATAAATTAGAACAATAAAATACATGCAATAAAATGATAGTTACTTCAACGAAACTATTAGTTATTAAATGCTGATATTTCAGCTTGACTTTAGAGTCTTTGACAAGACGCATAACACTGGCATCGTCAACTAAAATGTCACACGCGTGTGCTGCACACGCGATTGTTTGACCAACTCCTTCCTCCATAATCTTGGTTGTGAGGTATTCTCCCCAGCAACCAGTACAAAAGCGATGACCACATTCAAGTCCGGTCATCATCTAATAAAAATTTAAGAAAGGTATTATATTTTGAATATAATTTATGCTTGTCAATAAAATAATTATTATGTTATTATTCGATAATTTTATATTGCACATACTGCAGATGGTTGAACCATAAAACAAATTCCACATTCCTCTGTACCATTTGTCATCATTTTTGTTGACTAAAAATAAAAGTAATAAATACATAACGCGATGTTTATCTTCGACGTACACAAAAGAGAAAAACGCTGATACTTACCAAAGCGCTCTGGGAAGATTGACTTCTATTTATTAATGGACCCTTTCTAAATGGATTAATAACGCGTGCTTCTGTGAATAATTTCTCTTGATCTCCGTCATAAAATCGTTCCATTAATTTCTCTTTATCCCATTTGAAATGATTTAACAAAATACGTGTCGTTGTTGCTGGTATCTGCAATCAAAATTGTGTAGTCCTCCCATTGTATTTACTTTACTATTGATATATATGTATATATTATAAGCAATGATGATTTATTTCGTAATATACTTCTACAACTGTGTTGACTTCTTTTATAGAATCAATCATATGTTGTACTATCTCTTCTGTTGATAAAACTTCAAAAGGATAATCATCAACATCTGTAGTTCGTTCTCTTGGATTTTCTGCTTCAATTTCCATAGCAAAATCCACATCGTCACCACTGGACTCATTGCCAGAGTCCACATCATCGTACATTTCCTCTTCAGAATCCATTTTGTTATCGATTTACTAAGCGATCAAGATTCCAACGAATACTTTTATTTTATGTAATTCGCACCTGCACATAAAGCCATGCAAATCATACAATTTTGGCAATTCTGACACTATATTTTCTTATTCTATGCACTTTACTCCATTCATTCAATAACATAGTAAGATTGTAAACAAGCGTGTATTATGGTAAAAAGAAAACAGTACAGATTTACATTCAGATTTACAGATTATCATGTAGCAATCGGAGCCAGTAAAAATATTATCGCGAACGCAAGTATCGTTTTGTTGCTTTAGGAATAAGCGCGCACAAAATTAATAAATCACAAGAAAATGTATCACACCTGTACACGCGAAATATTGTTGTGGCGGAACAAGGTGAAAACAGCTTATGTTTCAGCACATGACGTCATCGTTAGATACTTCCCGAATAAAGCCAGACGCTTTATTGTCAGTTTCCCTTTAGTTTCTGCCGACAATATCGCGAGAAATCTACGGTCACTACACTTTGTAAATCTTCCACTAACATGGACGGTAAAAAAATTTTTCCAATAATCTTACAATGCTCGTAAGCAAGAATAAAATCAGCTGCCAAAACATCAGAGTTGAACTCCGGTAGCTGATATACCTAATGCTACTGCCACGGGGGGAGCGATGAATGGGCTACCGTGGCGCCAGCCAATCTGTGTACAATATTTCTTCACTATAAGCTCGAAATTACTATAACTTTCAAACGAAAGAATCCTCGAAACTCTATTTTTTGAAAATAAGAAACAAGGAACACGGAGGTAAAATGTAAATGAGAATAATGACTATTTTTTAGGATTCCATATAAATAGGATAAATCACTAACTTATAATATGGAAGGTAAGCCAAACTTATAGCGGGGGAATTCCATCCTATATAATGGCGTCTCGTGTTTATGGAACTAAGATTTCTTGATTTTTGTTAGACCTATCTTTAAAAATAGTCTAACATCGCAAACAATATTTTCAATCGAACCAATAAAAACTAACAAAAATAAATTCTTTATACGCGTTATGCATTGTAAAAAATCTTATAGGTATATATACAGTTAAACAGGGCAAATGTATATACATATAGCATGTGTGCGCGCTCGCGTCTGTGTGCGTGCGTGTGTGCTGTATATTTGTATTATGTATAGGAATGTATGAACGTACGTATATAGATACGTGTACGATTATAATTAAATATACACCTACATTTGTACAAATAGTAAAAAGTAAAGAAATTAAAACGGAAAATTTATTGTTACTTGATAGCGAGCAAAGTTCGAAATTTCTTTCAAGTAAACAGATCTGTGAAAACGTACATCACTCTGTAATCGTCAAACCTGGAAAATATTCCGAAAATTGAGAAACGAAAAATAACCGAAGTAAATTTTGTTCCATTGATTTCTGAGAATATGACTTTTCGACGGAAATTGACCATTTTTTCGATAAATACGAAAAACACTAAATACACTTAACGCGATATCTTGGCATATAATTGATGAGAAAGTTTCAAAAATTGACAAGATGTATTACCATGCGCGATACTGTTTTCAGCCATTGCACCCAATCAAGTTATCAAATTAGCAGGCTAATCAGATAAAACCATAAATTAATCTAAAATGCACTGTTTGCCATGAGAAAGAATGGACGAGCTTATAGCTCGAACACTACAGTCACGTCCACTACCATAACTTCTCCTCGATTAACTTGAAAAATGTTACGTTTTTTCACTGGTCGAAGCCACGGCTAACTGATGAGTGAACAGGAACAAACACAAAATTTCGCGTGATATTAGCCAGGAAATTGAGAATCAAGTAATAATGACAGGACAACGAAACGTCTCGTCACCAAGTGGCGTTTCACTAACTCGAGTCAACTACTTGAAGTTTGCTTCGTCGCGGCGCACAGCTGACGCACATAGGCGTCTACACGGGGGGCACAATTTTAACGTAACTGTTCAAATACAGACTATTGTATCGTTTCTAGTGCTTCGTATCGAAGTTTATAGAAATATCCGACATAAACCGCTCTGAGGATTGAATGAGAAGTTCGCAAGTGTCACGTACAACGTTAAAAATAATAAGGAAATTCTATTACCAGAAAGTGAATTGTGTTTGGTGAAGTGATATTTATTTTAATAGACGACACAAATTACCAGCGATGAATCTGCATTGTACGATCAAATTTGAAATAAGTGTAAACCAGCAAAGGGATTCAATTTGTGTTTTATGCGACGGTAATGTACGCACATAAATGCATCAGGGTTATTTATATGATTCGGAGCAATCTGTTTATATAGGGGTTTTAAGTAGTTACGCCAATGGGTGTACGAACGATGAACGGAGAAGCTCGCCTCGCAACGTTCAGTAAAGTGAACTTAACCCTATCGTAACGTAATATTCGGAATAGACATCGATGTGAATCCCTTAGTTCTCGGGCGAGATGAGTTTGCCCAGCGTGAGTGATTATTCTTTATTAGAAAAACTCGGTTCAGGGAGTTATGCGACCGTCTACAAAGCTATTAAAAAGGTATGTACACTTTGATGTCCGAACGAAGAAGCAATCGAAACATTCGAAACATATGATGGCAGTGACGGAACAAATTGGGCGGGAACCACAATCTTATTTTTTGAATCGTTTTCTTCTTTTTTTTCATTTGGATGCATCAAGTAGAATTTAACCTAACCTAATTTAACATTAAATAAATATATGTATAGATATATTATGAGCTCGTTTTTGGCTTATTAGTATGTCAGTGAAAGAAGAAAATTGTACAAAATTTTGACGTTAATTGTAAGCGACAAAGCATCGAACTATCAAATAGTGATTTATATTTGTTATGTTTTTATTACATAGCAAGACACCGCAATGCAGTACAGGTTACTCGGCGTCAAACGTATCTCGTTTACGATCTAATTAATTAAAGATATTACTACACAATTTAATTATTTAATAATACTATTCACATTGACGTCGATATAAATTTGACAGTTTCCAGTTATTCGACCAGCAGGATAATTAAATGTAGGTTTGAATGTAACGAGAGATCATTATCGGTACTTTGACCACAGTATCCGCGGTATAATTAAATTCTCGCCGTCAAGAACCGGAAACGTAATTTTCGAGAACACGAATACTTTGCCTCCTTTCATTGTAGACATTAAAATTGTTCGATCTTCAACGGTAGATTGAAACGAACGTAATTTTACAAAGTGGGCAAGAATTATCGCGATCGAAACAAACATTATGCCAACGAATCACAAGTTTTTCAATTACATGTTTCGATCGTTCACATGCTTTATTTATAAAATCGTTAACGTTACATTCGACCGCCTGCAATTGTTGATTATGAAACTATTCGAAAATCACGCGTTGATCGCCATTGAAATAAATTCTACTTATAAAGCCGCGCTTCGTTTTACATAAATTTATATCCCGGACTTTAAACTGATTATACTTGCAGTAATTATCATTGCCCGATGAAACAAAGCTGATAACATTCTACAGACAAATCTCGCGCTATTCTTATAAGATCGATTGCTAAATTCGCTCGCGTTTAAAATCTAATTTCCAAAAGCCTTGGAAACAGTCTGAGAGAGAGAGAGACTCACTCTTGGGTAGCGTTCGCAACCGCTTAGAGGTGTCACGGGGCCACCGCTACCTAGACGCGATATTACTGAACAAAGTTTCCACGAATACACTAACCTTTGCGCTACTTTTTATTTTCTGTCGTAACGCGGTGCAGAAAATATCGGCGTTTGTTCCCGCGTGTCGCGGACTCCGGTGCGACACGTTTTAATGTATTCCAATCGGAGTGGTCTCTGTCGGTCGAGCGGCTGCGTCGGTTTGAGAGGCGGCCAGTAAAGATGGTTGCATCGAAGCTTGAAAGAAGTAAGTTATCCCAAGGCGATATAACGTAATCCTATTGTTGGTCGTTTGTAGGATGGATGCCGCGATGTAGTCGCAATCAAATGTGTAGACAAATCGTCACTGTCCAAGTCGGCTGTCGATAATCTCGTCACGGAGATCAATCTTCTGAAAATCCTCAAGCACGAGCATATCGTGGAGATGAGGGACTTTTTCTGGGACGACGGGTTAGTAGAGCCCCCAAAAACCACCTCCCAGCCTGATAGACCTGAAACAAGCAATTCCCCTGTAATGCCGGATCAAATGTATCGTGCGCAGAGTCAGTTCACAATTTCGCCCGTCGTTGTATTATTATATTCAGCCATGTTCGAGTCAAAAAACGAAATCAGGCCTAGCATAGTTGATCGTCCACAGCCTGTACGTAAAGACAACACACCTATCACCTAGCGTAACTTAGGCATATATACATCGTGATGGAGTACTGCGACGCCGGCGACTTGTCGAGTTTTATAAGGAAGAGGCACAAGCTAGCCGAACGAAATTGCCGGGGCTTTTTGCAACAGCTCGCGCTGGCGCTGAGGTACCTGCGCGATCACAACGTCTCCCACATGGACCTGAAGCCGCAGAACCTACTGTTGACGAGGCGGCCGCATTTGGTGTTAAAAGTCGGAGGTTCGTTCGCGCGCCCGAAACGATCTTTTCTCAGCCACGCCGAGCCCCGTCGCCATTTCGGCTATTTTTATATATTTCAGACTTCGGTTTCGCTCAATACCTCTCCAATTCCGAGCAAAAGTTCGCCATCCGGGGCTCTCCCCTCTATATGGCGCCGGAAATATTATTGAAACGGAAGTACGACGCCCGCGTCGATCTCTGGAGCGTCGGCGTGATCATGTACGAGTGCCTTTTCGGCAGGGCACCCTACTCGAGCACCAGTGTCCAGGAACTGAGCGAGAAAATCAAGGACACTCGACCTATAGAGGTGATTACGATGTGATATCGATTCTCCTTCGTCGGACCAAAAACAAAATACATATTCCTCGGTGTACCGACACACGCGCGATTCGCACACATGTTAACCGTGTTGTAGTATCGTGTCTTTGTAGTTGACTATAGTCCATCGCGTACGTACAGGGTGTTTCGACGTTACTACTTTGCTACATTCATTGGAATACGGGCCACGTATACTCCGTACACTCGCCTCGGGCTTGGCTATGTTTCATTGAACTTTCATTGCGTATTTGGATGTTAGTCGTTTCTGTTCTTTTTTTTTTTAGAAGACTGGTTCTGTATGGAATGTATGAAAATTTGATGCGCGGCTCGATCAACTTTTCTTGTCGAATATGGAACTCGAGGAAGAGAAATCCTGTGCCCGGTAACCACGAATTCTCGCTGTGAGCTATGTCGCGGTCACTGTGAAAAAAAATGTTACAATTGAAATCGCATCTTCTTTCGTAACATTTTCTTTCGTACCTTTACGGATGTTTTCGCGTGAAAATTGAATAATGCTTGTAAATTGTAAGATTAATCAGAGGACGCGAGAGCAAGTACGATTTATTTATTATCGGGTTTTTAAGACATTCGCTATAAATTAACTACTACAAACAAACGTCGATGAATTATTTATTGCTTGCATATTATACGCATGTAAATTAGGTATCTTTTTAATTTGAATACGGTATGCATTTTTGTCTTATATTATTAATTTCTGGGTACTTTATAATTTCAACTCATTAACGACACGTTCCAGGAACGATGACATCCGTTCAATTACACGTCTGTAATATATTTGAAAATTTCTGGTCATAAAACGTAGTGACACAATTTAACCGCTCAACTTGGAAACACCCTGTCTAAATATAGAAATGTACATACGCAAAGCCAGTTGCGTAATTAACTATAATTATAACTTATACGCAACATATATTAGTGGTTGTGTATGTGTATTTAAAGTTTTATGTATATATATATACATAAAACTAACTAAATATATATATAAGTGTAATAAGCATATATATATATAATTCTAATAAGCATTTATCGCACGTAAATGATTTATGCATGTAGTAAATATGTATAGTATACGAACAGGGTGGAATATCTTAACTTTTTAATACGTGAAGTAATTAACGTTCCAACTACCTCACCGATTTTATAGTAATTAAATAAAGTAATTTGTTGATGAATAAGTGCATTGGATTATAGGTTCGGGCTGGTCTCAAGAAATGCATTTTTATAACTTTTAGAATATATATTGAATATAAATATATATATTTATATTCAATAATATAATATTTCCGATTTTATAGTAATTAAACAAAGTAATTTGTTGATGAATAAGTGCATTGGACTATAGGTTCGGGCTGGTCTCAAGAAATGCATTTTTATAACTTTCAGAATATATATTGAATATAAAAATATTATATTATTGAATATAAAAAAAATATATTATATATATACATATATATATTTTATATTCAATTTATATATATATATATATATATGTATATATATATTATATTGAATATAAAAATATTGGAAACATTTAGACGTCCCACCTTGTACTTATAAGTTGCAAGTGAACAAATTAAGATTCAAGAACGAGAACGTTCATGCGCCATACATTCGGGCTCGTCCGTTAATAATGATGTGTTGTGGGTTAGTTACCGAAAGGATGCCAGGTGACACGCGAGTGCAAGGACTTATTGCTGTCCTTGTTGAAGCACGATCCTGACGAGAGGATAACATTCGACGATTTCTTCGCTCACGAATTTTTGGATCTGGCACACGCGCCGACAAAGGAGAATTACGAGAAGGCGGTAGAATTGGTCCAGCAAGCGGTGAAAATGGACACGGAGAAGAACCCGAAGGAGGCGTTTTATCTTTACTGCGAGGCGCTTCGATACTTCATTCCTGTTTTAACAAGTAAGAAGACGTGTGATCGATTTCGGTATAAATAAAATGGACGCGGTCGTAAACAGATCGGCATGGTGGACCAAACGATTTAAAAATACACGGCATTTTATTAGATGAGACTGAACTAAAACGGAAAGAGATTTTAAGGTCGCACGTAAATAATTACATTAAGAGGGCTGAAACACTGAAAGCCTCCTGTATAGAGGTTGCCGACGAAAAGGATAAACGGAACCCCACGATGATCCCGAGGGTGGCGGCCTTGAGCGAAGGATCATCGTTAGCGTATCCCGAACTATGTTTGTATCGAACTTTTTTTTACTAATCCTTTTATTCAAACTCTCGATATTTGATCGTGCGGCGAAAGTGCATGAAACAATATTTCTTCTTCCCCGTCACGCTGCGCAACTAATGGAGCACGTAATTCTCCAACGAACTTTTAAATTCTTTCAAAATTAATAACAACTCTGATAAGATAGTCTCACGTGGCGTTCTACGTAATTCCTAATCAGGAGTAAGAAAGTTTTAAACGCGTTCAACTTTTTCACGTCGTTTGTTACCGTATCACGAGGACGGCGCAGTGTTTCGATGGAATTTCAATAGAAGTAGAATTCTGTGCAAAGTACGAAATCCGCTGGAATAGAACGGAGTCTTTGCTCGGTCATACTCGGCGGCAAAAACGAACATCGCTCCGCGACGGGGCTTGCCATCGAAAAACAGGTCGTAATTGATAAAACCGGCTTGTTCGGCGTTCTATCGATACATTGTTCGGTAAGAAGAAATATTACTTTATGCTTGTGTGTAGCCGAAGTCACAATATGAATCGCAGCTTTAGGCTTCGAACGAAAGGATCGGACGTCGATTCGACTACATTGTGCCCGTTGTTGTTGCGTATGTTTAGGGACACTTAGCAAAAGTACAACCAAAATACTCGATGGATTGGAAATAGGAGAAACGGCCGAGCAATATCTTGCCGAAGGAAATTACGTACACGCGTTGGAAAGGTTTCAGTCCTGTTTGGGGGTATTGGTACCGCTGTTAAAGAAGGAGCCAGCGGGTCGAAGGAGAGATTTGTTGTACAAACAGGTGATTAAATGATCTTGAGCAGATGACCATTTTTTTATAATCATTTTTCCTGTCGATATCTTCATACCCGCGTTGACTCACCAATTGTTTTATTTTCTTACAAGGGTTCAATTGCAATTTGATACAGCGTTTGAATATTTCTTTTAGCAAGTATTCTAGTAGGTATTCTGTTTAAATTATATATTTTGATATCGATTGATTTTATGAAGACGATTACAGAAAAGAGTCAACGAAAGCATCGATAACAAAAAGAAAAATTGGTAATTTCAAATTAAAATTCTTCCGCAGATGTGAAATGTCTTCTTTGAAACATAATTTTGTTTCTAACATAACTTTGAATCGTCAAATTTTTGCTTGCGTTACATTTGTTATTTGCTCGATATATACATAGTTGTATTCGAATGCCATGAAATTTTCAAGATGCTGTTCTCGATTAAATAAGTAAAATGCTATTCTCGAAATAGGTCTCTTGCAGCGGTCTGTTCCTATTCTATTAAAGATGCAGTTTTAAGAATCTAGGCTAATAATTTTATCATCCAACTATAGAAACTGTAGTGTCGATGTTACTTTAGTAAGACATATTGCTATAAACAACATGTTTTCTACTTCGAAATATTAATTAATATTAATAATATTAATTAATTTTGAGCATCGATTTCTGCTTTTTCATATTATATTTGTCGTATTCGACAATTTCTTTGTTGGATGAAGGCAAGTGTAATTTGTATTGTTTTGCATTTCACAGGATTTTATCAGATAAATATGATTAACAGGATTTATCGAGGCTAATCAAATATTTCGAAAGTAGTAAGACTTTAAAATACTCGGACATGACGTTGCGGGCGCATCACTTCCCAGCTATCCCTATGAATTTGTAATTGTTATATTTTGTCATGTTTTTGCATAGGTTCAGCTCTGGATGAAAGAAGCCGAAAGCACCAAAGGTCTGCTGGCAACAAGGGACATCGAAGAGTCTGTCCAGCGAGGTTCTGATTCATTCGAGCAATGCATAATACAGTAATTTTAAATAAAGGCTCAATCTTGTCAAAGTCATCATATTTTATGTATTATTTTACTAATTTATTGAAAACACGCACGTTCCAAATTTTGCAAAATTATTTAAAGAATTTCTCCTATGGACAATTTGTAAATATTCTAAGTCGTCGATTTTTAAATTAATTTCAAATATTTTCAGGCGAGAGGTATATTTAGTAAAAATGGCATCTCAAATAGAAATTTATATTTTTAACGAAGGATTTTAGTTACTCTTAAAATGTAATGAAAATTATAGATACAATCATGGGAAACCTGCCCGTATATGTCTCGCAAAAAAAATAGAAATTTTGATCGCCATAAAAAGATCACCGAAAACGCCGAACGCTTTTTTTTCTTGAAATACAATTTTTAAACGTATGGGCATGACTGCATAAAATCTAATAAATTGATCAAGAACATCTTACTGCATTCGATTCGTAAGTAGCTTTACTATCGTCTCTATAAGCATAATATGTGTACAGGGTGTTTCATCTGAAACGAATCATCGAATTGTCTTCAGAAGATGATTAGGTATCCTGTTTGATTTGGGACACCATGTATATATAGAACGCACTTTATTTTCTATTCGCATTTTTGTTCACCGTTCTCTACAAATATGGATTAATCGTCATAATTTTGGTTTTTCCTGTACGATTAAAAATAAAATGTTAGCTATTGAAATTTTTTCAGAAACTTTTTTAACGTTTTAATCCACAAATAATTCAGTGATCGAATTCCATGCCCACCGTTTAAAATTTTAATTAAAAATTTGTTACTGTAACGAAAAATGTATTAATAAAAACCACGTGAACTTTTGACAACGTTTGTCCCTCTTTTAAAGGATTCACAAAAATGACCTATTTTTGAGTCTTTCGAGCGGAGGGTCTTCTTAATAAAAACACTGTCCTCATTAGCGCAGTTAGCGAATCCAACACGAACTATTTATAGTCTACATCGCGCGTTGATGTATATATATATATATGTATATAAATTATTCACTTCACTATACGAATAAATAAACACTTTCGCATGAAATTTTTAAATATAAGAGATTTGCATTATTCTGTAGATTGAACTACCAAAATACCATAACATTTTTTTTGTATATTATAAGATGTGAATAAGTGTTCGAATGTTAAGTATTTGTTTACTCATTTTATTTGTGTTATATTTGACAAAATAAAGGACGATTTTTGAGAATTTTTATTATTTTCGTTTAATCCTCGTTTCACAAAATTTGTGAACAGTTATTTTCAAAATCTTAATTTACTATAACACCATTAATAACATTATTTTCGATTTTTACTCGAGCCCCTAAATATTAAAGTAATCAAATATTTGTAAAATCGATATTTCCGGTATCTCATAAATTTTTATTATATTAGAAAATATTTTAGACAAAATCTGTAGATCTGGACAGACTGCGTCCTTTATGTTCTATTACCGTTTTTCATACATCAAAACACGTCGCTTCGAACATGTTCGAAAAATATTCTCAATTTTGAAAACATTTTCGATTGTTGGTAAATAAAATATAAATGGTTTTTATTCTGTGCTCTTTTTGACCGAGTTGTAAAAACGCCATATTTATTCATATCTTGCGAGCAAAGAAAATAATGGAATTAGTATGTTCCAATAGTATTCCGTTATACGTTGTATTATTAGCAAATTTTTGTAAATAAATAAATATAAATATCAGCTTCACGTACAATGTTCATGTAAAAGTCTGGGAAGTCTTTTCTCGCTACATACGTATAATAATTGAAATATACCGTTACTTTCAGTCGCGTTATCAGTATGTAAAATGAAATGTGAAACTATACCGTCATCGTTTTATTTAGTAAAATGTTTTTCATAAGCATATTAAGATCATGCAACACATATCTAGGTAACGAAAAAAGAACCAAAAGATTTCAAACATGTAATTGCATTTTGATTAATTAATACACACATATGATTTACTATGATTTACAAAGATTTGACATAATTATTAACCTCTATAAATACAGTTATTAAAACTTGTTCTTACAGTAAAATTAACAAAACAAAAAAGAAAAGGTATCTTTCTGTTGTTCCTTTCGAAATTTTTTTTTCTCAAGAAACTTAAGCCGTGTTTCCTCACAACTACATGTATTTACTCGGCATCGCCTGATTGCAAAGGACCTTTCAAGACCGCACCAAAAGCTGTCATTACTTTCCCCATTATCAATCTTGACTCCTCACAATCAATGTTACACACTTTCTTGCCTGAATCATACATTATTCGTTTTGTTATTTTCGACGGTCAACAAACAATCCACTTACCAAGGTTGTTTGTACGCAGTATTTTTGTTATGGCATACAACTATGTATACAATATGTATACGTATAGCGATCGGGGATAGTTCGACGCGACCTTGACGCCTCAAAAGAAAATACCATTGCAAAATCGATTTATAAATATAGACGTATTGAGCAAGAGCACAAGAAAACCGCGAAAAATGTTACGGTCTACTTACGGGGCGGCAGTGAAAAAACAGCAATTTTCGAAACGAAACTGAAGGATTTTATCCCAGTGGAGGAATTGGGACCTGGAACGGAAGGCGAGGGCGCGCGCGTCGTGGCGCGTCGCCCTTACAACTTCCGGTAAAGCCACGTGACCCAGCTAACGGTCGGTGTTGCCCTGAAGCGTCATGGAAAATTCCCATTCCCGAGCAACAACCCTCCCCCCCTTCACTATGTACATACCCCCTGCTCCCCCCCACCCTAGCCGAGTCCCCACTATGGCGTTGTCAGGTACTTGTATGACCCCCACTCCTCGACAAAATCTCCTTCCCCCACCACAAGCCATTGGTACCGGATGTGCGGCAACGTCGCAACCGTTAAGTACATAAGGACGGGTGGAAGGGGAGGGGGGGACGGTAGGGGGGTACAAGAAAGAACTGGCAACGTGTACCACATTCAAATCTGGACGGAACCCGGTCGGCCTCTCGGCTCACCTCTGCACTAAACAGCAGAAAACGCGGGTCGCGATAGAATCGCGTATAAATTTATAGCGGACCGGGCGACAAGCGTATTGCGCGACAAAATCAACGATCCTGCGGAACGTGCGCGCATCTATGGTGTCCGTTCATTGTCAAGCACAAGTTACCGAACCGAATCCGAAGTGCGGAGAAACACATTTCGCGGCGCCCTCGTGTGACGACCCTTTCGCTTTTCCCTCCCAGTAAGTAAATGTAAATTTCGCGCGCGCGCACCTAGTTCCATGTAAATGTCACGGGAACGTAGGGGTAGCGTGACCGTGTGGCGGAAGTGTTGTTTCGTGTCGTGGAATTATGTGTATGGACATTCAGGTTAACGAGAAGAAGAAGAAGATGAGCGACAAGAGTGTCGACGAGGACGTACAAATCGTCGAGGCCCGAATCAACAAAGGTAAGCTTTGAGGTTATGGGTGGCGGCAACCGCGGCGGCATCAGACTCGCGCGTATCGTTTCCCCCTCCTTCTCTCGCGTCTTGCTGCTCTCTCTCTCTCTCTCTCTCTCCGTCTCCCTTCATTCTACTCTCGTCTCGTATTCCTCTCTCGGTAGTTAGTTATTCCTATCCTTTTTCTTCCCCCATTCTGCATCTCACTCGATTTTCGACCACATCCAATCACGTTACTCTCTTGGTGTTGTGTATCAGTGCCCAGTCCCTCCAAGTACTCATCATGCTTTCTGTTTTCTGCGAGCTGCTGCGCCTCGTGCAGACCCGGCGAAACGTGGGTCCCCCACGATGCGACTACCTGTCAACGCCTGCGACATACTCGCGTTAAACCGCTTGCCGTTGTAACATTTACACACGTGGAGTTTCGAGAAACTCCTCTTTATCGTTCCGGACGAGATCGATGCACGTTTTTCATCGATTTCTCTAGTTTCAAGTGTTCGTACTCTAGTGCTATTGATATTTCGTTAATGATCCTTACGTTTGTAAACATTGCATCTCTCTCTTGTGGTACACGCACGTCCCTTGTGCTTTAAACAGGACAACAAGTTCTCATAGTTGAGTGAAATAATTGTCAGGGATTAATCGACGAAGCCTATCCCTCGTGCAAACAAATCTAACCTTACACATTCTCGGTGTATAAAATTATTTTTCATCGCTTCACTGTTCATTTCTGGCGATCCAGGGTGTTCAATTAAACAATACATGATAACATTATAAATGAATAAAGAAAGTTATGCGACGAAACATTTCCCTGGATGGTAGAAATCACGTGACTTACGCAGGGTGCATACGAAAATCAATCGAAAAATACAATCCCTCGTTGAATTGAAATTATGTTTCGACTGAAATGTATCAGTTTTAAAATAAGTGTCGGTTTCGTGATCATATTTATATGTATACGTTCGTTAAAAATCATTGTTTACGTACTGTCATATTTCCTTTGATTGTTTACAATGAGCAGTATCGATGTTGAATTTTCATCGAACAAAGAAGTCGGATCAATAAAAGGATGTTAATTCTCATTTCGTTTTACCCGCGTGTGCTTGCTGAAGATGTGACGTCACGGTTTATTTAAAGCAAACTGTAAGATGATCCTGGTAATATCGTAGATGTTTTTTAGAAAGAAGCTGTGTAACGAATACACTTATTAGAGAACTGTGTGGCTCTTACGAAGATAAAATATCATACGAAGCTTGAAACGTACCAGTATTCGTTAACAATCTTTATGCAAACCGACTTGTTCACCTGTAGAAAAATATTTTATTTCGTGTAGAACGGAATCTGTTTGTCATTCATAATAGCAATGTATCATCGTGTATACAATAATTCCCAATTTCTGTCTTGAATTTTGGTACATTGAGGTTAAGTTGAATAATTTGTTTATTCTAATATTTCACGAACATGTGCCATCGAAATCGTTATAACGCTTTGCCATGCTACAGTGATTATGTTTAAAAACTAGTTTATGTATTGATTTGACGTCAATATTAACATACAATGTAGTCTACATGAGCGTAATATGTATATTTTTCGATTGTTAAACGCGATGCTACTGTTCAGCCAATTCAATATCATCCTGCCTTTCAACTATTTCCATGTTGCGGTTAGAATCTAATTTGTTGAAAAGAGAGTTCCTCTTGTGTCTCTATGTACACGTAGTAAACAACGCAAGCAAGTGGGACTGCCAACATCAATGCATCATTCCACTATCGATAGGTGAAGAAGTACTTAATTGGTACACGGTAAAGGTCGAAGAACATCAAAAGCGTATCGAGCATTGACATTGAGAGAGACGGGGGATAGTATGGCAGCTGTCTTTGCATTTATGACCAAACAAAATGGTATTATCTTCACTTTATATGCAAAGTAATATTATAAACATTTTGGTATCACGTGTGTAATGTTTATCGAAACGATAATAATTGTTGATGCCGACTATTGTGACGAAAATTGTCATTTTAAAATATACAAACTGGTGTATCAAATCTTCCCTATACATATACATGTATATATTCAAATTTAACAATGCATAATTCTATCTAAAGTCTGACGGTGTGGTAGCTTTTCTTAACATCTTTTATATATTTTTTTATCGTGTTCGCAAATTACTACAACAAAGGACTTCTGATGTCTACAAAATATCTTTTATTCATGCGAAACATGTCCATTACACATATGAAAGTTATCGGGAAGTGGTATTAACAATATTTGAACACTTGAGAATAATAGGTCTGTGGCAATTTTCATGTGAAATGAAAATATCAAAACTTGTGATTGCAGATAGTAACAGTAAAGTTTGAGCTAGAAGTACGTATTTCAGATTCTTGGGTCCGTTCTAGTTGTTCAGATCTCTATGCCTCGTGTAACACGGATCGCAGTTCGCTTCTCCAACCGTCCGCCCGCCCGTTTGCTCCGCCATCACATATATGCAAAGGCAACTATATATACTGTATATAGGAGAGCGAGAGCCGGGGGAGATATGTATGTGCTGGCGCAGTATATAATGTACCCGCTCCCTATGTACTACATAAGAACCGAAGAATGATGTAACAAAGAGGCAGTTTCACGAAGTTTGCCGAGCACTCCCGAGGCGACGGCTTCGTGCAAGTCGCATGCGTGCTTGTGTACGCATGGAGGCGCACACAATGAGACTTGTCAGCTGCTGCGAGTGTACGCCGCCATGTGCAATTCTACGGAGTTGCGCAAAAAATTACGTCTACAAAAATGATAGAGCATGCTTGGGACGACCCTTTTCCATCATAGCAATCGAACGTTCACCTCTTCTTTCGTACAACTTTATTCTTTCTCCCGCCATGAAATAAGCAAGGCCGGTGGTAACCTTCGCGTCGTCTGTCTTATCATGATGGAAGGTAGCATGTTTCATTTATACATGCTTAGATGTACAATATTTCGCCATATTACGTAACGTTCGTTCGTTCGCTCGAAGGATTTCATAATTCAATAAGACATTGTATGGAACTTATATCGTTATTAAAACGAAAAAAAAGGGGGATTGATAGCGAAGGAACAGGAAACATTGGTGAGATAGGGAAAGGCAACGTAGTTATGGCAAAGAGAATGGCTAGATTGGAAGAGGGCACATCCGGTTCACCGCCATATTGTTCTTTAGTAATCTCTCCCCCCTCCATTTCCAACTGCTTCCCCTCCCGCGTATTTACCGTGCCTTCACTCGGCATAGCAACAGCGGCAATAGAGGACTCCTATAAATAGATCGCTATAACCTTCCAGTGTTGCCAAAACGACTGGCCCAACGCGAGGCGTAGAAGAAATCGAGCCAATCAAGGCCGCGTCCTCCATTTTCAGATGGCAACGTCGCATCATGATAATTTCTGACGAATTAGCACAAATTTCATACTTTCTTCGTATATAATTTGCCTTCCGTGTACGTATCTTTGAATTCGAATAGTTTTCAGCAAGCACATCTCCACTCGAAGAAGCATATAATATATGTGTTTACATTTCTCGCGGAATTTATATCGCTTTATATATGATAATGATAAGCTCATTTGGCATGCTTTTTTTATTGCATGCCTCTTTCAGGTATCGATCATGCGACGTTGCTTTTCTCCGCATACATCTTCTATGCATTCGTATATATTACTGAAAAGTGAAAAAAGAAACGAAGTGGGCGTGCCTGCGGCGAGAATCGGCAACGCCGCGGCCGTAAATCATGATTAAAATAATAAGTATAATACATATGTAGTACATAGGAGGCCGGCGGGTATATGTATGTAAGAGCTGCGCAGATGCACAAATAGCAATGTTCGTCTGGCTGGGTTCTGCGCAGCTTCGGTTCCCCCACTTTCGTTATTCGTCCCCCACTATCACGCAGAATCCCACGGGTAAGTTCCAGGAGTGGCAGTGGGGGGTAAAACGCGGGTGTTAGAGGAGAGAAGGGCACCTGAAACCACGACTATATACCCCCGCGTGCGTTTACCAATCTTGGCACTTTGCCTGAAAGAGCATATCGACCGTGCGACGTTGTCACATCGTCTGCGCGATCTTACGCGCTGGCCCTGGCCACTCTTTGAACGGTATGTACCTAGCTGCTGCAGCCGATCCCTGACACACGATGCGAAATCCGATCAACGATATATGGTTCACCTATTTATATGATTCGGTAAGGTGCCTCGTGCAAAAGATGATATGCCTATACCGAAATGCAGGAACCATAGAAGGCATACAATGTAGGAGAAATGATCATTCAAATTACAAAACAGTATCATATTTTTAAAAGATACGTTATATTGAAGTCGATTTTTATGACTCCCTATGTACGTAAAAAATTTACGTAAAAAAAAGAAATGGAAGTAATCATATTCTGTACATACACATTTTTTGCGTCGCTCCTAGTGAACAAATCGAAATATGATTCTACAACGTAATGTAATACAGACGTAAAGCGCTCGATGGTTATGTTTTAATATAATTTTTTTATAGCTGTTGAACGTAGGTGACACTACTTAGTAAATGAGACTCTGTTTATAAGTATATGGTGCACGCAGGAACGCTATTCGGCATGTTTCGAAAACGCAGTGCTTCGAGTAAATACAATATATACACGAGTTATGTACTATAAGGGGGGGTTTGCCACCCGTTTCTGCTCCGCTCTTCCCTACAGTTCTTATTCGTTGTCGACAATGTGCGTACAGTCAGCATCAAATCGTTGCGGAAACACGATTCGCCGTGTAAATTTTTTAATTCGTACACTGTCTTCTGTCTAGATATATTATCGGCGGGTTAACTTCAGTAAATGTGTACATATTTTTCGTTCGTATAATAACAAAGTGCGAGAAAAGTTTCATTGCTAGGGAGTTGATCGTCGGTCACATGGCACAGGACAGACATGCGTATTAACCAAGGACATAAAGATTTTCCAATTTTTTCTCATTTTCATCGGCACTTGTGTCTTCGATTATTATAAGTCAACGCAGTCGATAGTGTGTGTGTGCGTTAATATGTGATGACATTCTAATATCTTAGTGTTAGTGTACTGAATGTTATATATATATACACACGTGTAAACACAACAGGAGAACTTAATTGAATAATTAGTTTGGATATCTTATTAACTTTATGCTGCGAAATTGTGAGAGAACACCCTTCTCTTGTCACTGTTCGGCATCGACTAAAGTACTGCCGCCACGCAACGCTCTTTATATACCACTGTGTATCGAACATCAAAGTTCGCGACTATATCGTTATTAGGATAAAGAGAATCGCTCCATATTCTATATCTCTTTTATTTCTGAAGACTCTGTGAACTATCTTTCACGTTGAATTATCCATTCCTTCGTCACTTGAACGAATCTAGACGTCGAAACACATGTTATTAGTTGTTGTCAAATCTCACGTATGATTTGATTTGCGTTTACTTAACGCAAATTGCTCGTACCATGGCATTACACTCCCTTTATACGAAGAAACAAGACTCTATATAATTAATAATATTAGTCGAGGCAGATAGATGGCGACAGCTATCGGGTAGCTTCTCAGCCCCTTTTTATCCCGAACAATAACGATATTTCTAGATAATGCTTATTTAACTGTACGACAATGAAATGAGAAAGTATTACACATTTTTCAAGCATCGAATCTGTAATTTCGTCTATAAAGACCTGATCTTAACATTTCAGCCATCGGTAGTAATGAAAACAGTAACGCGCGCACAGAATCAATGCTTCTAAATGGAGAAAAGTGTCCCGTATACATCACACGTACAGTGCATTTTTTAAACTACATACAAAATACTGAGTGACTTGCTGTTCCGTACTACTTAATTATATACAATGTACATTGGAGTGAATGCGTCAAGATTACTCGCGAAAACCGAGCCCGATATGGAATCGAAATCTAGACATTCGAGGGGACAATTTTTCAAAAGTATCCAATGTATGTACGTATTAGAAACGTCAGATGGATTCCTAAAAATGGAAAGTTAAAGCGGAGCGGAGCGTGTGCGCGCGGAGGGACGATACTGGCACATACCTAGCGGTACAGTCCGAGCTGAAAACTGAGCGTACCGCTCTGGTCCGTAGGATTCGCGGTCGGCTAGACCACGGAATGCCTAGTGTCCCGTGCAGCTGCAGCCAGACAGCTCGATGCTACGGCATGGCCTACTGGGCGGCCTGGAATCGAAGATTTACAGACGCCAAGTTCGCGTAAAATGGCGCTACCCTCGACCGAGAGCACCTTAATCGACGGCAAAGCTTCGCCGGGGTCCAGAGATACGCCTGATCAAAGAACATGTACGTAGTCAGTGTCAACGGGTACCGCCGTCTACGTATGTTTATCTACCCTCGATGTATCCCTCGAGAGCCGAGTGTGGTGAACTGTTTCACGCCACCTGCTATAATTGTAGTCACAGCGGACAAAGTGAAACGTCGAGGGAAAGCGTGAAAACTAGAGGCCGAGAGAGTCGAAACAGGACGAACTTTTCCTCCATCTGAGCCTGGTTCTTCTCCTCGTCGTGTAACATGGTCGTGTGTCGTCTCGTCGACAGTGCACATCGGTAGAGAGAGAGACGCACTCGCGTATAACCTCTTTGCTGGTTCGCGTCCACCGAAATGTGATTTCCGTTTAAGTAAGACAACACGCAAACACCATCGAAGATGAGGAACGACATTACGGACATGCATACTGCGACCGCTGATAGCAGCACGGACGCCATATGGCTCGAGAAAAGGAGTCCGTCACAGACGGCGCCCGATCAAGTGTCATTCAGTACGTCCCAAATACATCTTTCCGAATCAAGGGAGGACGTTGTGCTTCGCAGAACTAGTATATAGAATCTGTTAATCATCTCTTTTACAGTACACTCCTGTCTGTCTTATATTGATTTCTTCTTTTCGTTCAAAATCGATGCTGGTAGAAAAGAGCGCGAGGATGTGCTTCTTTTTTCTTTTTTTTCTCTCCTCCGTTCGGTTCATGAATAGAAACGAGAGACGCACGGTGAAACTTTATATGTCGTATTTTACAGTGGCAATCGGTAGTTAGCATATCGGAATTGTTTGTTTAAAATGGGATCGTGAAGATTGATTAAGGAACGTGCGCATTTACGTGTTTTGTTAAATCGACAGTGTGTCTTACACGTCGAATTCAAATTCCATTTTGTCAGCTTTGTGATAATTGATCGTTTGTCGATTCGATTTCGTTCCGTCGTTTCAGAGGACAGCTCATTCTTAAGCTTGTGTACGTGAGAATGAAAAATAACAATAATCATTATCAGTTCAAATTAAATGTATCGATTTTTGTAATGCATTGCAAATTGCATATTCCGCGTTACTTTTGTACAATTGTACTTGATATATCAAGTGGACGTAATTATATATGTCCACCGTAATTAATCTAACCATATATCCGTCATTTAAATGTTACTTTTTGAAAGTTATGTAACTTGTAATTAAACAACGAAGGAATCGTTACGGTCTTCATTTTATTATCTGATTTATTTTCGTGTAAACGGCACCTCTGACATGCGCACTGTTACGTACACGTGTGTATTACACCGTCGAAAAATCTTTCGCACTGTGAAAGTCTGTTTATAAACACTTTATAAATCCGAGTTGCACTAAATAATGTTTAAGATGATAAGGGTTATCACTTTTGTACAGTGCATGTACGGCACGATGATAAAAGAGTTAATTTGCCGTGTACGTTAACGATTACACATCACAATCATGCATTGACACGCGAATTACAGTTTTCCCGCGCTCTTCTCCATCGACCAATATCTATAACCATTTTAGATAATAATTCAGAATCATTTCGTAACGATGAAATCTTTCATTGATTTGTTATAAAAAGCGATTTTTTTTTCTCGTTACTATTTATATCAGTTACATTTCTATTGACTATTTGCTTCTATCGGATTATAATATTTTATAATGATAATTATAATGATAAATTATAATGATTTTTTCAAAATGTAACTCACGAGAATACAACATTAATATGCTGACCATTTTTTTTATCATTAAGTCAGTAAGTTCTTAGTAATGTAATTGTTACGTTTATAAAGTATAGAATAGTTTGTTATAAAGATTAAAATTCTTTCGTTAACATCTGACGATCGATTCTATCTTACAGATACATCCTTCGAAATAAATCAGCCGTTGCAAATACTGTACATTGTTTCTTCCGAATAGGTTGAACGTATTAAATCGACAACTCTTGGAAGATCGAATTTAATCGACATACTTTCGCTTATTTGTTTCAGATTTTGATAAAGTTGTCGTTAAACAAGAACACCCCGATGAAGCGGAAATCCGAGAATTGGCTGCCAAAATGGTGGAAGCAAACAAGGCGAAAATGGTGAACGTGCCAGGGGCACAACAACAACAACAACAACAGCAACAACAACGGCCTGGAGCACAGACTTTTCTAACGAATTTTCCAAGAATCTTAAGATTTTTTGATAAAAGGCCGGCCGATTCATCAACCGGTATCGCGACGAAACCCCTTCCGGCCGAAGGAAAAGTACCGCCCGATGATGAGAGTCAAAGAGGCAGATTCGGATGGACGAGTTTCGATGATTGTCATATACCATATATATTTCGCTCCGGCGAGAAATACTGTGCAGTACGAATCTTAGAATCTAAGTTACTGAACAAGTACCTGAGCTACCTACACTCGGACATCTACAGCTGCACGTGTATTAGGAGTTATTACATCACGGAAGCTGAGAGCAAACTGTTTACTGAGATCAATGTGAAACATTGTGAGAATCAATTCGGTAGAGAACAATTCACTTGTAAGGACTTAGTGGTACGTCTTTCGGACGCCAGGGAATTCTACACTTTCTTGGACGTGTGCTACACGAAATTGACGGCAGGTACGAATCCGAATGTATCTAGCAACCACAAAGCGGACAAGTGCGGTTTCATCCGAATAAATAAGGAATCCGTTGTTCCTTATACTGTGAAAGATGGCCTTCAATATGTTCCCTTGTTTTATTTCGAGGGGGAGACTGAGAATCTAAAGCTGAAAGCAGAAAAACTCGAAGGGTGGGACTTATCATATTTGAAGTTTTGTTGCAAAGTACAGGGTATACGCAATGAACTGTTTGCGAGTGAGACATGCTCAGTGATTAGTTTGAATGACATTAAAAGTTATTTCCCTCCTGGCACTGGTTTCGAGGACTATTGGCCAACCAAAGTTATGGACTCTCAGTTGTTAGTGAATAGCAAAGGTGGTGGTGGCGGTGGTGGCTGGACAAAACAACCTCCAACACCACCAGCGACAAAGCCTGTTTCTGTGCAAAATAATGTGAACAAACCAGCAATCGACGCACGTGCAACTCCTATGCATAATATGTTACCATGTGGATCGGTTGCCAATGCGTCTCAAGTACAACGTAGTGTGAGCCAACCGAGGCCTGTTGCAACTACACATCCTGCACATTCTTCGCCAACAGTGCTTCCTTCTGGAAGATCGAACATTGTAACACAACCTATGTTGAATACAGTGCAAAATGTTAACGGATGGACTGGACTTGTCGGTGGGCAACCTACTTTCCAAACGGCACTTGTTTCTCAAGCAAATTCCATTATACGAATGCCGTCATCCTTAAACATGCACAATGTGAGTTTCCTTCAAAATTTTCATTCTTTTTATGGCTTTGTATTAATTGGTGGTTCTAAAAAGTTATGTTGTATTTGAAATGAGGATAAGATAGAAGAAAGATATATATGATGCCAATTTTTGAAGATTTTTTTAATCTTGAGGTTTAACTCAAGTTTGTCAAAGCCAACCTCGACATGCTAAAAGAAACTGAAATGATACAAGTATTGTCTGTTATTCAGTGGAAGAAGGCCTGATGTGCATTATCAGTTGTAATAGTTGTTGATTCCAGCACAATCAATTCAGAGATAACTATTGCAATTGCTGGTATATCTCTGGTTTCGTTATATGAGCTATATTTTTTTTGATTTTATTAAAAGAATTTGCAATAAATTCCAATTTTGCATGGAGATTTGCAGTTCGATCATCAGTATTCAAAATGTGAATAGAAAACTAGAATAGCTATTACATTACATTGCAATTATAAGTTTAAATATACATTTGTTTTATTGAATTATTATAGTAAATATCTAGATTTATTATATTTAATTTTTTAATATACATAAATATGAACTTTATGTTGCAGCAAATACCTGCGCAACCAAAAACTTATTCACAACAATCAAGTAGGAGTAGAGGGGGTGGTGGCAGTGCAGCAGCTCAGTACCCTGGAGTATACCCAGTTACAACTATGCCGACTGTTGCTCAGGCCCAACCACCCCCTCTTGTAAGAGCAACAGTCCATTCCAGTCAACCCAATCTTGGGTAAGTAATGAATTATATTTTTGAAAATTTATATCTCTTAATATGTTTTTTTTTAAATAAATAAAGCTTTGAGATATTCAGGACAATTTTGTTGTTTCACATTTAGCATCTACTCTCGTCTTACATAGCATTACCGATACTTTATGCTTGCTTTCAATTTAGTGATTGAATACAGTAATATTGTATTCTAGGTGTGAGTTTAATGTTAAGCAGCACGCAGTGAAATATATTGTTAAAACTTGTTCATACTTGATATTGTTCACATCTAGTTACTATTAATTTTTTTGATTAAACATTACTCAAAATACATTGCATATAAGATACGATATATCATTCATTAAACAAATAGATATATTGTTTAACATTAAAATTTTTTATTGTGTTAATTATAAAAACTTTATTTAAAAATAGACACTGTTAATACAATATTAGAGTAAGATGAGCATGCAGTATAAAATTTTAGGGTTCTTTTATTAGAACATACACAGAGTTTGTCTTTGTAAAATTTTATTCTTTATTATGTGGTGAACCTGCACTATAGCTTTTTGCATTTGTACATACAACATATGATTTTTTTGTATAGTTATCCAACCTATGGGAAGGATGACTGGTGAGTCCCTGTAAAATGTACTATAGTCATGATTACTACATAAAAGTAAGATAGCATGCACAAGAATACTATGATTAACAATCTTTTTATTTCTGCAAAACGCAATAACTACATATTGCCTGTATTGCCTCATTAAACTTTACTTATGTATTCACTCTATGTTAATGTTTTCATTCCTTTAATTCACTAAACATATATATTCCCTTTGGGAACGTAGCCTTTTTTTTTTATTTATTTATTTACGATTCAGACTGTAGTCAACTTCTTCGTCTCGCATATTTCACTAAATTAGATGTTGATATACATGGGAAATGTAAATAAAAGTATCATTTTTAGTATCTCAATTTCAATGTTAATATAAATTACTCTTTCTTTATAAGTTCTTCGAAAATAGAGAGAGAAGTATAATTCTAAATTATAAAATCTACTAGAGTTTATAGAAATCTATATAAAGTGATACTATTACGTCAACGTTTTTATTAGTACTATTACATAGATCAATGTATACATTTTGTAGGGAGTCTCTAATGTATTTAGAATTGAATACTTAATGTATATATTTGTGTATGTATCTTTTTTGCTTCTATATATTCTTTTTTAAAAATATATATATATATATATATTATAATGAAATATATACAACTATTGTTACATATTTCATGTTTCCCAAGTATGACAAATTAGTTTATCTAGAATTATTTTTTACATTTTTATACATCTTAACAAGAAATTTTTCTATTTTAGGGTTACATCTACGTATACCACACCTTCTTTAGGTGTACCTAATGCTGTCACTGCAAGTACATACCCTCAAATGCTTGGTCTAAGCGAACAAGTACAAGCTCTAATGCCATCACCTACATCAGCATCCACATTATTACATCCACAAAGTCATACACCATCTGTACATAACACATCTCATGCAAAGTATCCACCACCATTAATACCAGTTAATGGTAGCAATAATAGTGCCAGGTATGTTATTACATACCTCTATTAATAAGTCTATAATTCATACGTTCGAGTATATCATTTTTAAATATGTATTTACAGAGATTCTAGGGGTAGAAAACCATTAATACCAATCCCAGAAACACATATATCTCCCTGTCAAGTTCAACCTTATAAAATTCAGAAAGCACTTGTCGAAGATAAAATGGTACCATGTATTAATTTCAAGCCATATATCTACTCTGAATTGTTGATGACGCTTCCTGACTTCGTCGCCCATTATTTTCCTGCCTGTGACATCGATAGTTGTCGGCAAGTTCTTACGGATGTCTTACACATAGATTTATATCAAGGAAATAGGTAAAATTATTTTATTATTATTCTATTATATCGTGGAAGATGATATCTATTAATTTCAAATCTTTTCATTGAAGGTTACAAATGAAAATGTTAATGGTAGCAGGAAAATGTTCAACTTTTCGCGACGAAGTACCATTGATACAAGTAAAAAGTATAATGAAATACATGCCCCAGTTGAAGTATATGTTCATCCATAGAGGAGACGTGGCAATGCCGGCGCCGGCACATTCTTCAGAGGAACACCCAGCCAAAAAGCGGCAACGCACCAGCTAGGACTGGCTACAGCCTTACTGGCCTACTTATGACTATTATCATTCGGCATTTTAATAAAGCCGATCACTTTGACTCATGTGTAACAAAACAGCATTACCTGCTTTGAGGAAACATAAAACACAGATGAATCTATATTGACGTCATGTGCCAGAAAGAGTGCACGAAACCGAAGGATTACCTTTTATATGCAAGGAATCTGTGACACACTGTGAGCTACTTCTTTCTCCAAAGTGTATCTATTGAGACGAAAGTCTGCTTGTAAATAAAACTGAGATGTATAAAACTAGTGTTGCACAGTTGGCAATTCGAACATTTTTTTATATTAAAATTAACAACACATTTCTTTGATATTTCGTTTTAAACTAAGAATTTCGAAGCAAAATGAAGGCAAAAACAGAAAATACATCGTAACTGTCGATAAAATCATTCCTCATTTTCTAATTTCAATTAATTTTTCTACCTCTGCTGCAGAGTAACTTACACATTTAGTATTTCTTTGTAAATAAAATGAAAGTTTTAATATTAATATGTGATTCGGAGAAAGAAAGTGCTGATATGCGATTCATTGATGGAGATAAAGTGGAGTAGGTATATTGTTTAAAATTCACCTACTTTCCATGTTGAACGGATATCAAAAGAAATTTGGCATTTGTATATTTAACGAAATGGAAGTAATGCTTCTTCAAGTTCCTAGCTATTGCTAATATGTATCCTGATAACTAGCTGCAAAATAATTTTAAAAATGTTACTAATTCACAACAATGATTTAATTGACGTAATGTTTGACGCAAGTTTAGCCAAACCTAGTATTTAAAACATTATCAATTTTGAATGTTGGAAAATTCTATTTTCTAAAGTTCAATTGTCGAGATCACCGTACACAGCGATGCAGCTAATTTTGTTCTGATATTGTCAGCGTGTAAATATTGTATGCATAAAAACGCAGCTTAGGATACCGTTAAGAACATGACACATATTAACAATCAATGAGATATGTATTACAAGTACAATCATTCCAGAAAACGTAAGCGATTAATTAATTTTCTTTTACTTTTATTAGATCATACTGTTCCTTTACGTTACGCTTAATAAAGTATTGTTAATTTTCTAACAAATTTGTAGTTGAAGATTTGTTTATACAGAGTTGAAAACTGTTTTCATAGTTCAGTTAATATTAACGGATTCCATGCTTGCTAAGTATTTATCAATGGCAAACATATCTCATGAATGTTAATTTTTAATATTGATCTTTTTTAAAAGACTCTCATTTGCACAAAGAAAAATCTGTAATTATTCGTGAATTTCTCGAAATAGAAAACGGCGGAAAACTACTTGTAAGTCTGCAAAACTGACAGATCGTAGATTTTATAAAACCGCCTAGATGGTCTTCCGTTTAAAAATCCTTCAACGATAGTTTCGCTATTGGAGGAATCTCGTCTGCTACGTCAAATTTGTAAATATCTCAACTTTTTTTTCAGCCTTTTAACTTTCTAGTTAAGGCAATCAACTAATTCAGAATTTGCCTTCTTGCCTTTCTTCTTCACTTTTTACTACTCAACTACATTATCACTTTTTACTTCTGCGGATGGTTAAAAGTGACTTCAATTAATTTAACAATTCTAAATATCATATTTGTTGGTTCGCATCCCTCAGTGTGAAATTTTGGACGTTTTGGATAAAGCTTCCTCTAACAGCGCGTTCACGTTAACCTATAGCCTCGTCTCTAGCAGATGCGCAAACTTGCCGTCTCGTATGAATTTACAGCCGCGTCCAAGTTAGGACATATCATATCCGAGTTCGATGTTGGCAAGAAATTGTTAATTTGCGACCTCGAACCTTATACATTGTAAAGCGAATTCTATCGTCTGATTTTTCGCGCACGCTGTGGACGCCGTTCACGAATATCCTGGCTCCCTAATAGTATCGCCCTATTGAATAGTCTTTTTTATATGAGAAAAAGATTTCGATCTTTTTTATCTTGAAATGTGAAATCATTTGGAAGCGATTATTTAATATAATTTTTTATATTCACTTCGGGGGAAAATAAACAAGTAGGGTACGACTAATTAATAAAAGTGAAATCCAATACGACGTATAAGTACACGGTTTCAACTGGTCCTGCCCTCAGAAAAGAGGCTTAAATTAGTATTACTGACTGATTAACTTTCACATTCGCTATTACTATTTACATAAAAGAAGCTAAGTGTGTATATGCAAGGAAAGGTCTGTATGTATATATGTATGGAAATAATTATAGTGATAAATTAATGTTGACCATCATGGATTTTCCATATATAAGAAAGGCTTAGGCATCCTGTTACGGTGGAAATGGTATATTTTGTTATTTATAAATTACATTTAGTCATATCATAACTTTCAAAGATTCTATTGCCATTGAAAAGACTCTATATACCATGGACTGGTGTCTACTCTTTTCCTATGTTGATAGAGGGAAACAAAAAAAAAAAATAAAAAGAAGAGAAAAAATAACACAAGAAATTCCTACACAAAAAGTATTCAACGAGGGGATTTGTGCAAAAATATTAAAATAAATATTTAATGTTTTGCATTTAAACAGCCTGCCAAATTATAGTTTCTTATATTTTGGTCGAATCAATTATCGAGAGGTACGAACCGATAATCATTTAACGATAATCGCTTGGTTTCACAGGCGTAGGTATATTATTGTAGATACTTTACTTTGTTTAATAAACAAAATAAATTACCACTGAAGTTGATTGCGTTGATGTTGTTCTTGTATTGCATTATCGCATATGCGTTGTTATAAATAGGTAAATACAATATTTTTATGAGCGAGAAACGGAGGAGAAGTGTATTGTAAAACAGAATGTGAACGTAATACACAAATGTGAGTTCGTCAATGAATATTCAAGTTCGAAGAATTTCTTGAATTATTTTAGTAATAATTCCAGTACACACGATACTGTACATTACTAATTACGCTCTAATAATACAAGAGCAAGTAGAATAATGTATTGCTCGTAGTGTGTCTCAAAAATAAAAGAATAAAAGAGAGACATGGTGATCTGTGGGCCCAGTCCAAAAAATTAAAACTTAATTATTTTTAGTATGTTAGATTAGAGCATTTATTTGTTAACACATGTTAAAATAATAATGCGTGTATTATACTTTACCACATTATCATCTGTACATATAGATCATAAGAGTTAGAAGTACTAGACATTTCAAATAAATTCATGATATAATTAATAAAGTGTTGATTATTTTTTGTATAACGGTCTTTTAATTGAAGATTTTCAGAATTTTCGAACAGACTGATATTATCGAGCAACAAATATTGCAATTTAAAACAGCATTTATCTTATTGAATTGAAAGCAAGATTTGACGACTACTTAACAACTAAACGGTAATTGATTGGACTAGATGATTTACCAATAAGTAAAGACATTGCTGTTTATTTGTTATCTTTTCAAATGTTTTTTTTTTTAATAATAAGTTGGAGTTAGCATTACTAAACATAGTCCGAACTTCGACCGCGAAGAGTTTAAACAAGTTTTGGAAATTTAGTTTTTAAATGCTTCGAGATATTCAACCGCACTCAGCTGGACCGGAAGGACGTCATGTATATTTGAATTGTTCAGTGCTGGCATCTGTGACGGTGGCGAACGAAATTTCACGAGACTGGCCGAAGCGATCAGTCGCGGTCGCCATTTTCTCGGGTAGTCATCGGGTACGTCGTGTTTCTTTCGGGTCGCTGTGTTTTTTGGGGCAAGCACCGCCGAAAAATTTGGGGTACGGCATACTCGTACGCTCCCCCAAATGGCTTGTCTGAACACCCTTAAACAGGAGATCAAAACTCTTGAGTCCGTCTTCCCTAAGAGCCATGAGAGATTTCAGATAATGTCTGCGAGTGTGGACGAACTCAGCTGCAGGTTCGTCGGTAAAAATGGGAAGAAATACGAAATACACGCCAATATTACAGTAAGTGTAACACGCATGGTAACGATTTGAGACGAATGAATCGATTCGAAACGATCGCCAGCGTTTTTCCGTTCGCATGGGACCACGTTAACTCCTCATCGCTGTCTGCGTCCGATCGGACAAAGAAACAATAACACTCGTGTTATTATTTGGGCCTTTTGACAAGAGCCATGCCCGGGCAGCACGTACACCGTGTACCCACCATGCACGCTTTTCCCATCACAGTTTTTTTGGTGTCGTTTAGTGGATCTCGTTCTAGATACTATCGATTCTTTTACACTTCAATCAGTTTGTTTCCGACGAGATTTTCAGACGAATTAATATTGCGGTAGAGGTCAATGTATGCCACAAATAGAGGGTAAGTCCCTCATAATAGTACCTGTTTCTCTTCATTTGTACTTACAGACTAAGGAAAAAAAAAACTTTGTTCGTTTACATTTCACAAACCATTCAGAGACAGTTCTATTATATTTGCGCGAAATTATTTGTTTCTCGCGTACACAAGATAATTTTGATAGATAAACTAGATTCCAATGAACAATATCCATTTGCGTTGTTCTTACCGTTGCCATTACCGTTGCTTTCAATGCGAAATAATCGTCGATTATCATGGAGTGATCTTTGCTTGTTCTTTAAATAGTGAAACGAAATAAACTTATGCATACGTATTTATTATAGATTAAATACGTAGATATACGTAGTCGTATATTATATTATTACGAAATTAAACGATACATGTATATTGTTTATTTCATATATGTGGTTTGCGATTAATAATTTGAAATGTTTGATTGTATTGGAGCTTGAAATTTATTATGAAATTGTGAGTACGGAAATATATCACGTGTATAAAAAATTGCTTTCCATGTTTTTATTTTGTTTATTTTGTTTATTTTGTTGCATACATTGTGACACAAAGTTGCATACATATAGAAGTATAATACGGTAACTATAGTTTCGTTTTAAATTCGATTCGATAAATTCTAGATAAAAATTTGATAAAAGATGAAGGTTACCAAAATTATTGTATTTTTCGTATAACATGAAGCGGAACAAAGACTGATCGCGTGGGCTTAATTCGCGGATATTGATTGCTTGCGTTACTATTTACATTTTGTTTATTCGACTGTTAGCAAAATCGATAATCTTTATCCGATTTTTGCCTTCTGTATAACAGTAAGCGACTGCTTCACATTACAAATTAATTTACGATCCGGTCCGTGTCATTGACATTACGATTAATTGCGGTTATTGATAAAAACTACATGTAAACGTAATATAAACATTTTTTATAAATAGATAAACATTCATTGTATAATGTTTATCTAATATGAATTTCTAACATTTAAATAATCATAAGGTTTTTAAATTGTTTATATTTAGTGACATTCATTTCATGCATTAATTGAGATTTTTATATTTCACTTCTTTAAATTTCAACGAATGCTCTTTCTATTTCATCTTCGATATTGCAATTACTATAAAATTACAAAATTAATTATTAGTAAGAAGTGACAATGTAAAATGTACACTATGAAACAAATATATACTTTTAATGAATATCTGGTAAATATATATCTTGAACAAAAAATCAATGTGTCAGATTGCAATTGAATAGCAATTGTGACTATAAGAAAACTGTGAGTAATGGATTATACTGGTTATAAGTGACTATAAGAAAATCTACTATGTGCTTAATGTTATTAATTTTAGAACATATTTGAAATCTTAAACTGTAATTGTTATCCCATGTACGTATGAAATAATAACATTCTGAATTACAGTATTCGACTATGTTTTTGATATTTTAAGATGATTACAAAAGTTTTAATCAATGTTTTACAGGAAACCTACCCGTCTACACCACCAGTCTGGTTTGCAGAATCTGAGGAGACTAGTGTCACAAATGCGGTACAAATTTTAAGTAATACAACCGGCCGTGACAACCACGTCATTAATCAAGTCGGGATTCTCTTGAAAGAATTATGTAGACTTCATTCATTACCGGAACCACCTGATGTTGAACGATTAAGAACAGCTTTGGATCCATTGCGTTTGGGAGGAACAAATGAAACGGTTGCGCAAAGGATGGAAGCTGACGATGTCGAAGATATTGATGAAGATGAAGAAAGTGAGACTGAAGAAGACCTTCATTTAGATATGGATGAGGGAGATGCAAATGCCAAGAGTAAGGTAAACACTGGGAGAATACTAAATATACAATTATTGTTTTTATATTGAAATAGCTATATTCTATGGTTATGTTAAATTTACATTTTGTTTTATCGATGTATTTGCATCCGTATTTATGAAAATTTTATAGGGTGAAGAGATGGATCTGGAACATTTGGCGACATTAGAAAGGTTGAGACAAAATCAAAGACAAGACTACTTAAAAGGTTCACCTTGCGGAAGCGTACAGGCCACAGACAGACTCATGAAAGAGTTACGTGACATTTACAGAAGCGACAGTTTCAAGAAAGGTATCACTTTAAATTGAATCTTTTTTTTGTGGTATAAATTTGATGTACGGTTTAATTTATTTAAGTATATTCTTCGAACTGTTTCCAGGAATGTACAGCATAGAATTAGTAAATGACAGTTTGTATGAATGGAATATCAGGCTGATGTGTGTTGATCCTGATTCACCATTACACAGTGATCTCATACTACTAAAAGAAAAAGAAGGCAAAGATAGTATTCTCCTCAACATGCTTTTCAAGGTAACTCATTTATTAAAAGTTACTGTCACATTTTGTTTCAATATTAAATAATTAGATTCTAATGGTAGCGGATGCTAAATATTTAGGATACGAAAGCTCATTTCCAGTTTCTATTGTTACAGGAAACTTATCCATTCGAGCCCCCATTTGTCAGAGTTGTTCATCCCATGATTTCTGGTGGATATGTCCTTATAGGAGGCGCTATTTGCATGGAACTTCTAACAAAACAAGGTTGGAGTTCAGCGTATACAGTAGAAGCCGTCATCATGCAAATTTCGGCAACATTGGTAAAGGGGAAAGCACGTATACAGTTTCAAGGATCTGGAGGTGCTGGCAAAGTATGCGGTGGTCAAGGCCAGTACAGTCTAGCTCGTGCACAACAATCATTCAAGTCTCTTGTACAAATACACGAAAAAAATGGTAAGTTTGTAATTTCAATGACAATATATTTAAATTCTTATTCTAGTAGAACATCCGGTGAAAAATTTTTTCTGAAACTCCAGTGAAACGTAGTTTCTTGAAACTATAAGCCGTATTATAATAAAATATTTGTTATAGGTTGGTTTACCCCTCCAAAAGAGGATGGCTAATGAACAGGAATCACGAAAAAAGAAAAGTTTGACGCGTGCTTACAGCTGAGACTTTAATTCGGTGTGTGCCCAACAAATAATTGTTACGATAATGATTTAATACACAAAAACACAACATTAACTAGGTAACTTAAGATACTGAATTAATCTAACGCATAATTCCTTTGATGGCTGAGAAGGCTGCCGAGCAAACAGTGAAGTGTTTGGTTCCATATGCATAGATTTTTCAGTAATTAGTGATTAGATCGTCAATCGCATTTGTGAATGTGAGACAATGATCGTTTCTTTTTCTCTTTTTTTTATCTGGAATTGATTCCAACGTTCGGAATTAACTAAGATCCGTGATTATTCCAAATAACATTTAATCTTAGTTCTTTCTTTTCTTTCTTCTTACGCGAGAGTACACATTCTATGCTGTACGTACGTACGAAACAGTGTTAAAAACGAACGAAACATTCTGCGAGATGCGTTTGCGCAATCTGTGCTTCCTGTCTTTTCAACAGGGGGGACACGACGGTTAGCATCTTAGATAGTTATATTGAGAATTTTTCTAAATGTTTTTTATCATTGTGAGCTTTCATTCGTTCCCATATTCTATCTTTATTATAATTTTAATTTTTATTCATTCATCGTGCAATTCGTGAACGTAAGTTGTTTCGGTTTATACATTTGTTAAACGGTAGCCAATAAAGCGGATTAGAAAAAAAAAAAGAAAATATGAACTGCGAGAATAGAGATGTTTCTGGAGGTAAATTTGCGAACTTTGTTATCATCTTTTGTATTAGTCGACCATGGTTCCACTCATTGACGCGACATTATTCGGCCATGTAAACGAGCACACAACCAAACCGTCATTCAACAAGTACCTTGATATAAGACATAATTCTCTGAACGTTAACCTTGCAGTTTATAATTAAGAGGCTCTAGAGGGTATAAGAATATTGCTAGCTAATTTTCTTCAAATTCTATGCACCGTGCAAATATCCGAAATACCTTTTAACTCCATACAAATTTCTTTCATCTGATCAAAGATATTCTACATTTTCTTTTGTAAAAAAGAACCTTTTTTTTCATATGTTTTAAGTAACCATTCTTGCAGTGTTAATTACGATAATGAATAAGCACCTTTTACAGTCTATATACCGTAATTTATTTGTGTGTAATTGCGAGCAGTTCACTTGGATTACATTCGAACTTTCCAATGGTCCCGCTTCAACTTTTTCGATCGTATTTATACATATAGGAGTCATATAGCAATATTAGGTAGTATATATTTCCCTAACGTAACTGAAGAAGATATAGATAAGGGTTGTATAGTTGTACATACACGCGTATATCGACGTCTCAAAAAAAAAAGAAGTGCTCTTTAGAGTCCAATGAGTCTTAAAAGTCTAAGAGAAAAAGATAAAAGAACGAAGAGTTAGTTTTGGTTGTGTGACTCGTTTAGCACGATCCACGATTTTGTTGTATCGTTTTGACGAATGATTGATGTGCAGGTGGTCCACATGAAAAAATGTTTAGTCTGTATGTTGGGTATACGCTCAAAGTGAAATTTTGCTAGTACCCTATATACGCATATATATATATATATATATATATATATATATATATATATATATATATATACATATATATACATATAATATATATACATTGTGACATATGATTTGCAATTCGATTTTATTTATACGTATGTCTCAGCATTGAAATGTCAAGAAAATTGAATTCAACTGGAGTCCACCGTGGCCAGTTAAATAAACGAGATAAAGGGGACAATTACAAGATTAGCAAAACAATTAGGATCGCAGGACGAGTGCTTTTGACAAATTAGTATTATGCGTATTATTGTTGCATATATATTTTCGATGTTCGAACGATTATTTATGCATACAGAGATCTGCAAATAGCTAGACTGAAATCAGAAACGTGTATAAGTACATTTTCGTTAGATTTATTATATTTGCACGTTGATGCAACATTTAACATGCAGTTTTGGGCAAATTAAAAATTGCCCGGATCTGTTCGAAGAGCAAAAATTCTATGGAGATAAATATCTAAATATATTAAAATAAATACTGATTATAAACACACACACACACACACACACCGATTAACGAAAACCTTTCGAGAGAAGAAAATAGAAAATAAAATACTCTATTTTTTTAATGAAAATCTTTGAACTATTTCGTAAGATCTGATAAATGTGGAAAATTATTTAGGGTCTAGGAATTGCTCATCTCTGTATTTATTTGGAACAATTGTAGCGACTTCGTTAAATGCTATATCATATGCCAAGTCGTATACATAGCTACCGAATATAGGATGTTGACATTTCATGAATAAAGTGAAGGGTATCGCTTTGACAGGCAATTTGAATGGGTAATGTAGAATGTCGCTATACTATTTGTTCCAGAGCTTACTATAACGTTTCTTGTCTTCTACGAACGACTTTTGTTTCCCGTTTTTGTTTCGGTATTATCAACATTGTTGAGTTTTCTTTTGGACTCGATGTCTTCTTTGTCCTAGTTGCTGATAGAGATCGATTCTCGCGATGTCGGGGTGGCTTAACTTGTCGCTTATGCGTACGTAAGAAGGAAACGAACGAATTTCTAAGTTTTCGTAACGATCTTCGGTTGGTCGGCTTGGAGACATCATTAGACTCCACGTCCAGAATGTTTGAACGACTTGTTTCGTGCATACATACATACATACATACACACGTACATACATACACACACACAAACATACACACGCATACACGAGGCAAATTTATTCACAATACGGACGTACACACATCTCCATGCATACATATATGCATATTCATATACATGGTCCGATTCTTGTATATAATATTATACATACATATTCCGTTCCTCGTGGTTTCGTCTTCGTACGCGAACGTGAAACCGTTGAACATCGGCGAACCATAAAGTATTAAAATAGAAAAACCACAGTCGACGAACGACTATATTTGCTCTTAGAGAACATGTGTCTCGCCGACGCGAGAAGATACAGTAAATCCGATCGTATCTCTGGAAAGTTTTCGTCACGAAATCGGGGCGTATCATTTGTTAACGTAAAGTGGGATATATAAGCGACGAGCCTGAAACGGCTCTACTATATTTGTTTCTTTTTTCCAATTATGTTATATAGAACGGGGAAAGAAAACAGATGTCACGTGTATCTCCTATGGTAGATGCTTATGCTAGACCAGATTGTTTCGATGTAGCAAAACTAAATGTGAAAAAAATTGTGTTCCGTCTTCTTAAACACCGAGTAAATGCTGTGCTTTGATACTGTGTTGAATCGGAGGTCTTCTCTTATCGGTGGTTGCGAGTTACGCGGGTCCGTTCGCGCGAGCAGATCACGATCTAACGAACGGATCCAACGTCGGATCGATGATGACGAGGAAAGCTTCCTATTGATACTTGGAAAATCGCTGTATGTGCTCCGTGAGCCACTGTGACTTTACAGAGCGAAATTGGTCGCTTGGAATTCAATTTTCGTTTGCATTTCTATGTATTCTACTAGACGAAAGGAGGGAAAGCTTAAAGAGGACCGTATATCAGAGGCTTGCCGTTCTCGCGGAAACGTTGTTCAACCTCAGGCTGATTAGGCTCCTCGGGGTCGCTCCTCTGGACAGAACGTATCGCCCACTTTGAGAGAGAGAGAGAAAGAGAGACGGATTACAGCATTTTCGTCATCGTCGACGTGGCCACAAAGTGGGCGACGTAAATCGATCGTCGAGAATGGGATCCCCGAGCAGCTTGATCGGCGACGATGCTTGAACCGCGTTTCGCCGAGGAATGGTGAGTCGGAGAAGCACGGTCCGTTTTACAATTTTTGATTTTCTCGTTGCACAGAATATGAAGAAATAGAAACCGAAGTTCGATCGTGAATATCGAGGTCAAGGAGCGAAGAACATTGGCAACCAAGCGTACGAGGATGAATCGATACATATGTTATATCGGCGGTAACGTCTGTACGATGCATCCGTAATTCTAATTATCGAAACGAATCGAGCGGAGCAGCATGGGTCTATAGTTTTTGTTCGCGGCGTAATTACAAAAAAGGAAACAACAAAATGAGAACGCGAGAAAATCGTTTCTTTCTCTTTTCTCTTGGCGACATTCGCGCGAGCATCGTCATCGTGTAACAAACGACGACGAGAAACAATTGTCTAGATTCTTATAAGCGTAGGTGTACAATCAACGAGAACTCACTGTCAGCGGACATCGATGATTTGTACAGCCCCGTCCGACTGACACTGACGAAGTGCCGGTTGTTCGACGTCGTCGATCGTTATATGTTCTTTGTCAAGCCGCGCGCAACCGATGAAAAAAGAAGAGAAGAAAAGATCGGAGAAGCTTTCGTTATATCTCTCGTGTACACGGTTAAGTTTGTTGTCATCTTTCCTTTTTTCTTCGAAGAACTCGCGAAGCGACTAATATTGTAAGCAGCCGTGTGGCCTGTATATTTTTGCTACAAATATCGTTAGTAGTCGACCCGTTTTACAAAATGAAAAACGTTCGAACGTTCCCCTATGTTTCTCACTTTCTTCTCTCTCCGTCGGATTTGTTTTTTTCTTCTTCTTCTTTCGTTTCCGTTCTCCATTCGATTTCAATTCGACGCACTGAATGAGAGGCCGAGGACAGGCAAACAAAGCGAATGCGAAACACGTATTTCTCAGCTGTTGAACGAAAGGATGATATACATACGTAGATGCAAAAGTAACGGGAATTTCTCGCGTGGAAATTCGAACGAACGATCGAGTATTTTTTATCCAATGCTATGTCGACAATTCAATAAAGAACATTCAACCAAATATCTGGGCGTCGGTGGTTTTCATTTGTCTTAGCAACGGCCGCGACAGAAATTCCCCTCGCTCTTTGCATCCGCGCGCGATTTTTCGACGGAACTTGGGGGAGAATTGCGCGCGCGCGCGCGCGACCCCCCCCCCCCCCAGTTCATTCCACAACGGATCGAGGCACCCCTTTCGATCCGTGACGATGTAAAAAGAAAAACGAAAACAAGAAAAAAAAGAAAGAAAAGACCGACGGCAAGTGAGATTCAGTCGATCGCTGACTTCTCCGAGGAACAATCGAACGATTCCGACGAGTTCGCTTTTGATTGACGACGAACTTAAGATTTGCGCGCGATAAGCTTAACGAATTTTCGACTTTTCACGATGATTTACAGTGGACTCTCGATGTTTCAAGACTGATTAAAAAAAAAAAGAAAGAAAAAAAAAGAAAAAAAACGTAGGAACGTCCGCGTTCCCTCTTCCATGTCGCTAATTAATTCTAATCAATTCCTCTCGCCTTCGCGCGATCGTCAATAGAGACGCGACATCGCTGGTCTCGCCATTCTGATTTCGAACGGAGTGACGCGAACGCAATCGGCCTGGTACACGCATTCAAGCTCTCACCGTTTTTCTTATCGATACGATCCGATGCGATGCGATGCGACGCGATGCGATGCGATGCGACGCCGTGAAAGAAACCCGAAATCGCGACTGACCGCGGCGAGCGAACACACACACACACACACACACACCGGGACAACACGCTCAGGCTTTTCCGATTGTATTTGTGGCAAAAATAGCTCTGTGAGTTCGTTTAGAGTGTCTCTTCAGTTTAGCACCTTGCGGCGGAGAGAGGCGGTTCGTTTCGCGGCTACCGCAGGGTGATCCATTCTCTCGATCGATCCTCCAAATATCGATGGAACTACGAATCAATTAGAGACACCGCGGACCATTTTATACGGAATGATTTTACTCGCGTCTGGGATGGGGGTCAACGAGAAATCTAATTTCTCGGCGGCAACGGTCCGATTCCGGTGAAAATGAAGCAACGACGAACGTTATCGCTTCATTTTCCTAGAAATTTTCACTTCCACGACAATTTTCATTTTTACTGATTCGACGTTACGCGAATCTGTGCCGATTATCGCTAAGCCTTGTGTCACTTGTGAAAAAATGAGGAGACCGTATTTAGTTAGACTTTTGCTATTTTTCTTATAACGGATGCTTGGATTAACAAATTTATTCGATCATTTTTTACGAACGGAGAATCTTTATAATATCAGCAATTTCAAAAGAAAACACGAAACCGGCTCGGCGAGCTTAGCGTTAAGGCGCATTTTTGTGAGAAATTTCAATGCGACTCGACAAGTGATTAACCTTTTAGGCACGGCTGAATTCTGCGCGAGGCTATTTCTCTGGACTGATACTGTATATACAGGATGTTTCAAAAATGTCTCGCGATCCGAAAGCGGCGGGTTCCTCGGGCCATTTGAAGCAACTTTTTCCTTTACAAAAATGTTCTCCGAGGCACCGTTAACGAGTTTTTAACGAAAAACAGTGACCAATGAGAGGCGAGCTCGGCTGGCGCGAGGCGATCGAGCCGATGAGCGGAACTAGGCTTCGCGCGCTGGTTGGCCGGGCCGCCTCGCGACAGCCGTACTCGATTCTTATTGGCGCACTGTTTTTCGTTAATAACTCGTTAACGGTGCCTCGGAGAACATTTTTGCAAAGGAAGAAGTTGCTTCAAATGATCCGAGGAACCCGCCATTTGTAAATCGATGCGAAGACAAAAGAAGCGTAAATATTTCAAGACAATACACGAGAGTCTACGAACGGAAATCTCTGCAACCGCGTAGAATCCGCGTTGCTCTGATCGAAAGATATTTGGTGGATCGATCGAAACGAAGTGCGCTTATGCACGGTTTACTTGAATGAATCAATCTAATCGTTGTCGATCGGTGATCCCGTGTGATATAGGCGGTACCGGAAGCGTGTAATCGATAAGGAGGGGAAACGGATCAATGAATTTATACGCGGAGTTCGCGGGGGAGGGTAGTTTTTTGTTGTTGTATCGTGTCGTCGTCGTAAGATCGATTGTCACGGTTCCGTTTGCGACCGCCGCGCCGTCTTCGATCGTCCATCCACAGTCAGTGAACATAGTTGAAACGAACTTTCTGTATCATGTTATGTATATGGCATCGCTTAAGTCTCTTATTGTAATACTTTTTTTTTGACGAAGACTGGCAAGGAGAGAGAGCGTCGTTTCTATCGAAAATGGCATCGAGACGAATGATCCTTTTAGTCAGAAATGGACGGGATCTCTTGTCCTAGATACGACAGTATCTGGTGACGACTAAAAGCGGAGGAAAACCGTTTTTCTTTGTAGAATCATTGACAGATGATCTCGTTCGAAATAAAGTCGAAATATTAAGTTTCTCGAGTGACTGTCGTTTCTTTTTCTTTTTTTCTCTCACTTTTCAATCGATTGTAACGATGGAATAAATATCATTGGATCAAACCCTGTTGTCGTTTCCATCGATTTCGCTCGCCTTGAACAGAGAGAAATCACACACCCACGCCGTCTTTTTTTCCGTTTACGTGCGTTTTTCTTTTCGAGTCCCGGCAAACTTTAACGGCACGGCTTTTCTGTCCATTTTTTATACGAACGACGTTCTTCGAGTCGAAATCTGTAAACTCGGCTTACCTTGTCCACTGTATCCACCTATGTATCCAACCAGTTAATTAACCGAGATCGCTAATCGATCGATTTTGGCTGATTGCTTCGTTCCCATTATCGTCGATCTATTAATCTTAAGGTGATTCTACGTGTCTTAAATCTGACCACGCATAGTACATCGTACCGTTTACGCGATTTCAGTGACTTTCGAATGATTCTAGTGTAACGACATTTATACTTTTCCTCTCTGTCTTTCTTGCTTGCTCTGTCTCTGTCTCTCTCTTCCTCTCTTCTCTCTCTCTCTCTCTCTTCCTCTCTTCTCTCTCTCTCTCTCTCTCTCTTCCTCTCTTCTTCCTCTCTCTCTCTCTCTCTCTCTCTCTCTCTCTCTCTATCGTTCTCTCCCTCTCTCTCTCTCATGCCGCGATTTTTTCATTAAGTTACGTTTAATTATTATTTAGAAGAACGCTACGAAAAACAGAAAATAAAGATTTTAATAGAAAACAGGCATCCCCAAGGTCATTTTTCTCTTCCCCATTCTTGGAACTTGAACAAAGTCGTTTGGAAGGATCAGGGACTTGTTCGTTTATGTTTTCTGTTTAACGACAGTTTGAATACGATCCAATGTTGCCGACTGTTTTCTCGCAAATAAGATTGCTTCGAAATTGCCAATTGCTGCGTAGTAGTTTCTAAAGGTATGAATTTATTCGACAACGATTCACATTTGCAGATTCGATGCCATTCGATGATCTTCCTTCGACACTTTTAGTAACTTTGATCATATTTCCGTCGCCATCCACGAATTTTTATTCCTCCATTATGTACTATCTTTCATTCATCCTGGTTTTGTAGAAAAGTTCATCGAAACCGAAAATTCTTCATACCTCGTGGTTAATAAGCGTTTTTAGTCGACGCAGAACAAAATTATTCACATAGTAATCTACCGTCTTTTTAGTCCAATTGAATAAATTAATAGTTGCTGTTCAAGTCTAGTACCCGATAATTTCACTTTTAAATTAATGCAACTTTGACGGTTGCTTATTGATCGGGCACATAAATAAACAAACGAAACGACGGTTCGGTTCGTAACGAGAGATTTCGATAAGTAAGAACAGTAAATGGGGGGGTCCAACGTTTCTAATTCGTCCTTGCCAAATGCTAATGCTCGCATGACGACGCACATGATTTCATCAATGCGCTACAGCAGAGCAAACAGAAAAGACAATGGCGAATTACCGTCGAACAATGCATCGCTCGCTTGCCGAACCAACAGACGGTATAATTTCATTTTAGGGCAACTTAGTGCGAGCTATTTGCTTTAACCCTTTGCACTCCGCCGTTCCCTCTCGTGGGACATCGTAATTCTAGCATATCACTCGGATGTCCTTGCAACAAACATACTTCTCCTACGATTTAAGTTAAAATGCTTGTGAAACATATTTATAAATTTCGTACATTTTAGTACAATCGTAGAACAACTTGTCGAAAGAAACTGCACCCAGTGCGATCGATGAAACGCATACAATGTCGATCTTAAAAGCAGATCGACGCAGCTATTAATCCTTTGCACTCGAAGCCGTTTTAACTGTAAATCTAGATTAATTTTTCTGACTTATGGTGTTTCCATTTTATATGAGAAAGTGCATTTTATGCGTATGAAATTTATAGTCTCGCGACTCGTACAACAGTTAGACTTTTAACAATTTTTTTACGTCTAGACTTTTATAATGTAAAAGTTACCTTGAAACGCGATGCAACAATTTTAATGCTGCCTCAGAGTCACCACTCGAGTGCAAAGCGTTACGTGGTTAAACAATATATGGCTCTCATTCGTTCAAACGGTTAAGGCAGTGTTAACTCTTTGCACTCCGCTGTCCCCTCTCGCGGGACATCGTAATTCTGGCATATCACTCGGATGTCCCCTCTCGTGGGACATCGTAATTCTAGCATATCACTCGGATGTCCCCTCTCGTGGGACATTCAAGTTTATTAGCGATTACGGGGAATTCAGTTATTTCAGCGCAACTTTTTCAGACACGCATGTTTCCCTGAAGTTTTCTCTTGAAATGGCGTAAGAAATCAAATCAAAATATAGTAAAATTACTAAGATATATACAAGAAATGTTAGCGGGTTTTGACGAGAATGTGAGAGGCGTGCTCACGACGGTCCGAGCACTTCGAAGACGCCATTTGAAAAGAGCGATAAGGCAAGTTTGTAGATGAAAGATCGGTATGCGAACACAGCACGCACTGTATAGTGAGATTTATAATCGTAAAATCTGGAGGAAAAGATTTTCAAAGCTGAACTCGGTCTGGTTCGAAGCGTCGAGCGGTATAGATAGATCTAACGAGTGAGAAAATCGGAAAAGTGATTCTTCTCTTGGTAAATAAATTGTTTGGTAAAAGTTTTTTTTGGTAAATATCATAGTAATAACAATTGGAAATTTTCAACCTATGTATTTATTCGTATTTTTTATTAGAACAATGGCAAAACGTTCAAACACGAATGAGTCTCATGACACAAGTAGTAGCGAATATGAGCTCCAGATAGACGTTTGTACAGATATGTTAGAAATGTTACACAGAAATGTTACTACAGATATGTAGAAGGTTTTCTTCTCCAGTTAGTCCATCGTTTTGATAGCAGCGATAGTGATATCGTCCAAGCAACAAGGCGACGAGAGAAAGAGTTCGCATAGATAGCGATTACAACAAGAAAACGAAATTATAAAACAAACGATAACAAAATTATAAAAAATAAAATATTGATTATTTTGCAAATTTCTCGATTTCAGCCAAATTCATATAAGTCCAATATCATTATAATATGTTAGTTAGTTCCAAAAGCATACTAAATAATACGAGGGTCTGTAAATATCCGTTTCTGCCGAAAAGTGGCGCCGTGTAGCTGGTAGCCAACGTCCAGAATGGTTCGGAGTGCTAAGGGTTAATAATCAGCTTTGTATATGGCACGGAATAATACGTCCTATACGCGTTTGTTACTATCCGTTCCGATTTCCCACGGGAATGTTCACTGCGTCCTATTGCATGTAGTTTCGAGATAACACGACTCTGGTCCATCGTGCATCAAACTTCCAACCGAAACTTATCTATTCTTCTTTTTTATCGTCGAATAACTCTTCCGTGCCGTTGTCCATGCGGATATATTCTATAAGGTGAATTTTATGATCACGGTGAACGATTTTCTTGCAATATTCGACGCGCTGCGGATTATCGCGGTCACTCTATTAGCCTAATTACTAATCAGTAATTCGTTCGGTAATAGCATCGCACTTGCAATAATTTTGCTGGATGGTCTCCCTGTGAAACGCTAGGCTAGTTTAACGAGGACGGGTCTATTCTTGTCCATGATTTATTACTATCTATATGTAACTAACACTTGTATTTATTAAAAACAAAATCTAGTTGCAAATGACTGTAATTATTAGAGTGCGGACTGTAGGCATTTATGGCAAAGAATTTAAAATAGTGAAACGATTCGAACGAATTGCGAATGTCGATGTATCAATTTCAACTTATTAAAACTGTTTAAGGAAAAACGAAAATTGCACTTGGTTCTTATGTCTCTCGGAATTAATACAGACAATTTTTATTTTGCATGGATACAATGCGGAAAGGGCGTAATGAAATAATTGCGAGAACTTGAGGAAGAAGTTTTACAAAAAAATAAAGTGAACGAAACTATCTAACATGTACAGTGGCTTACAAAAGTGTTCGTACATCATTAAAACGCAATAACTTTTTCAAAACTGAACTATGTAACTTAAATTTTTTTTAGACGATGGTCTGCTAAACTTTTTTTTTTTAATTTTGCTATTACTTGGAATGAAAAGAAAAAGAGCCTATAATGAAAGTTTGAAAAATGCCTTTTGTGGATCTCGGTAAGTTATACAATATTAAAAATTTGATCGAAATCAATTCGATCGAGAGCTCTTCTCATCGAGCTAGAGACGTTAAAAACTGCAGATTTCTTACAGTTTTTAAAACTGCGATTTTTGCAATCTTTAATTTGTTGTAACTCGCAACAACGTGAACCGATTTCGATAAAATGTACAACATGCATATAAGTTACCTATTGGCACAGATAAAAAAGTTGAAAAGTGAGAGATTTTTATTTTTTTGTCATTCCAAGTAATAGCAAAATTAAAAAAAAAGTATTTCAGCCATCGTCCAGTAGACTAATCCCTCTATCATTTAAAAAAATTCAAGTCATTTAGTTATATTTATATATAAATATATATTTTTATTGTATTATAATTATTATACTATATTTTTTATTATATAATATATAATTTATATATTTATATATAAATATATATTTATATTTATTATAGTCATAATTATAATAATTATTGCGTTTTAAATGTTGTACGAACATTTTTATGGGCCACCGTAAGTACTTTTTGAAGTTAAAGGAATATTCTTTAGAATTTCATTTAATTTCATTTGGAGAATCCAGAAATCGGTATTATGCGTACGATAAATAATAACCAATTAATTCATAAGTTCGGTACCAATCGGTAACTTTCCCGTACACTGCAGCGAGTAGGGTAATCTCGTTCAAGGAACATCGCGTTCGAATCTCTCCCTTGAATCTTCACGCGCGCGATTCAGTTTATTCGGTGTAAAAGTAAAACGGTCTGTTACGTCTTCCAGTCGGTGCCGTTTGTTTTCCACGCCTGCGAAATGGCTCGCGGTACGTATAGCAGGCAGAACGAAATCTATTTCACCCGTTTCCTTCGCATATATCGTCCATAAAAAGTTGTCGGAGCTGAACCGACCGCGTTCCTTCTAACCCCCCGCGAAAAATGATGTCTACGCCGAAGCGAGTCGTACACAGCTTTTATGGCGCACTTTGTAATCACGGCCGCCGCGAAACAAAAGAGAGCTGTAACATCGGGTGCGCCTCTTTCTCGAACCACCCCGATATCGTATTATCGCTCGTCACGTTGGCGGCCGCAGACGGTTTTCGGTGTAATAGTTGCTAGAATTTGCGGGAACAAGAACCGACTAGTTTCGGGGTTTCCGGACCGAGTATAACTGAGGCACGTAACTGTAATCGCTTCGATAACTCCGTAAGTGATGAGTTTAGTGAAAATTGGTTTCGATGAATGTTACACAGTGCCAAGAGTGCCGTATAGAATGATTGGTGGCTCTTTATTAATCGAGTTATTCGTCATGTTAACTTTTTAACCTTTTAGGTACGGCTGAATTCTGCGCGCTGCTATTTCTCTGGACGGCAGAGTCTGATACTGTATATTCTGTCTGTATATATAGGGTATTCTAAAAATGTCTCGCAATCCGAAAGTGGCGGGTTCCTCGGGCCATTTGAAGCAACTTTTTTCTTTACAAAAATTTTCTCCGAGGCTCCGTTAACGAGTTATTAACGAAAAACAGTGACCAATGAGAGGCGAGCTCGGCTGGCGCGTGGCGATCGAGCCAATGAGCGGAACTGGGCTTCGCGCGCTGGTTGGCTGGACCGCCTCGCGTCAGCCGTACTCGATTCTTATTGGTCACTGTTTCTCGTTAATAACTCGTTAACGGTGCCTCGGAGAACATTTTTGTAAAGGGAGAAGTTGCTTCAAATGATCCGAGGAACCCGCCATTTCCGGATTGCGAGACATTTTTGGGACACCCTGTAGACTGTTGTAAATCGATGCGAAGACAAAAGAAGTGTGAAACAATGCGTACGAAGACGATTATTTGGTTCGAACGATGAGCGAGTGAGCTACTAGAGCAAGCCACTATAGTGGCGCGTCGCGCCTAAAAGGTTAAGCGACGCTTATAATGTGTGCTACCATTCAGATATTAATTCATTTAATTCCCACGAAAGTCTTTATAATTTTAACGACTTTAAGATAAAAATTGCGAAGTGTCGGCCATTTTTCGCTATATCTTGTATTACACTTTCAAAAAATACTGTAACTTCAGGGTCATATGAGCTCAGCAGTTAAAATAGTGTAAATAACGAGCATTTTAGCAAACGTACAGCTTGCAGTCAGGAACCGGAGTCTAAACCGAACACAACTACTATGTGTTTTTACATTGCATTGTAAATGTTTTTTTAGGGGATAATATATTATGCTTGATAAAACAAGTTTATCTAATATTTGTCCACTATACAATGATAAGACTGGACTTATTTATTGATTTATATAATCGTACCTTCGTACGATTTCTATTATAACTAGACCGAGGATCTTGGTGCGAAATAAAAACGATCTAAGTTAACTGTGTAAGAAACATAACTGAGATAAAAGTCTCTTTCCTCTTTTAATAATTGTAACAAGTTGAAAAAACACGGTAAGCGTCCTCGATCATCCTTGCAACAAATATCCCGAAATTGTCGTAACAGGAACTTGATCGTCCTCGAAAAATCGAAATCGATCACGTTCTCTCTGCTTACTCCTTGATAACACCAATACCATTTCGGTCGAAGTTTCTCCGAAGTCGATTCCAGGATGCTATGGTAGCCGGCTTGCGAGATGCCCGTCGAAGGCCGAACTCGCTCCTTATTTGCCCGACGAGACGCGACGGGTTCGAATCCGTGCTGTTGGAACTTGCTAAATTGGCCGGGTCCGGAATTTGTAACGGAAGCCACTGTCACGGACGAGTTTCGATGCAATTGGACAAAGGGGGGGGGAGGGTGGCGGACGGGGATGCAGGTGCGTGGCCACATAAAGGGACTCGAGGAACGACGGGCACATTTTGCTCGCGCGTTAGTTTCGCCAGAATTCACCGGAACCGTGCTACATTGCGTTCGCTGTTTATGACGCCGCGTTATCGCGGACGTATAGACATGCGGGGGCGGCGAGGGGGACTCGAGGGGTTGGGGTTGAAACCCCGTGCCAACAACAAACCAGTGATTTTCTCGTGGCTGAATCTCAGCTATCACCGGCTCCCCCCCCCCCCCATTCCGTTGACTAATTCGTTCGATCGCTGCTGATATTTGCGTGTCACCGAGGCGCGCAGTAATTTAATAACGGACAAATCGGCGTGGAACACGGTACCCTAGCAGTCTTATCGCTGTGCGCCGCGAATTTGTTTATTATCGAAATTCATGGTTTCCGCATCGGGTGCTGGGCGTACGAGAAAAATGTGTGTCTTAAGAGGTGACGCTGTAGGAACGAGCGCTTCATCAATTATTTACCGTGAACAGATAGATTAATAAATGGGAGATTTACTCGTTATACGCTTTCTAATATATACTTGAAAGAATTCGACAAATATATTTTGTCATTACTTCTTTTTATTCCATTAACCTGACGATACACACGCGTGAACTTCTGAAACATAAGCACCCACGTGCTGTGCTCATGGACTTCTTGTAAGGAGTGGCATTTATTGATGATAATTCGACCGCGGATCTTGATGAAAAATAACAATTTGTCAAAGTTGATTGCGAGAATCATGAGTTAGATGAAAATTTGTTTCGTCTCTTGATACTTGTAATAAGTTGAACATAATGTAACAATAGTCTTAAATTCTTCTAATATTATAACAGTTTCGCAGTCTGATAACACTGTCCGACACGATTTTTGATTTCCTATAGCCACTACAAAATTCTTGTGCAGCTTCACTCCCTGTTCAAGGAAACTCCCCGAATTACTCTATCACCCTCAGTATTCGAAAAAAAGAGGTTTTGTAAAAACCCAAAATTTTTGACAAAAATAAGATATTGCATAAAAAGTACAAACGTTAGAAAGTTCTAATTGATGTTAAAAGATAGAGGAGAGTTTCCCGAATATAGTGGTATGCAATTTATTAATTGTTTTTGGTCCTAAATAGCAATAAATTCATGTCAAAGTTTAAAAAAGTGTCGACGTGAGCAGTTTCTGCGCAATATTTTTGTATTTTTACGATAAGTTCTTTGTTCGGCACGAAAACTCTACCCAGGATCGGATTCTGTAGACATTTCTGAAGAAAAAACGGCCCGGTAGAAGTGTCGGAACGATGTACATTTTGAGTAGGTCGAGGAAACGTTCGTCGGCAACATGTACACGATGTTTTGCCGCCATGAGCTTCGCTGCTCGCTTCTCTCTGTCCGACAGGGCCGAAGCTACGCGCAATCGACACCCATGGAGGGATCCAATGGGGCACCCACTTTTCGTAAATAATATTTGAATTTTTTTTAGTACTTCAATGTTCTGTTTTTTTTTATATATCTCTGTGGATAATAATCACCAAACTGTGATATATTTCACACAAAAAATCACACCAGAGTATTTGGAGTTGGTAACGAAAGTATTCTAACACTAGTATAATTTTGACTTCTACGCCATATAATTAAATAAATATTTAAATATATATTTAACGATATGTTTCAAGAAGTTTAACGTTTTGAAAATGATTATTTATTCATGATCGTATTATCGTTATAATTCAAATGATAACTGTATACATGATATACTTGTAATTCGAACAAATTCAGAATAAAATTAATATTTTTTGTTCATTATTTTTCTTTTATTATTTCTCCATTTTTAATTTATGATTCACAGTTCGGTGTTTATTATCCATAAAAATATGTAAAAAAAGACAGCACATTGAAGTACTAAAAAAAATGGCACGCTCCACACGCTAAGTGGGTGCCCCATAGGATCCCTCCATCGGTGTTGATTACCCATAGCCTCGGCCCTGTCGGACAGAGAGAAGCGAGCAGCGAAGGACATGGCGGCAAAACGTCGGTACATGTTGCCGATGAATATTTTCCCGATCTACTCGAAATGTACATCGTTCTGACACTTTCACCAGGCCGTTTCCTCTTCAGAAATTACTACAGAACCGATCCTGGGTAGAGTTTTCGTGCTGAACAAAGAACTTTTCGTAAAAATACAAAAATATTGAGGAGAAACTACGCACGTCGACACCTTTTTAAACTTTGACATTAATTTATTGCTGTTTAGGACGAAAAACAATTAATAAATTACATGCCACTACATTCCGGAAACTCCCCTCTATCTTTTAACACTAATTAGAACGTTCTAACGTTTGTACTTTCCATGCAATACCTCATTTTTGTCGAAAATTTTGGGTTTCTACAAAAGTTCGTTTATTTAAAAAACTGAGGGGGTGATGGAGCAATTCGGTTTACGGATTCTTGTTCAGGGAGTGAAGCTCTACAAGAATTTCATAGTGGCTATAGGAAATCAGAAAAAAAGTTTGATTTTGTCGGACAGTGTAATAGTATATGAATACGTATATACATACAGGGTGTTATGCCAAACTGAGAACAGTGAAATATCTCGAAATCGATCGAAGCTACGAAAACAATGTTTACACAAAAAGTATTCAGTATAAAGAGATGTTTTAGGTAGTATCAATAATTTTTTTATTGACGTAGTGGTGAAAGATATTTCAAGGTTAAGCTGATTTTTTTTAATAGGACCATACATTTTTTTAGTCACATATATATTTCACCCTATATTTACGCTATATTTTATCCTATATTTATATTCGGCTAATAAACGTAAACTTACGTGATCCCTCCGTTATATATATATTATATATATTTTTTTTTGCTTGAATTTTCATTATACTGCGTTAGTCTTTCATTTTTATGCGTATTGGTTTTTTTTTCTTATTATTGTGGCGGCCAGCTCCAGCACAAAACAGTGACCAACGAGAGGCGAACTGGGCAGCTGCAAGGTGGTCGAGCGAGCGGCACGCGGCTTCGGGCCGTGTTCGGAGCAATAAATCACGGGGCACGAATTTCCGAATTTTATTTGCTACACGACAGTGATATTTTTAAAGAAAAGCGCTGTTCATCCTTATTTCACAGCCGAGATAGTAAGTATAATAGTTTAACCGTGACAGCCGTTTTAATTATTAATTGAGCCGTTCACAGTGAAGATCAACAATAAGAAATCCCGTCAAACTGATGCAGAAGATATTTTTGTTTCAATAATTCCGTATCCAAACGGAATTCAACGAACGATTCTCAAAGCTAATTTAATAATAAATCGCGTTAAAGAACACGAATAATATGTTTGTTTATAAAAATTGTGAAAAATATCATTAATAGTAAACTCACCCGTTTAGTTGGCCACGATTCACGATGTCGATGCACTAATCTCGCAGAATGTTCAGTTAATCCCGATGACCGTATCGAGAAAAGGCTACGGCCGGTGGCGCCTCGGGTAGCAACAGTATAATACGCACGAAGCTCACTTTCACCCCACCGTTGCAAAAGCCGGCCGCTTAATGGTTCCTCGACGGCCGGAATGTTCCGTCGCGCGGGAACGAAATACGCGGGAGTCTTCGTTGACAGGGTTTATTTGCGCGGACGTAACGAAAGGCAACTTTTGAGATTAGAACAAATTTCATGCTCGGCGATTATTCGATGTCCAACCCTTCCGTTTCACCCTTCTCAATAGCCGCGGCGCGTGTCATAAAAATTCGGCGCTTTCGAAAGATCTCCCGAAACTGTAACAGCATTCGAGACTACTCGACGGCTGACTTGGAAGAAGCTCGCAAGCAACGTTGTCAAGGTCTTCGAAGATTCTATGTTCATGCAGATGTACCGTTATGTACCGCTCCCACCCTTACCAAAAGTAGGTGGGGGTCGTCGCACGGACTCCCGAAAATAACGAGAAAATTCAGGCAAGAATTCTTCCAGCAGTCGAAAACATACGATTGCAAAATAATTGTACGCGCAACCACCGCTTCACCGATCGGCTCCAATTGCCTATGATTAATTAAAAATTGCCCGGGCAATTTTATCAGCGACACGGGAGTCAACGCGACCCCAAGGATTCGAACCGGGCGTTATAATCTCGGACGGACACGACAAGTCGCGCGTATTCTTCGCGATCGCATCGACGGAAAATAGGAAAAGTACGTTGGATTCCTTACTTTGATTCCTGTATTGAAATTGGGCCTCGACAACTGCTTCCTCTGCTTCTGACGACAATGTCTTTGGTAACTTCGGCACTATTTCAATCACATTACCGTGGCACTCCACGAATACACAAAGAACATTCGGTACTCTTCTTGCAAGGAGTACGTCGCGACGTTAACTCGACGAAAAGTGGAGAGCGACTGACCTACCTGATGGTCACTTGGCCCGGACGGACGGCTATTGAAAAGTCCCTTGGCTACACCAGGTATGTACTTGTACCTAGGCCCTAATAATAAACCGGCCTATACAGATTTCCCCCACTACATCGGCCTGTGCTAGATGCGTCACCAAATAGAAATAGTAAAATTCTTAGCAATTTCTCTGGACGGCAGAGTCTGATGTGTACTGTACAGGGTCTGATACTGTATATACAGGGGGGGGGGGATGTTCCAAAAATATCTCGCAATCCGAAAGTGGCGGGTTCCTCGGGCCATTTGAAGCAACTTTTTCCTTTACAAAAATTTTCTCCGAGGCACCGTTAACGAGTTATTAACGAAAAACGGTGACCAATGAGAGGCGAGCTCGGCTGGCGCGAGGCGATCGAGCCAATGAGCGGAACTGGGTTCGCGCGCTGGTTGGCTGGGCCGCCTCGCGTCAGCCGTACTCGATTCTTATTGGTCACTGTTTTTCGTTAATAACTCGTTAACAGTGCCTCGGAGAACATTTTTGTAAAGGAAGAAGTTGCTTCAAATGATTTGAGGAACCTGCCATTTCCGGATTGCGAGACATTTTTGGGACACTCTGTAGACTGTTTTAAATCGATGCGAAGACAAAAGAAGTGTGAAACAATGCATATGAAGACGATTATTTGGTTCAAACGATGAGCGAATGACTATAGTGGCCCGTCGTGCCTGAAAGGTTAACAGAGTTTCTAATAGCATGGTTTTTCATCGCTTTCCAGCTTTCGACGCGACGTACAGGGTGTCCCAAAAATGTCTTGCATTGCGGGAATGTGGGGTAGCTGAGATCATTCTAAGTAACGTTTTCCTTTGCGAAAATGCAATCTGCGGCATTGTTTACGAGTTATTAACAAGAAACACTGACCAATGAGGGGCGAGGGCGCGAAGCTCAAGAGCCCGCAGCACGAGGCTTTGATAGAAGATCGGGACGGACTCGAGCCGCGTTCGAAGTATTGAACAAGTCACGAAGCGTGAACTTTCCGGTTTTTTTTTTTACTACGTAATAGTGATATTTTTAAGAAAAACGCTGTTCATCTTTACTTTAGAACATCTGAAGAATATTTACTAATTTTTCGGATCCGAAATAATATATAGTTTAACCGTGACAGCCGTTTTAATTTTCTGGTGTGCATGACACCTCGCGTGAACCATATGAAATTTTTATGCAAGGTGTACAATGAAGATTAATAAAGTTCGTAAATGATATTTTAATTTAAATAATTCCGTGTCCGAACAGAATTCAACGAATGATTCGCAAAGCTGATTTAATAATAAGTAATCGCGTGAATGTAATAGTGCCGAGGTTTATTATCTGCATCAATTGCAATAAATAGAAACTAAACAGAAGGTTCAATCATTTTTTAATCGTTTTAATAGGATAAAACCAGAACACTGACAGTTTAAAAAATGTTAAGCTTTCTACTATTGCCTGGACAAGAAAGTAATTTCGGTTTGCATTAATATTAGTTTGGCAACTAAGTAATTGTCGATTTCAGTTATAGATGTCTCTCACTCCCATTTTTATGATAGCCGTAAATGTTATATTATAAAATTATTATTATTATTATGTTATTTTCTATTATCCGTGAATGTTAGCAACTGGACAAATTGAATGCAGCGGTCAAGGAAAAGCGACTAGAATTGGTCGATCGTAAAGGTGTCATTTTCCAGCAGAACAATGCTAAGCCGCACACGTCTTTGTTCGCTCGGCAAAAATTGATGGATATTGCTTGGGAATTGATGTTGCACCCACCATACATCCCTAATCTTGTGCCATCGGATTACCATTTATTTCGGTCCCTGGACAACTTCCTTCAAGGTAAAACTTTTAATGATGATGACGCTGTAAAATCTCACTTAACTCGGTTCTTGGCCGAAAAGGATCAGACTTTCTACGAGCGTGGAATTTTCAAGTTGTCGGAGAGATGGCAAAAGGTCATCGAACAAAATGGAAAATACATTACAGATTAAATTTCATTCCAAGTAAAAATAATTTTTTATTTCATTGAACAAATCGGCAATTACTTAGTTGTCAACCCAATAGATAGCGTTATGTTTGCATTGTCATTCTTTTGTTAAGATTATATAATTCTTTTGTCTTCAGCTTTGCTACTTGACACGTTTAAGTTACTATAGAAACAAATTCCGTGTAGTTTTATTTACAACTGATAGTTTTAACATGGAGTGTAGAAATGAACATTTTTGACACGTTTTGTTGTTTTATTTTCATAAAGGCAAGAAATATATTACATTAATACATAATAATATATTACAAAATATATTGCATGTGTAATAGTAATTTTGTAATAATATGTTACAAAATATATTGCATGTGCAATAGTAATTTTGTAATAATATATTACAAAATATATTGCATGTGTAATATTAATTTCGTAATAATATATTACAAAATATATTGCATGTATAATAGTAATTTCGTAATAATATATTACAAAATATATTGCATGTGCAATAGTAATTTTGTAATAATATATTACAAAATATATTGCATGTGTAATATTAATTTCGTAATAATATATTACAAAATATATTGCATGTATAATAGAAATTTCGTAATAATATATTACAAAATATATTACCAATAATCTCGTAGGGGGTTTCATAGCTTAATAAATAAAAAAAGTGGTTAGCGTTTAGCAAGAGCGTTGCGAAGGTGAACTCCGTGTTTACCATACCGTTCCTACCTGAGTTGCCTCCGACCGTATTCTTTTCTCGAAGTGGCCATCACCCTGGGATCAACTGAACATTGTGCGAGGTCAGTGCATCGACATCGTGAATCGTGATCGACATTTCCAAGCAGCAAATGCATTCTCAACTAAATGGGCGAGTTTACTATTAACGATATTTTTCACAATTCTTAAACGAACGTATCCTTCGTGTTCTTTAACGCGATTTATTATTAAATTATTTCGTTGAATTAAATCGTTCGTTGAATTCCGTTTGGATACAGAATTATTGAAAGAAAAATATCTTTTGCGTAAGTTTGACGGGATTCCTTATTATTAATTTCCGCTGTAAACGGCTTAATTAGTAATTAAAACCGGCTGTCACGGTTAAACCGAAAAATTAGTAAATATTCTTCAGACAGTCTAAAATAAGGGTGAACAGCGTTTTTCATAAAAATATTACTGTCACCTAATAAACAGAATTCGGAAATTCACGCTCCGTAATTTATTGCTTCGAACGCGGCCCGAAGCCGCGTGCCGCTCGCTCGCTCTTTCCCTTTGAAGTTCGCGCGCTCGCCTCTCATTGGTCACTGTTTTTCGCTAATAACTCGTAAACGAAGCCACGGATTGAATTTCCGCTAAGGAAAAAGTTACTTCAAATAACCTCAGGAACTCACCATTTCCCGAAAATACGATAATTTTAGGAATTTTACATCGTCCTTTCGAAATTCCCGCGATTAACAAGGGAAGGTATCCAGGGTTAACGCTCGCTTTTTGATGAGATTTGGTACAATGACAGAGCTCGTGAAGCTGAATCCAATGATACCTGGTTCTGGGGGTAGACGGCTTATCATTTCGGAGATAATTAATGTTAAAGTTGTTAATAAAATGCCATAAGTACGCACTGGATTATGCAGCGAGGCACCGTGCCGCAGGAAGTGGGGGGTGCTTCGCAGGGCCCCGATCAGGTAAGCCCGGATCGAACCGGCCATCTTTCTCTACTCCTCCCTCTCACTTTAAATCCTCCCTTATTGACGCTCAGCTTGGAAACAGTAATGGACAATTCGGGAATAGGAGATACTATTACTTACAATTACGTAGTTATTGAATATCAACAATTATAAGAACGAGTCCCGAGGCTCGAATAATCGTATCTTCTTTTCCAAAATTGTCCATTTTAGTTGTACAATCTGAGTACTGGCTGGTACAGTACTTTTCCTTTCGCTCGCGATATTCGGAACGGTTCGGCTCCGACCGATGGCGCTCGAGCCGTGCACAAATTCACACTGTGTGTACGCTGACTCGTTCCGTCGGAGCGAAACCATTTAATATACTATATATAATATACTATAACCCGTATAGTTATTAATACAAGGGTAAACGTGTAATTAATGCATTCGTGCTTTAATTTTTGGCAGCGGCTGCAAAAACGAAGGTTTCGGAGGGAAAAGGAGGGGACAGCGTTTCGTACGTGGCTCGCTAGAGGACTTACCAGTAAGGCTATTCTAACGGATTCGTGCCTTAGACGTTGGAATACCGGAAGGACGGACGACGTTTGTATACAAACCGAGACTGATCGGTTGCTCGCGGGAAAGGAGAATCTATTCGAACACTGGATATTTTGTATAAAAACAGATTATTAATTCATGAAAAATATTTCCAAATAACTCGCAATCGTTTCATTTGATTTATTTCTTCATCCGTGTTTACGTTTTTGTCTCAATATGTAATTGTTATAGCATTGTTATAGCATTGTTATAGCATTGTTATAGCATTGTTATAGCATCGTTATAGCTATTGTTATGGCATCGTTATGGCATCGTTATGGCACTGTTATAGCACTGTTATAGCATTGTTATAGCTATTGTTACAGCATTGTTACAGCATTGTTACAGCATTGTTATAGTTATTGTTATAGCACTGTTATAGCTTTGTTATAGCACTGTTATAGCACTGTTATAGCACTGTTATAACACTGTTATAGCACTGTTATAGCATTGTTATAGCACTGTTATAGCACTGTTATAGCACTGTTATAGCATTGTTATAGCATTGTTATAGCATTGTTATAGCATTGTTATAGCATTGTTATAGCATTGTTATAGCATTGTTATAGCAATTGTCATAGCATTCATTTTTGTCCTGTGTCATCATATCTTCTGAACGAATTAAAACATGGACACATTAATTACACAGGGAGGGAGATTGTGAAGCGAGCGTCATCGGTCGAAGTCGAACCGTTCCCAGTAACACAAGCGGACCAGCCATAATAACCATGCAAGCCAGTACTAGAAATAAAATTAGGGAGTAGAGAAAGTTTGGCTGTTCGATCCGGACTACCTGATCCACGACCCTACGCAGCGTTCTCTTTGTGTAACCCAGTGCGACTTTATGGCATTTCTTCAACGACTTTAACAGTAATTATCTCACAAACTATAAGCCGTCTGTCCCCAAACCCGGGTATCATTGGATTCAGTTTTACGAGTTTTATCGCTGAACTATTGGGTTTGTCCGGAAAGTTCGTGCCGATTTTACATAGCCAAGCTTCACAATATGATCGTGGATGGTTGATTTCGATTTATTTAGCATTCCTGCTAATTGACGTAACGTCGAGCGTGGATTATTCTCGATTTCTGTTCCAATCATATCTTCGTCTGTGTTGGACGGCCTACCTGGGCGTTCTTGATCTTCAAGGTCGAAATTTCTAGCTTTGAACCGAGCAAACCACTTCCGCACAGTTCTCTCGGCTACAGCATCCTCGCCATAAACAGCGCGTATCTTATTTGCCGCTTGTGTGGCATTTTTGCCCTTTCGGAAAGAGAAAAGCATCAAATGCCTATAATGCACTTTATTTGCCACCATATTCTAAGGCGTACAAAACTGATAAAAATTAACGAATCGTAAACAAACTTTTTTCCAAATATGACTGAAGTTATCTCTTTCAGAATATGTACACATGCCATTTGTTTTCAATAATTGTGATATATTCGGTCAGGTCTCTCACGCTACCTACCGAAAATCGGCACGAACTTCCGGACAACCCAATAAATCTCATAAAATTGTGAGTTTCAATCGTGGGAACTTTTCTTCATCAGGCAGGGCCCGCTGAAAAGCCTTATTAGAGTCCTCTAATGGCAACAAGGACGAAACGTTTCCCTTTCTTCACTTTCACACCACCATCTTTTCAGCCGCCCATATTACCGTTAGTCGTAGCTATCTGTCTGTCGAACGCTTTAAAACCATATGTACATGTTCATTTAATTCTCTTTAAAAAATGCTCGGAAACCGGGAAAGACAGAGGAAAGCAACTCGTCTGTTAAGCCTTTTAGCGATTATTGGTTTCAGTCTGACAATGATCCGAAGCATGCCGCTAAAATAGTCAAAGAATGGGTATTGTAAAATGTTCCACACGTGGTGCCACATCCACCGCAAAGTCCCGATTTAAACCCCATTGAACATTTACGAGATGAAGTAGAAAGATGATTAAGAAATACGGTTATTACTTCGAAAGAAGCGTTAAAACGAAATATTATTGAAATATGGCAATCGTTAGATGCAAATGTTACTTCTAAGTTGGTCCATTCAAGGGAAAACAGACTTAGGGCTGTTATAAAAGCAAAAGATGGATCACCTTCCTTGACATAACCTTTAATCTTTTGAGCTCTGAATACTCCTGGCCGAAACGGTTCGTAGGAACGGTTCGAAGTGACTATTCAAGGCGCAAACAGTAATAAATTATAGTAATAAATTATACAAGACGATACTGCTGACTGAGTCATTTTGAGTGCTTTGAGTCACGAAAAGGTGACAGTGTAGGTAATTATTTTGAAACTAATTGGTTAGAAAGTGGGACATAAAATGGGATTTCCATTTCGGAAATTCCCGGGGATTTTTATGACCCTAATATTGCGGCCTTAGGCTACACGGATGGCTTTCGCCAAACGCATATATGCGTCCATAGAGCTCTAAGGGTAAATCATTCAATTTAAATAACTGTTAATTGTTTCGTTCGAATACTTTTGTGAGCCATTTCTGGTACGTGTTTACAATAAATGTCATAAATAAATTCCATTTTCATCGAACAAAATGGAAAATACATTACAGATTAAACTTCGTTCCAAGTAAAAAAAATTCTTTCATTTCATTGAACAAATCGGCAATTACTTAGTTGCCAATCCAATCAAATTGATCGATTTAATTTTAGACAGCTATCGAAATGCATATTTTTAAAATTTTATCCGGAAAATTACTGGCAGATGATTTCCGCTCGAATGCTTCTTCCTTAACCCCTTAATGCACAGTTTTTTTGAAAAAGGCCGGCCAAAAAAAATCAATTTTTTTTAATGTAAAAAAACACAATTTAGAACGTTGTCTTGGCAAGAAAATTACAAAAATACAAAAATATGAAATATTTATACAATTGGTATGATTTCTAATTTTCAGAATATTATTATTATTGTTATTATTATTATTATTATTATTATTATTATTATTATTATATTTTATTTCACATTATATTTTAGTAAAATATATATTGAAAAACGAGCGAATCAGAATCTGAATATGAATACGCTGTCGGAAAGCGGCTCACAAGGAAGAGATAAGTCGTAAGTGATAAGTAGAAAAAGGATATATTTTATACTTGAATAAGTGAGTGTTATAGCTTATGATAAATATCAATAAAACAATTGCTTTTTTTTTGCTTTCACATTGTTATTTTCAATTCTCGATTGCATTCGAGTGTGAAAAATGATAGCAACATAAAGTACAACGCCGCTCGAATTATCTCGAGTGTGCACAGTTTGGCCAGTTTAGCGCGCTCGAGTTAACTCGAGCATGCATGTTAAGGGGTTAAGCGAGAACGCCATAACAGCAGTCCAAAAATCAAGCGCTTCTTCAGCTATTTACTGCAAGTAGTTGGACAAGTAAATGAGAAATTAAGTTATACGTTCATTTAATTAAGCGATTCGATGATCGCGAGCGCATTCGGGGCCGTTGGAATGCTTGTTTATTTTCGGTTGTTTTTAGCGTTTAGTTCGACGACAAAGAACGCCGTTTTGCATGAGTGAACATTTCGTATGGCTATTGCGTGTATCTCACTGCAGCTCTGCGAGCTCGCAGCAGCCGAAAACAATGAGAAAAGGATCACAAGTCGCTGGGTTTAAATTACGCAACACTTGTTTGGCTTGTTATTTAATTAGCCTCTTTGTAGCTCCACAGATTTTTTTTAACTACTTTTTAATATCTCATTGCTCAGTTTTGGATCACGTTCTCAACCATTTAATTAGCATCTCGAATACCGCTTTAGTCGTATACGAATGGCATAACTTTCTCTATGAAACTTGAACGTTCATCTTTATTAAGATCTGTTAAGTAAGCTAAACTATTTTAGCATTTATACGAGGCGTGAAAATGGTTACAAGAGCTATAATAAATCTTGGCCTTCCTATTCTGATATCGTTAAACAAGTTGTCCTGATTTTAAAATAGAAAATGTAGCGCGGAATAAATACCGAACTTCTTGTATTCAATTAAAATGTGAAAGTGACTGCATATATGTTGAAAAAGAAACTTTAGCCTCGGACAAAAATTAATCTAAAGTTTACTTTGGACTGAGATTCGAAAATATCAGATTAACGTTTCCGCCGGTTCCGTCATCGCGCACCGCGGTGACTGTTAGTGATCCCAGTATCGCGTATACAATGTAAAACGCGATGAATGACCGTCTATGATTGGTGGAGAAGACGACATCAAAAAGGGTATATAAGCAGGCGATTTCCAGTTGCCGGTCTCTCAGTTGAATTTGGTCGCTCAGTCATTTCGTACGTATACCTTCTCTCAAATAAAAGTAAAATAAAGCTTTTAAGAAAAAGTATTAATATCATATTCATTTGAGAAATAATCCAAGCCATTTAATTCCAATAATATATTTTTAGATGTGCAATGTTTCTTTATTTTATAGATACTCACGGAATACTCGTTTCCATGGATACCCTTTTCCGTGTACTCGTCTATATGGAAACAAAAAATATTGGACTAGAACGGTTGATAAATTGACTATTAGGTGTTGCAAGCGTGATTACAATCGGAAAGTTTGCAGCTCTATTTTCGCACGCATTTCGCAGTCGTTATTTCGTCATCGCTATTTTCTCGTTTCAATTTGCTTTCCACCAGCGCTATTTATTTCGGTTATACGAAGCGAACTTTCCGCGCATTGTTTTTCACCGAGATTAATGTTCGAGCACATTCATCTCGTTCATTATTATCATTTGTTAACGGAGACCGCCTCGAAATTCCGAAAATGGAGAGGGGAGAGGGAGAGCAGAGAACGCGAAACAAACATCAGCCGAGTGGGATGAAGTTCCATCTGCTTCTCCAGTTTCATTCGATAATGATTTCAACATTATTTATTTCAATAACAATCTCCTTTTTCTCACGGCATCCTGTATAATTTCCGAGCGTGTTATGGGACCGGACTGGAGCAGAGGGGGTGCGAGTTCTCTTATTTCACGCTGTCATCGGAAAGCCAACAGGCGTTAATCGTACAGCATTGTTAGCGGTGAAACGTTATGCACCGTTGCTTCAGCAGTATCCGTGTAATATGTGTCTATAGTGTTTCGTAATATAAAATGAATATCCCCGCGGCAGAGCGAGGTGCGCGGGGGGAGGGGTCGCGGTGTATAAAGTAAAATTACAGCGGCGGATCCGATTATTGAAAATCTTCCGGTGACCCTGATAATCTGTAATGCGGGAGTAATAACGCGGTCAGATAAACGAACCCGGTCGAACAACGATGAAAACGGGGTACACGCGTTGCGAATTCGTCCGTCGTTCAGCCTAAACAAATTGGAACTACGAGGGTCATCCGTTCGCGAGAAAATAAGGGATTCGCGAGTATGTATTAACCCTTTGCACTCCGCTGTCCCCTCTCGTGGGACATCGTAATTCTAGCATATCACTCGGATGTCCTTGCAACAAACATACTTCTCCTACGATTTAAGTTAAAATGCTTGTGAAACATATTTATAAATTTCGTACATTTTAGTACAATCGTAGAACAACTTGTCGAAAGAAACTGCACCCAGTGCGATCGATGAAACGCATACAATGTCGATCTTAAAAGTAGATCGACGCAGCTATTAACCCTTTGCACTCGAAGCCGTTTTAACCGTAAATCTAAATTAATTTTTCTGACTTATGGTGTTTCCATTTTATATGACAAAGTGCATTTTATGCGTATGAAATTTATAGTCTCGCGACTCGTACAACAGTCAGACTTTTAACAATTTTTTTACGTTTAGACTTTTATAATATAAAAGTTATCTTGAAACGCGATGCAACAATTTTAATGCTGCCTCAGAGTCACCACTCGAGTGCAAAGCGTTAAGTGGTTAAACAATACATGGCTCTCATTCGTTCAAACGGTTAAGGCAGTGTTAACCCTTTGCACTCCGCTGTCTCCTCTCGTGGGACATCGTAACTCTAGCATATCACTCGGATGTCCCCTCTCGTGGGACATTCAAGTTTATTAGTGATTACGGGGAATTCAGTTATTTCAGCGCAACTTTTTCAGACATGCATGTTTCCCTGAAGTTTTCTCTTGAAATGGCACAAGAAATCAAATCAAAATATAGTAAAATTACTAAGATATATACAAGAAATGTCAGCGGGTTTTGACGAGAACGTGAGAGGCGTGCTCACGACGGTCCGAGCACTTCGAAGACGCCATTTGAAAAGAGCGATAAGGCAAGTTTGTAGAAGAAAGATCGGTATGCGAACATAGCACGCACTGTATAGTGAGATTTATAATCATAAAATCTGCAGGAAGAGATTTTGAAAGCTGAACTCGGTCTGGTTCAAAGCGTCGAGCGGTATAGATAGATCTAACGAGTGAGAAAATCGGAAAAGTGATTCTTCTCTTGGTAAATAAATTGTTTGGTAAAAGTTTTTTTGGTAAATATCATCTTGCGAGTTAGTAATAACAATTGGAAATTTTCAACCTATGTATTTATTCATATCTTTTATTAGAACAATGGCAAAACGTTCAAACACGAATGAGTCTCATGACACAAGTTGTAGCGAAGATGAGCTCCGGATAGACGTTTGTACAGATACGTTAGAAATGTTACACAGAAATGTTACTACAGATATGTAGAAGGTTTTCTTCTACAGTTAGTCCATCGTTTTGATAGCAGCGATAGTGGTATCGTCCAAGCAACAAGGCGACGAGAGAAAGAGTTCGCATAGACAGCGATTACAACAACGAAACAAAATTATAAAACAAACGATAACAAAATTATAAAAAATAGAATATTGATTTTTTTGCAAGTTTCTCGATTTCAGCCAAATTCATATAAGTCCAATATCATTATAATATGTTAGATAGTTCCAAAACCATACTAAATAATACGAGGGTCTGTAAATGCCCGTTTCTGCCGAAAAGTAGCGCCGAGTAGCATCGTCCAGAATGGTTCGTAGTGCTAAGGGTTAAGAACGGAAAGGGTAATGCGGCGACGAAAAAAAGAAAAAAAACGACGACGTAATTTACATTTAAATAAGAGTTTCCTCATCGCGCAAACGTCGATTACGCGCCGGAATGTAATTTTACTCTGCCGGTGTCCTATTTCTGTCATTTGCATAAGAGCCGATCGAATGATCAATTATTTAGGAGTTACTTCTACGAATGAAAGCGCATTCGACATCGTCATTCGACATTCGTTCATGCGTCGAAAATATTATATATTTTGAGAATTTTAGGCTTACCGCAGAAATTGAAATCTGTTATTTTTGTAGCAAATAGCGCGCAATTTTGCGAAGCTCTTTTTTACAGAAAAGACAGTCATCTGATAAAATGTTAAGAATATAATTGGAAATATTCATGATAAAAGTTCTAAACGATAATCGAAGGAAACTACATACATAATAACAATTATTTTTTTATTTCCAATACATTTCAAACCTACAGTTTCATAAAGTATTTTTTTTTTTTTATAAAAAAGCATAGCAAAGCTTACTGTATTTTCTCTGTGAAAGACAAATAAATCATATTTGAGTACATGAAACGCCCTCGAGGCTCTAAAATTATTGCATTGAAAATGTCGAACGAATCATACTTGAATAAATGAAATTCGATGCTAACTATTGCACCGAAAACATGTGAAACACCTTAGCAATATGTTTCACTGCGACAGTATACTAACAGCGAAAGTCGCAAGGTTAACGTGTCGAGCAATTACTGTCACATAATCTTGATTGATCACCCTTTCAGAGCGTACGCGCCTTTGTAGTCTCATAATTTGCATGTAACAATCAAGAATTGACTGTGCTTTTCTTGTTAGTCACCGGGATGTGAAACCAATATATTGATTATTCGTAAATATGTATACAGGGTGTCCAATAAACTGTGCTACAAGCCTCTCGGAATACGATAACGAAAATATCGACTTCGTTCTACCTTCAATTGACTACTGCAAGACAAGTTTTAAACATATGTATTCCTATATTATTTCCCCCTTGCTGAATTTGTCAAGAGCAGAAATACATTATTAGTTTACTTATATTTTTAATAACTCCACCAGAAAATGTCTATTTTGTATTAAAATGTCTCCATTCAGATTTTAGTGTTACCTATATTAATTAGTTTCTTCTGACGTACAATAGGAGAAATAAAGAAATTTTCGGACGGACTGCGACGATTGCGAAAACTGGTGTTTTATCGATTTGATTTGCATTTTTATAATTTATTTAGACGTAGACCTGGTTCAGATCTTAACTAAACTTGTTGATGACTAGGGTTCGTTTGTTCAATTTTTTGTCGATTAAATGAAAAGATTTACAGAAATGCCGTACAAAAGTAGCTCAAAAACATGATAACCACAGTAATTCTCACAATATCAAAGTTATTTAATTAATGCAATCGAAACTAGAAAGTAAAAATTTATCACAGAAAATATTAGTTTAATTCTTTCGTGTTCTAAAAATTGTTAACGAAAAGTTGATAACGAAAGTATATATTTAACGATATGTTTCAAAAAGTTTAACATTTTGAAAATGATTATTTATTCATGATCGCGAATTATCGTTATAATTTAAATGATAACTGTATACATGATATACTTGTAATTCGAACAAATTCAGAATAAAATGAATATTTTTTGTTCATTATTTTTCTTTTATTATTTCTCCATTTTTAATTTATGATTCACAGTTCGGTGATTATTATCCATAAAAATATGTAAAAGAAGACAGCACATTGAAGTACTAAAAAAAAAATGGCACGCCCCACACGCTAAGTGGGTGCCCCATTGGATCCCTCCATCGGTGTTGATTGCCCATAGCCTCGGCCCTGTCGGACAGGGAGAAGCGAGCAGCGAAGCACATGGCGGCAAAACATCGTGTACATGTTGCCGTCGAACGTTTCCTCGACCTACTCAAAATGTACATCGTTCCGACACTTTTACCGGGCCGTTTCTTCTTCAGAAATGTCTACAGAATCCGATCCTGGGTAGAGTTTTCGTGCTGAACAAAAAACTTTTCGTAAAAATACAAAAATATTGCCTAGAAATTGTTCACGTCGACACTTTTTTAAGCTTTGACATCAATTTCTTGCTATTTAGGACCAAAAACAATTAATAAATTGCATGCCACTATATTCGGGAAACTCTCCTCTATCTTTTAACACCGATTAGAACGTTCTAACGTTAGTACTTTCCATGCAATACCTGATTTTTGTCGAAAATTTTGGGTTTCTACAAAAGTTCGTTTATTTAAAAAAACTGAGGGTGATGGAGCAATTCGGTTTTCGGATCCTTGTTCAGGGAGTGAAGCTCTACAAGAATTTCATAGTGGCTATAGGAACCCAGAAAGAAAGTTTGATTTTGTCGGACAGTGTAATCCGTCTTCATCCCCGAACAGGTCTTACCAATCTGAACGAAGACGAGTTTATGATCGCCGGACGAAAGTCGCGGAATGGCGCGGCGTGCACTAATCCGTGGAGTGCAATTTTCGAGCGTTCCGACTCGCAAACGTGTACAGGAAAGGTGTTGGTGGACACACGGACAGACCGTGTGCACACACGCCGGCACGAGTGAACGGTGGCTAGTGAAATATCAACAGGTGCAGTCAGTCGGTTGTTTCGCTTAATCGGTTCCTATTCTGTGACCGAGACTTCTAAGCTCCGCCCTGTAATTCGTGATAACCCTCGAGAGAATCCGGCCGATGCGACTCCAGTTGTCTTCGGCCAGGTGTATGATTATCCGATCGCCTTTCGGAATCGTTCAGAACGCGCGGTCACGCTGATTGAAAGTGAACCGGCCGGGCCGAGTCCCGTAATTCCTTCGAAACCGCCGGTTCTGAAACTTGAGAAATTGTCACGGGATTCCAATTATTCGAGTCGAATGCATAATACCTCGATACTCGATTTGCTCGCGACGTCGTTCAGCAGATTTTGTCGCATTGTTTTATTTCATTTGTGGCTATTTGTTCCAATTTGTTTACAGTTGATCTTCGTTCATTGCAACTTTACTAATGGAACAGATTAAGTTTCGAAACAACCGGCAAAGGATGCTGGAGCGGCGTACCAAAGTAGCAGACAATTCAAAATTGTCAACGACTTGAAAAAGTGCGTTGCGGATAAGTGGCTATGATTACAATAAAACGCTGTTAGAAAATTTTATACAGGGTGGGGCATTTTAAACAGGTCATCCGAATAACTCGCTTGTTTTTGAAGATAGGAGAAAATGCATTGGACCAAACTTACTTGGTATCGCGGGGCTCATAATCTGGTATTACAAATTTTTCTGTTGGTGGAGGCGTCAAGGAGATACGAAGGTCAATTCTGTTTTTTTAAATGGAACAGTAAGTTTTTTTGCTTACATTCTGATAGAGCGTTTCGAGACTACTACTTGTGTCATGAGACTCATTCGTGTTTGAACGTTTTGCCATTGTTCTAATAAAAAATACGAATAAATACATAGGTTGAAAATTTCCAATTGTTGTTACCAACTCGCAAGATGATATTTACCAAAAAAACTTTTACCAAACAATTTATTTACCAAGAGAAGAATCACTTTTCCGATTTTCTCACTCGTTAGATCTATCTATACCGCCCGACGCTTCAAACCAGACCGAGTTCAGCTTTGAAAATCTTTTCCTCCAGATTTTATGATTATAAATCTCACTATACAGTGCGTGCTATGTTCGCATACCGATCTTTCTTCTACAAACTTGTCTTATCACTCTTTTCAAGTGGCGTCTTTGAAGTGCTCGGACCGTCGTGAGCACGCCTCTCACGTTCTCGTCAAAACTCGCTGATATTTCTTATATATATCTTAGTAATTTTACTATATTTTGATTTGATTTCTTGTGCCATTTCAAGAGACAACTTCAGGGAAACATGCGTGTCTGAAAAAGTTGCGCTGAAATAACTGAATTCCCCGTAATCGCTAATAAACTTGAATGTCTCACGAGAGGGGACATCCGAGTGATATGCCAGAATTACGATGTCCCGCGAGAGGGGACAGCGGAGTGCAAAGAGTTAACACTGCCTTAACCGTTTGAACGAATGAGAGCCATATGTTGTTTAATCACTTAACGCTTTGCACTCGAGTGGTGACTCTGAGGCACCATTAGAATTGTTGCATCGCGTTTCGAGATAACTTTTAGATGATGAAAGTCTAGACGTAAAAAAGTCGTTAAAAGTCTAACTGGTGTACGAGTCGCAAAGTGTTAACACGTTCCGTGCCACGTGTACCATCGATGGTACACGCTTGCATGTTTACTTAGTGAACTGAACAAATTGTTTACAAGAAATTTAGAACCGAAGAATCAATTTCCACCGCAAGAATGGGCGTTGATAAGTTTTTGTTACGTTGTTATGTGTACGAGAATTAATAATTGCACGTAATACATCAAGTTTTAGTAAAATATCAAAGTGTGAAGATTCGAGTAAAAAAAGCTCGGCACGGAACGTGTTAATCAAGGAGAGCAGTATGAACGCACGAGTCGCACGAGCCCGGGTCAAATTTCCATTCACGATTTCAAAGTTCTCCTCTTGCAAATACATTCGACGCTAACAATTAGAGAGTAGAGTAACACGGGATTTGTTTTACAAATGCGGCGCGAAAATTGGCCGTACTGGAATCGTATCAGCACGGAGAATTAATTCCCGTATTTATCTCGTAGACAATAACAAAACATCCTGTGCGCAGTTCGCCCCCGTACAATAACAGACGTATCACGGGTATACGCGCGCGACACCGCTGACTCTATTGTCTACTTGATCCTTCCGGTTTGATATCCTATTTGCGGCGCGTAATCGAGTCAGAACCGTCAATCATTGGGCGAGGCGAGGCGAGGAGAGAGAGAGAAGGAGAGATGGCGAAAGGGAGAGAGACGATCGTAGGAGGGCGGTAACAGCGAAGAAACGATAAAAAAAAGAAAGCCAGGAGAAAGTAGAGAGAGGCTGGGAGCCAATGGGCCGGCGGAAGAAGCCCGGTGCCAGGCGTAAGTTGTTTGGCATTCATTTGGCGTGCAATGCCGAGCCCATTCCGAGATTGAATCCCACAAAACTGGCTCCGCCTCCGCGTTATAATTAATTTATAATACCTCTAATTACGTGGCCATGTCGGATGTGGCTGTCCCGACGTTTAATTTGTCCGCTAATTAAACAGGGAACGCGCGCACCCTACGAGCGTGGAACGCGCCTACACAGTGTTTCCTACGGGTTTTCTCTCTTTCCGTTCTGTACACGACCATGCCCTTTCCCAACGACCTACCGGCCGTTCGGGTTATGTCCCCTGAAACGACGAACACACGGCTGCTCTTTGCGGTTACGCTTTATCCCCGAGCAACCCCTGGCTGCCTATCGCCGAGATTTTACGATGATCTTCGCTGATAACCATCCCCCTACTTTCCAGGATTTCTATGGCCGACGCTGATTCCCGTTCATCCCAGCTCTTTTCATTATCTAGTAAAAAGGATTCCGGTCTAGACTTTCTTTCAAGAGATCGACAGGCTGTTTCGCCGTCATTTTGTTTTGCATGTGGACTTTCTGTTAGCCCGAGTACACGGTGCACGTAGAGTTGTTCGAAGCTGAAGTGCTTGATGCTACGCGTGCGACGAGGTCTTTTGATTGCATCGGTGGCGTCCGTAAGGATTTACAGCAAGTTAATTTTCACAAAATATAATTCATTTTTGAGAAAAATATAATTGTGTTTGCTTAGAACGATTCACGATTTTATCTAGCAATTTTGATCAACAGATTTCTCGTGCTAATCATTTTGGATTTTCACTGAAATTACCGGGATGGTCGAAATATAAAATTGGTGGAAGTAACCACACTTTCATGGAACAATAATTAAATGTGTTTCTTAATTCGACCGTACATTATAATAAAATCATATGGAAACATTATAACGTTATATACAAATTTTGTGAAGTCGAAATATAATTATTCTTGTCACCGTTTTGAGGTCACGGTTAGAACTCGAGAAAAAGAAGTTACCACATTATAGTGGTAATATTCACATATAATAATATGATATAATAACAATAATAAATATGATAATAAATATAAATTATTTATCATAAATAATTACGATGTAATAACAATAATGTGGTCATTGAAACGATTACATACGTACACAAAAATTATGAAAACTGAAACACGTACATACATTAAATCACATAATACAATGGCTTGGTTATTTCAAACAAAAAACAAAGTAGTTTATTTATTTGCACGAATGTAGGTAAGTATGGCATGAATCAAAAAGAGGACGAGATCTTTCATTGTCTTTATTTTCTTTATACAAAATATAAGTGTCTAGTATTAACTGCGCAAAATTAGCGGTCTACTTGTTGTTCCAACAATTGACAGAAATTTTTTGAAGATCTAGTTTTGATTTTTAATATTTTATTATTAATATTAATAATTTATAATTAATATTATATTATAATATAATATAATATAATATGTATTATATTATTATATATATATATATATATATATATATATGTATGTATTATATGTATTATATAATATAATATATATTTTAATAATATTAATATTAATTAATAATTTTTAATATTTCGTTTAACTGTTATGCTGGAATTAAGTCAGCGAAAAATTCTTTCGGAAATTATGTTTGAAGAAAAGTGCATCAAGAAAATATGTGCACTTATTACAAACACCTATAGCTTCGTTGTATCTATGATTTTTCTTTTTTCAAAGTATAGGACCAGAGTTCCTCTTAACAACGTCCCTTATCTCCGTCTGTCTACATAACAGCTTTTATAGCTGCAATGTTTTATCACATACAACGTACGAATATGCTGTACGGAACGTGACAAAAATTTAGCAAACTAGAGCTGTGGATTCCGCGAACGTCCGGTGTTATAAATTTAATTTGTTGCCGCGCGTTAAAATTTTAATGCAATTCAGCCTTGCCACTACTACTCGTATACAGTAAAATATTAGCTTCCAATGATTATTTTCTTGTTAGTTTCTGTATCTATTCGAATCTATTAGCCTCATTTCCACTATTTATTTATATCTCGAATCTATTAATTTTATTTTACTATTAATTTATTTTCTCGAGCCTATAAATTTTATTTTAGTATTTATTTATTTACTCGAGTTCATTAGTTCTATTTTATTCTCCGATACTGTTCGTTTTTCATCTTTTCATTTCGACGATTCGGCAAAATGTTCATTTTCCATTATTTTAGAATAACAGTATCGATGAAAATCGTGTACGTAGAGCTATTATTGCTATGTCTATTTATATATAATATTTTATAAAATTATTAATATATTTTATCATATATTTTATAAAATGTTGTACTTTATATATTTTATGAAATATTGTGTTATTGTATTATTTTATAAAATTTTGTACATTTTTATACGTTTTATAAAATATTACCAAATTCGACCTAGGTTCATAGATAGACGGGATCATTATACTGAACCAAAACATCTGATATAATATTTTCAAGCAACACAGTTTCAATGATTGCTGACGACAAAATAGATCATAATTTAGCAAATTCTCAGAAAAAGAAAGTCGTGCGCCTTAAATCAAATGTAATCTTTTTTCAAATACATGTATGCACATCTACAAGTTTACCTTTAAACTTCACAGAAGGAGAAGTATGCATTTATCGCGTTTAGGCTGAAGAATAAAAAAACTCATACGTGTGAACGGTTTCTATGAATATTTCAATGGTTTTATAAGCCTGCAAGAATTTTTTCGACGAAGTTGTCATCAACATTAACGTAAAAACTAGTTGTTGTACAAGTGTACGCTTCATTCACACTCGTAATCCTTAGAAGAGTCGCCAGGTTATGTGTACATTTCCTAGAATTCTAGCATAATGCAGACTTAACATACATTTAACGTACTTTGTGTTTGTTTTTGTTAATACCGTTAATTCGGTCCAAGGCCAGATCCAATGGCGCCCATGCGACGACTGTACAGCTATAAGCGACATAATACATAATAATATTAAATATATATTGGGTTGGCAACTAAGTAATTGCCGATTTCAGTTATAGATGTCTCTCACTCCCATTTTTATGATATCCGTAAATGTTATATTATAAAATTATTATTATTATTATTATTATGTTATTTTTTATTATCCGCGAGTGTTAGCAACTGGACAAATTGAATGCAGCGGTCAAGGAAAAGCGACCAGAATTGGTCAATCGTAAAGGTGTCATTTTCCAGCAGGACAATGCTAGGTCGCACACGTCTTTGTCCACTCGGCAAAAATTGATGGATATTGCTTGGGAATTGATGTTACACCCACCATATAGCCCTGATCTCACGCCATCGGATTACCACTTATTTCGATCCCTGGACAACTCCCTTCGTGGTAAAACTTTTAACGACGATGACGCTGTAAAATCTCACTTAACTCAGTTTTTGGCCGAAAAGGATCAGACTTTCTTCGAGCGTGGAATTTTCAAGTTGTCAGAGAGATGGCGAAAGGTCGTCGAACAAAATGGAAAATACATTACAGATTAAACTTCGTTCCAAGTAAAAAAAAATTCTTTTATTTCATTGAACAAATCGGCAATTACTTAGTTGCCAACCCAATAGATTACGGCTGTCCGTGTGAATTCCTATTTCAACATCTGCTCGATAATAATTGGAATCGACCGAATAATTCTTTCCCCGATTCAACCGTTACTCATGTTAACTAGAGGAATAATAACAATAATTTTGGTAGCAGTATCGGTGCCAAATAATATTTTCACTCGGAAATATTAAAGATAAGAAAATACAATTGACAAAAATTGCCAAGTTAACGAAGAAATGATTTGTTTTGTTCTTGGACATATCGAAATACAGATTATAGAGAAGAATGAAATTCGATTCTGTCTTCGAAACCGATGACGGTTTTGAGAAAATTGAGTTTGAACTTTCGCGATGCACGCGTGCGTTAATACAAGATCAGACTTTCTGCGAGCGTGGAATTTTCAAGTTGTCGGAGAGACGGCGAAAGGTCATCGAACAAAATGGAAAATACATTACAGATTAAACTTTGTTCCAAGTAAAAAAAATTCTTTTATTTCATTGAACAAATCGGCAATTACTTAGTTGCCAACCCAAAAGATACAGATTTCTTTAGTTTCGCAGCGTCGCTGTGTCGACATAGTACCAGCATCATTTATACGTTTCGGCAGGGTTTCGGAAGAAACGAAGTAGATCTCGTATCAGGTAGAGGTGCGAAGATGAAAGCCAGGGCTCGTACAATGATATCATTTCGGTTCGTCTTTCTCTTTAATGTTCCTCTTTGACGGTGAACTTTAATTTCCTATGGGAATCCGTGGACACTCTGCAGGTACGGTATCTATTACCCCGGTCTCGCCGGTTTGTCCTGGACCAGATCTCTCGCTTCTGCACCCCGAATACTGGTATGCTCTGCCGCTTATTGCGTCCATGAGGTTCAAACACAAGGCTTTATACATCCTACAAATTATCGAAACGCTTTTGCTACGGCCGCGTCTAATAACTGGCCCAGCCAGTCCACGTATCTCATTTCGAGGCACTCTGACGTATACATGGCCGTGTCTCATCATTTTGCTGCGAAATTACTGAATTTTCAAACGAATATTCTGTTGTGCTTTCAAATAAATTCCAACGATGACGGACGCGCTTTGAGAGCATTACGTATGCGCATAAAAGATCTGTTATTCATTCATATTTAGTCTTCACGAAGCAAACGCAATTTGTTTAAGTGGCTCGTTCGATTCAATTATATCTCGTATCAGAAAGAAAAGAAAAATTCATTTTCACAACGCAGTTCTCCAATCCGATGAAACTGAATTTCTTTTCGTTCGTGCTACGAAATCTGTATATTTCTTAAAATGCGACGCTGGCAAATGAAGCACGGACTCGTGCATTCAAAGCGTGCTGCGATTGTGAACGGTCTATTATCCTAAGACCCTTTGTATAAAATTTAATGCAATTATTCATGTTCCAGCGGCGACATCACAGATTTAGTTTCGACGACAATCGTGCAGACTCTGTGCATCAAGTCGCCCGATGGCGTTTTCCATTTGTGAAACACTGGACTCGCGTATAATGTTCGTGCATGTTTCATTGAAGCGTTTAATGTACCGAAACGGAAGCGAATTGATTTCATTCGATTCTCGATTGCGGGCTCATAATTGTTTCATTTAATGCGCGCATGGAACACTGTGAAGTTGATTTCGCGGAATGTTCAAATGCGGACCTGTTTTCCAGGAGTTGCGGATTGCGGGAAGCGTGTCGCGCTCACTGTTGGTTGTTGTTGAGCTTTCTCGATGTTTTCCAAGAGTTGTATTTTCATATTTCAAACGGGCTCGTATCATTTGACGGACGCCTGAACGACGCTGTTTGTACATCGACAAGATTTCATCGATATCAATCTCGACCGACACCGAACTTCACCGACGCAGCTTTTATCGACAACAATAATGATCGGCGTTGTTTACGTTGACGGTGTCGTTGTAGTAAATGACAGTGACACGCGGTTGATGACACTAGCGATACTGCTTCGAAAATGAAACATTGGGCTTTGATTCTTCACGCGATAGTTTATATACTTTAAATGAAAAATAATGCTGTGCTTAACAATGTAAACATTATTTCCTCGACAATTTGATTATTTAAATCGTTCCAATGGTTCAAATAATTGAAAACGGAAAACGAGCTACTAACGTTCTACAATATTTTGTGCGTTTAATGACTGCAACGATGTTAACTAAATATTAAAGTATTTAATAAATTTGTTACTAAATTCGATTTATAATCTTTAATTAATGTAATAAAAGAAATCACGAAGCCGGACGATTCAGGGAATATATTGTAATCATCGAATATAGGGTAACCCTGTGTGTTCAATCGAACAATGTTTTGTAAAATGTTACCACTTCAACGTATCTTCGTTGAAGATATTGTATTACCGCGTGATTTATGAAAAAGTCGGTTAAAAGATAAACAAAAGTTTAGCAGAAAGTTTCCAATTTTTCTCGTTTAAACGTTTTCCTCTCTCGTCGCGCGCGCGCGCGCGCGTTCGTGCATTAATAGAATTACGGATCTTAAATTGATTTCGATTGTACGCGAACGTTTTCATTGCGCCTAATTGAAAATAAACGACTTATCCCTTTTATTACTGTACCAGCATCGTCTGTTTGATCTCCTTAAAGGCATCAACGAAGTTGAAAGCTCTCCGTTTACTTTGGACGTTTGCTTCGCCATCGACTTTGCCATTTTTTCCCTTTACACCACTTTTTCGCCTGTTCATTATCATTTTTAATTCAGAGAGATCGGGTGACAATATTGTGCCGTCCGAATCGACGAACTCTTGCTCGAGTTGGCGCTAGGTTTACAGAAGCCGCCAGAATAACGAGTCAATAATTTTTTAATTTAAAGATACATTTGCGAGTTATTTCACCGATTACAATAACATCAGTTAAGAAATCAGAATAAATGCGTCGTTGTTACTTTCATAAAACAATATAAAACAGCTGTTTTTACTGCTCCGTAAATCTAGTGTTAAGAACGGCTGCTGAGATTGAAATAGATGCCAGTTTCATAGGAGGTTTCATAATGGTATCGCGAAACAAGCAAAAAGAATTTGCCCGATCCTGGACAACACTTTAGATCCTTAGCATTTCATTAACCCTTGCGTCCAGAAATATTTCGTCGTACCCATAATTTCCGATAATATCCGATAGTTTACAAAAACTATCGACGACTATCGATAGTACTATCGTTAGAAGTATCACGAGAAATGCGTACATAAAATGTCAAAGACACAAATGTACGAAGACCCCAAAGAGTTAGAAAAATACAAAAGTTTAATATCACATACTTTTTACAATAAAATAAAAAAAAACGATTATTAAAATAGAATATAATAAAAATATCTGCAGTGGTATTTTACAAGTTACGACACAACCGCCGGATTTTATTTAAAAAATCGCGCGTATTAATTCTGCTTGGTTAAATATTCTGCGAGACTTTATCGAAGATGTCGACATGCTAAAATATTTTATACATTATAGTTATATAATAGATGGTGCTCCGCCTCTATTAAGATGTTAAGCGTCACGTCAGTCACCGGTGATTGACGCTATACTCACGTTAGTCACCGGTGACTAACGATACAAAATTTAGAAAATTATATTGTTGCACAAAAATAAATTTTAAATAATTCGGAGACCATAAAAGAATACACCTAACTATTACTTGTTCGTAAAAAAAAAATGTTACGATATTTGCAGGTATCACGAAATGTATAGCAGGCAGAAAGAAAGACAAAACAGGTTTGGCCCTTAATGTGTTAACCTATTAGCTGTAAACGACGTATACACACGTCAAGAGGGAAATGGCAATTTTACATCTTACAACAAACATACTTCTCCTACGATTTAAGTTAAAATGCTTGTGAAACATATTTATAAATTTCGTACATTTTAGTACAATCGTAGAACAACTTGTCGAAAGAAACTGCACCCAGTGCGATCGATGAAACGCATACAATGTCGATCTTAAAAGTAGATCGACGCAGCTATTAACCCTTTGCACTCGAAGCCGTTTTAACCGTAAATCTAAATTAATTTTTCTGACTTATGGTGTTTCCATTTTATATGACAAAGTGCATTTTATGCGTATGAAATTTATAGTCTAGCGATTCGTACAACAGTTAGACTTTTAACAATTTTTTTACGTCTAGACTTTTATAATGTAAATGTTACCTTGAAACGCGATGCAGCAATTGTAATGCTGCCTCAGAGTCACCACTCGAGTGCAAAGCGTTAAGTGGTTAAACAATATATGGCTCTCATTCGTTCAAACGGTTAAGGCAGTGTTAACCCTTTGCACTCCGCTGTCCCCTCTCGTGGGACATCGTAATTCTAGCATATCACTCGGATGTCCCCTCTCGTGGGACATTCAAGTTTATTAGTGATTACGGGGAATTCAGTTATTTCAGCGCAACTTTTTCAGACACGCATGTTTCCCTGCAGTTTTCTCTTGAAATGGCACAAGAAATCAAATCAAAATATAGTAAAATTACTAAGATATATACAAGAAATGTCAGCGAGTTTTGACGAGAACGTGAGAGGCGTGCTCACGACGGTCCGAGCACTTCGAAGACGCCATTTCAAAAGAGCGATAAGGCAAGTTTGTAGAAGAAAGATCGGTATGCGAACATAGCACGCACTGTATAGTGAGATTTATAATCATAAAATCTGGAGGAAAAGATTTTCAAAGCTGAACTCGGTCTGGTTCGAAGCGTCGAGCGGTATAGATAGATCTAACGAGTGAGAAAATCGGAAAAGTGATTCTTCTCTTGGTAAATAAATTGTTTGGTAAAAGTTTTTTTGGTAAATATCATCTTGCGAGTTAGTAATAAAAATTAGAAATTTTCAACCTATGTATTTATTTATATATTTTATTAGAACAATGACAAATCGTTCAAACACGAACGAGTCTCATGACACAAGTAGTAGCGAAGATGAGCTCCGGATAGACGTTTATACAGATACGTTAGAAATGTTACACAGAAATGTTACTACAGATATGTAGAAGGTTTTCTTCTACAGTTAGTCCATCGTTTTGATAGCAACGATAGTGATATCGTCCAAGCAACAAGGCGACGAGAGAAAGAGTTCGCATAGACAGCGATTACAACAACGAAACGAAATTATAAAACAAACAATAACGAAATTATAAAAAATAAAATATTGATTTTTTTGCAAATTTTTCGGTTTTTAAATTCATATAAGTCCAATATCATTGTAATGTGTTAGTTAGTTCCAAAAGCATACTAAATAATACGAGGGTCTGTAAATGCCCGTTTTTGCCGAAAAGTGGCGCCGAGTAGCTGGTAGCCAACGCTCAGAATGGTTCGGAGTGCTAAGGGTTAAAACTTTGAGTGGGGCGGAGTAATTACAGCAATGTCCGTTGACCGCGGATCTTTCTGTGGTGCGAGCGATAATTTCCGGAAAACCCTTCGGATTACACGAGACAATGGGTCCGTCACGGCGGAGCATCGGAATGCCAATAAAACTCAGGGGAGCCGGGTGCAGGCACGAAGGTGCATCCCGTAATTTCGATGAGGAGGGGTAGCCGCGTTGCACCGGGGGTTCCGCGGAGCACGTTTCACGGGGAGCGCGAAAGGAAAGCTGGAAGCGTCGCGCCGCGCCGCGCCGCGTCGGGGAGCGCGGTCGGTTCGTATTGGTATTGGTTGGTATCACCCGTTGATAAAGGGGCCAAGGGGTTCTAAGGGGGTAGATGCGTCGGCGTGTTGCGCCGTAGCTTTTGCCGCGGCGCCCGCCAGTCCATAGGCGAAGTCCTAACGAGCAGCCGGCGTGCGAGCCGCGTCTTCGGTGGAACCTCGCTCCTCGCTCGCGATCCAGTCGATCTTTAACAAGTGTGTGCCTCCGCGCGCGTGTTCGATCTCCGCGTCCCGATCTCCGTATCCGACCCGATCCACCGATATTACAACGTTTTCTTTTTCTTTTTTCTTCGGCGTCGCGCGACCGCGTACGTCCGCGGACGGTCACTCGGGAGGATTCGATTTTTAGGTGCGATCAAAGATCGGTCGAAAGCGAGCCGTGGCGACCTAGAAGTGTCCGCGATCGATCCCGAGGATTCTGACAGCAGTGCTGGTTACACCGTGATCCATCCGTGAGCCTCCTCCGGAAGCCAGTGCGGAGACATGTGACGGGAGGGTGTCGATCGTGCGTCGACCATAAATCTCGGAACCAGTGCGGAATCCGTGTACCGATACACACCTCCTTCACGGGGATACTTGTAACCGTATAGCTCGGTTCGAAAGTACTTCGACGGTCTTAGCCGTGTGGATATATATGTATATATATATATAAACTTTGGTTTGGTGCGTTCTCACATGCCACGGGCCCGCCGTTGCTCCTCCCTCCGTCGACGGAAGTGTGTGCGATGAATTGTTTTCGTTTCTGTGATTTATCGTCCCGCGGAAGTGATTGAACGGGGATCGAAGTCAACTGTATACGTGTAAGTCTCACGGCGCCGCGAATCATGCGAATGCAATTTTTCGGGCTGGCTAACGGCTGGTGCTCAGCGGCAGGGCCGAGCGGAGAGGTCGTTCAATTTAGCGGTCCTACGCGGACTTTGTAAACAACCAGATGTGACCAGTTTACGCGGTTCTCGGGACAACGAGCCGGAGATTTCGCGGAGAGAAATTAGGTTCGCCGTGAGAAATTTTTGGGTGACTTTGTCATTGAGACCGGCATGGTTTTTCGGAGATTCAGTGCCGTTTTCATGGTTTTGGGGTGCCGTTCTCGATTCGGAGATTTTCATGGTTCGCTCGGGTCTTTTTGGAGATTTTTGTACACTGTTCGCTGTTGTCGCGATCATCTTGTTTCTACTATTCATTCCTTCGTGAAATGTCCATGATATCGAGTGATTGTTTGATGCGTCGTTTGACGTAGGTGTGTTCATTTTATTTGCTTCGTTCTTTTTTTCTCTCGTATTCTCTATAACACGATGTAATTATCGTAGATATACGATATTTATGTCCATCCTATTTGCTTCATTCTTTCTTGAAATCGCTGTAACATAGTAGAATTATTGCAGATTTTATTCGATGTACTTATGTTCATCCTATTTGCTTCGTTCCTTCCTGAAATCTCTGTAACGTGATAGAATTATTGCAGATGTTGTTTGATGTGCTCATGTTCGTCTTATTTGTTTGAGTCTTTCGTGACACCTCCACGATACAAAGCGATTATTTCACGTATTATTTGGCATACTCGCGATCATCTTATCCGTTTGATATCATCTCGAAAGCTCCACAATTTAAAACGATTATTCAACGTATTATTCAATATACTCGTGCTCGTCTTATTCTCTTCTTTCTTGCTCAAAATTTCTACAACATAAAGCGATTATTTAATATCTCATCCGATGTTCTCTTGCTCGTCTTATTTGTTTGACTCCTTCTTGACACCTCCACGATACAAAGTGACTATTTCACGTATTATTTGGCAAACTCGCGATCATCTTATCCGTTTGATTTCATCTCGAAAGCTCCACAATTTATAACGATTATTCAACGTATTATTCAATATACTCGTGCTCGTCTTATCCTCTTCTTTCTTCCTCAAAATTTCTACAACATACAGTGATTATTTAATATCTCATCCGATGTTCTCTTGCTCATCTTGTTCCCTTCAGTCTTCGTAAAAATCTTCGCAATATAACGTGATTATTATGTACACGTATACTGTTGGAGATACGCGTGTTCACCTCACCCGCCTCATTCATTTTGGAAAGCTGTGTAAAATGAAGCGGCTATTGAACACATTGTCGGACATAAATGAAGACTGATGAGACTAGATCACTCGAAGGTGCATCGCGAAAGAAACGGTAAATATTTCCGTCGTGGTTTGTCACCTAAACAAAGACTTCCGAATACTTCTACATTGTGCGCGCATCTTTCATCTTCATCTGTCTCTTTTACGACCAAACGTAAATTACGCGAACGTTTCTCTTGCAAGAAACTACGGTTCACGGTAAGCTTCGCGGTTATCGTTGGTTTTTAAATCACTTCTGTGGTTGACAATCGTATGGTTATGCCGTGCCTGGATGTTTACGTGATCGTCGTAAATTTTTCTACGAATCGTAAACAGCAGACTCTAAATTCATCGACCTCTCTGTCGTAGGGGAACCAAATAGTTATTCATTACCGTTTCGGGACTTCGAATTATGAATACCTGGACCTGTTACGTGTCGACGTTTCCTTGCTTTCTTCGCATTTTAACGAACGTTCGAATCGCATTTACGAAAATTCTAGCCAGTGGCAGTCGTGCGAGAGCTTCGAAAGCCGAACCGAGACTTTCGGACAGAATTATCGTGCCGTTCAACTTTGTAAACACCGCCGTTGCTGACAAGTTTGCTAATTACTCCGTCCTGTCGTTCTATTATCTTGCGAAACAGCAATCACGCTTTTACACTAGCTGTTAATTTAAATCAACAAGTTTCCTTATTACAAAAGGACAATCCCGAAACGTCATTGCTATTGGGACATTACGTTGGGATTAGTTTCGATTACTTTTGAACGAGATGATAACACAAGTGTGCCGCCAATGCAGTTCGGATCTCTCAGTTATAATAGTTTACACAAGTTTAGATTCGTACACGTTAGTACATATTAATACGTATTAGTACACATTAATAGATATTAATGCACATTATAATTCATTAATAGACATTAATACATATTAGAATGCATCAATAGACATTAATACTATTGGGACATTACGTTGGGATTAGTTTCGATTACTTTTGAACGAGATGATAACAGAAGTGTGCCACCAATGCAGTTCGGATCTCAGTTATAATAGTTTACACAAGTTTAGATTCGTACACGTTAGTACATATTAATACATATTAATACACGTTAGTACACATTAATAGATTTTAATGCACATTATAATTCATTAATAGACATTAGAATGCATCAATAGACATTAATACATGTTAGAATACATTAATAGACACTAATATACATTAATGTACATTAATAGACACTAATATACATTAATGTACATTAACAGACACTAATATACATTAATATAAATTAGTGCACATCAATGCACAATTTAGTATCAGCTTTAGTACAAGCTGATCGTCGAAGAATTGTAACAATTTTAAATTTAGTTTACAAAGTTTACGAAAACCAGCTTTATTGATAACGAAAAGAGCGATGCTGTTACATAATACATAAAATATTTTACTAAAAAGTAAAATATATTTGTTATTAGAGCTAAACTGTTCTTTAAGCTAGCTTAAGTAAACGAAAAAATATCCGCTTTATACTTTTATTTCAAATAATTACAAATAAGTGAATGAAATTTGCAAGATCAATTTCATTTACATTTATTTCGTATTTAACCTTCGTGCAATTTCAATGATGACATATTACGCGCATATTGCAATGATGACACTGGGTTAGAATGATAATGGCGTAGGCGACATTCTCGAAAGTTTCGACTGGAGCCTTAAAATGTGATCTATACATGCGAAAGTGTTGAAAAGACGAGTGAAATAAATTATAAAGTCGCTATAAATTAACTTCATTCGAAATCAATTTCACTTCGAATTAACGTCACTCTAACCTATCTTAATAATAAATTTGATCAGCAAAAAAAAACAAGAACGCTCTTAAATTTCTCACAACGACGATAACTCGTGTGCAATTTCAATGATGACATATTACGCGCATATTGCAATGATGACACTGGGTTAGAATGATAATGGCGTAAGCGACATTTTCGAAAGTTTCGACTGGAGTCTTAAAATGTGATCTATACATGCGAAAGTGTTGAAAAGACGAGAGAAATAAATTATAAAGTCGCTATAAATTAACTTCATTCGAAATCAATTTCACTTCGAATTAACAAGAACGCTCTAAAAAAAAGTGATGCTTCCAAGTTCACCTAATTCTGCGAGAAACATTTTCATAACATCGCGAACCGGCGAAAGAAAGAATCGGAAACCAGTTACTTGCAGTGTTAAATTTATCGGACAGATCGCCCTATGCCTTCCGCCACGAAGTGTACGTTTCCCTCGGCTTTCTCACCTGCGCGTTCAACAAACGGGCGCAGCTTTCGCCGGATCCCGATTGTCAGGTTGTTCAGCCGCGATTATAAAGATCGTGCCGGTCACCGCAAAATTGGGGCACACCCAGCCGTCCCGCAGTTTCGTATCGGAGGTTTCCGGCGCACGGTGGAACAGGGAGGAAAAATGGTGGACAGAAAGGAGCCGGAGAAAAGAGGGGAAAAAATACGTGTCGGGTAAAATGGGGTAACAAGAGGGAGGAACGGGGTAGCTGGGGACGCGGAACCGGGAAACACCGAACAATACCAATTGCGACAAATTACACGTTGCTTTATCCGGTAGCGCTGGCTCGCGATTAAAAGGGGACGCGACGCGACGCGACGCGATGCTACACCGAATGCCTCCAACCTGCGTGCTGATTCTCACATTTTTATTCGTCGCTTCCTTTCGGCGCAAGGCTGCGCGTGCGAATGTCAACCGAACGAAACTTATCGCGGGAATTTAATTAACGTATCGGCGATCGACCCGCGCTCTTCCGCTGCACTTTTTCGCTTCGGAATCGGCCGAACGGATTTGCTTAGAATACCGCCGCTATCACGGGCAGCTTCCGATTTTATTTTTTGCCGATGATGCCCGGAGTAACGCTTTTTCAACGATCCGCGCCATTGAGTTTCTGTTCGGATTCGAAACTTTTGAATTACAACAATTTTCGTGCGAGTATAGATGCAAACTGTTCCGAAGTTTCTCCGCTGTGCGGAATGCTTCGCGTTGAATCGGATTCGTGGAGTTTTTTTCATTTGATAAATTCGCAGTTTTTAATGTTGCGTTCGCGATAGGGAAAACTAGCGAACATCTCCATTGTTGATCTAAGTTCGATGCACGCGAGTTTCGCACTTTTCTCGCACGTATTTTCGCAGGGCCAACTACGCTCTTCTAACCGCTGCTCTGCTATCACGTTTGTTGGATTTATCGTAGATTTACGGAATACACAAAGAACAGCTGTTTTATATATTAGTTTATAGAAGTAACAATTAGACACATTTATCCTGATTTTTAACAAGTGTTATTGTAACATTTGCCGTAAGTAACATATAAATCGAATAAATAACTCGTAAATGTATCTTTACGATACGAATAATCGTAAATTAAAAAAATTAATGACCCGTCATTTTGACGGGTTCCGTAAATTTAGTGTTAATGATACGTCCTTTGACAACAATTAATATTTAGCGAGCTAATTGCGATGCCGCTCGTTGAACACAAATAGGAATTAACTAATCAATGATCCACGTTTAATTATCTTCTTCATCCATAAATGCATAAATTACAAATACATATATAGAGAATGGTTGAAATAATTATCGTTGTAAAGCAAGATAGTTTTTAGTTATTTTTAAGTGGAAAGATAGAGCGACCTGTCCAGTGAATGACAATTTAACATCGAAGTAGTAAAATCGACCGGTTTCATCTTCTGTGCGGAATGTTTCGCGACGGATCAGATTTCCGGGGTCGAAGTAACTCCGAGTTCTAAGGATTCGTTGGAGTTTTTGTTAGCGAGATCGATTAACGAGGATTTTATAAAGGTAGAAGCGCGATTGTGTCGAGCACCTTTAATCTGCTCCGGGGAAATTGCAACTAGATTTCGTGACGCAAGTTTATTATGAAGCGTGTACGTGTGCGCCCATAAGCATGAATCTGCTTTACTTCGGAGAAAATTGCGATCCGAATCTGCTTTGTTACTGTGTCGAACTTCATTCGAGTATACTCCGTGGCACAAAATGTGCAGACGAAGTTTGAACCGCTTCGCGTTCTCACGGAAGAATATCGCGAGCTGCTTGTTCGAGAAATTTCGCAGAAGTATAATTTTTTGCGAGCAACTATCGTTATCGGTGACTAATTTCTCGAGGAAAAATGCGATTCGCTATTCGATGAAAAACTAAATTATTCGTTAGGTTCCCGATCACACTTGCCGAATTCGCGTTCTATTCGATGAATTTAACGTTGATCATGCTCGAATATAAACGAAAGGCACAGTAATTGCCCACCCGACAGTGGCTGCCACCGCTAACCCTATCGCGTATTATCGCGTTATAGGGCAATCTACTGTATCATGTTCGATCAAGTTACCTCTCCCTCATCCGCTAACAAACTCGCAATAAGTGGAAATCAATTCCCAGTTGGCGGCCGTTCGCAAATGTTTTTATCTACGAAGGAAAGGGGGATTCCTCGGGCCATTCGTATATCCCATTCGATCCGCGGATTTAATTCGAACTGTGTTTCGTCTATTTCGCGACGCGATTCCCAACGTTCGCGGGAACCGAGTCGACACGCGTGCCGCGCCGGTTTAGCCGTTCTTGTAATCCCGCAGCGAAACTGCCGGGGTTCGCGAAATTTATACGATCCGCCGAAGATTTCCGCGTAATCTCGCTACGTTCCCAGCCTCTGATATATCCGTGCGTAACGGTCCGCGCGTTCTCTCCCTCTATCTAACCTCAGCCATTCGCTCGTTTCGAGCTTTGCTTCGCGATTCTTCTTTCTTTTTTTCTGTTTTCAACGACAGGCAATAACGAATCGCGTGTTTTGCAAAAAGATTTGTTATTTATATGTATCGGGTTGGCAACTAAGTAATTGCCGATTTGTTCAATGAAATAAAAATTCTTTTTTACTTGGAACGAAGTTTAATCTGTAATGTATTTTCCATTTTGTTCGACGACCTTTTGCCATCTCTCCGACAACTTGAAAATTCCACGCTCGTAGAAAGTCTGATCATTTTCGGCCAAAAACTGAGTTAAGTGAGATTTTACAGCGTCATCGTCGTTCAAAGTTTTACCACGAAGGGAGTTGTCCAGGGATCGAAATAAGTGGTAATTCAATGGCGCGAGATCAGGGCTATATGGTGGGTGTAACATCAATTCCCAAGCAATATCCATCAATTTTTGCCGAGTGGACAAAGACGTGTGCGGCCTAGCATTGTCCTGCTGGAAAATGACACCTTTACGATTGACCAATTCTGGTCGCTTTTCCTTGACTGCTGCATTCAATTTGTCCAGTTGCTAACATTCATGAATAATAAAAAATAACATAATAATAATAATAATAATTTTATAATATAACATTTACGGCTATCATAAAAATGGGAGTGAGAGACATCTATAACTGAAATCGGCAATTACTTAGTTGTCAACTCGATATTTTAACCCACTATCGTCGGGAAGGGTATTAATACCTTTCTCTAAAATTGTGTTATATACGATATTTGAAAGAAAAATCCCATTTTGAAATCCTAAAAACATTCTCGTTATTATATAACGAGTTATCAAAATCTGATTGTTAGTTTTGAAAATATTAAATATTTTTTAGCAAGTGGATTTTTTCAAACTTCACCGGTCTTCTCCCGTTAGGCGAGTCAGTAAAGCTTGATCTGTGACCCGTAGATAGTGTTTAATACCCGAACGGTGGACCTTTTTGACAAAAATGTGATCGACTATGCTCGGGATAGAAATCTAGAAATTTTGTTCAATATTTTTTTTTTTATAAATCGCTTATTATCGAATATTTTAAACAGAAACGATGCCAATTATAGTGTAAAATGTGCACAATATGGTAGGCTAATATACATATGTGTATAACGTGTATAATATATGCATATTAGATTTCGCCATTGGCAGCTAATTGTTCTACTTCTTCTTTTATCTTCTTTGCGCGCGTTTCTTATGCTTTGGTCACATATGAAATATTTAACGAAGCTATAGTACAAAATTGCGACAATTGGCAGACGACGTCGAGGAAAATAAGCGTTTTGTTCGACTGTGCGGCGGCTAGATAATTGTTTCCCCATCGGTTCCATCCCCCATTAGCATTACAAAGCGATCGTTGGCACTAGTGGCGTCCGTGTGTTTTCCCCGTGACGGTGTCCCGTCGTCGAAATAACACCCTGTGGACGGTCCATCGACGGTTTCCGGCCGATGATTGACACGCGGAAAATTACGAGTGACCCGTCGCCGCTCCGCCGCCGCCGCCACCGCCGCGTCCCTGCTAACAAATCCAATCCAAGCAGCCGCCGCGATTATTCGGGAATTAAGCGTGCTCAGAACGTGATGTTTCCAGGTGTCGTGATCGTGTCATCGTGCCGAGCTTAACGAGGAGCAGTTAACGTCTGGGTCTGGGTCGTTAGGGAACGCGGAATGCGAGTGGACGCTTACTCCCACGGCCGCGTTGCGAATCCTCGAAACTGCCGCGCCGCGCCGCGCCGCGCCGCGACGTGGACGATCGTTAGACCGGTTCCCCGTGTTCACTGAGAACAGTGCTTTACCGTACGCGTTCACTCTTGACACGCTCTCTATCTTCCTGATCGACAGGTAACGATGTACAAGGTGTTCCTGCCGATTTCCGGCCGGCTCCACTAATCCGCCGCGAAACTGTGCAAACACTTAGCGAATCCCGTCTATTATCCACCAGACGCTGGCATAGTCAAATCGTTGTTCGCCTGTATGGGCTTCGAGCAGCGCGCTCGCGGAAGAACAATATTTTATTTAACTACTTCATAAAATTGTGCAAAAACCTAGCGAGCTTTGTACATATGTATTGGGTTGGCAACTAAGTAATTGCCGATTTCAGTTATAGGTGTCTCTCACTCCCATTTTTATGATATCCGTGAATGTTATATTATAAAATTATTATTATTATTATTATTATGTTATTTTTTATTATCCGCGAATGTTAGCAACTGGACAAATTGAATGCAGCGGTCAAGGAAAAGCGACCAGAATTGGTCAAACGTAAAGGTGCCATTTTCCAGCAGGACAATGCTAGGCCGCACACGTCTTTGTCCACTCGGCAAAAATTGATGGATATTGGTTGGGAATTGATGTTACACCCACCATATAGCCCTGATCTCGCGCCATCGGATTGTCACTTATTTCGATCCCTGGACAACCCCCTTCGTGCTAAAACTTTGAATGACGATGACGCTGTAAAATCTCGCTTAACTCAGTTTTTGGCCGAAAAGGATCAGACTTTCTACGAGCGTGGAATTTTCAAGTTGTCGGAGAGATGGCAAAAGGTCGTCGAACAAAATGGAAAATACATTACGGATTAAACTTCGTTCCAAGTAAAAAAAATTCTTTTATTTCATTGAACAAATCGGCAATTACTTAGTTGCCAACCCAATAAATTACGGCTATCCGTGTGAATTCCTATTTCAACATCTGCTCGATAATAATTGGAATTGACCGAATAATTCTTTCCCCGATTCAACCGTTACTCATGTTAACTAGAGGAATAATAACAATAATTTTGGTAGCAGTATCGGTACCAAATAATATTTTCACTCGGAAATATTAATGATAAGAAGATACAATTGACAAAAATTGCCAAGTTAACGAAGAAATGATTTGTTTTTTTCTTGGACATATCGAAATACAGATTATAGAGAAGAATTAAATTCGATTCTGTCTTCGAAACCGATGACGGTTTTGAGAAAATTGAGTTTGAACTTTCGCGAAGCACGCGTGCGTTAGTACAAGATCAGACTTTCTACGAGCGTGGAATTTTCAAGTTGTCGGAGAGACGGCAAAAGGTCATCGAACAAAATGGAAAATACATTACGGATTAAACTTCGTTCCAAGTAAAAAAAAATTCTTTTATTTCATTGAATAAATCGGCAATTACTTAGTTGCCAATCCAATACAATATTGGTTAGGCGGGACTCGGGATAATTATTTCATTTTCGACGGGTCTAAAATGTAGCACAGTAAATTCTCTCCAATGGACAAACAATGGACGATTTGGAAAGCGGAGATACGACCATTCGAGCGCCGCGGCTCGTTTTTATAATTGTTGACAATCGGCGACTATAAAAACGAGCCGCCATTTCTTGTGAAATTGTCCATTTCTGTTTGCAAGCTGCGAGACAATCGGAGAGAATTTGTCGTATCTGGCACTGTTCAGATTTCGAGCGCAAAGTTCATAACGTCAGGAACATTTAGCGAATCTCGTATATTACGATACTAGATGCCGGAGTTGGGCATATTTTATTCGAATAACGAATACAATTTTATTTGTAGAATTTTTTCGAAATATTATTCGAAATGAAACTAAAATTAAAATTATCCGAATGAAACTTTATTTGAAGAATTTATCCGATATTATTATTCGAAATGTTTCGAATGAATGAATTCGAGTTGTATCATTTTGCGAAACGCGATAGTCAATTATTTTCTCAAAAATGTGTTAGAATTACGAACGATAAGCTTGTTCAAAGACCTTCACTCAAGATGTCAAAACTTTCTGCTCTAAATCTGGAACATTTCAGTATTTCCCGGAACTGACAGAGTAACAGAGCCATATTGCAAACTGAAAGCACAAACTCTGAATAACTTCATCGTCAACAGCTATATTTTCATACGACGATGGAGAGTTACTTTATTAAAATTTATCTTAAACAGTATTATTTCATGCGACGACTGGAACTTAAAGCGGTTGTTACATCGGATTTATCGAAACAAAAGAAAAGGTGATTTTATTTTATTTTTGTTCAAAGAACGAATAAGACATCGTAATTTCTAAATGTTTCGATTTATGAAAATGCGTCTGGATTAAATTTTCTCTCGTAAAATTTCGTTTATCCTCAATTATCCTGAAAGTATAATTCATCTTAATTCCGCAGAACGCTTTGTACACGGGTCCTAAGGATACTCTCGTTAGAAGAGGTTAAGCAGAGCAAACGAAACAATTCTTATATAGTATTATATATATATATCTCTTATATATATATATATATATATATATATATATATATATATATATATATATATTTATGAGATTATTTTACCAACTGGGTCAGACGATAACTCTATTTTAATTGAACTTGGGAAAGCGTTCTGAAGAAAAATTTTGTATTTTTTTAACAAAGCTCTTAATTCACGGTCAGTGAAATTTTTAACAGATATGTATCGCTAGCAACGAGCGATTTCATTTCGCTTTGCATTTTGTTTTTTTTTTCAATGAAATCCAGCACTGTTGTTTGTACGTATCGATCCCGCGTGCCATTCTGATTAAACAAATATTCAAGTGAAATCGCGAAGAACTAAATATTTTTCGAAGTAATTAAATTGTTCTTTGACATCGATCACGAACACTCGAACCGTACACAATTACAAACCTAAACACTGTTCCACGCATTCCGCTTTCTACATTATCCATTGTGTTATTCTTTTATTCAACGCTGTCCGATTTAAATATATTCCGTGCCTTCGCTTCGCATAATATCCGTATTTTTTCATTAGTAATTCATTTCAATCTAATTCTTAATAAGTCCATTGTGGATTTTATACAATTATAAAATGACCACGGGAAATGGAATATCACAAGATTATTAAAAAACCTTTTATGTTCCATCAAGGTACCATAATGTAATTGCTTCGTTTAAATTCGTGGATTTTCAACCAGATTTCTGTTTGTAATACAAATTATCTTCGAACTTTGCAATTTGTTTCTATTGTTTGCCGAATTATGAACGTAAAGAAACAGGTATTCATATCGCATACAAAATAGTGGCGGTCATACCAGTCCACGTACGATTATCGAACACTATACGAATTTGTTTGTTACTTGAGACTGGATAAATTGCGGAAAATGACGATGCTGCTTATATTAAAGAGAATGAAGTAGATTAGTACAAGAATTACAAGATAATTATAGTATAATTTATAATGTAATTATAATATAATTCTTATTTATAATAGAATTATAATGTAATTATAATATAATTCTTATTTATAACAGAATTATAATGTAATTCTTATTTATAACAGAATTATAATATAACTCTTATTTATAATATTATTTACTTAATATATTAAATATAATATGACATATTAATATAATAATATTATTTACTTAATATATTAAATATAATATGACATATTAATATAATAATATAATAATATATTAATATATTAAATACTATTATATACTTAATATATAATATTAATTACTTAATATATCTGATTATGATTTTACTTAATGTGCAACTAGGTTGGTTCCAAAATTGAGCTTCGATACGTATGAACTACACACACATATCGATGCTCAAATACATCGTAATATTAAATATCGATACGAAGTATCGACATTCGACTCGAGAAGCATCGATATTTGAAATAACGATACCGTATCGGCTATCGCTGCTGAAGATAGCCACCTAAGTATCACACATCTCCGGATAGACTCCGTATAAACAAGATGACAATTTCGCATTTCAGGTTCACCGCGCCGAAAGTGGCCGTTCTACCAGAATAAATCACGTTCGCCGCTCGAATAGGAATGCCAGAACAATTAAAGATCATATAATATATATAATAATATATATAATAATAATATATATAATAATATATAATATAATAATATAATAAGATCATATAAATTCGAAGTATGCACGTAATTCCGACGGCGATATTCAAGAGGACGGGCGCATTCAGTGAATAGAACAGACCGTGAAGACGTGTTCGATAACTACCTCGAAGAGTTCTCGCGCGTCTTCGAGTGCGTGATTCACCATAGTGCAAATTTTTCGAACACTCGGAACAGAGATTAATCTGAAGAGAAATTATTCGGTACAGAAATTATTCGGAAGTGAAACCGCTATATATCGATGCCTCTGTACGCTATCACAGCCCAGTGAAGCACAGATCTTGCATCGATCGCTGCAGAAATCCTGCTAATTGCTACTGAATAGCGCACTCTTATCGATCGGAGATCCAACAAATGCGAAGAATTCGGGACTTCGGTCTCGCCGAAGTTCACCGTGTGCGTCGCGATAAAGGGACTGAATAACGTGATCTCGGCGAGTGTTCCTCCGTAGAAAGTGTGTGAATTCTACCGAGCAAATTCCCGGGAAGCTCGGCGTGGAAGAAAATGAAGACCGGTGGTGGGTACGTGTTTCCTTAAAACTAACTTCGCTGCCCGCGAAGGTTGTCCGTGTAATCCCTTCCGGAGCCGATCGGAAGGACCGTTCTCCTCTGTGCCGGAAGCCGAGATTACGGAAGCATCGAGTGGAAGAGCACAGAAGAGAGAACAGAGAGAGAGAGAGAGAGAGAGAGAGAGAAGACATAACTGATCGCGAAAAGGTGAGTACGTGTCGATAACAATAATCGTAGGATAAATTAATGTTGCGCGACGCACGACGAGGGGGATGGGGGTGGTCGCGGGGGACAGGCATTTATCAGCTCCTCCTATGTGATTCGATAATGCTGATTTACATATTTCCCGATAATGTCCCGGCATATTTCGACGCGCGCCGCGCGCGCCGCCGGAGTTGTAATCGCGTGTGTAATTCTTGTCCCTGGGTACGCGCGATCGAGCTTATAATGGCCGGGTATTAACGAAAATCCGTCTTAAATCTCTTGTAAATTAAATCTTCGATGATGTTGCCGGCGCGGAGCAGAGCGTAGCGAAGGGTGGAGAGGCGTCATCGTTGCCCGCCACCCACCGCGGTATCGATGCACGTGATAACCGGGCTAATTCGCTTTTCTCCGGGATAATGGGTGGCGGCGGAGAGGGGGGGGGGGTAGGGGAAGCTTTATCGGGGCCCGAAGTGTATCTTAAGTTTCGAAGCTCGCGTACATTATCGACACGTTCTACCATCGCTGCCGGTATTGGGGTAATTTACCCTTGTGGGATTTAATGACGCGGCTGCATCGTTCAAACTTCATTCCTATCTGTTTTATTACTTCGCTCGGGATGTCCTTGATCTCGCTTCTTTCGAATTTTTATTAGCGTCCCGACGTTCGCCGTGTACGCAATTCCGCGTGTGATGCGGCCGATGCGTTCTTTGGGGATTTTTTTTAGGAATTTTAGTAGGCTGAACCTGTGAAAAATCTCGAAAAGAACAATTTGTTGCGTGTAGTCGTAATTGAGAAAGTTCTATCTAGTCTGGAGATCGTTGTGTCTTAGATCTCGTACGACTTTCGTGTCAGTTCGACACATTTCCCGTTCCGAATGTGGTAGAACCTCGATTATACAAGCTAAGCAGTGTGACATGAATGTACGGATAATGGAACAATTACTTAGTTCTATTAGATTGTATGAAATCGTATTAAATCATAGGAACTGTATTCATTGTATTAAGTTAGATTGTATCAAATGGTTTTCAATTATATTAAATTATATTAGATTATTTTCGATTATGTTGGATTGTATTAAATTATATTAGATTATTTTCAATGATGTTGGATTGTATTAAATTATAGTAGATTATTTTCAATTATGTTAGATTGTATTAAATTATATTAGATTATTTTTAATTATGTTCGATTGTATTAAATTATATCAGATTATTTTCAATTATGTCGGATTGTATTCAATTATATTAGATTATTTTCAATTATGTCAGATTGTATTAAATTATATTAGATTATTTTCAATTATGTTAGATTGTATTAAATTATATTAGATTATTTTCAATTATGTTGGATTGTATTAAATTATATTAGATTATTTTCAATTATGTTGGATTGTATTAAATTATATTAGATTATTTTCAATTATGTTAGATTGTATTAAATTATATTACATTATTTTCAATTATGTTAGATTGTATTAAATTATATTAGATTATTTTCAATTATGTTGGATTGTATTCAATTATATTAGATTATATTAAATTATATTACATTACATTATATTACTTTGAATTGTTTTAAATGATGTTAAATTATATAAAATTATTTTCTATCGAATCAGGTTATTATTAAATGATACTAAACTATGTTAGATTATATTAGGGAGTTAGACGTAGACTTCATTAATTCACACAGAAAATCGTTTCGCACAGGTTTGCATATGGTTGCCTTAGATTCGGCTGATTACATGTGATATTTGTATAATCGAGAATTCTGATATTAGAAACCCGTCTAATCGAGGTTTTACTTTAAATATAATATTACGTTTTATAGTTCGTTTAATTAGTTACGCGCGAAATAATCTCGTTTCAAACTCATTTCTTTTTCATCTTATGTTTCGAAAGGATGGCTTTGTAAAGTTAGCTATGAATCTTTCCGTAATGCATATTGATTTTCCGTCACTGTGTCAATTTGACGTCGAAGTATAAATTAAGTCGGGAAGATGAGGGACAGTTGAGTGTTAACATTTAAACCGTAAATCTGAGTCTTTCATGTTACGTTATTTAATATTTCGACGAACCTTCGACTATATCTTCAGAAGACACGAACATATTTATTCTTATTTTATCTGCCTTTGTCATCAATGAAAATCATTATATATATATATATATATATATATATATATATATATATATATATATATATATATATTGTACGTTCTAAATGCATATAAATGTACATACATATGTTTTTATTATCGCACATTATTTTTAATTTACTCAAATCATTTAGCGAAGAGGAGATACATTTGTGTTTAGTCTCTGTTCTTGATGATTGACATGGAAAATTTCTTGCTCCTTTTTGTGCAGAAGGAACTGCAGTCTAGTTAATTTGTATGCTGTCAACGTGGCAAAGAAATACGTTTTAGATAAAGCGTTTATTCGATATAGTAACATAGGCAGCGAATGTTTTTGGAATTATCAATTTCCGATAACGAATTTCCAATGAGTGATTTCCAATTGGAACTGATTCCCTCGCCAAAAGGATTCCATAAATACGAAGCAATATGATCGCTCCATGAAAGGTTATTTTGATGCATGTTCCATTGCGACGTGCGAGGTTCATTGTGCTTTAACACATCAGCGGACTAATAATAACATTAGATAAGCTTTTTTTTTTATATATCACCCCCTTCGGAGTTAATTTTAGACAGTTGTTTACAACATTTTGCTGAATTTCCTCGTTGAACGTTTTAATTTAGATCGGCTCCGCTACTTTTATAATGCACAGAGGATATTATAAAAGCGATATTTATGGCCGGCGACAGCGATTTTATGGTTAGCAAAAGTAATTTAATGAAACAAAGGATCCTGGATATAAACAACGAATGAAATTGAGCTTTCCGATTTATGAAGTTATTCGTCGCGTTAATATCATTTATCACGTTGTCTTAAACAACGTAAGCTTGCAATACAATAGTGAATGAAACGCTGTTGCAAAGAGCAGACAAAAATGCGTTTATTTTTTGCTGTAGGTATTAACTTTCCTATGCCGGTGTTCCCCTGCTCCTGGATAACAAATTATCCTGTAACGAATCAGTCTAAATTATTCTTACAAAATGTATACTTACTACTAAAATATTACTAAATATATACTTATAAAATATATTCTGTGTCAAACGCAATTCTAAATAATAAAATATTCGTTTACAACCGCGATATTATAATGTTGTTAACTTTTACATTTTTATTATTCGGAGTAAGAAATATAAATTAAATTAAACGTAATATTTATCAATCCAAAATTATTTACTCACAATCAAATAGTGCAAATGTCCGGATCGACTTCGTTCGTTAACATTGCAATCGTGGTTCTACGGCTCCTGTGAAATTAGGAATTAATTTAAAGACCCAGGGACGATGATTAATCGAATACCGGTGATTAATCAAATACGAAATGACCGACAATTAATTTCACCATAAAACGCTGCATTATTAATGAGTCAATGCGTCGGCTGTTTTAGTAATATCGCCGTCCTACAAATGTTTACTTTCGATATGCATTCCAAGTACAACCCAATTTATAGGAAGCATTTCTATCACGTTCCCCTTTTGTATATTTTCTCAATCCTTTACTTTCCTATTTCTTTTCTTTCTTTCTTTCTATTGTTTTCAAATCTTCTTAAATTTTCTGTAACAAAGGAGTTTGCCACGTTTATGTGTCAATAAATATTCTTCTTCTTATTATTATTATTATAAGTTATATTATTATAATATATATTAAACTTAGGAGTAACAAAGGAGTTTGCCACGTTTATTTGTCAATAAATATTCTTCTTCTTATTATTATTATAAGTTATATTATTATAATATATATTAAACTTAGGAGTAACAAAGGAGTTTGCCACGTTTATTTGTCAATAAATATTCTTCTTCTTCTTCTTATTATTATTATTATAACTTATATTATTATAATATACATTAAACTTATATTATTAAATTATTACAAATTAAATTATTTCGGGCACGACCAGGTATCATTATTCGACTCTGGTGTTGAGGAGTTAAACAATTTTAAGCGATTTTAACACTTTGACGGCCGTTGTCACATAAATAATTAAAATGTAAAATGTAAAATTAAAATGTAAATACCAATTCAGTCCAGTTTGTTTTAAAAAATGTATCATGATCACATGATTAAAAAAGCGTATCATGATTGAAACGTGTATAACAAGTACACTATTGTAACACTTTGACTGCCTGTGTATAATAATTATTGTATAACGCATGAATATTGTATAATAAATTAGTGTATAATAATTATTAATCGAGATAATAATTAACTTATAATAATTCGTAATTTTATGAAGATTCGCAAGAGATGAGAATGTTAAAAAGTAATTGCTATCGTATAACTGCTTTGGAATTTTAATTAAATCGAACAAAGTACCTTAATTCGATGAAATTTTTGAGGTTCTTCGCGCGGCCGTCCGAGGGTTAACGAAGCTCGCTGTAGAAAAACTATCGTTCTCCCAAAAAAATGCGCGATGCCGATCGATGTATCGATTCGAGGAACGAAAACAGGTTTTTAGGTGGTCGCGCGGGAGCTAACAATAAGACGAGATTCGGTTCCGCATGAGATGGAAACGGGTCAAGGGGTCTTTTCACGTAAGAAAGTTAATTACGGGGCTGTCGCAGCTTGCCGAGGATGCCGCGCAAAAACAAGCCACTTTTAAATGATAAATTATCCCGTAATGGGGCCGTATTGTCGTTCTTCGACGGTTCTCCTTTACCGTGGGCGACCGGCGTCTGTTCCGCCGAGCGATCACAGGCACAGGTGCACGGCCGATTTCACTCTGTAATACGTGTCCCCGATGAAGCAGCGCAATTAACATAAATGCTCCGAAATGTTAACGTTGACGCCGATTTATTCGATCGCCCAATCGCAAACAAAAACACTCGCCGATTACCGCCGCCCGTTCAATCGAGATTTACGGGCTTTGAGGCGAGGCATTGGGCGCATCTGCTCGTTCGTGGGAATCCACACTGACTTCGAGTTGATTTACTGTTAATTCACTGCCAGATTTTCAGTGGAATTATAATTGCTGCTGCTGCTGGGTCCTCGATATTTTCGACGAAACGATCACTCATTCCTTCGCTGTTTTCCAAACGAGTAGACTCTGTGGATTTTAAGTATATACACGAGAAAAATTAATCCGTGATATGTATAGAACGCTGCCAAGGACATTATGAGAAACTAAGAATGCCATTTTGTTTGTTATAATTTTTTCAAATCATTGAAGGAAGAGACACATTTTCCGATAGCCTCTGTTTCTTCAATTAATGCAGACACATTTCCTCGTGCAGAACGTTCAATAACGAGACCATATTTTTAGAAAATCATCAGCGATTTGTTTCGAAAACAATGATTTTTATTATGATCTTACATTTATTTCTGCTTAAGAAACGATTCGTGACAAATGCTGATCAGCATTGTATCATCCAGATATTGTCCCTCGATATCAGCAAGTAGTCTATGTCAGTTATTTTTGGTACATTCACAAATTCATTTCAGAAGAATCGTATTTATAAATGTCTCATTTAATATGTTTGGAAAAATTACTCTTAACACGATTATAGAAACCAAACTGGCATATTATTCTTTTTCTAATAATCTTGATATGTTCAATATACATATATCGATATTTTTAAACGATCTAACGCAATCTGTATAATTGATTTGTAATCGGTATTCATGAAAATATATTTCACATAATTATGGAGATAATATAACAAATTTGATCCACCATGAAAATGCGATTTTCAACACGAACATAATGTACGTACAATAATACAAAAAATATATCTGTAAATTTTAAACATTTTCAATCAATAATGGGACGAATAATGGAACTGCATTGTTAATCTCTACTTAGCTGCATTTCTCTATTGTAACCGACTCGCTAACTTTTGTCGCAAATGCACAGAGTTCGCGGTCCGGTCATACATAAATATATAAAAGTGACGTTCGTTGTAGGACAGCTAACGGATTACAAGCATCGTTCATATTTCTGAAGTCGAAACGTGAAATCACGGACGGGCGTGCCATTCTGATCGAACGAATATTCAAGTGAAATCGAGAAGAAGTAAATATTTTTCGAATTAATTAAATTGTTCTTTGACATCGATCACGAACACTCGAACCGTACGCAATTACAAACCTAAACACTGTTCCACGCATTCCGCTTTCTACATTATCCATTGTGTTATTCTTTTATTCAACGCTGTCCGATTTAAATATATTCCGTGCCTTCGCTTCGCATAATATCCGTATTTTTTCATTAGTAATTCATTTCAATTTAATTCGTAACAAGTCCATTGCGGATTTTATACAATTATAAAATGACCACGGGAAATGGAATATCACAAGATTATTAAAAAACCTTTTATGTTCCATCAAGGTACCATAATGTAATTGCTTCGTTTAAATTCGTGGATTTTCAACCAGATTTCTGTTTGTAATACAAACTATCTTCGAACTTTGCAATTTGTTTCTATTGTTTGCCGAATTATGAACGTAAAGAAACAGGTATTCATATCGCATACAAAATAGTGGCGGTCATACCAGTCCACGTACGATTATGGAACACTATGCGAATTTGTTTGTTACTTGAGACTGGATAAATTGTGGAAAATGACGATGCTTCTTATATTAAAGAGAATGAAGTAGATTAGTATAAGAATTACAAGATAATTATAATATAATTTATAGTGTGATTATAATATAATTCTTATTTATAATAGAATTATAATGTAATTGTGGCGGCTACCTCCAGACCTGCCAGCAGAGGGCTCCTCTTCCCGCTAGTAGCCGATCCGTTCCGATCCGTATGTATACATCGAGACTTCGTCCTACCCTTACGTCTAAGGCAAGGGCCCGCTAGGATAGCCTTACTGATGAGTCCTCTAGCGGGCCCCGGACGAAACGTCTCCCCACTCCTTTCCCACTTCACAGCCGCCAAATAATTATAATATAATTCTTATTTATAACAGAATTATAATATAATTCTTATTTATAACAGAATTATAGTATAATTCTTATTTATAACAGAATTATAGTATAACTCTTATTTATAATATTATTCACTTAATATATTAAATATAATATGATATATTAATATAATAATATAATTATATATTAATATATTAAATAATATTATATACTTAATATATAATATACAAGTATTACAAGATAATTATAATATAATTCTTATTTATAGTAGAATTATAATGTAATTATAATATAATTCTTATTTATAATATTATTTACTTAATATATTAAATATAATATGATATATATTAATATAATAATATATTAATATATTAAATAATATTATATACTTAATGTACAGTATACAAGATAATTATAATATAATTTATAATGTAATTAATATTTTCTGAAGTCGAAACGTGAAATCACGGACCCGTGAACCAACGTCGCGCTTTATCTCGCGATGCGAGCTCGCGAACGATACGCTAATCCACGGCCCAGTCTAGAGAGACTTTGTCCGGGCAGAACGATTTTCTTCTACGCCTTGAATAATGATCTGGAAAAACAGTTTTCGCCGGCCGAGATAAGTTTCTAACGCGGTGTAATTTCCGCGGAGACATTTTGTCCCATCGTCGACTCTGTTTTACGTTTCGACGGCGCGCTGCTCAGTCTCAGATAGCGGTGTTCCGAAATTGTGCATTCGCGAACACGAGACCGAGCAGCTCATATTGTAGGATGGATGCACCTCGGAGAAATTTCCCGGTGTGTCTGTCTGTACGGAAGCGAAAGCAGCGGCTGTAAAGCGCGGGGGGCGGAGAGGCCGCGAGAGAACGTCTACTTAATGGAACTGCTATCGTTTCAAACTATTCGCGATAAGGCTACTCTGAAAGCTCCGTACCCATTGGTTTTCTCCCCGGAACTCCTCTCTGACGTCTAATACCACGAATATTAGAGAACCTACTTCGACAATAAGCGTCTTGCGACATTAGGGTTTGTACTTGTGTTGCCGACATCGCTCGGTTTCCTGTTGCCTGTGTAGTTCCCGCACACATCTCATACAGCCCCTAACAGTGAGTATTTGTCCAGAAGCACAGTGGTAACGGATTAATTAGAAGAAAGAATATGAGATCGTTCGCACCGAAAATGTTACGATATACAGTAAATTCTCCCTAATCGAGGCTCAGATTGTGCACAGAAATTGACAATTTGAGGAGATGAGATAACGTTGTTCGAGCCTTGCGGCTTGTTTTTATAGTTACCGATCGTCAACAACTATAAAAACAAGCCGCAAGGCTCGAATAAGTGTATCTCTTCTTTCCAAATTGTGTACAATCTGAGCGTCAATTATATAAGGAGAATTTACTGTAAATATAAAAGTCTTCGTAACTCTTTAAATTGGACACATGTCGAATAAATTACGCGACGGATAATTATGACTTTAGCTTATTTTCTTGACAAATTCTGTGAACAAAGAAAATGATGCTTGCTAAAAAGTATTTGATCTACATTCATACACCTTCATAAGTGTACTTAAGTATACTATAGTGTACTATAAGTACTTATAGTACTATATATATATATGTATATCAAATACTTTATATATATTATATAGTACTATAAGTGTACTTATTTTCATTGAATTTTATGTTTTAACCCTTCCTTCTATCGTACCATACTCGTTCCAAAGATCTAGAACATGACCTGCCCGTCTGTTATTGATATTTCAAAATTAAAGAAAAGCTTGGCATTCGATAAATATAAACTATCTGCGTCGCATAGGAATTTATTGGCGACAAACAAGTGCCAATCATCGTAGCTGTCAAAGAAATCGTATTGCAAGGGGTTGAAGAATATTATACATCTTTTATAACATATATTTTTTAGATTATAAATAAATTTTAAAACACGATTAAAAAATCCACGTTTGGGACCATTACGAAATCTCTCTCTCTCTCTCTCTCTTTCTCACGAAATGAAATATATTTTTATTAATAAGAATTAATTAACTCTAAAAGCCCTATGAAGGGTTCTCAAGCGATTCCCGCCAATTCGGACCAACATGGCGGTCACAAGCACTCAGCTCCTGCGCCAGCCACGAGGAAGAATACAAGACAGAACCCGGCATTTCCTGTACACATTTCTTGGTATATGCTAATGTCGGGTCCAAATACACACGGCGTGTTCTCTGACTACAAGCTCGGGTCGTATACGATGTAACAGAATACGATGTCTATCAGTATTCGACGATAATGAAACCATTCGCGCGCCGATTGCGATTGTGAAACCTCGCGGCATCTCTGATATCAATTCCCAAAGTGCTATTTAACAACCGTCAGCGACCATGTAACTTTAATCCAACGCTAATCAATGCGAAATACGATAATGGGCAAGCTGATAACGTAACTACTTTACGAATTGTACGTATTTCACCATCTTGGCGCTAAAACGAACTCCGAGGCAAGGGTACAGCTGTTAGGCGTTCGAATTTAAATCCCAATTTTTGGGACAAATTTAGGTTCACAGCTGTTCCCAATTATATATTCTGAATCAGTATGCAAGAAAATACAATCGCAGAATATTTTTTCCTACCTTGTACGCCACTATAGTGGCTTTCGCGGGTGTCATCTCTCTGGACGACGCGCCACTATTTTTAAAATGAAAAGATACCGTTCAATTGTAATTAGTGTTACCATTAACTCGATTTTTTTGAAAAAGTGACTCATGCCGCTTTCAAAATAAACGCCTCAATTGCACTTTCGCTGAGGAAAAAATTACTTCAAATTGCCCCAGCAACCCCTCATTTCCCGGAAATATCATAATTTTGGGACATCTTGTGTAATATTTGTGAAAGTTATGAAGTTTAAATGTCAAATATCTTCATAAATTTGTTCTAGATTGACCAAAAAAGTGATATCCAGACTGTGGATCTTTATGTAAAATAAAAATTGCTTGCATCAATTACAAAGATCTGAAACCAGATGGGAATTTCTTTCTTCCCTTAACAATTTTAATAAGCTGAAACTAATACATTGACACATTCTTGAACGCTTTGAATCTGTTTACTATTTTGATTGTCACCTAACTCATTTTTGTTATAAATGCATAATATCCACGGTGTAGTCATATCGAAATCGTAAACTCTTGAAATCTGTTTCTTGCACTGTTGTTTTATCTAAAGTGACTTTTTTCTTGATATTTCGATTTCATTGTGCTAGGCTAAAGGTTGTACTATCCCATTGTCAAAAATCTATGTAGGAAACTTTGCACACAATTCATTAACACTAAATTTACGGAGCACAAAAGACAGCTGTTTTATATTGATTTATAAGAGTAACAATAAGACATTTATTCTGATTTTTAACAAGTGTTATTGTAACATTTGCCGTAAGTAACATATAAATCGAATAAATAACTCATAAATGTACCTTTACGATACGACTAATTGTACATTAAAAAGTTAGTAACCCGCCATTTTGAAGGGTTACGTAAATCTAGCGTCGAGTGTACTGCGGATTTGATATATTTTCAAGAATTTGAAAATATTACGACAAATGGTTAAAGGAGGAAAGAAATTTTCACGAGACCATACGTTCCGTACTCTTGTTTTCCATAAAAATCCACAATCTAATACGAGAAACTGAATTCTGACTCTGGTAGAGGCTATGAATATAGAAGACCTCGGTTCGAATTTCTATAGTGGCTTCCGAATTGTCTAAAAAAAATTCCTCTGACAATCAGAACAGTATCGGATTTCGTGAAACTAAAAGGAAGAACTTCTCATTGAAAAAGACAATAAAAAAACCAGTGTGAAAGCGAAACTGACAGAGAAAGGGGAGCATGCGTCACTGTGATCGAAACGACAACTGAATTCTGTTTTACAAAGAATGAAAAAGACGACAAAGACTACAGAGTCTCGTGAAAAAAGTACAAAACTGAACTTGAACGAAGATGCATATGTAAGTATTTGACAAAACAATTCTTTTTTAAATTTACTCCCATCAATATTTTATAAAATAACGATCGAGAAAGTATGAAGAATTGCAAAGAATGCAAAAGCGAAACTGACAGAGAAAGGGTGAATCTAGTGTTAATTGCGTGGATCAATCTTTGTACACAATATGTTCGGGAGAATTTTGTAAATGTCAAGTTCGAAAGGAATGTCGCCGGTTAACTCAATTGTCTACGGGTTTCGGTCGAATGCAATTCCGCGGGGATCTGAAACGGCCGGTTGTTTAATTAAACGGGGCTCTGCGGGGACAAGTCCACGCGGACAGAAAAGAATTCACGTGAAACGGCACCGGGCTGAGATGCGATTCATCACTTTGAAGATACGACTGTCAGAGACAGTCCGGAACGTAATAAGATAAAGCGCTCGCCCAGAGAGAAGTATGTGCATTCGCGTCTTTGTTCCGTAGCCGCCTGTTAAGTGGCAATCAATTTACGATTATTGGACGTTTCCCGCGTTTCACGTGATCGAGTGTTCCTCTAAATCATCTCCGTGCCCACAGTTTTTCACTTTTCAGCCCGCCGAGCCGCATTCTCAACGGGGCGTAAATTGTCGAGTTAACGTAGAACCATTAGCTCTCAGCACACAGCCTTTACATATTTATATTTTCTTCTGAAAAGACTCCGACGAACTCTTTCCTGCCGGCTCATTCATATTAAACGTACCGTGGCCTAGGTGCGACTGATACGCGTTGTCTTACGAAAGATACAAAATTAAATTCATTTCAATTCTCTACAATTTTTCTATATTAGTGCGTGCTCCCGAATAATAGTATATATATATATATATATATATGTATATATATATATATTATATTATTATTATATATATATATTATAAATATAATATATTTAATATAACATTTAATATAATTAATAAATATATATAATAAAAGCTTTCTAATGGAAGCAGCTTTTTTATGACTTCAAGAATTGTAAAATAGAAAGTGTAAAAGGTTTTTATTAAATATAATTAACTATGAAGGAAAATTTAACCGGCGACGGTAGATTTAGTGTTGACAGAATTCGTCAAACTTCACTGACACGTGATTTTTGTTGAATGATTTACAGAATGTTTCGTTTCATTTGCTTACTTCGACATGATCGTTATCTTTGCACGGAGGAATGTCGAAGAAGGATAGTTAATTATATTAGAACAGCAAATATCGTGATTCCTGTCCTTTTCTTTCAGTGCTTTTCTTCCTAGGTTTTGCTCAGAATCGTTTCAATTGCTTAGCGTTTAGCGTTTGTAATTTTCTTGGCAAGAAAGACTTTCTCGAAACTTAAATCGTACACAATGTAACACGATCTAACAAAGGTTTACATAAAAATGGTTTACATACATCCGCCGCTGCAGCAGATTTCTCGTCGAAAATATTAGTGCACGTTCCTTGGACACTAGACGTATCATCCAAACATTTTCGAGAAAGACCATGTCGTAGTTCCACGTGAGAAAGAAAGGCAAAAAACTCGGCTTACTCTTTCAGCTGTGCTGTTAATATCCGAAGGTCCATTAGTGACAGCAACCTAGCCGTTTCCAATCGAGCGGACAGGTTCCGTCCGTGGAAACTCCGGGGCAATCGCTGCGTGTCCAGAACGTTGTCTCTCGTACGACGGTCTTGACAATTGGACGTACGTTATCGGGGCGCAGCACTTTATCAGGCTTAGGGAATTCGGAAAACTGGGGGAAAACACGGCGACGAATTTACAGCGATGAAATTCGGCCGGCGGGACGCGCGATTCAACTTCACCCTTGAAGATCCTCCCGGGGGTTAACAATTTCCTCGGCAACGAATTCATGGCGCCATGTTCCTTCCGCGAGTGAATCCTGCCGACAGGCTGCGGGATTTCCTCTAGTCTGATTTACATTCGACCAGCTTAATTGGAGAAACGGGAGCGTTACCAGTCTCTGCTAGTCTACACTAAATTCCAATCAGCCGCGGCGGCGTTCTTGCGCACAATCGCGTGTCGTTCCGATCTTACCGGTGGGCGCAGAGGCCTTGATTAATCTCATTCCCCCGACTTCCGGGAAAGGTATCATGCGAGTAGTCCTTCTTTGGAGTTTTGCGCGGCGGTTTCGTTTCGCGATCCTTTCTTCGTGACTAAGTTTAACGGCGTGATTTCAACGCCGTTCTCAGTTCGCGGTTCAAACGTGGTTCTTTATGCTTCTTTTCGGTCTAGAACCGAATGTCGATAACCAGGGCAAACTAGATCTACGGAGAAAAAAGAAAAACAGCTGTTTTATATTAGTTTATAAAGTTAACAATGAGACATTTATTCTGATTTTTAACAAGTGTTATTGTAACATTTGCCGTAAGTAACGTTGGAATAATTTGATATGAAATAATGAGCATTGAAATATTTGCGTAAGTGACTACTGTTTGGAAAAATGTTCAATTTATTTAAGTTATTTACTATTTACACTCGGATTCAAATATGATGTATTCGATTCGAATGATGATGCGGGAGATTACATTACTGTGTCATCCAAAATGGAAACATCGTTGGTTACCTCAAAATCGCGGAGGCAATGTTGCAAGCCGAGGGCCAGGCAGATTTGGGTGGCCAGAAGTTTGATCCGATTTTGGAGTTTTAGTAAGGGAATAACGTGGACTAGTCGATACCTATTTCAACTCGGGGCGCCACTGTAAGGATAGGTTTTCATGAACTAGTCGGTGTGTGGTAGGGTAGAGATTTAGAGTTTAGTTGCCTCTGAACTTTTACAAAGAAAATAATGAAGATACACCCCGAGCGGTAAAAGTATATCGCTGTGGGTTTGTACCAACTACTGCTTCGAATCAGGAAATGGGATAATCGAATTTGACAACTAAATATACTGGTAATTGATAGTATATTGCAAGCCTTTGGTCTATACAATCGTACGCGTGCGAGTGTATCGCGGATTCTAGATCGCGCTCTCAGTTTGTAGCAACTGAGTCGGTGAAGGCTCTTAACTTTGTAACGATATACGTACTCGGTTGAATTGCTCGAAAAGGAATCAGATTCAACCTTGCTACTGTTTCTTCGTCGAAAGCTAACTTGAAACTAGCCCGATTTTAGTCGCGTTTGCGCCCTTTATATACCCAAAATTTTCTTGAAAACGGTTGTGAAGATGTCCATATATGTCCCGGTTTCAAAAGCTTCGTCTGCGCACGTTACACCAATGAAATACCGATTATAAAAAAAAAAAATAATAAAATTAATGCTATATGGAAATAAATAGCATCTATTCGTTACAGATTGATCGATATTGATATGTTAGATCTACCGGAAAGTTCTGTCCGTTTTTGCATTGAAATATAACACAATTTTCATACATTTAATAATATTTGTTGTAGAATATGCTTTCCAACGTTACTTATGACTTCCTGCCAGCGCGATGGCAACTTGAAAATGCCATTTTTTAAAAATGATTTATTTTTAGAGACGAAGAACTCGACTAGTGCTTGGTTGCCATCAGCTTCGGTTTTGAACTTTTTTACTGTAAAAAGTTTTGCAAAGAGAGAAAGAAGTGATAATCGGAGGGTGCTAGGTCTGGAGAGTATGGTGGATGCGACAGAATTTGTCAGCCTAGCTCTGCGATTTTCTGACGAGTCGCCAAAGCAGCATGTGGTCCGGCATTATCATCGGTAGCCATGTTTTCACGATCGCGTCTCACTTAATAACGACACGAGACATCTTTGCATCAATTTATTTAGGAGAGTACATGTGTGTAAATGCAATGATAAAGAGAGATACTCATATATGTCTGAAATCAACATGTGCATATGGATTGAAACTTCAAGTGACACTATCGGACAGAACTTTCCGGTAGACCTAATATATAGTAAATTCTTCCCAATTAATCCACAACTTGGAAACAAAAATGAACGATTTGGCAAGAGGAGATACGATTATTCGAGCCTTGCGGTTCATTTTTATAGTTGCCGATTGTCAACAATTATAAGAACCTCCAATTATATCTCCTCGGCCCAAATTGTCCATTTTTGTGTACAAGCTGAAAGAAAATTAGGGAGAATTTACTGTATTTTTCTACTGTCCACTGAAATGCGAAATAATTTCAAGATTTCAAGATTTGGTTGAAGAATCGCATGCATTTTAAAATTAATAGTGACAAAAATTAGCTTGATGAAATGGGGAAAACATTAATAGAATTTACTAACATCGAGATAATTCTTTCAATTTGTTAACATTAAGAGACGACGTGAATTTTCGATTTACTTCCAGCTTTCTACAATTCGACTGTGGATCTTCGTGCAAAATAAAAATGTGTACCTGTCGCAAGAAACACGAGTCATTTAGAAACCTTTTTCTTACTATACTATCATCATAATGAGTCTCAATCTCATATATGTCTCAAATCAACATGTGCATATGGATTGAAACTTGAAGCGACACTATCGGACAGAACTTTCCGGTAGACCTAATATTATCGAATATTATTACCAAATACAGTAATTTCTCCCAGAAATATTCAGAGGTCGGAATTGAAAAAAAAATTGATAGATCTGAGAATACTAATTTGCGATTCTTCGAGCCTCGCGGTTCGTTTTTATAGAAAATCGGGCCAGTCAGCCAAAAAGGCAGCGGCCAGCATGCCGGTGTACATTAATATGAATACATAGCAATGCTAGAATAAAAACGATGACTTTACTTTTTTATTTCTAATTTTTTTACCACGATTCGAAGGCGATTCGGAGGCCATATTTCTCGATTCGACGGTCACATACCAGTACCTAGCAAAATAAATTCTCCCTAATTGACGCTCAGATTGTACACAAAAATGGACAATTTGGGGCGAGGTGATACGATTATTCGAGCCTTGCGGCCCCTTTTTAGTTATCGATCGTCAACAACTATAAAAACGAGTCGCATGGCTCGAATAATCGTAACTGCTCTTCCCAAATTGTCTATGTTTGTGTACAATCTGAGCGTCAATTAGAGAGAATTTATTGTACCTTGTAGCTCCACGGTTTTTCTTACCTGACTCACACCCAGCAGACCATTTTGTGTCGTCTTCCGGGAATTCGCGTCGTGTCCCGTATCATACGCTTGACCGACTTCGTCGACCCTTAGCATCGGCGTGGCAATAAATTACAAAGGCGTAGGACTAGCACACAGGGAAATTCACGGCAACCCGAAATTTGGCATTTCTGGAAGAAATTATTGCATACAGCACAGTTATATACCGAGTGGAATAATTTCACAAAAAATAGGATAAATATAATGTGATATGAAAAAAAATATAAGAACGTTCAAATACACATACTATAAATTTAATTTACTATACTACATAAGTTTTATGCACCGGTTATATGTGTACACAAAATTATCGATTTATTAATGCACGGAAACAATGAAAAAGTAAAGCAGCAATTCAAAACGGACCCGAGCTGAAACCTCGTCACTCAACAATTCATTTTGTTAAACAAAAAACGATGTTTCCTTGTTGTTAATATTTACGCGACGAAATAATCGTGAGCGGACATTAAATATTTTTCTTCTTTTCGAAGAAACGATCGCAGTCGAAAAAACTTCGTATACATTGTATCTGCGAAGATGAGGACGATGTGTTGATATTTGTAAATAAGCTTATAAATAACATGCATCAGGCGTCGCTGGTGCCGATGGAAAGTTGATCGAGTTCCCGGCTCTAATGAGCGTTAGTAAGTAAGTAAGTGCGATCTCTATCGTGACGAGGGTAGGAAGGCGACGCGCGACGTGGCGGCTTTCCGATAAAAATAACCAGCCCCGCAAACTGTGGCCGATAAAACTGAATTATGCGGCAGGCGTAACGACGGAATCCCGGGGACTCGTTGGTCCCGAGCGGGTTGGAACGTATCCTGGATGAATGATACATTCGAATTAATGAAGATCGCTTGAATTTAAGTGCTTGGGTATGGTCGAGGGAACTCGCGGGCCGGCGGCTTCGCTTTGATGCCGCGTCGCAAAGCCGTCAGAAAGGAGAAATAGGAGCGCAATGTTTGTCAAAGAGTATACCCCCTTTTTCTCTCTTCCCGCGTTCCTGTGTTCCAGCTCGCTGTGTTCGTGTCCCATAAGAACACAAAGGTCGGGGAACAGTCGCGCACGCGACCCGTAATCATTTCGCGGGCTATTTAATTGGAAGATGAACAGCGTAAATATATAACAGCTTGGATAAATGTCGATCATCTTTCGGTCGTGAGAGATTTAATTACGATGTTCGACGAGTTTCTCATTTTATGGAATTGCTTACGTTTGGGCTATATGTATATGTATTGGGTTGTCCGGAAAGTTCGTGCCGATTTTTTAGGAAAATTAAAACGCAGCTCATTTCAATATTGGCATACATTTATTAAATTATATAGGTACCATTCTGTTCCACAACTTTTCTCCATCTTTCATGCAGCTTGAGAATTCCGTCCTTCCAGAAACTCTCAGGTTTTGCGGCAAAAAATTTGTCCAAATGGGTTTTTATCTCAGCCAAAGAGTTGAGATTTTGTCCATTAAGGGAATTTTGTAATGCTCGGAAAAGGCGGAAATCCGAAGGCGCAAGGTCTGGCGAATACGGTGGATGGGGTAAAACATCCCAACCAAAACTCCAACAATTTTTGCCGAGTTCTCAAAGACACACGAGGTCGCGCATTGTCCTGATGAAATACGACGCCCTTCCGATTCGCAATTTTTGGACGTTTTTGTTCGATCGATGTCTTCAATTTATCTAATTGAGAGCGATACTTTGCCGAATCTATTGTTTCATTATTTGGTAAAAGCTCATAATATAGGACTCCTTTCCAATCCCACCAGATACAGAGCATTACCTTCTTCGAATGAAGACCGGCTTTTGGGGTGACTAAGGGTGGTTCGTCACGCTTTCCCCAGGACCTTTTACGCTGAACATTTTTATAAATTATCCATTTTTCATCCCCCGTCACTAATTGCTTCAGAAATGGCGTCTCCTCGTTGCGCTTCTAAAGCAAGTCCCAAATGAAGATGCGGTCCAACAGATTTTTCTCCGTTAAATCGTGCGGAACCCATACATCAAGACGGTTTACATAGCCAAGCTTCACAGTATGATCGTGGATGGTTGATTTCGATTTATTTAGCATTCCTGCTAATTCACGTAACGTTGAGCGTGGGTTATTCTCGATTTCTGTCCCAATCATATCTTCGTCCGTGGTGGACTGCCTACCTGGGCGTTCTTGATCTTCGAGGTCGAAATTTCCAGCTTTAAACCGAGCAAACCACTTCCGCACAGTTCTTTCGGCTACAACATCCTCGCCATAAACAGCGCGTATCTCATTTGCCGCTTGTGTGGCATTTTTGCCCTTTCGGAAAAAGAGAAGCATCAAATGCCTATAATGCACTTTAATTGCCACCATATTCTAAGGCGTACAAAATTGATAAGAATTAACAAATCGTAACCAAACTTTTTTCCAAATATGGCTGAAGTTATCTCTTTCAGAATATGTACACATGTCATTTGTTTTCAATAATTGTGATATATTCGGTCAGGTCTCTCACGCTACCTACCGAAAATCGGCACTTTACAGATGCGTTAGTTTTTCCCATAGACATAGTTAATGAAACAGTTTATGAAACTTGATATTTATATAACAATGATACAAAACTGTAGCGTTCGTGAAAATCGATTTGAAGGATTTTCAAGTTTTTTATTATATTATTTTCAAGCTTTGTGTTCCAACAGTGATCGTAATACAGTTCTATCTTGCATATAGCAGAGTGACGTGAACTCGGAATAATTTAGTCGAATAATTTCACAATCTCTATTCGAATAATTTATATTCGAATAATTTTACAATCTCGTTCGAATAATTTATTGGAATAATTTTACAATCTCTATTCGAATGGTTTACGAAAAATGAAGAATCGTTCGACTAAATAGCTAGAATAACCTGTTACGGATGTAATGAACAATTGTTATCCGAACAAAATGTTCGACTAAGAAGAATTCGTTCGAATAATTACTCTAGATAAATATTTATATATCGAAACAATTCGGATAATGCCCGACTCTGGTTGAAATACGCGTTGACCGGCGCCGTCGTCGGTGACAGTAAAATGAATTGCACTATTACTGTGAACGGAACTGCGTACACAATGCATTAACAGGCGTGTGCACAAGGTTATGCGAATCGATTCATCAAATATTTCTCATTCATCGGAGGCCGGTGGTTGACAGTGGAGGTTCGTTTCGAAATGTCGCGAAATTACTTTCGATCAATGTTCTCGGGCGCAACGCGAAGACCTTGGGACACGGGATAATACAGAGATTATTCTGTGTACAGAACGCTGCTGTTCATTTAGATTTCTAGGCAATTAGAGACGAATGTGAAGCCGGAACATGATGCTTGATACAATCGGATACGCGGAAACCGCGCAGAGCGCGCGCGGAGAAATAAATACTGGGAGCACGAAAGCGAATACAAAATAAATTATTCTTTACCGTTTCATCGCACGAGGTTTTGTTTCGCCAAAGGGAATCGATGTCTGTACATGAAACGATCGCATTGGTATTTACGAGCCGCGTAATAGCATTGCAGGTGCTTTTTTGACGGATTTTAACGATCATTTTACGTATTGACAAAGGTATTCGTTCTCTTTGCTTCAAAAAAAAAAACGGTAGCTATTAAACAATTTCTCGACTTTTAACAACTCACGCAATCACAGACACTGAAAGTTAAACAAACTATGTGCAGATATCTCGTTAACAAATTCCCCGGAATTGCTTTATCTAATACTTTATTTATTTAACCCTTTGCACTCGAAGCAATTTTAACTATACATCTAAAATAAATTTTCTGACTTATAGAATATTTCCATTTTATATGACAAAAAAAAAGTTATACTTTTAACAATTACAGTACAATACAGGTTATACTTTTAACAATTCTTGAAATCTAAGCTTCGATAATATAAAAATGATTTTGGAACCGTGATATAACAATTTTAGTGGTGCCTAAAAGTCGCCACTCGAGTGCGAAGGGTTAATATTTAAAAATATGGTGATATTTAGATTGCTTCTTTAATATTGCCATCGGTAATAAAGTTTTCGTATATTAATTATTAGGTATCAAAACTGTCTCTTAGATGAAAAAAAAATCGACGAATTCTGCGACGACCGGATTACATGAAAGCAATGAGTTTGCTTTTTCAAAATCATATTATTTAATACACGACATAGAAATATATTCTCGATTAATTCAACAAATTATATCCGACAAAATATGCAAACAACAGTACAGAATTGAGTCGTTTATTTTGAAAGTGGCATAAGTCACTTTGTTTTTAAGTCGAGATATTTAAGGGTTTGCATTTTTTTAACACGTTTAAAAATATGGATGCCAACTTTTGAGAAGATTTACTTGTATTTGTTATCTCAGGATACTGATATTTTTCTCAGTATAAATAATTTCGTATAAACATTAAAAAATCACCACTTTTCATTACGGTGAAGTGATTTGAGCCACTTTCAAAATAAATAGTTTAGAAAAATCACTGACATATATTAATTTTGTCCGACGTATTTTACCGAAGCGATGTTTTGAAAGGACAGTGATTTACTAAAATTGTTGAATAAATTACATATATAATAATAATTTATACCATGAACATATTTAATATAAAGGTTTGATTTAAGTATTCTTTATGTTAATATTCATAAAATACAAAAATAATTAGTACATTTTGAAACATAAGTATAAGTAAGTTATATGAAAATACATCGGTTCAATTTAATTTTCGTCATCAATAGGAGCGATCAAGTCCTCAGAAATCGTGTTTTGTTTCAAAATTTTTAAATAACTGTGGTATATTGCGGGTATATAATTAAGCAAGTCCATCGTGTCTTTGTATTTTGCTGAAGAAACAGGACGAGATCCAGCGTACAATGGAGCCATTTCTATTTGTGAATAACGCCTAGGACTTCCTCTTTTTGGTGACAAATCCATAGTTAGAAATTCATCTTTTTCATCTAAAGTTAGTTTATAAAACATTTTATAGCCATCTGCTGGCGGGTCTGGAGGTAGCCGCCACATCGCTATAATATAATTTACAAAACTGCACTATTCTTTCGCACTTATAAAAATAAGTCCAGCGATCACAACTTTTTTAAAATACTGAAAATAATTGAAAACAATACTTCACACACACTTATCACACGTTTCTATTCCTTTTACACTAAGCCCCGCAATTAATTTCCTGAGTACAGCGACTTACGCCACTTTCAAAATAAACACGTTTGTTATACCGTTAATTAGCAAAACTTCTCTGGAACAAATCTCAATAGTTCTCAACTTATTGATTGCAAATTTTTTTAAAATGAAAAGGTACCGTTCGATTTTAATTAGTGTTACCATTAACTCGATTTTTTTAAAAAAGTGACTTATGCCACTTTCAAAATAAACGGCTCAATGATTAACATTGCGATATCCAGCTGCGCGCATGTGTCTACAATGCAGAGGCTTTTTGTAGTGCTAGAAAAACAGTGGTGAACAAACATAAAACAAACACATAATGTTAAATACCTTCCGAATTGTGCGAGAACAGTGCATGCATCTTCATTCTGTGACAGGTTGCACAGCTAGACTGTCAGACACCTTCAAATGTCACCTCCACTACCTCGTATTTTTGTGAAATACCGGATGTTCCATTTACAGTAAAATCTGCAACTATACGATACCACGGGAAAAATGTAAAATAAAATTTTGTCATACATGGTTCCAGTTTCAAAAAGCACAGTTTTTATCATACTTCTTCGTATTCACAGTGTATTCCCGTTTTTTTTTGTTTCCTAAACCGATTTGTTATATATATATATTTTAGAAGACGTCTTCTTTCATTTATATTTCACGACTTATTTTATCGAGTGTCTTCGTTGTTTAGGCTACGTAAAAAGTTATTAATGGAATCTTTGAAATAGATCTTAGACGTGGCTGTATTTTTTTGGTGGAATTTATTTTAGGTGATTTCTTCGGTTGACCCTTTTTTCCAATACACGATATTTTTCATTTGATTCTCTTCCTCCATAATCGTTTTTTAGTTGAGTTTTTACTCGTCACCGTAAATTCTTCATACTTTCTCGATCGTTATTTTATAAAATATTGATAGGAGTAAATTTAAAAAAGAATTGTTTTGTCAAATACTTACATATGCATCTTCGTTCAAGTTCAGTTTTGTACTTTTTTCACGAGACTCTGTAGTCTTTGTCGTCTTTTTCATTCTTTGTAAAACAGAATTCAGTTGTCGTTTCGATCACAGTGACGCATGCTCCCCTTTCTCTGTCAGTTTCGCTTTCACACTGGTTTTTTTATTGTCTTTTTCAATGAGATGTTCTTCCTTTTAGTTTCACGAAATCCGATACTGTTCTGATTGTTAGAGGAATTTTTTTTAGACAATTCGGAAGCCACTATAGAAATTCGAACCGAGGTCTTCTATATTCATAGCCTCTACCAGAGTCAGAATTTAGTTTCTCGTATTAGATTGTGGATTTTTATGGAAAACAAGAGTACGGAACGTATGGTCTCGTGAAAATTTCTTTCCTCCTTTAACCATTTGTCGTAATATTTTCAAATTCTTGAAAATATATCAAATCCGCAGTACACTCAACGCTAGATTTACGGAACTCGTCAAAATGACGGGTCACTAACTTTTTAATGTACGATTATTCATGTCGTAAAGATACATTTATGAATTATTTATTCAATTTACATGTTACTTATGGCAAATGTTACAATAATACTTGTTAAAAATCTGAATAAACATCTTATTGTTACTTTTATAAATTAATGTAAAAAAAGCTGTTTTTTGTGCTCCGTAAATTTAGTGTGAACGCTCTTTCGTGTCGTACGTGTACTAAGAAATTTGTACTAGAAATTTTCATAAAATTACAGCAAGACCTCAAAATTGAGCGGACACCTTTTAAAACGCAATAACTTTTTTAAAACTGGACCAAGTGACTTGAATTTTTTTTAGACGATAGCGGAACTAGCATACTAGACGATGACCAAAATGCTTCGTTTAAATTTTACTACTTTTTGGAATGACAAAAAAAAATAAAAACTCTCGTTTTTAACTTTTGTATCTGAGTCTGTGACGGAAATTTAGAAAATCTGTCTCTCGCAGAGTTCGGTAACTTATATACGTGCTGAAAATTTTATCGAAATCGGTTGACGTTGTTATGAGTTACATACAAACAATTAAAGATGGCAAAGACTGCAATCTTATCACGATTTGTACTAAAAACGAAGAAATCTGCAGCTCGACTCTGGATTAACCGATTTCGATCATATTTTCAGCACACATTTAAGATACCGAGATCTACGAAAGGCATTTTTTTAAATTTTTGTTGTAGAGGAAAAAGTTAAAAAGCGAGAGATTTTTTATGCTTTTTGTTATCCCAAGTAATAGCAAAATTAAAAAAAAAGGCATTTTAGTCATCGTCTAGCGAACTAGTCCCTCTATCATTGAAAATAAATTCAAGTCATTTAGTCCAGTTTAAAAAAAATTGATGCGTTTTAGAAGGTGTACGTTCAATTTTGTGAGTAACTGTATATTAATCCACGAATTTTTCCGAAAGTAAAGATATGTCAATTCTACGCCTATATTTCTCACAAGTATATTTAATACATAGCATACTATTTTTTTAACCTAACCCGCAAGCACCTAGCACTAATAGTCGCAATCCATGTTAATTGTCAGAAGACTGCAGATCATTATGCATTTATAGAAATGCAAGAAACCGTGCATATTGGTAAACATTATTATTATGTTCGCCGTAAAGAACTGTTTACTCGACGATATAAATTTCTTTGTTCGAACACTTCAAAAATGATGAATCAAAATCGAGATTCGGAGACTGGGTATCAGCGACTATAAAACTAATCCAACACCGCAATCCCGTGATTCTCAATTCTCGATCATCCTAAGGATCATCCCCAAAAAAGGTGACCACCTGTAGTCGGCTGCTGTTCACGCGTCGCCATACTTAATCCCAAAAGCTTTTTCAATCGAGTAATCTCCTCGCAGTTCTATCGATTCTGCGATTTTACGCGTCACGAGAGATTAATTCTAATTGTCGCGCAAGTCTCCTCTCGATTTGTCCGGGTGCTGGTCCGCTCGACGATTGTCCAGGGTGCTTATTATTTCACGGAATCGGCTTAGCGATCGCCGGTACGCGACCGCGTTACAAAGTGTTTACGGTCGTTTGATTTCCGGTCCCGGGAAATCCATTTTAATGCGCGAGAACGATTTCGGATTGTCAGCATCGGCGTTCTTCCCGCGCTCCGTCGCGAAATTTCGGCGAATATCGCGACGACGAAGGCGACGAGAAGATGTGTCAAAATCAAAGAAACTGTTTTTTATTTTGATTTATTTACTTAATGTCGTATCTGCTTGATAGCAATCAGCGACCATTACTGGGATGCATGAATGATATTGATGTAACATGGGAAAAATCAACGAAAAATGCATTCTCATTTTACAAATTAATTCAGATGCATTAACAAATTAAGATAACAATTTATATTTATACGCGTCTCTTATGCACGATTGTCTAGTCCCATGAAGTGAATTCGGTCATTCGAGCTGCAACGAAACAAAATACGTATTATAAACAAATCATAAAATCGTATAAAAGATAAAAAAGGACATCGATCTTAAATAAATACTTATTTTTAAAATGTCAAACTTCTTGAAACATATTGTTAAACAATAGAAGTATAGAATCAGTAATAAAAATGAATAAACAAATTTATTTCTATAATTTTTTGACTGAAATTTATAAAGCGTTCGAGAAAATTCGATGTTTCTTAATATTTTTTTGATTATGTAAGTACTATATCAAAAGTTTCTTGCATTTTGACATTTATATATTCTACTTTAATATACCGTAAATTGTTTTTTCCCTTTAATGTATATTTATTTGAATATATGGCATAGAAGTCGAAGTTATGCTAGTGTTCGAATACTTTCGTTACCAACTATACATATATGAGCCGTTTATTTTGAAAGTGGCATAAGTCACTTTTCCAAAAAAATCGCGTTAATGGTAACACTAATTACAATTGAACGGTATCTTTTCATTTTAAGAAAATTTGCAACCAATAAGTTGAGAACTATTGAGATTTGTTCGAGAGAAGTTTTGCTAATTAACGGTATAACAAACATGTTTATTTTGAAAGTGGCTTAAGTCATTTTACCGTAATGAAAAGTGGTGATTTTTTAATGTTTATACGAAATTATTTATACCGAGAAAAATATCAGTATCCTGAGATAACAAATACAAGTAAATTTTCTCGAAATTTAGCATCCATATTTTGAAACGTGTTAAAACGCAAACCCTTAAATATATCGACTTAAAAACAAAGTGACTCATGCCATTTTCAAAATAATAATTATTTGTATTGAACACTATTACTTCGACGTTATCGTCTTAATATAGGTTCTTCTAGTTAGAGAAATAGTGGGAATGCGGTACCAACATTTTTTAACTGGGAAAATTTATGTTAAACTTAAAATGTTTCGACAAAATTGTGATTTATTCAATACCGTTATCCAATACAGTTGTATTTTTTGTAGGACATGTTAGACATGATTTTCCGTAGATTTTGACAAAATTTATCTACCGCTACAAGATTTTGAGAAAAATCAGCGGGTGAACATATCGTTTCTACGATAAAAATCACGATTTCGTTAGTTCCTTCACTGAAATCGATTTTTTTTCGAAATCCTGACGTGGTAGATAGATTTTGTGACCGGATTTGAAATCAACCTGCCAAAATCGAAATGATTTGAAATGATGTATAACAAGTCGTAAAAAAGATCCGACTGTACACGGTATTGGATAAATCACAATTTCGTTGGAATACTTCAAGTTTCCAAGGTTATATTAAGCACCGCATTTTCTCTATATTTTTAGCTTGTTCTGCAACATTTCAGCTTTAACTTAAAATAAATATCATGGTAGTATCTAATTTTTACCGGAAGTTCTTCGATTTTTACACAATTTCGTCCCATTCACCGCGCGCCACAGGCGTGCGTAAATACCGGCCGTTCGAGGTTGAACATTTTGCCGAGTACATACATATATTGTCAAACTTGTCAACGCTCGCTACAACATGACCGTGCTCTTTTCTCTGTGGGAATTTCGAATGTCACAGACAAATATCTCGTTATTGGTAAATTATTGGACGAGTGCCAAGCGGCACGGTATACTTTACATCCCGGATTGTACCTTGGATCCCGGGTTTTAAGTGACAGACTGCGCACCGAGGATATTAGATTTCCGATGCTGAATCCTAAATTTTCTGTTCTCTACCTTGGATATTGGATTCTACTGGCTGCTACGCCGACTGTTCTGTATAATCATTCCGCCATTTGCAGCTATGCAACAGAGAACGTTATTAATCAATTACTCGTGCACACGATCAGAGATATACCATAAATATTCAGATTTGTTATTTTACGATGTTCATTGACACTGTTGAAGGGCAGACGCAAAGATGCGAGTTTCGGTAATTTTGTTAAGAAAAGTGGCTACACCGACCCTTTTACGGCGTTTTTTTATAATTAGATTCCGAATATTATGCATTTACGAAAAACATGGGAAATCGAAATAGAGAACAATGAAGTCATTAGAAGAATTTAAAAATGCTGTTACATTATTTCCAGTATATTAAAAAAAAGAAGAAATATTAGGTCTACCGGAAAGTTCTGTCCGCTTTTGAATTGAAATATAACACAATTTTCATACATTTAATAATATTTATTGTAGAATATACTTTCCATCGTTACTTATGACTTCTTGCCAGCGCGATGGCAACTTGTAAATGCCATTTTTAAAAAATGATTTATTTTTAGAGGCGAAGGACTCGACTAGTGCTTGGTTGACATCAGCTTCAGTTTTGAATTTCTTTTCCTGTAAAAAGTTTTGCAAAGAGAGAAACAAGTGATAATCGGAGGGTGCTAGGTCTGGGGAGTATGGTGGATGCGACAGAATTTGCCAGTCTAGCTCTGCGATTTTCCGACGAGTCGCCAAAGCAGCATGTGGTCCGGCATTATCATCGGTAGCCATGTTTTCACGATCGCGTCTCGCTTAATAACGACACGAGACATCTTTGTTTCAGTTTATTTAGGAGAGTACATGCGTGTAAATGCAATGATAAAGAGAGATAGTCATATATGTCTCGAATCAACATGTGCGTATGGATTGAAACTTGAAGTGACACTATCGGACAGAACTTTCCGGTAGACCTAATATATAGTAAATTCTCCCCAATTAATCCACAACTTGGAAACAAAAATGAACGATTTGGCAAGAGGAGATACGATTATTCGAGCCTTGCAGCTCGTTTTTACAGTTACCGATTGTCAACAACTATAAAAACGAGACGCAAGGCTCGAATAATCGTATCTCCTCGGCCCAAATTGTCCATTTTTGTGTACAAGCTGAAAGAAAATTAGGGAGAATTTACTGTATTTCCTCGGGATCCTTGGCAAGCTGTCGCAAACATTTTCTGAATCGCATCTGAAATTCACGTCCAGGGATTACGGCAGGGCAAGTCAAAAGAGCGCTTAACATATCTGCTTTGTGGAGAAGTCCTGTAATCATTTTTAACTATGTAGTTACCGGGTTTTGACGAGTATACTCGTCATAACAACAAATGTTGATATTTGTTACATATACTGCGTATTTGTTATATTTATAATATATACTTTGATGTTCTTTATTAAATTATATATGTCATAAAAGTGTTGGAATTAAACAAAATATGAAGAAAAATATGTACGATATAATTGCAATAACAAAGAGATTGCAACAGCTGACTGGTTAAATGTTAATTAAATGAGAATTATTTATAGTAACGACATTGTGCAAAATAAAACTTATCTTCTTCAATTGCAACAAAGATAGGTCAAATAAAAATTTCTTTCTTTCTTTAAGAATTTCAATGAGTGGAAAATAAGACACAGATGTCTAAAAATTCTTTTAATATTTTCATTGTTTGAATTTTCACCTACCCATTTTTATTACAAACGTGTAGAAATTCGCACTCTGGTAGTGACTATTTTTCAAAATTTTTAATTATATCGACTGTAAGTGGAGTGTCCTACCTTTCGCACGAGGCAATATTGCCAAACAATGAGTTATAGCCGTTCCAGTACTACCGCCAACCACTGTGACACTGCTTGGGTCGCCTCCAAAATTGGCGATGTTGTCTTTGATCCTTTCCAAAGCAGCAATCACATCTTTCACGGCCTGGTTGTCAGGCGCAACCTTGTGCTGTAAATTCAAGAACCCTCCGAAATGTCAATACATTTCTTGTCAATTACCGATCTTAGTTGAACTGTTATTAACGCGTCGAATGTTCCAAAATCATACTAAATAATACGAAATGCCCGTTTCTGCCGAAAAGTGGCGCCGGGTAGCTGGTAGCCAACATCCAGAATGGTTCGAAGTGTTAAGGGTTAATAATTGTTTTACGAGAATAACTGTACAACTAACCGAAAAAATGAACCTGTAGTTCAGTATAACGACAAGTAAATAATCAGGCCTGAAGACTGCATAGCTATCGGGTCCTTACGTTAAGATACAGACAAATCATCGTCACCGATGATACGATACTCTTTTGATTCTTGTATACATGCTCTGCCAGCACTTTGGGAAATGTCTTTGATACCTGTCTATGGCGCTACTGGTTGCGGATTCTAAGATATCATAACGTAAATTGAATTGCTGATAATATTTGATTATTATTTAAAAGAAATACTAAATAATAATTGTACACTTTCAAGTAGATTGCTCCTTTCTCATAAAACTTTATGCATTTTTTAAAATATTGCATCGGAAAGTTTGTTATTTTTGGCTAGATTGATCATTGATGCATAATTAAATAATGTTTCTACGGGTGCATCGACGATTTTATAATAATTCCATATGTCCTTGAAATTGAATAGGTTCTGAATAAATATATTTATATATACAAAATTAATAACCTTGCAACCTCTATTTGAATAACTTATTCGAACGAAGAATTATGCATATAATTTGTTCAAATCATAAATAATAATATAAATATAATATAAAATAAATAATAATAATATAATATATATATATAAATAAATATATAAATAATAATAATATAATATAATAAATAATAATATAAATATAATTTGAAGCAACTTCTTCCTTTACAAAAATGTTCTCCGAGGCATCGTTAACGAGTTATTAACAAAAAACCGTGACCAATAAGAATCGAGTACGACTGACGCGAGGCGGCCCAGCCAACCAGCGCGGGAAGCCCAGTTCCGCTCATTGGCTCGGTCGCCTCGCGTCAGCCGAGCTCGCCTCTCATTGGTCACTGTTTGTCGTTAATAACTCGTTAACGGTGCCTCGGAGAAAATTTTTGTAAACGAAAAAGTTGCTTCAAATGGCCCGAGGAACCCGCCACTTTCGGATTGCGAGACATTTTTGGGACATAGATAGGATAGATCATAGTGGTCATAGGAAATCAGAAAAAAAGTTTGATTTGGTCGGACAGTGTTATCGAAAAATTATTACATGATTTTTGAACGTGACAGTATTCGCCTCGATCCGCGTGTATAGTTTTACCTTTATCGCATTAACACCCAAATCCTGCATCCTGGAAATTGATACGAATATTGGAAAAACATTTCAGCTGTGTTCGACACGCACGTGGATTAACGGTATTAATTGGCGAGGTAGGGTAGAGAGAGAGAGAGAGAGAGAGAGAGAGAGAGAGAGAGAGAAAACTGTTTATAAAAATAAGCCATTTGAAACAGTATCGGCGGGAGGAGCATTACATCACGCGCCGGTATCAGTGTTATCGTTGTTGTTTTATTAAGCGGGCGTTGGGGATGAAACGAGGATCCTTAGCGCGGAATTTAGCCCGGCGTAGAAATTTTCATGGCGTAGTCCGCAAAAGTTTGGCAAGGCGGAATAAGAGGAAGCCGGTGAGTCGTTAAGACAACTAATTAAATATTTTATAGCGAAAGCTCGGAACTTCCTCTGTAAATTTTGCAGAGCCGGGAATCCCCGAGGCCCGGCGAGGAAATGCATGTTAGTAGACGGAAGCATAAATTTCAAACTATTTAAGATCGTGCCGACCAAATAAAGTAGCGTGTCGGAGCTGTTCCCTTTGCCGTAAAATTAGGATGTATTTCGTTTAATGAAGGGGACGTAGACGCCTTGATACGCGGCAGCATCTCGTTTGCTTATACCGTCATGGTAGTTTCACCCACTTTCCCCCACGGTTTCATACTTTTCCCACCTACGCTTAATTAATCCGGTTGTGCCATCCAGTTGAACAGTTAGGGTCCTGGTCCCGGAAGAATTCAAATGGAACTTTTTCGTCCGCACCGTGGTCACTGAAAAAATATTTGTCGGCTTCAGGTATATATTTATTCTCGTTCTTACACTTCACAATGATACGGGGATGTTCCAGTTCTCCACTTTTATTTGATGCGCATTCAGCGGCACGACTGTGGCCATAATACGAGCCGTTGCAGGCGGAAATGGTGCAACTCGAAAAAGTTCGCTCGTGCGTAATGAAGAGTGAATTAAATGGTTTGTGAAATGCAATAACATACGAAATTGTTGCAATTCTTTTGCGCGAGCCAATTTCAAGATTTAGCTTGAAATGATATAAAAAAGCAATCAAATAATATATTGAATTAAATACGATTTTTAGATGTTGACTGCGGACGTTGTGCATTCGGGTGAAAAGCTGTGCAACACAAAATAGAGAGAATTAATTTTAAATAATTAAAATTATTGAAAGAAGAGATATATTCCTATTCGCGATTCTACATTTCTTGAAATTGATGGAGAACGTTTTTATCTTGCGTGAAGATCCACAGATTAAAGATAAGAAGAACATAGAAAAAATATAGTGAATCATTTTAGTTAACTAACTTACCTAATCCACTGGTTGTTCTATTATTGAAAAAAATGGATATTTTACAGTTGGTGTTTTTTTACTCTACGTGTATACAATCTCTTAATGGTGATATTAATAATAGTAATAATAATAATAATAATAATAATAATAAAAATAGTAATAATAGTAGTAATAATAATAATAATAATAGTAATAGTAATAGTAATAGTAATAGTAATAGTAATAATAATAATAATAATAATAATAATAATAATAGTAATAATAGTAGTAATAATAATAATAATAGTAATAGTAATAGTAATAGTAATAGTAATAGTAATCGTAATAGTAATAATAATAATAATAATAATAATAATAATAATAATAATAAGTAAAATAAATCAGTTTATGTAACTCAGTAAGCAGAGCTGAACAAACAGTAACCTGATTAATAAATAGCGAATATAACTTGTTAGTTACATATAACAATCTATATATTAGTTATTATAACTTTTTGCCCAATATACTATTTTACTATAAATTAGTTATGATAACTAACGAGTTATGACTAATCTACAATAATTTATAATGCCTAACAAGTTATAATCGTCAATCCTTAATCAGATTACTTCTCCGCCAATTCTGTTTGTAAATTAACAATTTTATCCAGTACATATAACACGTTGCATTTGAATATTCCACATACCGTTTGATTTGCGGCTAACATTGGTCGACTATATTCTTTATTTCACGGATGAAATATCGTCCCGAAAGTTTCCGTTTGCAAACAGATTTTGGTCGCGGATGACGAATGTGGTTTTTTTGCAGCGAGGATTTCAACCGTGGTTGAATTCTTGGACGAGACATTTTGTTAGAGACACGCGTGTCTGACCCGAGACGCTTGCTAAATAAGCTATTCATCATCGTACGACGCCGACGCGACTGATTAAACAGTCTTTCGGCTTTGATCGAGCCATTTCACGGCAATCAGAGTAATTTCAGGCGGAGCACTCGTGTTCGCGGTTCCTGTATTCGCGGGACCGAACAATTAAAGACTTTGCCGAATGTTAAACAAGATTCGGAGAAGACGTGACCGCGGAACATCGCGCGGCAACTATTTATTTATCATCAGCCGTTGCGCGCTTATCGTGTTCACGAATAATGTTGTTCCCCGTTTGGCTTATATAAATAGGCGGCTGTTGACATTGAAATTGTTAATTGATATCTTAGCGTTCGTGTACACGCGATCTCCGCGTGCTCGATTACGATTATAAATATTTAGATTGAAACATGTAATTATATGATTAACCATCAAATATGATAATACCAATACTAGTAATAATTTGTATTATGCCAATGGCGTGGGCGTTTTTTGTCACAGAGAATGTAATAATAGCGATGTAACAATGGATAGAGCGAAACAATCAGTATTGATCTGTGAATTAGATAATAAAGATGGTAGTAACACGAGGAACATTAACAAAATAATAATAGCAATAGGAGGAATAATTGTAACAATTGGACTGAGGAGAAAAATGAGTAGTTGAAATCTCATCATAACATTTATAACTCGTTAAAATGATTCAAAACAGGGATAAATGTGTACGCATTTCCTGTTTGTCGCATTCGATGCACGAAATTTTTATTTTGCGTAAAGATCAGCAGTCTGGTAATATTGTAGTACATATAATATCATCGGTATCTAGCAAACAGCGAAGGTACCCGCCTCGAAATATTTTTCTCATGTATGGAGGTTAAGTAAAACACCGTTTATTTGCTTTCTGTCGCGTTCTTTCGAACAATTTGAATACTCATAAATAAATATGGCATTGCGGTATTGAAATCTGTAAAACATGAGGAAACTTTCGACAAAACCGAACGAAATTGTCGTTTCAACTTTATTATTATCAAAGCACCACCGGGACGGAGGAAGTTCGGCAACGTTTTTTCATTCTCGCAGATCGAACTGTGAAAACATGAGTTTTTACATGAATATTCACGATCTACTTGCGAAGAAGATTCAATTCGGTTTCAGGCCTGCAACGGAACAAGTTGCTCGACTTCTACATATGAGCCGTTTATTTCGAAAGTGGCATAATTCACTTTGTTTTTAAGTCGATATATTCAAGGGTTTGCGTTTTAACACGTTTAAAAATACGGATGCTAACTTTCGAGAAGATTTACTTGTATTTGTTATCTCAGGATACTGATATTTTTCTCAGTATAAATAATTTCGTATAAACATTAAAAAACCACCACTTTTCATTACGGTAAAGTGACTTGAGCCACTTTCAAAATAAATAGTTTAGAAAAATCACTGACATATATTAATTTTGTCCGACGTATTTTACCGAAGCGATGTTTTGAAAGGACAGTGATTTACTAAAATTGTTGAATAAATTACATATGTAATAATAATTTATACCATGAACATATTTAATATAAAGGCTTGATTTAAGTATTTTTTATTTTAATATTCATAAAATACAAAATTAATTAGTACATTTTGAAACATAAGTATAAGTAATTTATATAAAAATACATCGGTTCAATTTAATTTTCGTCATCGATAGGAGCGATCAAGTCCTCGGAAATCGTGTTTTGTTTCAAATTTGTAAAATAACTGTGGTATATTGGGGGTATATAATTAAGCAAGTCAATCGTGTCTTTGTATTTTGCTGAAGAAACAGGACGAGATCCAGCGTATAACGGATCCATTTCTGTTTGTGAATAACGCCTGGGTCTTCCTCTTTTTGGTGACAAATCCAAAGTTAGAAATTCACCTTTTTCATCTAAAGTTGGTTTATAAAACATTTTATAGCCATCTGCTGGCGGGTCTGGAGGTAGCCGCCACATCGCTATAATATAATTTACAAAACTGCACTATTCTTTCGCACTTATAAAAATAAGTCCAGTGATCACAACTTTTTTAAAAATACTGAAAATAATTCAAAACAATACTTCGCACACACTTATCACACGTTTCTATTTCTTTTACACTAAGCCCCGCAATGAATTTCCCGAGTACAGCGACTTACGCCACTTTCAAAATAAACATGTTTGTTATACCGTTAATTAGCAAAACTTCTCTCGAACAAATCTCAATAGTTCTCAACTTATTGATCGCAAATTTTTTAAAAATGAAGAGATACCGTTCAATCGTAATTAGTGTTACCATTAACTCGATTTTTTTGAAAAAGTAACTTATGCCACTTTCAAAATAAACGGCTCATATATCAGGACAGTCTCGTCCGTCCTCTTTAAACCGTGCTTCATCATTTTATTACTCTTGCGAATTTGTATTTGATAAAAATATCCACTTTTCGCACGGACATAGAGTATTATCTTGACTCGGATATCGCTGGGATAATTATCGCGATAGATCTTGAGTTTGCTGCTTCTGCTTCGTCGAGCATGTTAATACAATTTTATGAGAACGCGGTTGTTGGACAAGCAATTAAGGCGTGAACAAATTGCTCAGAATTCAGAATTATTGGAGTACAAATAACATTTTTTGTCAGTTGACTTGCTTTGTCCATGGCTCGGAATTATTGGAGCACCAATGACAGGTAGCGCTTTCGGAATTACTGAACTTCCATTTGTTAAACATGCCGGATTGTTCAGACTATCTTCGATTTGTGCGACCTGGCTCGATTTGGACAAATTTATATGAAATATTTAGTCTATCGCTACCTAGTTTCTGCAATTTAACTGAAATTTTCGCACGTTTCGTTCGGGCCTATTAAATTATAAACAATCCTAAGCACACTCAATTATATATTCGTAGTAAAGTATCTACGTTCGAGGGCTAATTAGACGCTACGATTAATTTCACAAAAGATTCAAATCGGGTACAACTTCGTTAACAATCTATCATGCAAAGAACAATAATAACCGTAGCAGTTAATGCTTCGAAACTAGAAGCATTACGAAACGATCAATTTTATCGCCGCATTACGAACATCATCGATACGTCTACAATACAGGTATAGAGCTATCAAGTTAGCTATGATAGAACTGTAATTTCGCGAGTAGATACTACCCGATACTCCCGATATCAATGCCACTAACCGGAGGTGAAACAGTTTCGTCGAAAACAGCACGTCAAAGTGAACCGGCGAAACCGGCAGAACCTGCAGGAAACCCGTTTAAATTTTCTCGCTAAGAGAATTCGGGAAGAAAGCACTTTTGATCATTTGACTGCGGGTCACCGTGAAACAAGATGTTCGTTGCATGCGACACGGGAACAGCCATAATTGCAACGTTTTCCAGTGGATACCTCCGGGCGTCGCCGGCGCGCTGCGATAATTTCCAGCAGTCGCTGAAAACCATTGTACGCAATCAAAGGGTTAAGAAACAAACAGAGATGCCCGATGATGGGCTAATTATGGTTGCGGCAGTATTGTAAACATTTCATTCTCTCTTGTTCTCTCTCGTTCTCGCTTCCACTCTCTCTCTCTCTCTCTCTCTCTCTCTCTCTCTCGCTCTCTCTTTCTGACTCTTAGGCACCACTAAAATTTGTTAGATCACGTTTTAAGATAATTTTGATATTAACAAAGTTTAGATCTATACGTAATTTTTTTTCAATTTTTTCAATTTCATATACGTAAAATGCATTTTGTCATATAAGATAAAAATACTATAAGTTAGAAAAATGATTTTATATTTACAGTTAAAATAGCTTCGAGTCCAATCTCTTTGGGATTAGGCGGATTATTACTTAGTTATTTATATATATATATATATATATATATATATATATATATATATATATATATATATATATAATAGGATATATTTTAACCCACCTCAAAAAGTTGAAGTTACTCATAGTCGTACAGTTTAATATTTTATTTAATGTTTTCTATTCAGTTGGAAATGCTACGCAAGTCGAAATGCATTAGCAAGTTATTGACATCGTTGTGATTAAGATTGTCATATTGTGAATTTTCCTTTTCTATTTTCTTTGAAATCGTGTGCCTCGATGAGATAAAATGCAATAACTTTTCTAAAACTGGATTTAATAACTTCGGTACGGGTTTATAGTAGGCCACAAAAGTGTTCATACACTTTCTGAACCGTAATAACTTTTTTCAAATTCAACTAAGTGACTTGAATTTTTTTTTAATGATAGAGGGACTAATCTACTAGACGATGACTAAAATGCCGTTTTTAAATTTTGCCATTACTTCGGATGAGAGAAAACATATACACAACTTTTTTCAAACTGGTACTAAGCGACTTGAATTATCTTTTTAGACGATAGCGCGACTATTAGACGACTACTAGACTATTACTTGAAATGACAAAAAGAAATTAAAACTCTCGTTTTTTAACTTTTTTATCCGAGCCTATCAATTTTGAAAGTGTCTTTCGTAGATCTTGAAAACTTATTTGCGTGCTGAAAATTTGATCGGAATCAGTTAACCCAGAGTCGAGCTACAGGCATTGAAAGATTAAAAAAACTCCAGATTTCTTTCAGTTTTTGGTTAAAATCATGATAAAATTGCGATTTTTGCCATCTTTAATTTGTTGTAACTCGTGACAACGTCGACCGATTTCGATCAAATTTTCAGCGTGCATATAAGTCACCGAGATCTACGAGAGGCATTTTTTAAATTTCCGTTACAGGCTCAGATAAAAAAGTTAAAAAACGAGAGTTTTTAATCTTTTTTTTGTCTCATTTCAAGTAATAGCACAATTAAAAAGAAAGCATTTTGGACATCGTCTAGTAGTCGTCTAATAGTCGCGCTGTCATCTAAAAAAATAATTCAAGTCACTTAGTACCAGTTTGAAAAAAGTTGCTGCGTTTTAAAAGGTGTACGAACAAACACTTTTGTGGGCCACTGTATATCGAATCACCGAACAATGCCTTAACTGACGCTATTCGATCCACATTGATTTCGCCGACAATATTAATTAACCGACAATACGATATACTGAAACCACAGACAATGTTTACATCGACACTCGTTTTAAACCGACATTGATTTTATTTATTTTATTTTTCATTTTTATTTTTATTTACGGGCGAATGACCGTCAGGAGATAAAACAAAATGAATCGAAACAAAATAAGTACAGTAACAGCGATTGATGGTAGTTATTCAGTACCATTCAGTACCAGGCGAACGTATAAAGACAATGTCGATGAAACGAGCCTTGATGTAAATATTGTGGGCGATTTAGCCATGTTGGTTAATTAATATTGTCGTCGAAATCAATCTCGGTTGAACGGTGTCGGTTAAGATATTGACGGTAAAATGATTGTCGGTAATTCGATGCAAACCCCTTCGGTTCGAGTAAGATAGAATTTGTTCGTCATGTCATTCTGTCACTGATTGTTCCAATCGATGCTGGTGTTATAAACCATGCCACGATCAATGTTTGTAAATCTCCAGCACCGATGAAAGCGATCAGTAACAGAATGACATGGCAAGCTAATTTTAGTTCATCTTACTATTGGGTTGGCAACTAAGTAATTGCCGATTTGTTCAATGAAATAGAAAATTTTTTTTCACTTGGAACGAAGTTTAATTTTTAATGTATTTTCCATTTCGTTCGACGACCTTTTGCCATCTCCCTGACAACTTGAAAATTCAACGCTCGTAGAAAGTCTGATCTTGTACTAACGCACGCGTGCTTCGCGAAAGTTCAAACTCAATTTTCTCAAAACCGTCATCGGTTTCGAAGACAGAATCGAATTTCATTCTTCTCTATAATCTGTGTTTCGATATGTCCAAGAACAAAACAAATCATTTCTTCGTTAACTTGGCAATTTTTGTCAATTGTATTTTCTTATCTTTAATATTTCCGAGTGAAAATATTATTTGGCACCGATACTGCTACCAAAATTATTGTTATTATTCCTCTAGTTAACATGAGTAACGGTTGAATCGGGGAAAGAATTATTCGGTCGGTTCCAAATATTATCGAGCAGATGTTGAAATAGGAATTCACACGGACAGCCGTAATCTATTGGGTTGGCAACTAAGTAATTGCCGATTTGTTCAATGAAATAAAAAATTTTTTTTACTTGGAACGAAGTTTGATCTGTAATGTATTTTCCATTTTGTTCGATGACCTTTTGCCATCTCTCCGACAACTTGAAAATTCCACGCTCGTAGAAAGTCTCCTTTTCGGCCAAAAACTGAGTTAAGTGAGATTTTACAGCGTCATCGTCGTTCAAAGTTTTACCACGAAGGGAGTTGTCCAGGGATCGAAATAAGTGGTAATCCGATGGCGCGAGATCAGGACTATACGGTGGGTGTAACATCAATTCCCAAGCAATATCCATCAATTTTTGCCGAGTGGACAAAGACGTGTGCGGCCTAGCATTGTCCTGCTGGAAAATGACACCTTTACGATCGACCAATTCTGGTCGCTTTTCCTTGACCGCCGCATTCAATTTGTCCAGTTGCTAACATTCGCGGATAATAAAAAATAACATAATAATAATAATAATAATTTTATAATATAACATTTACGGATATCATAAAAATGGGAGTGCGAGACATCTATAACTGAAATCGGCAATTACTTAGTTGCCAATCCAATAGAATCGAGGAAATTTTCAAAATCAACTTTCTCGAATATGAAGTCTCGCATGAAATAATTTTATACTACATCTTTTTTTCTTATTTTTTTCACGCAGGAACACCCCGTTTTCAATTGTATCACGAATTCTGGCGTGCACGGTATATATTGCTATTTATCATTGAATTGTATTTAATCTACAACAGTTCCCGTTCTCTCTCTCTCTCTCTCTCTCTCTCGCTCTCTCTCGCGCGCGCGCGCTCTCTTGTCTGTCGCTGTGTACGCAGAGAGCCCCGTACTTGTTTAACTCGGCACTGTTTACCGCATTGCGAGATTATATCATGCTTTATAGTACACTGCAGTGAATGTTTAATGGAGTGATACAATAGCGGGGATATACTCTATAGGTGTGTTACATACGTACTGCCTAATGCTCGCCTTATCCTCCTCGACGCCCACGCTCCTTCGGGGTTGGCTGGTTTATCCTCTTTTCTTCTTACCCGGCTCTTTGTCTTACGTTCGCATCCACTTTGCACCATTCTTCCAGCACTTTGGACCTTCCTATTACGGTTTCCGTTCGTTCGGTTCGCTACGGTTTAAGAGAGACTCGCCGAATGCGTTCCGGTCACCTAAATCTGCCCCGGGTATTATCGCTTTGTCGGCGAAGGGTGGGTCTCTTGTGACTCGGCACGACACGCTTCACTTGTAGCGCTTGAGGAGCTTTGATCAGATTTCGGTAAGAAATCGATGTCGGAATTTTAAGTGTTGTTTTTAAAGCGACATGTTTGCGTGTCGAACGATCATTCGCAAGGATAGTTGGGTGACATAAAATAGATATTAACACTAAATTTACGGAGCACAAAAGACTGCTGTTTTATATTAGTTTATAAAAGTAAACAATAAGACATTTATTCTGATTTTTAACAAGTGTTATTGTATCATTTGCCGTATGTAACATATAAATTTAATAAATAACTCATAAACGTATCTTCACGACATGAATAATCGTAAATTAAAAAATTAGTGACTCGTCATTTCGACGGGTTCCATAAATCTAGGGTTAATATGCACAGTGACCGATGAAATTTAAGTTTAATAGCAGAAACATAGCATATTGTGTTGCACGATTAAATTCGTAAAAAATCAACTAATTTTTTGAGAACTACGGAGCGTCAAGTTAACAAGAAGGAACATTTACGATTAAATCGTACAGCAAAACATGACGGAGAGGTTCATTCTTGTTCACTCGACACTCTCTATAGTCCTAAAACAATTCATCATTTTATTATTCACACGGGACGAATAAGTAAACGATCGAAATTAATTTTCGATTGTTACTCGTTATTCTGCGGTACTTTCCGTGTTCCACAGATAAGTTAACAATGATCAATTTCCGTGATAATTACGCATGAATTCTTTTCATAGCAACGATTGAGGAGAAATTGAATCCGTGTTTCCGAGATGCAAAATACTCTGTAGAATAACTCGGCTGACAGCGCTAACTAAAACGACAATTTTCCGGTTATAAAACCTACCGTTTCGACCGGCCGAAATTCGGAACAATACAGTGGAATATTTAGCAACAAATTTCCCCTTTGGAAATCGGGCTCGCAGCAGACGTAACAACAACCACGCCGCGCATCAATCAAAAAACTCATCATCCACCAGTCACCGGTTAGAGTCCCTCTTATTTACGATGCGGACGATTGAAAGCCACTATTGTTGGCGGATTTCCTGCGAACGATTTTTCTCAGTCGACGGAAAATTAACTCCTGACCGGGCCCCTAGACGTTACATTCTTTTCGGAAATCTTCGCACACGTGTTTAATCTTCTATTATTTCTAGTCGTCTAACATTTTGACAATTAATTTCTATTAGTTATTTTGAAACCGAAGATCAAGAGTTCAGATATTCTTCGAAATTTGTTCAAAGGTATTCAAATCGTTGAAAATTCAACGAATTATTTCCATTAACCCTTAGCACTCCGAACCATTCTGGACGTTGGCTACCAGCTACTCGGCGCCACTTTTCAGGAGACCCTCGTATTATTTAGTATGCTTTTGGAACTAACTAACATATTATAATGATATTGGACCTATACGAATACGCACGCAGCGGGAGAAAAAGAGAGCGAACAGGATTTCCCATTTCCATCGCGCCCTCTCGATTATGTTCTTTCATCAAGGGTTCGCCACTCGACTTTTTCACGACTGTTCCTGCTTTGACCGAGGAGAGGAAACGGGATAGAGGTAGGATCGAGGAAGCATCCTCTAACTCGTCCATCCAATCTACTTCTGATTTCTTCTCCTTTAACGTTGTTAGGATTCCCAGATATTCTCGGCATCTATAAGTGCGCGCGGGCGAAACGGTTCTTCGTTTCTCCGCTATCTTCCTCTCAACTTCTCAGAAACGTTCCGAGGCAAACAAGTAGCTAGAATAGAGTTGCAGAATCAAGCAGCCGTTCCTCGTTTCTTTCTTTAACATATCGCTCTGCCGGATATACATTAATTCCTACAATTTGAGCTTATCAGTATCTGAGAGTATGAGTGACATCAAAAGTGTGAGTTGTATATCTTCAATAAATTTATTTGTATTTGTTCGTATTCGTATGTATTTGTATGTATTCGTCTGTATTCGTTCGTATTCGTTGAAATTCTTTTGAATTGGTTTGAATTCGTTTCGATTTCTTTGCATTTCTTTGCATTTCTTTATGAATACAGAGTGTCCCAAAAATGTCTCTAAGTGCGTTTTGCCTAGATGTGTTGAGATTATTACATTTACGAACATGCTCTCAGATTTAGGATACTGCAGTCATGGGGATGCATGCTATTAAAAAGTAAAATATGGTATCGTAAAGTAGAGATTTCAAGTTTCAATTAAAAAAAAAAAAAACAGTCATAATTGTATGATAGCTTCTAACGAAGTTGAACTAACCGAGTCCGCTACTATTTTTCGCGAAAGTATTCGAACACTCCCTTTCTGTCTTTTTTTTCGTCCCGTTAAAACATTGAAATCAAATCAAATGAAATAATATAGTAGAGAGATTAAAAGAACTTAAAAATCTCGGTATATTATTTTCAATCCATTCAAATCTCTTGCAAATGAAATAAGGAATTATTGAATATGTTTCTTCGTTTAACCTTTTAGGCCCGACGCGCCACTATAGTGGCTTGCTCTAGTAGCTCACTCGCTCATCGTTCGAACTAAATAATCGTCTTCATACGCATTGTTTCACGCTTCTTTTGTCTTCGCATCGATTTACAACAGTCAACAGGGTGTCCCAAAAATGTCTCGCAATCCGGAAATGGCGGGTTCCTCGGATCATTCGAAGCAACTTCTTCCTTTACAAAAATGTTCTCCGAGGCACCGTTAACGAGTTATTAACGAAAAACAGTGACCAATAAGAATCGAGTACGGCTGACGCGAGGCGGCCCAGCCAACCAGCGCGCGAAGCCCAGTTCCGCTCATTGGCTCGATCGCCTCGCGCCAGCCGAGCTCGCCTCTCATTGGTCACTGTTTTTCGTTAATAACTCGTTAACGGTGCCTCGGAGAACATTTTTGTAAAGGAAAAAGTTGCTTCAAATGGCCCGAGGAACCCGCCACTTTCGGATTGCGGGACATTTTTGGGGCACCCTGTATATTGATAAGGAATAATTTTATTTATACTTTATACTTTGTCAGTGACGAACTTGTACCAATACTAGTTTTATACTTTGCTATAAACAGGTTTATACCTGTTATAAAATATGACAATAATGTCGTCAAGGAGAAGCTGTAAATTCTCTAAATGTCATTCTACCTGTTACAATTTTCAATAATTATATTCACAAAGATCATTTGATGTTCTTCACTTGAAATACAAAATGCTGGACGCCTTACACGTGCGACGTTGCTGGCGAACGTGTTAATTCGTTTCTTTACGACTCGAAGATTATTTCGGATTTCTTTGTCACAGCAATGAAGTTTAGTGGCGTCTTTAGCAGCTTCGTTCTGACCGGAGTCCAATATGGCTGGGAATCCATGCGAAAATGTTCTCATGATTTTTGTCGAGTTCCGTGGTAACTTTTTGAATGAATTGAATAGATGAGACGGTGTCGTATCTCGTTTTCTGTGCGCCTTGTTTCAACTTCTCGCCAGCCAAGGCTGTCTCCTCAGTGTTGACTTTCACGGCTCGCGGAATAAAAATGTTCAGCCGGCGTCGTGGGGTCCCCGGTACGTTCGTTTTTCGGCTTCCCGGTTTCCCGAGTTCGCAACTTTCGGTCGCGGAGCCAAATGAAAGAGCCTGTGTATGTTCTCCTGTACTCCAGCGGCTTGTCCCTGTAATCTGTCTCCTCCCTTAACAAGTTTTCCCGCTTCCTGAAATTTTTCTCATCGCCTTCCTCGCTGCCCGGGATCTCCTATCTCGGGGACCTCGAGCACGTGAGCATTGCCACGGGTTCGCCTCTTCATGAATCGAGTTCATTTGCTATGATAATGGCCGCGGGGAAATTGAGTTGCCGGATCAAAACGTTCTTGGAAATTGGCCGAATTATTCCTATGATTATCTGCCTCTACGGCGAACACGAATGGAAAGTAGCCCGCTTGTCTGCGCTCTGATGGCTCCTCGGATTCGATTGCTCGGTTTGACAAGCTCTTGTTCACTCGTTTCGTTTGATTCGACGTGTCGTCGACCATCCTTCTTTCGCCTAACGAGCTTCTGCGCGCGAGCGCTGTTTATTTAGGTATCGCCGCGATGACGTTTCACAAAATTAGGCACGTTGCGTCGATGTTTCGATGATTATATATATAGTTAAAAATACATATATGTATATAGGCAAAATATTAATGTACGTACTTAAATATTACCGTCTCGAGTGCGATGTTTTAATTTCTATAGTTGTAACATGTTAGACAAACGTGGAAACAATCTTGTACATATAAGATGTGCATATAAAATGTATAACACCAAGCATGAATAAAGAAACTGATTAAACGTGTAATTTAAAACATGTGTATTGTGATAATTACATTTTGTATTAGAAAGCCTAGTAACTTATTTCGTTATTAAGAAATCATGCTCAGTTACACAATAACTTATTTTAACTTCATTGTTTATTATATAACTATTATAATATATATATTTCTATATATATGATTATATTTCTATACATATAGAAAAATACAGGACAAAATAATGGACAAAGTAAAGTCAATAATTAATAATAATTTTGTAATATAACATTTACGGATATCATAAAAATAGGAGTGAGAGACGTCTATAACTGAAATCGGCAATTACTTAGTTGCCAACCCAATACTTTGCTCGTTTTTTTGTTAGATTTATCGAACAGGAGAGGAGACCCGGCATTTCGATTTATATGTCTGGTGAAACCGGCAGTTAGTTCGTGTTACCATTCGATAACGGATACTCTTTTTTAATGTCCTAATCAAAAAGGCTCCAAGCATTAACAAGTGACACGACTGCGGTATTTGTTTGTCGCCACAGAAAACACGATACGATGTTTGCCAGCAAAATATTAAAAGGCTCGAACTGAACAGGATTCGACCCACGCGCGCAAATAACGATGCTGTTTGCTTGCCAGAGGTGCTCGTACAGTTTTCGGAAATTTACAAATTCCTCACTCATACTCGAGCTTAGACACTACACACCTCTTATCGAATAAATAAACAAAATACGAAGTAATGTGTAATAAACACAACGAAAGCGTTATTTTATACGTTATTCATTTAAAAAAATTCGCCGTCATTTATGTTGACAAAATAATGAACGAAATAAAGGACAATATAAGGGACAAAATAAAGAACTAAGTAAAGGAGAAAATAATGGATAAAATAAAAGAGATAGAATAAAGGACAATATAAAGGACAAAATAGTAGACGAAATAATGGACAAAATAAAGGTCAAAATATGGCACAAAATAAGGGATAAAAATGAAATGAAGGACAGAATAAAGGACGGTACAGAGGACAAAATAGAAAACAAAATAATGGACAAAATAGAAAACAAAATAATGGACAAAATAAACTTGCTCATAAAATGAAAGACAAATTGGCCGTTTCGGAACAAACATAAATCTAAAGGACAGAGTAGTGCAATAAGAGACTGTCCTCTTGAATAAAGGTCGCAAGGTCACAGTATACAATATTCCGAGAACGAGTGTGAATCCATGTACAAAATATTGATTCAGCAATCTAAAATTTCTGAGGAAAATTCTAATGGACGCCTAAAGCGGGCCTAGACGATAGCGTGAAATCTCTAAGAGTTTTACGTCCACGAGTTTTTCGAGCTATGATTTCGCCGAGCGTTCGTTTAGGAAGTCGCTGGTTCTAGATGCGAGAAATGTTCGCCGTTCCCGTGATTTATGGGGTTCATGAATGTCTCAGTAGTCGGTTGATTCGATGGAGACAGGTTCAGGAGGCTTTCGAGTAAGCCCGCGAGCTCGCCGACGTAGCCGTGCTGTTTCCAGCGTCCAATTAGGGTCGCTGATTCGACGGGGAACGGGGAGAAAGGCGATAGAAATAAAGACCGGCTAGACGGGGTAGCATCCTGATGAAAGTTTAAGGCTGAGTTTAAGCTCGGAAAGATCATGGCCGACTTGCTTGCCGGCGGCCGGGCTGGCGCAACTTCGCGCCGAGGCGAACAGCGACAGAACTGATTTCTCGTTTGTGTTACTCGAGCGGGGGATCGCGACGCGGAATAAATTGATTCAGCACGCGCCAGCTGCGGTGTAATAACGAGGAAATTGTAGAAGTCTCGGCACGTTACCGGATCGCGGCGATATTTATGCCCCGGTCGTAAATAAACCGACGAATGTGACGCCCGGCCACTTAGCGCTGAAACTGGCCGAGTCAACGCTCAACGGAGTCGCAACGTTATTTACAAATTTTTATTGATAACCCTTTGCACTCCGCTGTCCCCTCTCGTGGGACATCGTAATTCTAGCATATCACTCGGATGTCTCCTCTCGTGGGACATTCAAGTTTATTAGTGATTACGGGGAATTCAGTTATTTCAGCGCAACTTTTTCAGACATGCATGTTTCCCTGAAGTTTTCTCTTGAAATGGCGCAAGAAATCACATCAAAATATAGTAAAATTACTAAGATATATACAAGAAATGTCAGCGGGTTTTGACGAGAACGTGAGAGGCGTGCTCACGACGGTCCGAGCACTTTAAAGGCGCCACTTGAAAAGAGCGATAAGGCAAGTTTGTAGAAGAAAGATCGGTATGCGAACATAGCACGCATTGTATAGTGAGATTTATAATCATAAAATCTGGAGGAAAAGATTTTCAAAGCTGAACTCGGTCTGGTTCGAAGCGTCGAGCGGTATAGATAGATCTAACGAGTGAGAACATCGGAAAAGTGATTCTTCTCTTGGTAAATAAATTGTTTGGTAAAAGTTTTTTTTTGGTAAATATCATCTTGTGAGTTAGTAATTACAATTAGAAATTTTCAACCTATGTATTTATTCGTATTTTTTATTAGAACAATGACAAAACGTTCAAATGAGTCTCATGACACAAGTAGTAGCGAAGATGAGCTCCGGATAGACGTTTATACAGATATGTTAGAAATGTTACACAGAAATGTTACTACAGATATGTAGAAGGTTTTCTTCTACAGTTAGTCCATCGTTTTGATAGCAGCGATAGTGATATCGTCCAAGCAACAAGGCGACGAGAGAAAGAGTTCGCATAGATAGCGATTACAACAACAAAACAAAATTATAAAACAAACGATAACAAAATTATAAAAAATAAAATATTGATCTTTTTGCAAATTTCTCGATTTCAGCCAAATTCATATAAGTCCAATATCATTATAATATGTTAGTTAGTTCTAAAACCATACAAAATAGTACAATATAATAATATTATATAATATAGTAATTAATTGAATTATTAATTAATTATTATATTATATTATATAATATAATAATATAAAAGTGGCGCCGAGTAGCTGGTAGCCAACGTCCAGAATGGTTCGGAGTGCTAAGGGTTAAATGAACTAGCGTCGCGAATATCGCAGATCCGAAGATTTATCATCTGTACCAACCACTAAAACTGTGAAAAACCTGCGTTGCTTTATTGAAATAAAAAGACTGAATTTATATTTATTTATTGATTTACTTATGTATATTTACGGTTAAGGAACCACATAATGAATACGTTGCAAGTAATTTAAGCGACAGACTTAGTCGAATCACCTTGTACGGTAAAGAAAATTTTCGTCAACAGTAACGTTGACTCGATCGTGAATCTTTATTAACGCATCTATTTCCTCTACCTGTTCACTGAATTTTGCTCTTGATTGCAAGTTTCGAAGAATTGTGCCGAGCTTCGTTTTGAGAATGTCGACTAAACTAAAGTGAAAAGTAAGTATTAGACCGCGGATCTTATGCATTCATGGCAAAATTGATTAGATGCGATTTAAAGTAGTAAAAGGATTCAAAGAATTTTTGAAACGTTAACGTATTGTTTGCAATCTACTAGAATGATCAAAGAAAGAACGATTTCGCTATTTAGTTTCTACGTCTTTCAGCCGACGCAGACAATTTTCATTTCGAACGATCTGCAGTCTAGTAATTATTGCGTTTACATAACGATTTCTGACGATTTTCGCAATAACCGTAGAAATTTATAAGCGTTTATAAACGTATTCGTGTTTTCCTACGATTTATACAATAATCGTAAAAACACGTTTACATACATGTTTCTGTCCCGAACGATTTTTACAATGATAGTAAAAGCACGTTCGAGGTATCTACTTCCGGCGGGAGCAAATTCTCAGCTAATTACGTTGAACGTTCCGGTCCGATATTAAAAAATTATGCGGGCCGGGACTCGATCAATTTTTTTTTCCGGCGGCTGTAAAACGATTCGATTTATATTAAGACTCCGCGCTAAATAACACGGCAACGAGGCCGTGCTTAAAACACAATTACCCGGACTGGTTAATGGATCGTTCAACACCTGCCTCTTTTACCGGGACTACCGCGGACATTTAATGTAACGACCGGGAACATGAAACAAATTGGAACGTAATCCTTTTTTCAAGTACGCTTGACCCTCTCCCAATGTTCCGCCAGCCAGCACATTTTCTAATGAATGGATAACGCGCGGCGCCGCCGCCATTTTCGGTGAACGTGTTATGGAATCGCATTATATGGACTCTCTCTCTCTCTTTCTCTCTCTCTGATGAACCATCGATCTGTCCTGTTTGGTTAACGAGACACAAATACGCTTCCTCCATCCGTGACGCTGTTTTACAAGCTCGATGGTCTCGTTCTGCCCTGATTCACCTGTAGAAATCGTTCGGCGTCTCTTTAAAGACGCCACGTATACCTGAGAATCATTAAATGCATTTCACCAATTAAAATCATTTGCATTGAATCATCTGAAAATGATGTGTCATTTTGCGTGCAAATCATTTATCCTTCTTCTGTTTCTTCTTCGTTTGCACTTTGTTTCATTGCTACCGTATTCTTGTATTGCACAACGAATGAACATTGTTATTATTATTGACGTTATTATTATCAATTTTGCGAGCATTTGATTAAGGACATAGGAGGGACATTTTTAGAAGGGACACGGTGCTAATATTATAATTATTAGAGTATTATCATGTTATATGTATAAACATATGAAGTGGTACCGTATTTTTACGAACATATTGACAACATTTTTTAGCAAGATGCTTTATAAGAATATCAGACTTACAGGGTTATCGTAAAATGAACTTTTGAGTACAGTAATTTCTCCCCTAATTCGCGCTCAGATTGCGCACAAAAATAGAGAATTTGGGAAGAGGAAATACGATTATTCGAGCCTTGCGGCTCGTTTTTATAATTACCGATTGTCAACAACTATAGAATAGTTATATAATAACTAATATCTCTGATATAACTAATGTCTCCACCTTCCAAATTGTTCACTTTTGTGTACAAACTGAGCATCAATAAGAGAGACTTTACTGTAATATGTAGTTTTGTGTCTTTCGTCAACCTTATTCCGTTGAGAGCAAACCTCGCAACCCTTCCTAACTCCTGTTAGCATAACATGTAGCTTTCCATTCAATAGGACTTCATCAAAACTGCAAATCGAAGTAGAAACTCGATGTGGTATCTGACGAAAATCTTTTCTCAATTGGTGAACCACAGTTTTTACATACTGCAGATGAGTAAGCGGCCGTTCGTTTCTCTGTTTCTTCACTGATTTCTAAAGGATATAAGAATTGATAGAACAGATCTCTAAACTTCCAAAAAATAACTTTTGCCGCATTCATTCTCTATTACCCTGATTTTTCGCCTTTTTACACCACTTTCTTCATCACTGCTTTCCTCCTCTCTATCGTCAAGTGTTATACAGGGTGTCCCAAAAATGTCTCGCAATCCGGAAATGGCGGGTTCCTCGGATCATTTGAAGCAACTTCTTCCTTTACAAAAATGTTCTCCGAGGCACCGTTAACGAGTTATTAACGAAAAACAGTGACCAATAAGAATCGAGTACGGCTGACGCGAGGCGGCCCAGCCAACCAGCGCGCGAAGCCCAGTTCCGCTCATTGGCTCGATCGCCACGCGCCAGCCGAGCTCGCCTCTCATTGGTCACTGTTTTTCGTTAATAACTCGTTAACGGTGCCTCGGAGAACATTTTTGTAAAGGAAGAAGTTGCTTCAAATGACCTGAAGAACTCTCCACTTTCGAATTGCGAGAAATTTTTGGGACACCCTGTATACATAGACGTAATTTCGTTCCTCAACAACGAAAAATCAAACTCATCTTCACTTAAACATTACCACATTCTATGCTTACAGGGCTGAAAAACTTTAAAAATAATATTCCTATTGCCACGACTGTCAAGTTCGAACAAACGCCGAAACTGGAGTCCGAACCGCGATCACGGATTAATTTGAGATAAGATCTTAGAGCCATTTCAAAGAGAACCGTTCGACACTTCATAAAATTATACACAAAGAGCTTTGAAATGCACCTTAAGGAGCGATAGTGCCAGACCATGCTTCGGGTCCCAAAGGAACCAAACCCAAATAAACATCGTCGCCACTCGAGTCACCGTTCGAGACAGTGCTCGAGTCACCTCTCGAGTTTCCGCATCAAATCCAGTGGTAGCTGAGAGTCACCGCTCGAGTGCAAAGGGTTAAAGGCAAGATTGATAAAATTAAGTAATAATTACAACGAATTAAAAGTCAAAACTGTTAACAATAGTCAGATAGAATTCGTTTGGATTCCGTCACACTCCGGTATTTTGGGAAATGAAAGGGTTGGTGCATTGGTGAAATCGGCAACTACAGGACATGCAAATAATAATATTCATATTCCAATGACGGACCTTAGAGAAACATTCAATCGCAATAGCTATTTAAATTTAAAGAATATTTTAAATATTAGGACTACCGGAAAGTTCTGTCCGATAGTGTCACTTCAAGTTTCGATCCATATGCACATGTTGATTTGAGACATTATGAGATTGAGACTCATTATGATGATAGTATAGTAAGAAAAAGGTTTCTGAATGACTCGTGTTTCTTGCGATAGGTACAGAACATTTATACAGTCGAATTGTAGAAAGCTGGAAGTAAATCGAAAATTAACGTCGTCTCTTAATGTTAACAAATTGAAATAATTATCTCGATGTTGGTAAATTCTATTAATGTTTCCCGCATTTTCATCAAGCTAATTTTTGTCACTATTAATTTTAAAATGCATGCGATTCTTCAACCAAATCTTGAAATCTTGAAATTATTTCGCATTTCAGTGGACAGTAGAAAAATACAGTAAATTCTCCCTAATTTTCTTTCAGCTTGTACACAAAAATGGACAATTTCGGCCGAGGAGATACGATTATTCGAGCCTTGCACTTCGTTTTTATAATTGTTGACAATCGGCAACTATAAAAATGAACCGCAAGGCTCGAATAATCGTATCTCCTCTTGCCAAATCGTTCATTTTAGTTTCCAAGTTGTGGATTAATTGGGGAGAATTTGCTATATATTAGGTCTACCGGAAAGTTCTGTTCGATAGTGTCACTTGAAGTTTCAATCCATATGCACATGTTGACTTCAGACATATATGAGTATCTCTCTTTATCATTGCATTTACACACATGTACTCTCCTAAATAAACTGAAACAAAGATGTCTCGTGTCATTATTAAGTGAGACGCGATCGTGAAAACATGGCTACCGATGATAATGCCGGGCCACATGCTGCTTTGGCGACTCGTCAGAAAATCGCAGAGCTAGGCTGGCAAATTCTGTCGCATCCACCATACTCCCCAGACCTAGCACCCTCCGATTATCACTTGTTTCTCCCTTTCAAAACTTTTTACAGGAAAAAAATTCAAACCTGAAGCTGATGTCGACCAAGCACTAGTCGAGTTCTTCGCCTCTAAAAGTAAATCATTTTTTAAAAATGGCATTTACAAGTTGCCATCGCGCTGGCAGGAAGTCATAAGTAACGATGGAAAGTAAAAATAATAAAAAAAAAGTTAAGTAATGTATGATACAAGAGCAAAAGCTTTCATTGATTTTCTGTGAGTGCATAAAATTGTGAATGTTTTCTTAATAGATCGCGGATTTTATGTGTTTATGGGGCATATGGAGAGGTGAAAGATAAAATAGTGAACAAATTGAAAAAAAACGAAGAACTTCGAACTTCTTAAAATTATTTAAGAAAGAGGAAACATTGCGTTTGATTCTCGTGTTTTGCAATCGATGCGGATAATTTTTATTTTCCACAAAAAATATCACCGTCTAGTAATTATGGATTGGGCATGAACCAGACTAGGATAGTAAAATAAGTATGCAAACTTGAGGAAGAGTTTTTACAAAAGATAAACCGAACGAAATTAGTTAAGATAAATCTATGAAAGATTTTCAGTTAAACGATATAATAAATATCTACTATTAATTATTCAACAAAGTACTTTTTGGAAGTGAGAAGGAAGATAGTTTGGACTAGAATAAACGAGAACTATTGAAAGATCAAAAGGAGGCAGAGTCTCGAAGACGTTTCAGACATTTACGAAAAAGAAAGGAAAAATATTACTTTCAAGCATAACGAAACTAAATTGTCTGTCATAATTACGTATTAACTGGTAGCGGCTTCAAATTGCGTGTGACTACATACGCATAATATAGTTACAAAACAGTTATAATTTTGTTATAAAATGATTCATAATTTTTGAGATAATGGTAATGTCCCATTTAATATTGTTTCCCATTCATGGTGGTTCTCTCCCCTACGCATCGTCTTGTCCCATTTGCCCGATCACACGGTTATTTGTTTCACTCGCGTCGATGGGTTCCATGCTTGTGCCGTCGCTTATCGCGCGCGGCGCGGAGCGGCGCGGCGAGCCGAAAGCGCGGATAAATTGGACCGAACAGCGAGACGCAATTAAAGTCCGTGAAGTATAATTTAAATTGCTTTTAGCTATTCAGTGTCGGTCAGTTATAATCCAATAAAAACGCAACGATAACGTCGAGTCCACTTCTACTTTTTTAACGCGCGGGTGCGGCCACCGAGTCCGCCGTGCCGCGCCGCGTCGCGCCGCCTCGGTTTTAACATTCAAATTGAGCATGTAATTTGAATAATCGATTGTCAACCGCGCGGTTCAGTTCCGACGATTAAAATCAAGAGGTAATAGTGCCGGAAAGTTCTGGCTAAGTACTTTTCACCGCGGTGATTTCTCTCCAGTGACACGAGTCGCTGCTGAACGGAACCGAGGGATTTCGAGTCTCGCCGCGAATTTACTTTTGCGATGTCCTCTTAAAAACGCTCCCCCCCCGAAACATATTTAACTTTTCAATACTGTTCCAATACGCTGTCAGGAATCGGCTGGCAAACTCATTTTACTGGCACGGGCTTTCTGATGGGAAACGTATGTACGCTCTGAACACCGCTTTCTTGGCTTGTCGGTGCCACGTTGACATACCTGTGGCTCAAAAAAGGTATCGGCATATCTTTTCAAAAGGTGCAATAATTTCAAAACTGGGCTAAACGACTTGAATTTTTCGCTTAGGCGATAGAAGAACTAGTCCACTAAATAACGACCAAAATATTTCCTTCTAATTTTCCTATTACATGGAATAACAACAAAAAAAGAAATAAATAACTCTTCTCAAAAAATAATTTGAAAATTTGGGGAATTCTGGAGCATCGAAGATAACACGATCTGACACGGATTTGTATCAACGTGCTGTGTTTTCATTCAGATAAGCGGCTTCAGAGTTTGAAATTATGGTCTCTACAGGCAACAATTTAGTTATGTTAATCGTGCTAATTTTATTTGAATGTTTACGAAGAATAGAAATAATAATAGAAATTAATTTAATTATAATACATAATTAATTATATATATATTATATTTATTATATTATATTATATTATATTATATTATATTATACTATATTATATTATATTATATTATATTATATTATATTATATTATATTATATTATATTATATTATATTATATTATATTATATTATATTATATTATATTATATTATATTATATTATATTATATTATATTATATTATATTATATTACATTATGTTATGTTATGTTATGTTATATTATATTATATTATATTACATTATATTATGTTATATTATATAATAATTATATTATATATATATATAATTAATTATATAATTAATAATATATATATATATATATATAATTTTTAATTATAATAGAAATTAATCTTTGTTAAGCTACTGTATCTTGCAGCCGGAGCAGTTATTTTTTATTTTGTATAAAGATTCGCAGTTCGTTGATAATAATAATATTAATAATAATAATAATAATAATAATAATAATAATAATAATAATAGAGAAGCTATCATGCTCGCGTACGCAACGTCTCAATGAATGATTCTGCGATCCCAGTTTCATTATTGGTGATAAATATTATACTTATCGCGCGTCAATTTGCGTGCACTGCGTACGATCGATCCGTAGATCCCGTAATAACGGCATCAGCTTTCTTTTCTGTCTTCGATCGCGAGCACAGAAGATTTCGCTAATTACGACAACAAGGGCGCATAATGACGCCAACTTGCCACAATGCAAGCAAGCATCAGCCATCTGTGGTTGGTGAGGCTTTTGCATGAAAACACTCTCAGTCTACACGCCAATTTCCTTCGTCATTACAATGTCTTTGTACTAATTGTGCCGCTAATTGAGAGAACTTCTCATTGAAGGCGCATCGAGACGAGAAGGGAACTTCATTTATGCCAACGGTGAATTATTTTTAATTAAACCGGCACCCCTTTGTTCGTACCGTCCAGAATACTTTCTTATTTATTCGATACAGATGAATCGTTTCATTTGTAGACCAAGGATTCAGCATATTTACTACCATTTTTTATTCCAATTAAATACGAAAAAATTAATATTGATATTTTATTTCATTTTATTCTTTATATTTCTATTCTCTTTTTGTTTTTTAGATAATTCTTTTTATTTCGTTTAGTCAATTCGACTTTTCAGTGAAATATCTTTTGCTCGAACGATGATTATTCGTTATTCCATAAATTATTCTATCTATTCATTCGCACTTTATTGATTTCCTTACGGATTACAAGTGATCCAACTCCATACCACTACCGAACCATTCAATAAAATAAAATAGACGGAATAAAATAGAATAAAATAGAATAAATAAATTTAAAATAAAATACAATAATTTATGTAACAAATTTAAAATAATACTATCCTGTTTCAAATAAGTGTTATTCGTATAGAGATTATGAAATTATTCGAATAGAGATTATAAAATTATTAGAATAACAATGCGAATAATTGTTGACTTGGATAAACCATCGAATCGCGTACGTTACACACGCGTGTACTGTAATCTGTGCGACAGTGGATGCGAGCGCGTCAACCGTGAATGCTGATTTCACGAAATCGTTCGCCGAACATCGTGAATGACGAGCTTCTTCTGGCCAGCTCGGTCCCGGATACGTTTAATATGCAATCGCGATTTAAATTACAGCACCGAGGCGAATTTATCTCGACGAATTCACACCTATTACGATACCGATACATTTAGTCGCGTGACTCGCGTTTGCCTGTTACATTATTCAGGGGCTCATTTAAATGGCGGACACCTAGCGTGCGTGCACTTTCGATACGGCGAAGAATTCGATGCACCTGGAATTGGTTGCTATTCATTCGTACCGGCCCCGTATAATCTGCTAGGAAATATAAAATCAGTAATTGTTGACGAATTGATGAACGTATAATTGCCCGGGAATACTTCATTTGCGAGCATCGGAGGATGTTCGCTTGACCCGAGATGTTTATTCATTAATCGATAAATTTTGTTGATTTCCTTACGGATTACAAGTGGTCCGAGGTAGATAAGTGGAAATGAAGTAGATAAAATAAAGCAAGAAAATAAACTAAAATAAAATAGTATAGAATATGTAGAATGAAATACGATAAGTTAAACTCGAATAAAATAGAATAAATTGAACTCAAATATTAAACTCAAATAAATCCGATAATTTATATACAACGAATTAAAAATTATATTGTTATTAATCTAGTAATACTATTCATAACAGCTAGCTATATATTTTATTCTGTCCTACCTATAATTGCAAGTTTAATTCAAGAGTGTTCACTGTTGTTTAGCTACTAAAAAACCACGCGATTTCTATCGATATTTTCGGAGAAAATTCTAAACAGTATGAAAACAAATAATTGAGCCGTTCATTTTGAAAGTGGCGTAAGTCGCTTTGTTTTAAGTCGAGATATTTAAGGGTTTGCGTTTTAACACGTTTCAAAATATGGATGCTAACTTTCGAGAAGATTTACTTGTACTTGTCATCTCAGGCTACTGATATTTTTCTCAGTATAAATAATTTCGTATAAACATTAAAAAATCACCACTTTTCATTACGGTAAAGTGACTTGAGCCACTTTCGAAATAAATAGTTTAGAAAAATCACTGAAACATATTTAATATGAAGACTTGATTTAAGTATTTTTCATTTTAATATTCATAAAATACAAAAATAATTAGTACATTTTGAAACATAAGTATAAGTAATTTATATGAAAATACATCGGTTCAATTTAATTTTCGTCATCAATAGGAGTGATCGAGTCCTCGGAAATCGTGTTTTGTTTCAAATTTTTTAAATAACCGTGGTATATCGGGGGTATATAATTAAGCAAGTCCGTCGTGTCTTTGTATTTTGCTGAAGAAACAGGACGAGATCCAGCGTATAACGGATCCATTTCTATTTGTGAATAACGCCTAGGTCTTCCTCTTTTTGGTAACAAATCCAAAGTTAGAAATTCATCTTTTTCATCTAAAGTTAGTTTATAAAACATTTCATAGCCATCTGCTGGCGGGTCTGGAGGTAGCCGTCACATCGCTATAATATAATTTACAAAATTGCACTATTCTTCCGCACTTATAAAAATAAATCCAGTGATCACAACTTTTTTAAAATACTGAAAATAATTCAAAACAATACTTCACACACACTTATCACACGTTTCTATTTCTTTTACACTAAGCCCCGCAATTGATTTCCCGAGTACAGCGACTTACGCCTCTTTCAAAATAAACATGTTTGTTATACCGTTAATTAGCAAAACTTCTCTCGAACAAATCTGAATAGTTCTCAACTTATAGATTGGAAATTGTTTTAAAACGAAAAGATACCGTTCAATTGTAATTAGTGTTACCATTAACTCGATTTTTTTGAAAAAGTCACTTATGCCACTTTCAAAATAAACGGCTCAATTTTATTTATAGATGCGTCTTTAAGCTGTAAGAAAACATTTGTTCGAGTTGCATTTGTTTATTTACGTTTCGAGCAGCGTAGAATTATGTCATGCTGTTCAACGTGTAAGCCTCGATTTGCGTGACGTGTAGTGGCTGTCATGGTCGTGGTCATGCGAATGTAAAAAATGAATAATTTTCTTAAAGCGAGATAGCTCGCAGTGGGAATTAAACGACTTCCGAAAAAGATATGAAAAAATGATTGACTTCTGGCGTGTAGAAGAGAAATGACCTTTCTCCGTCAGAAAAAAGTGCTAAAAAAATTTTTCTCGATTTGATACAACTTTGTCTGCCTTGTCCGATGAAACACGAACCTTTTCTACTTGTTTGATAAATTGTCCCGTAAATTTCCTTGCCAAAAAACGAGCCTTGTTTGTATTCCCTATTAAATATACGTTTCTTCTCTTTCTCCGATTAATATATTGATTCTATTTTAATTGTTCGATCAAAGTTTTCTCATTTTATTGTTTACGTTCAAGCCCGAAGCTATTCGTTGATCCGATGCAATCGATGGCTTACGTTTATGTAAGTTGTTCGTAGATAAAAATTGTGAGTTATTAATTAATAGCAAATCTGATGAAACGGCTATTAAAAACCATTACGATCTTTATTAATCTAATTTGAAGGTACTTCTTACGTAAGTAGATGGTAATCAGCATTTTAAAATTGAATTTTCAATTTTTATCCGTGAACAGCTCGCGTAATATACTTTTATTATTATGAAAGCAAAATTAACATATCGATACAACAAGAGGTTATTTTATGGAAAACTAATTATGTACAAAATCGAAGTAACAATATTACAGGTTATACGTGTTCATGCATTGTTGGATGTAGAACAAACAAATATTCTTATTCATTAAAAAAAAAAACGTAACTCTCTATAGTAATACGTAAAATATAAATCTAATTTTCGAGAAAAGAACCTTCAAATTATAGTAATAAATCTGACATGTGATTTGAAAAATGACCAGGAATATTGGGAAACTGTCCAAACTTCTACTCAATTATTAACACGTCGCCTATCTCATCAGTCATATATCGGTGATGTAATTTTGTATTAGAAATTCATTTTTATCATAATTTATTACCGGAACCAAACTTTGTCAGGATCTTCGAGCTTTTAAAAATAGTTGCGAAGGTTTCAAAAGTAATTGCTATCATAAATCTAATCTTTTCCGTTTTTAGAACCATCTGGCGTGTCAGCGATGATCGCGTTAACAGCATAAATTGTCGATGATATTCACGGCGAACGACAATTATGAATATTTGTGGATCTTCAACATTTTTGTCGGCCATCATGACACGGAATCTTTTCGGTTTTCATACGCGGCATCAATTCACTCGATACGAAAGTAATATTTACGAGCATCGATCGGAACGCTGTAATATTTCTTCTCTTCAAATCGAGATCCACCGGGTCATCGTCGCCACCTGGGGGAATAAAAATCTTGTAAATCTGCCACTGCGCCCCGATAGTAGATTCCGAGGGCAATAAATAGAAAATCTTTACTAATCATTCGGTAGAAGTCCGATAAATCAACAATATTGTACCGCGTACGAAATTTCCAGTCCTAGAAATTGAATAATCTTGGTAGACCCAATGCTTTATTATTCGTGGTATTATTCTTATTTTTGGTATTTATTACTATTTTTGGTATTTATTATTATCTTTAGTAATTATTATTATTTGTGGTATTTATAAGTATTCGTGGTATCTATATTATTATTGGGTTGGCAACTAAGTATTTGCCGATTTCAGTTATAGACGTCTCTCACTCCCATTTTTATGATATCCGTAAATGTTATATTATAAAATTATTATTATTATTATTATTATTATTATGTTATTTTTTATTATCCGTTAGCAACTGGATAAATTGAATGCAGCGGTCAAGGAAAAGCGACCAGAATTGGTCAATCGTAAAGGTGTCATTTTCCAGCAGGACAATGCTAGGCCGCACGCGTCTTTGTCCACTCGGCAAAAATTGATGGATATTGGTTGGGAATCGATGTTACACCCACCATATAGTCCTGATCTCGCGCCATCGGATTACCACTTATTTCGATCCCTAGACAACTCCCTTCGTGGTAAAACTTTGAACGACGATGACGCTGTAAAATCTCACTTAACTCAGTTTTCGGCCGAAAAGGATCAGACTTTCTACGAGCGTGGAATTTTCAAGTTGTCAGAGAGATGGCAAAAGGTCATCGAACGAAATGGAAAATACATTACAGATTAAACTTCGTTCCAAGCAAAAAAAATTCTTTTATTTCATTGAACAAATCGGCAATTACTTAGTTGCCAACCCAATAGATTGCGGCTGTCCGTGTGAATTCCTATTTCAACATCTGCTCGATAATAATTGGAATCGACCGAATAATTCTTTCCCCGATTCAACCGTTACTCATGTTAACTAGAGGAATAATAACAATAATTTTGGTAGCAGTATCGGTACCAAATAATATTTTCACTCGGAAATATTAAAGATAAGAAAATACAATTGACAAAAATTGCCAAGTTAACGAAGAAATGATTTGTTTTGTTCTTGGACATATCGAAATACAGATTATAGAGAAGAATGAAATTCGATTCTGTCTTCAAAACCGATGACGGTTTTGAGAAAATTGAGTTTGAACTTTCGCGAAGCACGCGTGCGTTAGTACAAGATCATTTTCAAGTTGTCGGAGAGACGGCAAAAGGTCATCGAACAAATTGGAAAATACATTACAGATCAAACTTCGTTCCAAGTAAAAAAAATTTTCTATTTCATCGAACAAATCGGCAATTACTTAGTCGCCAACCCAATAGTTTTAGTTTTTATTCGAATAATATATCAAGTAGATTCTTCGAGTAAAAATCCAATAATATTTCGTCACATTGTTCGTTACTCGAATAAAATATGACGAACCCTGTCATCGAGTTTCATAGAAAACGTGCTAACAAATTAACACATAAGATACGATTAATCAGTACGCGTTTAACAACTTCTCCAAACATGCTTGCGACGTTGAATTCTCGCAAGCAGTCGTGGCGCTTTTATTCCCTGGCTGCCAACGTTTGAATAAAGAGACCATTCAATAAAATATGTGAAATGCCGCGGCGAGATAGGCAAAAGACGCGCGTTGAACCAGTTGAATAGTCGGCACGAGTTACAGCGTCCGCGGCGACGTTTAAATGTTTGACTTCGCCAGGTAAATGCGGAGTTTCCGTAGAATTCTCGCGTGAAGGGAACGTTATTGCCGCGATACTTAATCCTATATACAGTGGGCTTTAAGCGGTAATAACGCGGGACATTATTTTCCCTTCGTCAGAATCTAAGAGATTACTGTAAACGATACGAAATGACTGACAGCGAATTAAGAGTGCCGCGTGGATTTTAATTTCGACGAGCTTAATCCTTCGTTCACTCGCGCTCCCTCTTGTGTGCGTGTGCGCGCGCGTCTATATTTAGTACCGAACGTAGTCGACATAGTCGGTCTGTTATCCGTGATATTGCATTATCCCGCGCACGTATGATTAAAGACTTCTCGGCGACGGGAAATATGAGCATTCTTTAATCCTCGTTGCGCAGCATTGTTTCGTTTGGAGTACCTATACAGGGTGAGTCTCGCAACATGACAACGTCGAATAACTCACAAAATATTCGTTGTACGAAAAAATATTTCGAACAAAAGTCGCATGGTTTGCAGGGGAATATCTAATTTTACAAGCAGCTTCACATTATTATGCTTTCTCATCAAAATACGAAGGTCATCGTGAATTTTTTAAACGGAGTGGTTTATATTTCTTCCCGAATTCGGATAAAGCGTCGAATTCTACATAAAAAAGTACTATACTATATACGACGTGAAATAAATAGTTACTGAGATATTAACCAATTAAAGTTTTAATCGACCGAAAGCGAACCGTTTAACATTTCGACCATTTACACAAATTCGGTTTGTTAATCATATCGGTAAGTGGAAAGTATCGTTCGCGGTAAACACACAGCTAGTACTTTTTAATCACTTTTTTAGAACTCACAGAAAATTAAATCAAGTACTTAAGCGACTTCATTCTATTAACATAATATCGAACGTAGTATTAAAATGTTGTTGATTATAATTCTTCGTCGTATCCTTGCAATTATCGCGTTGAAATAAACGAAAGCGACAATTTCCTAGGCAATGTCGTTAGTTGGGTCCCTTAGCCTGCTGCTCGACGATTTCTTTCGTCGAATTTGACGCCACGCGGAGTCCCAGTTCTACGTATACTCCGCGTTCGTCGACGAATCGCGCCCGGAACGTCGAAAGTTTCTGATTACGGATCCAAGGGCTATTAATTTTTCGTTACCGGTTCGAATAGCAAGTGGAGAGGAGCGGCGGTTTGAATTAGTGTTAGGTTCCGCTATTAAAAGTTGCCGGAGTTCAATTATGTTCACAGTGGCGTCCGCCAACGAAACGATTTCCGACAGGAGATGGAAACTGCGTTCGCCGTGGACCTATCTTTCCGATCTTATTCCGCGGGACTGACATCTGTTCGCCGAATTGAAGAAAGTTCGCCGGTGTCGCGGGGCTAAGCCGCGGGGAGGGGAACGTTTTGAAGATTTAACCGCAGCGCTATATAAGAGGTTCATGTAAATCGAAGCGTGTGCAGTCGATGCCGTCGGAGGTTTATAGAAAAGTGCGAGAAACGGTTCCGCGCTTTTTCACCGGAGTGCGTTCCTCGGCCCGCGTACCGTATTCGTAATACGGTGAATGAACACCTTGCTCCGAATTCTTCGCTTGCCCCGGATTCAAAGCGGTATTCTACATAATCGCATTCCGTTTCGGGATCCGGCGAATAATTTTTTTTTCGAGTCTAGATCGCCCCTCGTTCTTTCCTACAGCGGCACGCAGATTTGTTCGCGGAAATATGTGTGTTAGCTTTATTTCCTGAAATTGTGCATGGAATTTTTCACGTTACGCTGACATTTTAGCTATGCTGATTAGCATTTTTTCGTACCTTTTCTTGATAGTTCGAGACAATTTTTCCTTCGTGTATTGCCTTCATTCGCTTCCTTTTCTAGAGTATGATAACGGAAGAATCGAGTTTTGTTATATATATATATATATATATATATATATATATGTATATATTATTATACAATAATATATATATGTATAATAATATATAATAATAAAAATATATTATAACATATATATAGAAATATATGTTATAATATATGCATTCCTGTGTAGAAGATTAAGAATAACATTTATATCGAGAATATTAAGAATAACATTCATATTTAAAAATGTTAAAAATAATATTTGTATTTAGCATTTGTATTTTAGCATTTGTATTTTTTTGTAGATCATATCCTCTTATTGCAGATTTTATTTGCAAATGAAACACACTGCAGCAGTTGTTTCTAGAATTTACCTAAATTTTTACATTTAATATGAATTTATGTACTTGTTTAGTTGATTAAAAGTTCATCCACTTCATAAAATCAATACTTTAGGCGCGAGCAATTTTATTACAGATAAGCGAATCTTATATGCAATAGGATGAATATAATTTGCATAAGGATGGATTTACGCAAGACCGAATATATTTGCTTGGATTGGTAAATTTATTCAGTGGTTTTCTGTGAAAGAGTCTTTGCGAATGCAAGACTTTTCAAATAAAGACTGTGAAACCGGTCAATCGGATCGGCACAGTAGATTCTGTATTATCGAGCAAAATGACATGACTGCATTTATTCAAATATACTGTGCACGATTTTCATTATAATATACGCTCGAATAACTGAATTTGTTCGGTAACATACGACATAAATACTTTTACAATTTCTATGTGTGATATCATGCGCAATTTCGATGACAATATACGCTTCGATAAATTTTATTCTGCAACTCCTCTTGGAAGCGTCTTTGTTTCAAAGCTCGGAAGCTCTTTCAACGATTGTAAAATGAAAAACTTGAAAACCGTATTATTCCCACGACATTCCCACGAATTTAAGGAATGCCATTTCCGAAAGAAGATTTAGAAATTATTTATTCACGAGGATTTACTATCTGATAAATTGTCAGTGAGATTTGGGATACAGTGTACCAAACAATTTCCACTGATTTTCAATAAATTGTACTTTCGTATTTTTATTAATTGGGATACACCACGCAGAACAATTTCGAATGATTTTATATAAATTACTCTTCCGTTTCTTGATTACTTCAGCCATTTAATATTAAAAACCGTTTTAAAAACTTGCAAAAACGCGCAAGCTTCTGCGGATGGAATCAATCGATTAATAATCACGGCAAAATAAAAGCACAAAGTGCTTGAACGCCGTGTAGAACGATAATCCCTTAACCTTTTAGGCACGACGCGCCACTATAGTGACTTTCGCGGATGTCATCTTTCAGAACGACACGCCATTATAGTGGCTTTCGCGGATGTCATCTCTCTGGACGACGCGCCACTATAGTGGCTTGCTCTAGTAGCTCACTCGCTCATCGTTCGAACCAAATAATCGTCTTCATATGCATTGTTTCACACTTCTTTTGTCTTCGCATCGATTTACAACAGTCTACAGGGTGTCCCAAAAATGTCTCGCAATCCGGAAATGGCGGGTTCCTCGGATCATTTGAAGCAACTTCTTCCTTTACAAAAATGTTCTCCGAGGCACCGTTAACGAGTTATTAACGAAAAACAGTGACCAATAAGAATCGAGTACGGCTGACGCGAGGCGACCCAGCCAACCAGCGCGCGAAGCCCAGTTCCGCTCGTTGGCTCGATCGCCTCGCGCCAGCCGAGCTCGCCTCTCATTGGTCACTGTTTTTCGTTAATAACTCGTTAACGGTGCCTCGGAGAACATTTTTGTAAAGGAAAAAGTTGCTTCGAATGGCCCGAGGAACCCGCCACTTTCGGATTGCGAGACATTTTTGGAACATCCTGTATATACAGTATCAGACTCTGTACAGTACACATCAGACTCTGCCGTCCAGAGAAATAGCCTCGCGCAGAATTTAGCCGTACCTAAAAGGTTAAATTCGATCCAGTGATCGTTCTTGCTCCGTTGATGAAATATTAGCAAAAATTTTCCGAAAGGTCGCGCTTTACAAGCAGGATCCCTCATAATATTAATTCCGACCATAAATTTCGTTACCCGGGACCGATAAGAACAGCATCGATCACTTTGAACCTGGCCAGCTAGGGCCAGAGGGCAGAGATCTTATCGAGCAGTGTCCGTCTAGTACGATTTGTGCCTCCAGCAGCCCCCCCACCTTTTTCCACGGAAATTCCATAAATTATTCGGCTGGCTGCCGGAAATTGAGCGGTCGACCCGATCAGCCATAATCTCGCTTTATACTAATTCCGGTATCGTAGGCGGCAGTTGGCAACAAATGGAATTAGATGGGGCCGCGCAAGTTCCTCGATTCGAACGGTAGCAAAAACAAGAATGATCCGGGCACGTTCTCTCTCCGCCGCCTCCACACCGATCCTGCTTCCTCCTTTGTCTCGAAATGGCCGATCATCCTTTCGCTCTTTTTTGGCCCCATTGTGTTTTTTTTCGGCCGGCGAGCTTAATCCGTTCATTCTTCAACTCGTCTTCCGATAAGTAACTGGCAGGGTTAGTTTCACTATTGTCGATTAGGATTTCGTCCGCTCGTGCTTCTGTTTTTCCGTCCGCTCGTCCGCTCGAGGATCCGTCCTTGCCAAACGTTGTAATCTTCTTTTAGCTTCCTGATTCCTCGATCCGAGCTCTCCTCTCTTTCTCTGCTCGTCCGATTTTGATTTCAAGACTTCGGCCTTTGTTTACTCGGCCGATCACGTCCGACCAGTTCCCATGCTGGCACGCTCTTTGCCTATTCGTCGAGATTAGCCTTTTCTATTTCCATGATAAATCACGACCTCCGACGGAACTCCGCTCTTCTTCGTTCTTTTCCCAGTTGTCTCGCACGGACTTAACCTTGTTCTGCTCGTCTCATCAGGGATAAGTACTCGGCCCACGTTGGAACGAGCTGGTTTATCATATTAGGCCATTCTATTATAAATGGGACACTTCTTTGTAGAACGTCAGAGTCCGGCTTCGCATTTCGTTGATTCTTCCCGCGAGAAACTATTAGGTTTACCGGAAAGTTCTGTCCGATAGCGTCACTTCAAGTTTCAATCCTTATGCATATGTTGATTTGAGACATATACGACTATCTCTCTTTATCATTGCATTTACACACATGTACTCTCCTAAATAAACTGAAACAAAGATGTCTCGTGTCATTATTAAGTGAGACGCGATCGTGAAAACATGGCTACCGATGATAATGCCGGGCCACATGCTGCTTTGGCGACTCGTCAGAAAATCGCAGAGCTAGGCTGGCAAATTCTATCGCATCCACCATACTCCCCGGACCTAGCACCCTCCGATTATCATTTGTTTCTCTCTTTACAAAACTTTTTACAGGAGAAAAAATTCAAACCTGAAGCTGATGTCAACCAAGCACTTGAGTTCTTCGCCTCTAAAAATAAATCATTTTTTAAAAATGACATTTACAAGTTGCCATCCCGCTGGCAAGAAGTCATAAGTAACGATGGAAAGTATATTCTACAATAAATATTATTAAATGTATGAAAATTGTGTTATATTTCAATTCAAATAATTTTTTGAATCTGCTTTTAGCGCCTAAAAAAAATATGATGTTCATAATTCTGCCTATTTAGGATTGAACAATTGCATCAATCTCGGTTAATGTTCCCCTTCCAAAGTATTTCAATGTTATTTTATGAAATGCTGATGGTATAAAATATACGACTAATACTAAAGTGTTTTCCTAATTTAAATTAATTTATTATTTAATTTTTAATTACTTTATTTCATTTATTATTTTATTATTATTTATTTTATTTATATTATATATTATTTTATTTATTTTATTATCTTAATTTTTAAAATACAATATTTTGTGCATATTTTTAAATGTCTCCACAACGTGTTGTAAGAGAAATGTTCCGAGAATGTATTATAAGAAAAATGAACAGTTGCTAAATAAGATTAGACACGTAACAATATTAAAAGACATTTCAGCTCTCGTTACACTTCTCATTTTTATTAATTCATATGATTCCACTGGTTATTTGCATGCCGCGCACAGGCGCGACAGGTGGTAGCTATAACTTAATGAGTGACAGCCATGATTGGAAATTCAATTACTTATTTGCCAGCTGTGTCGTTGCTTTATTAGTATATTTGCACATACATATTAACACGCTGACCGTTATTACGATTACGGATCACCGGTACAATTAAATCGTTTAGAACCGATTACGGTGGAATAGATGCTGTCAAATATAAATATTCCGGCGGACTAAATAACGTGGTAAAAGCGGCAACTAGGAAATACCATATATATATATATATATATTTTCATAATTAACCTTTTAGGCACGACGCGCCACTATAGTGGCTTGCTCTGGTAGCTCACTCGCTCATCGTTCGAACCAAATAATCGTCTTCATATGCATTGTTTCACACTTCTTTTGTCTTCGCATCGATTTACAACAGTCTACAGGGTGTCCCAAAAATGTCTCGCAATCCGGAAATGGCGGGTTCCTCGGATCATTTGAAGCAACTTCTTCCTTTACAAAAATGTTCTCCGAGGCACCGTTAACGAGTTATTAACGAAAAACAGTGACCAATAAGAATCGAGTACGGCTGACGCGAGACGGCCCAGCCATCCAGCGCGCGAAGCCCAGTTCCGCTCATTGGCTCGATCGCCTCGTGCCAGCCGAGCTCGCCTCTCATTGGTCACTGTTTTTCGTTCATAACTCGTTAACGGTGCTTCGGAGAACATTTTTGTAAAGGAAAAAGTTGCTTCAAATGGCCCGAGGAACCCGCCACTTTCGGATTGCAAGACATTTTTGGGACACCCTGTATATACAGACAGAATATACGGTATCAGACTCTGCACAGTACATATCAGACTCTGCCATCCAGGTTAACTGTTATTATTAATAGACCGTGTATTTTATGTTATAGACATGGCCGATAATACGATTGTGAAAATGCTCCGCGAGAGATAACCTGTCAAGTATAATTGTTACTCCGTTCATTCGAGACAGAATAAAATTCCGTTCTATCATTATCAATATTTAATAATTCAAGTAAATGTCGGAACACGAATAATATTATACTATCGCCTTCTTCTAAGAAATGATCACAATCAAAAAAGTTCTAATCATATATATATATTAATATATAATTAATCATATTTATATTAAATATATTATATCATTTATATTAAATGCTTCAATTAAGAAGTATTAAGAATTTCTTCCAGAAATATTTTTGTAACATCAGCAACTGTAAAAGGAAAAATGTGAAACCAGTGTTAAGTTAGTTCTAGCGTTAAAAGTAATACATTGGCGTTTCAAATTGCTTTTGTTCTTTACACTATTTTAGATTGTAACTACCCGATTTCGCTATAAATGCACGAAATCTGCAGTCTAGTTGCCGTTATCTATTTGAACGCGGACTGAAAGAGATCACGATTCAATATCGAATGCATCAAATGTTCGGGAAACACTTCGTGAATTCACACTCCCGGCGCACAGATCGATCTCGAATCTTCGAAATTCACGCATTCGCTTGGCAACGCGAGCTCGAACGCCGATCAAAGTTCCGCGGTTTTGTCGCGGCGTGTATTCCACCAATCGGTAATCGTATTTTTCTCCAGGTGAAAGCTCCCCCGGCCCGGGGCCGTATCGAGCTGTAATATTTCTCGGTTTTCCCAGTCGAACTGTCACTTTCATTCTCGCGTGCTCCCAGCGGCGGCGCGGTGTTGTTGCGTGGGGAGTCGGATCGGGCCGCGTTTCGTGCTTCAAAACCAGACAGGCCATCGATCCACCGGAAAAAATGGATCCCGTTTTGCCGGGTCGCCGAAACGGTTTCTCGATTTCGCAGTAGATCGCTCGAGCTTTGTCCTCCGTTAACCGGATTTCATGCGTCTGCTGGTTGCGTTAATGTAAACCGATCACCCGATTTCGATTAAGGGATCCGGGAAGAGCGGAAACGGCCGAGGGAGAGAGAGAGAGAGAGAGAGAGAGAGAGAGAGAGAGAGAGAGAGAGAGAGCAGAGGAAACGGGAATCGAAGGAAAGTTGTGTGCAAGACGGGGCCAGAAGTAGCAGAGGACTGGTTACGACAAAAGTGCGACGACTCTGCTCCGCCTTCGGGCGTTTCGAGGATAATTTGCATTATTCGCGCGGAAAGTTTCCCCTCGACGCGTTAATGGATCTTCGGGGCTTGAGAATCGGCAGTTCTATTTTCTTTTGCTCTCGTTGCCGACGAATCGCGTCGCATCGGGACGCGTCGTCTCGCCAGATGAGGCTCGAGAAAAATTCGCCTCGGATGACTACGGTTCGTCGAGACTTTAACCCTTTGCACTCCGCTGTCCCCTCTCGTGGGACATCATAATTCTAGCACATCACTCGGATGTCCTTACAACAAACACACTTCTCCTACGATTTAAGTTAAAATGCTTGTGAAACATATTTATAAATTTCGTACATTTTAGTACAATCGTAGAACAACTTGTCGAAAGAAACTGCACCCAGTGCGATCGATGAAACGCATACAATATTGATCTTAAAAGTAGATCGACGCAGCTACCAACCCTTTGCACTCGAAGTCGTTTTAACTGTAAATCTAAATTAATTTTTCTGACTTATGGTGTTTCCATTTTATATGACAAAGTGCATTTTATGCGTATGAAATTTATAGTCTTGCGACTCGTACAGCAGTTAGACTTTTAACAATTTTTTTACGTTTAGACTTTTATAGTGTAAAAGTTATCTTGAAACGCGATGCAACAATTTTAATGCTGCCTCAGAGTCACCATTCGAGTGCAAAGCGTTATGTGGATAAACAATATATAGCTCTCATTCGTTCAAACGGTTAAGGCAGTGTTAACCCTTTGCACTCCGCTGTCTCCTCTCGTGGGACATCGTAATTCTGGCATATCACTCCGCTGTCCCCTCTCGTGGGACATCGTAATTCTATCGTATGCAACTTGTAAGCGACTGCAAGCTTTTTATACTATTAGGTAAACCGAAAAGTAATCAAAATCCTTTTTTTGTTGGCGAAAAACATTTATTTATGAACGAAATCCTACATTTTAATCCTACCTTTAAAAGGTGGTAATCCGACGGCGCGACGATTACCATCATTTCAGATCGTTAAAACATACATTAAGAGGTAAAAGCTTTAACAATGTTGATGAAGTGAAAACGCATTTGGAAAAGTTTTTCAATGCAAAATCGGAGGACTTTTTTAAAAAAGGAATCGAACAACTGCCTACACGCTGGCAAAAGGTGTTAAAAAATGACGAAAATTATTTTCTTGATCGTTTGTTTTTCGCCAACAAAAAGAATTTCGATTACTTTTCTGTTTACCTAATATTAACACGTTGAACGCCGCGTCACCTATATCTGAGTGACGGCTACGTTTCTGCAGTCTTTGTCCAATGAAAGCAGGATTTTGGAGGTAATTTATAGTAATTTTATTTGTAACACAGCTATGACGAGCATAGGCAATATAGGGTAACAATAAAGTGTAAAGTAAACAAAAACAAACATTAAAAATATACTTATACTAATGATAAAATAAAATAATAAAATATAAAATATACTTATACTAATAAATTCTACTTATGTTTAAATCTGTTTTTAAAATATTATAACATTTTATTAGTTACGATGGAATTCGTTAAAACATTGTAAACATAATTGGGGTGACTCTGGACACTCGGGACAATGCGTTATAGTCTTTTGTAAATTTTTCTTGCTTCGTGGTACCGGGAGAAACTCTACCGATTCACGTTGGGCGTTCAACGTGTCAACTATTTCGTTACCGAGAATGAGATACAGTAATATCTCTCGGAAATTACAAATTTCGGGTTGCCGTGAATTTCCCTGTGCTAGTCCTATGCCCATGCAATTTATTGCTACGTCGATGCTAAGGGTCGACGAAGTCGGTCAAACGTGTAATGCGGCACACGACGCGAATTCCTGGAAGATGATACAAAATGGTCTGTTTGGGTGTGAGTCAGGTAAGAAAAACCGCGGAGCTACAAGGTACAATAAATTCTGTCTAATTGACGCTCAGATTGTGCACAGAAATAAACAATTTGCGAAGAGCAGTTACGATTATTCGAGCCATGCGACTCGTTTTTATAGGTGTTGACGATCGATAACTATAAAAACGGGCCGCAAGGCTCGAATAATCGTATCACCTCCTCCCAAATTATCCATTTTTGTGTATCCATTTGAGTGTCAATTAGAGAGAATTTATTTTGGTAGGTACTAGATACGTGACCGTTGAATCGAGACATATGGCCTCCGAATCGCCTACGAATCATGGTAAAAAAATTCGAAATAAAAAAGTAAAGTCATCGTTTTTTTATTCTGGCATTGCTATGAATTCATATTAAAACATTTCTGCAAAAACGAGACCCGAAGACTCGCCACTTAGTATTAGGTCTACCGGAAAGTTCTGTCCGTTTTTTAATTGAAATATAACACGATTTTCATACATTTAATAATATTTATTGTTGAATATACTTTCCATCGTTACCTATGACTTCTTGCCAGCGTGATGGCAACTTGTAAGTGCCATTTTTAAAAAATGATTTACTTTTAGAGGCGAAGAACTCGACTAGTGCTTGGTCGACATCAGCTTCAGGTTTGAATTTTTTTCCTGTAAAAAGTTTTGCAAAGAGAGAAACAAGTGATAATCGGAGGGTGCTAGGTCCGGGGAGTATGGTGGATGCGACAGAATTTGCCAGCCTAGCTCTGCGATTTTCTGACGAGTCGCCAAAGCAGCATGTGGTCCGGCATTATCATCGGTAGCCATGTTTTCACGATCGCGTCTCACTTAATAACGACACGAGACATCTTTGTTTCAGTTTATTTAGGAGAGTACATGTGTGTAAATGCAACGATAAAGAGAGATAGTCGTATATGTCTGAAATCAACACGTGCATATGGATTGAAACTTGAAGTGACACTATCGAACAGAACTTTCCGGTAGACCTAATATTTTCAAATTTGCCAGTTTCAATTCCGATCTTCGAACATTTTTGAGAGAAATTACCGTATCTCGTTATTACTACTTCGATTGTGCGATGCTATGGACGAGATATCTCGCGTCGCAATTTCTATTTTGCGGTGCTATGGACGAGACATCCCGCATTGGAATGTCCATGTTTCAAATATTTCAAATATTTCATACACAATCATCGAATCATCATCGAATTCCTATTCACTAACAATAAATGACAAACAAGAGTATTTCATTTTGTATAATTTTCTGACGAGGCTGGATCTCTGGTCTTATACATCCAGTTCATTCCGACGTCACGTAAATGATTTTATTTTTGCCTAAAGAAAATGATCCGAAGCCATGTCTATACGTACATATAAGGTCTGCAAGTGTGGTCTAAAGTCGGAACACGTAACGCACAATGGCTTGCCACGCTGAGAGCTTCTTTCACTTTGAATAGACGCGAGCTTATGTATCGTCGTTATTGGCTGGTTCCTCGGCAGCATCGATTCTGTGGATCTTGTGGTTCTATTGGAAATAATTGATTTTATTAACCCCTTTGTGCTATAACATCGTGCTAGACTTGTTAGGAAGATTTCGGGTATAATCTATTGAATAATGGTTTCTTGTTAACACTTCGACTTCGCCGTGCTAACAATTTCAAAAATTCCATAAAGTTGAAGTGTTTTATTTAATTAAATCGAAATATTGCAAAGTGAAGTTATATACGACTTCCACGATTTCTCTGCTTTTTCTGCTAATGTAAAACAAAGGAACGAGGAATCATGTTTTTTCTTTCAAGTCTTAAGATTATGGTCTGAACCAAGATAGAGTTGCGATCAAAACGACAGCATTTAAAATGACACTTGAACTGAAATGATCGTGAAAACAGTTTTTGAAAAATGAGGTTTTGAAGAAAACTGGTTTCAAATTTCTCTTGTCGGTTCTATGGAAATATGTACACGTATTTCAACGCATTTCAATATCAAATAAATCGTTTAGAAACAAATTATTTTTTGAAACCCTAAAACCAGAAATGAGAATAAAATGCAATTTTTCTGTTATCAATATTTAACCGTTATAATTACTGTAGGCGGGCATTAAATATAAATTCTTTTCCTCTCTTGTAACAATACTGCAACCTGAATAAAAAATCGCATATAATTAAGGTAATTTAGTCATGGCGACAAAAAACTGCACAATTATGACTAATTATGGTATTTACTCCTTGAACTATTTCAATGAAAATATATATAAATTGATATTACCAAAAATGTAAGAACTATTTTACAGAGATCGTAATGTCGTACAAATTGATTTGCGTTAATCGTAATCTCGGCAAATACAATAAATTTTCCCTAATTCTCCTTCAGCTTTCGAACAAAAATGGACAATTTGGCAAATGGAGATAAAATCGTTTGAGCCTGGCACTTCGTTTTTATAATTGTTGACGATCGGCAACTATAAACATGCGCCGCGAGACTCGAATAATCATATCTCCTCTTTCCAAATCGTACGTAATTCCAATTTGAAATGATGCAGATGAAACAGTAGCATTTATTTATCCACCGGTATGCGATTGCCCTTTTACCCTGTGACCAAAGGGCACTGTTTTCGTTCACGTCGCGGGAAACTCGTTATGATCCGACACACTGTTCCGACGTTTACGAGGGGACAGTGCTTTGCTCCAGGAATTTCAGAATAATTACGTCGTATCAGGTCATATTAGGCACAGCATATTGCGTGTATACACCTACATTAATAATAGCAATAATTGCGACTATTATAATGTCAGCCGAACTCGGACATAGAAAGCAATATTTAACTAATGCAATTGTTACGGATGATACTAATAACGGAAATGGATATCATAATAACAATAATGATGATGAAATTATTGTCGACCTCATTCATAATAGAATTGGGATGTTCGACATGTGAATTCATACAAAAACATAATTAATTTCTGCCTCGGCGGATATAGCAAAACTAGAAATAACAGGCCACATATTTTTGCATGGAAGTTAAACAAATTATTAGATTTGAGAAGAGAATATTTGGTTCAAATTGAACTGTTATTATACAAGATCACATATAATTTCGAAGAACAGCGCTAACAAAAAGAACGAATTAGCATTAAAAAGTCGTTCCTTATATTTTCTAATATTTGATACCTTTTTTAAGACGTGAAAAGATCACAGTATAGGTGTACACTTTGTTTATAAATAATCGCATATAGAAGAGAGAGAGAGAGAGAGAGAGAGAGAGAGAGAGAGAGAGAGAATCTAACAGCTTCTCCAATATATTTATTACATCGATTGTATTTTCCTCGGTTATTATACAGATTATCGCGTCATCGGATTAATTATCTATCGATACACACGATATCAACGTGCTATGTCCAATAAAGAAAATTCATTGTGCAACCAGTTAATTACACACATTTAGCACAATGAAAGTACACGGGTATACGGTGCCTTTCATAAAAGTCTCGGTCAGCTCTCCAATTATTTTTAATTATTCTAGAATGTCGTTACAGTCTTCAGAGATCGGACGCATCCCACGCCGACACTGCCATTGACCGCGGGCAGGTGTACCGGTAATATTAAATGACTTGATCGTTACAATCGGAAGAAGACCTCCCAGGTGTGTATAAATATAATGAAGGCGGACCGATGAGCACGCCGGATAACAGGCCGTATAATAACACTAATGGGATTTTTATCTGTAATTGGATTAGACTAGCGAGGAAATTCGGGGCGTTCGTCATTAGAATATCTCTATTAACCCTTAGCACTCCGCACCATTCTGAACGTTGGCTAGCAGCTACTCGGCGCCACTTTTCGGCAGAAACGGGAATTTACAGACCATCGTATTATTTAGTATAGTTTTGGAACTAACTAACATATTACAATGATATTGGACTTATATGAATTTGGCTGAAATCGAGAAATTTGCAAAAGAATCAATATTTTATTTTTTATAATTTTGTTATTGTTTGTTTTATAATTTTGTTTCGTTGTTGTAATCGCTATCTATGCGAACTCTTTCTCTCGTCGCCTTGTTGCTTGGACGATATCGCTATCGCTGCTATTAAAACGATGGACTAACTGTAGAAGAAAACCTTCTGCATATCTGTAGTAACATTTCTGTGTAACATTTCTAACATATCTGTATAAACGTCTATCCAGAGCTCATCTTCGCTACTACTTGTGTCATGAGACTCATTCGTGTTTGAACGTTTTGCCATTGTTCTAATAAAAAATACGAATAAATACATAGGTTGAAAATTTCTAATTGTTATTACTAACTCGCAAGATGATATTTACCAAAAAAAACTTTTACCAAACAGTTTATTTACCAAGAGAAGAATCACTTTTCCGATTTTCTCACTCGTTAGATCTATCTATACCGCTCGACGCTTCAAACCAGACCGAGTTCAGCTTTGAAAATCTTTTCCTCCAGATTTTATGATTATAAATCTCACTATACAGTGCGTGCTATGTTCGCATACCGATCTTTCTTCTACAAACTTGCCTTATCGCTCTTTTCAAGTGGCGTCTTCGAAGTGCTCGGACCGTCGTGAGCACGCCTCTCACGTTCTCGTCAAAACCCGCTGACATTTCTTGTATATACTTAGTAATTTTACCATATTTTGATTTTATTTCTTGTGCCATTTCAAGAAAAAATTTCAGGGAAACGTGCGTGTCTGAAAAAGTTGCGCTGAAATAACTGAATTCCGCGTAATCACTAATAAACTTGAATGTCCCGCGAGAGAGGACACCCGAGTGATATGCTAGAATTACGATGTCCCACGAGAGGGGACAGCGGAGTGCAAAGGGTTAACTTTTGGAATCGCGTAATTAGGTCAAAAGTGACATAGGGTGCGACCACTTTGGCAGAGAAACAGAGGAGAGAGAGAGAGAGAGAGAGAGAGACAGAGCGAAAGAGAGTGAGAGAGAGAGAGAGAGAGCGAAAGAGAGTGAGAGAGAGAGAGAGAGAGAGAGAGAGAGAGCGAAAGAGAGAGAGAGAGATAGAGAGAGACAGAGCGAAAGAGAGGTAGAGAGAGAGCGAAAGAGAGAGAGAGAGAGAGACAGAGAGAGAGAGAGAGACAGAGGCAGACAGACAGACAGGCGGAGAGGCAGATAGTGTGCTTCGCATGTTCTAGTTAGTTTTTATATTAAAACTTTTATCAAAGCGTCGCGTCGTGTTGTGTTTTCGCTGTATCGGATTTCGAGAACGTTCTTATGTCAGGGAATGTTTTGCGAAAGTTGCTTCGCGTTGGGAGAGCCCGTGGCAAAAAGCATCAAGGTATATTACCGCTGTATAGCAAATTTTAAATGCATCCTGCAAAATTACTATTGAACACGTAGCATCGAAGTACGCGGAGATGTGTTTTAAACTGTTTTCCTAAAGTTTCATTCGATTTCGTTTTGTTTAAATAAAATGGTACGGTAGAAGAAGAGTACGGTGGAACTACAGTTATCCAAGATAGTCGACGAATGACGGTGTTCGCCTAAAAGAATTCATGCATGTTAGTTAGAGCGAGTAAAGTTTTTGTAATTTTTACAACAAATCGTGTTATATATGGATCATGTTAGATTTAATTGTGTAGCTGCATCGTTTCTGCATAGCAGAGAATTTTTATGCACACGGTTTGGATCATCGAAGCTCTGTTTTATTAAACAATTTTCTTTCACAAGTGACTGCTGTGAAGGGAAACGGAGTCCAGGAAATTTGTTGAAATGGATGTTGATCTTTTTTATTGTCTATTTGACGTTACGGAATTAGTTTGCTTCTGTTACCACCGTTTAGTTATTTACAACTGTGTCTTATCGTTTGGTAAGTGATAATACTGTTTTATAATTTAGTTAGTGGCAACACTGTTTTATCATTTGGCGAGCGATAACATGGTTTGGTATTCAGTTTAATAAGTAATTTCATTTAAATGAACAAATATATTATTGTACCATTTTACTTCTCTGATCTTCATTTGATCAATAACAACTTCGATATTATTTATTTCAAACGTACGTAAATAACCTATATAAGATTTTAGTAGAAACATGTTTCTTGAAAATTGAGAGACTAGTTAATTAAACAATGTCTAAACAAATCTTTGCATAAATTGCAATTGGTTGAGACGACAGGTAGATAAAAGAATGATGTTTTGTAACTTTTTAATTTCTAATTCTTAACTAATTCACTTAATAATTAACTCCATTCGCACCGAATAAACATGACCGAATGATTTTCACACAGCTACGTAAGATTTCAGTGGTAAAATGATTCCTGTAAATTTTCGTAAAAAAATTGTTCGTAGCCGACAGACAAATGGTTGGAATCGGACGGTTTCGTTAAAAAAGTATCACGTTTAGTCGATCGATTGCGTTTGCGTTATATCGTGTTATTATTATCGCTGCCATTACTATCAGTTAATCGGAAAAAGAGAGAGAGAGAGAGAGAGGACGAAAAGTTGAATTGACCGTTCAGCTCCGCGTAAATTATTGGTAAAAATAAACGAGCGATTTCACGATGTAATCAGCGCGAATTCGGCTGTGAAGTGCCGCGTAAAATTTCTCGTTTCTGTGTAACGGTAACAGGAAATGAACGGAAATTGTAATTAAGTGTTAATGAATCGTTAGAACCGGAATATTAAGCCCGGATAAGGTGTCGAGGTTCCTGGCCGAACTATTTGTTGGATGCGTTGCGAATACAAGCGCGCGTCAGCATTATGGCGAGGAAAGCCCGCTCGATTGTTCCATAGAGCAAATGAACGTGCTTAACGAATAATGAAAAATTATCTATGGTTATTCGGTAAATCGGACATTTCAATTTTCAATTTAGTAATCATACATCGAGACAATTTTCATTTCGTTCTTTATCTCGGCCGATTTGATTTTCCTGTTTACTCGACAATTTTCGAATGTAAATATCGACGGAATTTCACTTCGACCTGTTTAATTTAAAAATAAAGATAAAAATAAAGATAAAAATAACAATAAAAATAAGATTGAAATTGAAATTGGAATTGAAATTGAAATTGAAATTGAAATTGAAATTGAAATTGGAATTGGAATTGGAATTGGAATTGGAATTGGAATTGGAATTGGAATTGGAATTGGAATTGGAATTGGAATTGGAATTGGAATTGGAATTGGAATTGGAATTGGAATTGGAATTGGAATTGGAATTGGAATTGGAATAGAATTGGAATTGGAATTGGAATTGGAATTGGAATTGGAATTGGAATTGGAATTAAAATTAAAATTGAAATTAAATTAAAATTAAAATGCTTAGATGTAACTTTTTACGCGTGTTAGTGGGAGCTTGCAAAATGAGCGATAAATTTCAATAAACTGGTGGCGATATATTAATTCACATTTTATTTCGCCGTGTTCATGATTTTATTCGAACCGATAATGACAGTTTGAGTGTTTGATGATTTGGAAACTTTGAATAATACGTGTGGGATGAGCAATTTCAAGCACTTAAATGGTATTTAGCTTATTGTCGGGCATGTTGCTAATTACGGCTATTCACATTACTTTCTAAACATTAGGAAGAATGTGGTATTATCCGGTTTCCATAATGAACGGAGGATAATCCGATTAATGATAAACAGATCATACCGTATTATCGACTATGTTCGTAACAAGTATAAACAGACCGTAATAAACATGGTGAATGATCCGAAATTATACATATATCCTGCCATAGGTTCTGTACACTTTCAGTTCTCATCAAATTCATCGTCCTCGTCAAATTGATTATTCTCATTAATTTTCCACGAATTGAGTCATTTAAGGGTACACTAGAGATTCGCTTATCCGAACATTTATTTTTACAATATCCTAGTACTGGTTGTCCGGAAAGTTCGTGCCGATTTTTATAAATTATATATATAATTATTATATATATTATTATATATTTATTATAAATTATATAGGTACCATTCTGTTCCACAACCTTTCTCCATCTTTCATGCAGCTTGAGAATTCCGTCCTTCCAGAACCTTTCAGGTTTTTCGGCAAAAGATTTGTCCAAATGGGTTTTTATCTCAACCAAAGAGTTGACATTTTTTCCATTAAGGGAATTTTTGTAATGATCGGAAAAGGTGGAAATCCGAAGGCGCAAGGTCTGGCGAATACGGTGGATGGGGTAAAACATCCCAACCAAACTCCAACAATTTTTGCCGAGTTCTCAAAGACACACGAGGTCGCGCATTGTCCTGATGAAACACGACGCCCTTCCGATTCGCAATTTTTGGACGTTTTTGTTCGATCGATGTCTTCAATTTATCTAATTGAGAGCGATACTTTGCCGAATCTATTGTTTCATTATATGGTAAAAGCTCATAATATAGGACTCCTTTCCAATCCCACCAGATACAGAGCATTACCTTCTTCGAATGAAGACCGGCTTTTGGGGTGACTAAGGGTGGTTCGTCACGCTTTCCCCAGGACCTTTTACGCTGAACATTTTTATAAATTATCCATTTTTCATCCCCCGTCACTAATTGCTTCAGAAATGGCGTCTCTTCGTTGCGCTTGTAAAGCAAGTCGCAAATGAAGATGCGGTCCAACAGATTTTTCTCCGTTAAATCGTGCGGAACCCATACATCAAGACGGTTTACATAGCCAAGCTTCACAGTATGATCGTGGATGGTTGATTTCGATTTATTTAGCATTCCTGCTAATTGACGTAACGTTGAGCGTGGGTTATTCTCGATTTCTGTTCTAATCATATCTTCGTCCGTGGTGGACGGCCTACCTGGGCGTTCTTGATCTTCGAGGTCGAAATTTCCAGCTTTAAACCGAGCAAACCACTTCCGCACAGTTCCCTCGGCTACAGCATCCTCGCCATAAACAGCGCGTATCTCATTTGCCGCTTGTGTGGCATTTTTGCCCTTTCGGAAAAAGAAAAGCATCAAGTGCCTATAATGCACCTTATTTGCCACCATATTCTAAGGCGTACAAAACTGATAAGAATTAACGAATCGTAACCAAACTTTTTTCCAAATATGGCTGAAGTTATCTCTTTTAGAATATGTACATATGTCATTTGTTTTCAATAATTGTGATATATTCGGTCAGGTCTTTCACGCTACCTACCGAAAATCGGCACGAACTTTCCAAACGTTTTGCTATCTGATCATTCTGTTATACACCAACCAAGTAGACTTACCACGTAAAACTCAGAACGAAACAAAAGAAAATCGTATTTCGGTTCTATTATTCTCCCAGCAACTCGGTATCATATTTACCTAATACGAACTTTATTTTGCATAAAAATCCGCAGAGAACTCGTAAATACCTCTCAAAGCTCGTAGCCAGTATCCCTCATCCCGAGCAGAATTTTATAGTTCCGTCTATCCGTTCCACGCTAACACTCGTTACCCGCTGTTATAACCGTGGAACGTGCTCCCTTAAACTTCTCACAGCCGATATAAACTCCGGAAGATTTGACCTGGTGTTTCACTCTTCTCGTACGCGGTCTGTCAAAGTGGACAGTGTTTTACTGCTCCGCCGAAGAAGGAATTCGCTGCGAAGCGAGCCAGGACGAAACAGGAAGAGGCAGGGCATGGAATAAAAACGGTTATGGTGAACCGGGAAGGTCTCTCATAACTGTTATAAGTAGACTATGAATCTTTGTGGAAAATAAAAATTGTTTGCGTCAATTCCAAAATGTGGAATGGAGCCGAGTACCACATTTTCTCACTTTTAAATAATTTTCACATTTTGACCGCTGCATTCAATTTGTCCAGTTGCTAACATTCACGGATAATAAAAAATAACACAATAATAATAATAATAATTTTATAATATAACATTTACGGATATCATAAAAATGGGAGTGAGAGGCATCTATAACTGAAATCGGCAATTACTTAGTTGCCAACCCAATAGTTCGAAACAGTTATTCTCAGAAGCTTCTCGATCGACGAGCGAGGACGAGGCAGGGCGAGAGGTGATCGAGCTGAACGCGTCGGCGGCTATCAGTCTGAACTAGGAGAGATCGCGAGCAATTCGTTTCCATCGGTGGAGGTACTCCAGGACGATCGTGTCTCGGAACGATTCGTCACCGCGTCACACCGGCTCACGTCAGAATCACTGTTCCCCGATGGACCATGGCCGCCGTCATTAATCTAGCCATCGTTGTCGTTGTCGTTGTCGTTGTCGTTGTCGTCGACGGGACCGCACCAGCGAGCCGCGATCGTTACCGCTGGCCCTATCGACGGCTATACAACGCCGCTGTATGACGTCGCGGAAAACACGATCCTTTCCCTCTGTTCGGTCCTCTTTGCCCTGAACCGTCCTCTTCCGCCGCCCGTTGATCGGCCTATTCGTTAACGACGTAATTAACTGGTCGCCCTAATTGCCGTCGCCCGGAGCACCAGGCGTCAGCGCCAGCACCGGCTCTGCAACCAGTTCGTCTCCTAAGCGACCGGCAGTTCAGAAACTCGGATGAATGCGAGCCTCGAAGAAACCGAATTGCACCGGTCCTGGAGCCTTCCAGCCTCCATTCACCATCGGCGATCCTCCTCTGTCCGTCCCTGTCTGTCTTTCCGGGATTTCTATCGCTCTGATATTTCATTATCAGAGAATCTATCCTCCTGGCCGTTGACGGTCTCCTTTTGCTCAGCCGTCTTCGATATTTCATTATTGGGAAACCTACTTCGTCGTGATTAAGGCCATCCACCCCGCTCGGCTGTTTAGGGATCGAACCAACTTCCGTCCCAGGCTTATCGATTTCATCGTCTAGATTGCGATCGGCTAATTATTTATTGCTTTGAACTATTCATCCACCTCCGGCGACGCTGCTGCCAGCCACTCGACGACGCGCCGTTCCAAGAGGATTTAACGGCGAGTCTCTGATTCGCGAATATCAGTTCACGTTTATGAAAACTGTTTATGGCCTATGGTCTTCCGAACGGTTCAAAGTAAACTGTTCAACAAAATTATAGCATGGACACAAATTTTCCATAAAAAATTCAGCTGACGATAACTCCGCGAAAAGATCATCGTAGGATGACGATTTCTTGGAATCTCTACTTTAACACAACGTTTTCCGATTTCAAGTTGGATGCACCCTCACCACTGTAGCCCTTTAACCTTTTAGGCACGACGCGCCACTATAGTGGCTTTCGCGGATGTCATCTCTCTGGACGACGCACCACTATAGTGGCTTGCTCATCGTTTGAATCAAATAATCGTCTTCATACGCATTGTTTCGCGCTTCTTTTGTCTTCGCATCGATTTACAACAGTCTACAGGGTGTCCCAAAAATGTCTCGCAATCCGGAAATGGCGGGTTCCTCGGATCATTTGAAGCAACTTCTTCCTTTACAAAAATGTTCTCCGAGGCACCGTTAACGAGTTATTAACGAAAAACAGTGACCAATAAGAATCGAGTACGGCTGACGCGAGGCGGTCCAGCCAACCAGCGCGCGAAGCCCAGTTCCGCTCGTTGGCTCGATCGCCTCGCGCCAGCCGAGCTCGCCTCTCATTGGTCACTGTTTTTCGTTAATAACTCGTTAACGGTGCCTCGCGCAGAATTCAGCCGTACCTAAAAGGTTAAATGCTAGGCGATGTTTGTTACATTGAAAATTGTCAATTCTTTCATGAAATATACGGACTGTGTACAATTTCTTTTGTCGAATATGCCGTTTTCAGTAGAATGAAGTTCGATCATTCTCCTTTAATCTAAGAAAAAGAAACGTGGCTGCGATTTTTTTGGAGCATTTTGAAGCACTGCGTAATGGATAAGCAAATATTTGGTCGAAAAACGTGAAATTTGACAGAAATTTTCAATATCGAAAATCGTTCATCCCTCGTTTTCTATAATTTTCCGTTGTTCCAGATCATTTTCAGTTGAATTTTAAAAATGTATCGCCAGTTCGACGATTTCGACACGAAACTGGTCATTTTTCGCCACCGCGCGCCGCGTGTGCTTAGAGGGAAACCCTAATGTCGGCGAAGCAGGTTCAATGGGAGTTTGAAAGTGTAATGAAGCTGTTACGAGGGGCGCGAGTGACGAGGTTTGTTTGTACGGAAAATGGTAGTCAATTTGTTAGTGGATGCACGGACGAACCTGACGCGAAGTCAGGGAGCCGTTAGGATATTGGGTGGATTCGTGGACGAGCCAGATGCGAAATCGGGGAGTCTGCTCTGCTAGAAAGTGAACGGCCAGATGAACCTGACGAGAGGTCGGGGAGCTACTGGGAAGGGTTGCTAGAGAATCGTAGACGATCCCGATGCGAAATAGAGGAGCTGTTTGCAAGCTGGGTAACGGACAGGCGAACCTGACGCGAAAGCTGGGAGCTGTTGGGCACGATTGAACCTCAGGCGAAATCGGAGAGCACATGAACGAGTTGCTTTTGGATTGTTACAATGAGCGAACGGCTCTGACGCGGGATCAAATAGCCATGGGGAGTGCTAGCAATAGTTTCTCTGGCTCGATGTTATTATTTCATTGGTACCGTTCGAGTGATAAGCTTGCATTTCGATAATTGGACCGTTTATTTTGAAAGTGATGCAAGTCCGCTTTCTTTCGTTTCGAGAAAATTTAATGTTAGCAGATCTGACAATTTAAAAATATAGGTTAATTATGTGATGTCTGGGAATGTTTGTACTAACTTATCAATATGTAATTTGATTATATCAATTTCTTTTAGGTGAATTTAACTAAAATAATATAGAATTTTTAGGCTGCAAATGGACTCTTACACCACTTTCATAATTAGTCAAGTGTAAATATCATTTAATTTCAATTTTGAAATGACAAATATCACTTCCTTTTTTTGCTGGAATGAATTTTCCTTTTTTTGTAAAGTACTCTTGTTCGGCATTTCGCTTAATTTTGTTTATTCGTTGCGTATATTTTCCTTTATTTTCTTTTGCAGAATCCAAGTTCTCAGTAACAATATCCTCATCCGATGATCTCTATAATTCTTCTTTTCTTTTTACGCTTCATTAATTTGTTTTTCATAGTGGAATTATCTTCATCCTCCGATTCTAAGATTATTCTTTTGTTTATATTCATGGGTCTTATTTCTGTGTAAATTTATTTAAAATAAAATAAAATAAATATTTTCAATTGTCATAAAATAACATTGATTTACTATTTCTTCTTACCTGTATCACTATCTGATGTGAATATGAAATTATCCATTGTTGTTATACCGTTAATTAGCAAAACTTCTCTCGAACAAATCTCAATAGTTCTCAACTTATCGATTGCAAATTTTTAAAAAATGAAAAGATACCGTTCAATTGTAATTAGTGTTACCATTAACTCGATTTTTTGGAAAAAGTGACTCTTATGCCACTTTCAAAATAAACGGCTCACATATGAACGCTATTTCGTTCGTTTTTGTCTGAACCAAATTCTGATTTCTTGTTGGCAATATTTAGACACTTAAGTGAACGTAGATACACGGTAAATATGAATTGTTCTCTTTACTTCTTAGGAATTATTACAATCGAAAAACTTCTAATAGGTTAGGTTGTTACGAATTTTCTAATATGCAAGCTCGTTATTCTGGCATATGGAAATGCATTTTTCAGTCCACTACAACATCCAGTAAACAGAAACAAATATTTTCAGCAGAAAATTTACGGTAACTTTGAACGGAAACATAACAAACATATTTATCACAAAATATTAACACTAAGTTCGCGGAACCCGTCGAAATAACGGGTCTCTAATTTTTTTAATTTACGATTATTCAGATTATAATGATACATTTGTGAGTTATTTGTTCGATATATTTGTTAGTTGCGTCAAATATTAGAAATCAGAGTAAATGTCTTATTGTTCCTTTTATGAATTAATATAAAACAGCTGCCTTCAGTGCTTTGTAAATCTAGTGTTAAATACCAAACAAACAAATTAAATATAGTGGAAAAAATGAACGATCAAACGATTTTTCTTTTATTATAATTCCCATGCGAAAAACATTTAAATTGTGTTACAAATATTTGTCATAACACTAAAAACAATAGGGACATTTAGGTGGCCTCCTACAGTTAGGACACCCTGTATAAAATTAACTTATATTTTTCTTCCGACTACCTGTATTTAGTACTTTCATTTTATCGTTTAAGTAATGACGCCGAAGTACCGTCTTTCACTATCCTGTATTAAAAATAATTTGTTTATAATATCTCGTAACTTGCAAATGGTTTATTGCTAATTTAGCACTGGATTTTTTACTCTGCACACCTATGGAGCATTGTTCAGTTTACTGTTTTTAATTTGTTCAGCCAAGAGTTCCGTCCCCCCCGCGGCTCATACAAAAACACATAATCCATAGATGTATAATAATTGCTTGGCATACCACAAAGCACATATTCTCGAGAAGTAGGGACACTGAGCAGCTCGGTACGCTGGAATTCAGAGATAAGCACCCATACCAGCCCGCCCCGTGCACTATACTTATGTGGGAGTGCATGCCTTTTGCCAGGACCCGCCCTAAAAGCATTTTAATTGGCGTTAAGATATTCCCGCTTTTGACTTTATGAATTCAACGAGAACTTCGAAGGGGAAATCAGTTTTCCTTAGCCAAATTCCCGTTATTAAGAGCGACGGTAATTGGAATGCTTTGCTCAGCTCGGTATATGTTGAACAACTTTTTCTTGTAGAGTAATTGCAGATAACATCGCGCGCATTGATCACGCGAAGCTCGGAAGAGTAATCAAATATTCATTGTTACTTTTAGTTTTTATAGTGTGTAGAACTTTTCCAAACAAATAAATATGTTAAAGGCTAATTAAATGATACTTTTGCGTTTACAAGTTCTTTTATTTCAGCGTTTGCATGACTAGATATGTTTGTTCTAGAACGCATTGAAATTGTTATTGCGTGGAAACGGTGGTAATTCATTTTGCTTGAGCCGAAAAAAGTAAACAAAATACAAAACTGTAAAGATAGTAAATAAGAAGTTCTAAAATATTATTATATTTTATACGGTTCATTAAATCGATCACTAGAAGAGATACAGTTTCATATAACTTGTGTTTCTTACAATTTGGACATTTTTACTTTGCACAAAGATCCACGATCTAGATATTATTGTATCAGAGAGCGTATGAACACGTCGAAGTTCGTAAAAGTTGTCTGTTGTCGTCGAAACGAAAAATCATTGTTGGTCAATGCAACAAAGGTGTGCTTGCAGGGCATCGATAAACAGCCAGGATCGAATCAAGTAAGACACTCATTGTCAGGTCGATCGAACATGGTTTCCGTCTGCACGGAGACGCGTCCGATTGACCGTGTCAATCAGTACTATCTCACAGTCAGCATACCATCAATCCAGAGTACTCTCGTCACAAATCGGTTACTCACAATCAGTTGGGACATTAAGTTGTTTAGTACAGTGCCGGACAAAATGATAGGACGTTTGATATTTTTGAATCTTTCGCATAATATAGTGAACTATATGTACATTGTAACAAGTATTATTGTAGTATTTGACGCAACTAACAAATATATCGAACAAATAACTCACAAATGTATCATTATAATCTGAATAATCGTAAATTAAAAAAATTAGAGACCCGTTATTTCGACGGGTTCCGCGAACTTAGTGTTAATATTTTGTGATAAATATGTTTGTTATGTTTCCGTTCAAAGTTACCGTAAATTTTCTGCTGAAAATATTTGTTTCTGTTTACTGGATCTTGTAGTGGACTGAAAAATGCATTTCCATATGCCAGAATAACGAGCTTGCATATTAGAAAATTCGTAACAACCTAACCTATTAGAAGTTTTTCGATTGTAATAATTTCTAAGAAGTAAAAAGAACAATTCATATTTACCGTGTATCCACGTTCACTTAAGTGTCTAAATATTGCCAACAAGAAATCAGAATTTGGTTCAGACAAAAACGAACGAAATAGCGTTCATATGTGAGCCGTTTATTTTGAAATTGGCATAAGTCACTTTTTCAAAAAAATCGAGTTAATGGTAACACTAATTACAATCGAACGTTATCTTTTTATTTTACAAAAATTTCCAATCGATAAGTTGAGAACTATTGAGATTTGTTCGAGAGAAGTTTTGTTAATTAACGGTATAACAAACATGTTTATTTTAAAAGTGGCGTAAGTCGCTGTACTCGGGAAATTCATTGCGGGGCTTAGTGTAAAAGAAATAGAAACGTGTGATAAGTGTGTGTGAAGTATTGTTTCGAATTATTTTCAGTATTTTTAAAAAAGTTGTGATCACTGGACTTATTTTTATAAGTGCGAAAGAATAGTGCAGTTTTGTAAATTATATTATAGCGATGTGGCGGCTGCCTCCAGACCCGCCAGCAGATGGCTATAAAATGTTTTATAAACTAACTTTAGATGAAAAAGATGAATTTCTAACTTTGGATTTGTCAGCAAAAAGAGGAAGACCTAGGCGTTATTCACAAATAGAGATGGATCCGTTATACGCTGAATCTCGTCCTGTTTCTTCAGCAAAATACAAAGATATGAGAAAACGATTGATTCAATAATACTATCTTAAACAATAAAAAGAAGCAATAATTCATCTAACAACATGGTGTCCGAATAATAATGTGAGTCACTATATATGCGAATGAAAAGCAATACAAAGATGTCAAAGAATTAAAAGACAGTATTATTAAAAATTGGAGTCTCTTAAAACGAAAACGTATTAAAAAATTATATAAGTCAATTCCTAAGCGTTTATTAAATGTTGTACAACAAAAAGGTGACCTCACTAAATATTAATATAGCGTTCAATAAAATATTTTTTTTAAACAATTGCTTCTTTTTAGTAATGTCCTATCATTTTGTCCGATTATAAAAGCAGCACATTTTTACATTATTTTCTTTAACTCTTTTCGTGCGTGAGATACAAGCTCAAGGTTTATTATACTCATCTCTAGGAACATATCTAATACATAAGATGTGTAAAATGTACGCATATTTTATTATATTAAATTGACTCGACTCCTTAGTTAGCGAAGATAAGAACTTCAAGGACATAATTAAACCGCAGCTGCAGAAACAAAAAATGCGAAAACGTGCACCATTCGTTTTAACGTATGAGTATCGAACTGCGTGCGAAAACAATAGGATATTCGTTTCTTAATATAAAGCATCGGGCTACATGTCTTAAAAACTTCTACTGCCTGCGCCGACCATCGTGTTTTCGAAACGGAAACAGTTTTGAACGAGCACAGAGAAATGTTTTACCATGGAATTCCCTAATTTCACGAACGTTACAATGGACGAAATGTAGAGAACGTGTCGGGAAATTTCTCTGTTGGCCATTGCATTGTGGAATACGAGCAACCGTGTTATTAGAAAAGAAGAACATAATTACAGGCAGCTCTTCTGTAATGTGTGAAATTAATTACCTAACATTCTTGGACTTTATAGAAATGAGATTTGTTTCAATATATCATATTATATTATATTTCAATGTATTATATTGGCCACGTGTTATTCATGTGACACGTTTAGATATGCTTTTATTTAAAACTTGAATTTCTGGAAACTTGTTTTGACGAACATGTTTTCCAAAGTTAAAGCTTCTTGCATCTCAGAGGTAATGGGAATTAAAGTTCGAATTATTCGAAATTATAGAAAGATAATTTAACTTTGGAAATGGTGAAATCATCTTAAGAAATGTATCTCCTATTTATACAACTATCTTGATGCAATTACGTTACGTATGAACAAAACTACGATCACGTTCGCTCGACAATTCGGCGTATGATCAATAAACATATTAAATAAAAATCACATAGATTACAGATGCCAATGCAAGGAAAATAAATAAATAAAATAAGATACAGCGTTTGATTTGCGATACAAAATGTACCAAATTGAGTGTAATAGTAAGCATGATTAATGCACACAATTTAAAAGATAATACATATTCGATAAACGTATTAAATAATAAAATGTTGCTCATTTAAGAAAAATAAATAAATAAATAAATAAACTAAGTGCCAAATAGAGTACGATAATAAACAATAGAAAACAGACGATTAAAAGGTAGCAGGACGGCTTTAAAATCAAATTAACTATTCGACAATCTAGTCACAAATAAAAAAGCTGACACAATTCTGACCTCCTCCGGTACAGGTTTCCACAGTCATAATTTAATTGCAGGAGATTCGTGAAGAGGAACACGAGTTTGGGCTTCGCGGTAAATTTCTTAAATCGGGAGCAAGAAAAACGTGGTCTATCCACGGCCCGTTAATAATCTTATCTCGTTCCTCTGGTCCCTTCGCCAGGACTGTTTCATACACAAGACTGGCATGATGTCGCGGAAATTAACGCTAATAGCTACACGTACTATCTCGTCCGCCTCTCTTTCCCCGAGGCTTCACATTCTCAGCCAGTTCCTTCGTTCTTGCTATGTAAATGCGCCGTGATTAGCAATTAGCTGTAACAAGCCTACATCCTTCCTCATATACATATCTCGCGACGCATCGGGCTGCTTATCCACGGTATTACGAATTTTAAATGATACCAGCCAGAATGTAATCCGCGCAAGATCTCGGCGAAGGAACGCGTGCGCCCCGAGATCTACGATAATTGTGGATTAGATTCACTCGCTGCCGCGGGAAAATTCGTTGATCTTGGCGACACACCTAACGAAGGATCCCACCATTTGCGTGGACAAACGAGAACACCGTGACGGAGGACAAGTTTTTGCTGCGTCCCGGAATATGGAACCGTATTCTTGGCCATCGTCGCAATGGTCGAAAGCTTTTTGACGAAGGAGATTGCAGTTTCATATTTTCAACGGCTCGACGTTCATTTTATTTATAATTTAACCGTTAACTCATAGCACTCCGAACCATTCTGATTATAGTATGTATGTTATTGTAGATTATTCTATGGTGCATGAATTTAATACGTACGTACGTAATTCATATTTAATATGAATTTACTCCATCGAGCAAGAAAACGAATCTAATTTACTCAGTAAATGAATTTACTCGATTCATTAAGTGACTCTACTTATTAGCGAAATGAATTTATTCTACTTATTAACAAAGTAAACGTAATCTACCTGCTAACAAAGCGGATGTACTCTAGTTACTAATAAAATGTTACTAATAAAAACTTAATATGTTTAGTCACAGAGTGAATTTACATTAACAAAATGAACGAATCTGAATGAATCTACTCTACAATAACAAAATTACTCTGTCCTACTTAGTTAACAAAGTGCAATTAATCTGTTTAGTCACAAAATAGAATTTACATTGCTTAATAACAAAATGGATATGCTCTGCTCAATAACCAAATTAATCTGCTCTACTCGGTAATAAAAATAAAAAGATGAATGTAGTCTACCCAGTAACGAGATGAAATTCGGTTTATTTTTAATGGAAAAAGACTTTAATTTCGCAGACTTAGACAATTAGTTTAATCACAGTTCTATTGCGTGTTTCAGTTCTAGCTTGAAACGTAATTTTCCCACAGTGCTAACGCGTGACGGTATATGAACCGTGTTTTGTGTACAACAACAATGAGAATGGGATCTATAGCTACTGTCACTCGCGGACGGAGCAATTGCAGCAGCGCGAAACAAACTTTGACATTTGTCAACTGTATAGATTTCACTTGGTAAACAGATTTAATACGCGACCATTTGAGCATGAGTTTTTCCAGCAGGCCGCCACAAGCCAATGTTCTCGCATGATGCGCCAGTGGCCTGGTTTTAAAAAGGCCTGCCAGTCGCGACGCGTCGCCGTTATCGACGTGCCTTTAGCTATTTATATTTCAATAGTTTATCATTTTTCATCGCAGTTTATTAATAATTTATCGTGACATGAAATTCATAACTATAGCAGAGCCTGTCTCGTTTTAATCGAACATCGTGTGGCACGATGCTTTGAAAGCAACCGGGTTCGTCGATCTTCGAAAAATCTCAAATTATATTAACGTTTTACTTTTATTATTACAGTTTTTTGAATGAATTTCTTGTTATTTAACATGGCAAATTCTGTCGCATCCGCCATACTCCCCAGACCTAGCACCCTCCGATTATCACTTGTTTCTCTCTTTGCAAAACTTTTTACAGGAAAAAAAATTCAAAACCGAAGCTGATGTCAACCAAGCACTAGTCGAGTTCTTCGCCTCTACATATATACACATATACGACTATCTCTCTTTATCATTGCATTTACACACATGTACTCTCCTAAATAAACTTGGAATATTCTTCCATATTTCCACAATCTTAACTTTTGCGTCTGCCATACTGCTAAATCTACAATCAATCTTCGGCTCTAAAAATAAATCATTTTTAAAAAATGACATTCACAAGTTGCCATCGCGCTGGCAAGAAGTCATAAGTAACGATGGAAAGTATATTCTAGAATAAATATTATTAAATGTATGAAAATTGTGTTATATTTCAATTCAAAAACGGACAGAACTTTCCGGTAGACCTAATAGTTTGAACGTGCCGAATAAAGGAACAGCGGCGTGTGGGTGTGTCAATTTTGAACAGGAATTTTTTAGATATTCCCGGATAGAGAGGAGGAGGCAATAAAAAACAGTTATATTCTGCAATCGACTGTCTATTTCTGTTGTCTTCCGTTTTGTCACGTATAACGGGTGCCCGAGCATGGTCCGTGGCGTATGGTTTTTGTTCATTCTATTTTCAATTACAATTCTTCGGACGGGCAATAACCATTTCTCAATTTCGAATCAATTTTACGCTCCCGCGAATGTCCAGGTTCTGTTAATTGAAATTCGCCATGACAAACGTTGCAATGTTGCAACGAAAATTATTATTAGCTTGCTGTAATATTGATTTATAATCATAATATTTGCCCCTATGAATTAACTAATGTTTTCCTTTGACATTTTTTTCTATTATAAGAAACAAGCGAGATATTTTAATTGCTCGAGTCAGGCGAGACACCCTGTATATATATAAAAATAATATATCAAGACGGTCAATAGCTTTTTCTATTCAAGTTCAGTCCGGAAGATTGGCTGTACAGGCCACAGAGCTGATTAAACTTTTTACTCAAAGGCACTAATGATTTACCGGATAATCTACCGGATCCCTGGAAGGTCGAAAGATCTGCGTCAACGTAAAAATTGCTCGCCCGCCGACTTATTTAATTACCTGTAATTAACAGCTACACCGGTGCCCGCGCAGGGATCGATTGAATTAAATCGCGGGGCAATTTCTGAAACGGCCACCTCGTCGAGGAACCGAGAACCGGAAAATGAATTCGGTATTTCCTTTTGCTGCAATTGGATGCGGACTTTTATCCCGACAGGAATCGCTTTTCTTTTCTCGTCCGTTCCGAGCGCGGTAACGATTTGTAAATGCTACGAAAATTCTAATCAATTCTGGGGCTGAAAAATGGAACTTTCTTTTGTCGCAGAAGTGTGGAGGTATCTATTTTGTATGATATGCAACACGAGTGCACACAATACGGAGACTATAATTAATAGATTGTTGTGGTTCTTTATGCAAAATACAATTTTTCTGATTGTACGAATCGAAAGTTGAATGAAATAATACAGTGGGTGTATAAAGTATTCGTATAACTTTTAAAACGGAGTAACTTTTTTTTTATAATTGAGCCAAGCGGTCTAAATTTTTTTGGGTTGTTAGAGTGAGTGGTTCGCTAGACAATGGTTAACAAATTATTTTCAAAAATTGCGATTTGTTGGCACGATAAAAAAATTAAGATGCACGAAGATCACTCAAGATTATACTGTTCCCATTAGAATCGATCCTCAACTCTATTAACTATATCTTGTTAAAAGCAATAGCTTCAGACCATAGTTAGACAAAATTGTATTCGGATGACGGATAAAAGATAAAGACTAACGAATAATATTCGATATTATCGAATAAATTTACAATGAAATAAAAATTGATCTAGATACAAAATCTGAATAAAATTTTATTCGAATGAGAATCTGTCCGTACAGGAATACATACGGAGAATAATTAATTTAAATAGAAATAATTAAATATAAAGTGTCTTTTCATAGTGTTTACCGATTTATTTCTTCCATATTACTTTTTCGAATAAAATATCGTCGGGAAATTTATTCGAATAAAATATCGACGGGAAATTTATTCGAATAAAATATTCGGCTGTAAGGAGAGAATTCATTTGGATAACCATCTCACATAAATATTTATTCGAAACAATCCACATGATACCTAACTCTGTTTCGAAGCAACGGTAACACGCTTGCGATCCGTCACTCGCGCATCTCGCGCGAATCTTTCCGTCCCAGGAATCGCGATCGTAAACATAATTGCTCGGAAGTGGTTCGAGGCGATCGTTCGAATATCATCGGCGTGTACCGGCGAACGGTGCCAATTGCGTCGACCCGAGGAAGCAATAAAGTCCGGCCGTCAAATTTAATCGGCCGCCATGCATCTTCCGGGAAGTTCGAACCACTGCCAACCGGGCTCCTATTACCCCGGAGGCTCGGCCGCTCGTCGAAATAAAAATCGCGTAACGCGCGAGTTAATAGCGTGTCGGCGGGAAAGAGGACCGGCTCGATAGAGACATAAAAACGCTCATTATTTACGTAAACAGCCATAATAAGACGGCCGGGGGGATTCAATTTCCCGCGAGAGGGGAGAGCTTCTTCCAGTTATCAAGCTCCGAGGTGGTGATCCTCGATCCGCGGGGAACAAAAAGGACTCGAGCCGCGAACGGGGCCATGGTGTCGGTTGCTCGACGCTGCAGAGAGAGAGAGGGAGAGAGAGATGGAGAAGGAGAGAGGGAGAGAAGGGGAGGGAGAGAGGGGGAAGAGGGGGAGAAGGGGAGGGAGAGGGAGAGAGGGGGGAAGTGGGAGAGGGAGGGAGGGAGGGAGAGAGAGGGAGAGAGAGAGAAAGAGGGACAGAGAGGGAGAGAGAGAGAAAGAAGGAAAGAGAGAGAGGGAGAGGGAGAGAGAGAGTGCACGCGCGCGTGTGTGTATGTGTGTGAGAGAGAAGAAGCATCATTATCCCATGTTCCATAAATAGGGTCAATGTGATAATAGAAGTATACAATATGTTCACAGTGTTTTTTGATCGAAACACCTGTATTCGAATAAAACTTTCTTTTTTACAGCTGATTGTTACATGACAGCACTTGCGTTGTTGAATTTATAGAGAACAACGTTCAAAAATACGGGTAAAATTTTTAGATCCACTTTCAAACGCTCTATCCAGTTTCTATCGTATTGTTTGGATTACTGTTTCAACAGAGGATCACAATCGGGCGGTGTTTCATAATCGGCGCTTTTACCATATCAGTATTCGAATAAATATTCTTCTTACAGCCGATTGTTATAAAACGCGGTGCCTGTGCGATCGATTATACAAAGAACAATGTTAAAAAAATATTGATAGAATTTGTACATTTACTTTCATATATTTTATCTAGTTTCTATTGTATTATTCGCGTGCCAGCGATTCAACACGGGGTCGAGAGTCGAGCGGCGTTTCGTATAATAGGTGTTCCGCAATTTCGAAAATCCTACGTGCAGAAAGCACGTATGAAAAATCTGTCGAAACTCGAGGCGTTAATCGGGCGTCAGCAGCGGTAGATTAACACCCGGCGAGCACCGGCGAACAGGTTTCCCGGTGCCGCCAGAAAACATAGGCCGGGGCCGTTCGCTTAACCGCAATCCCCGTTCGTCGGTTTTCCGTTCGCCGATGAATTTTTCACGCGGAACGACACGTCTGTCTCGCGTCCCTGAATAAGTGAACATATTAAAACCGGTCGGGCATCGATTCGCCGGCTGAAGTTCGGAATTCGGACGGAACGGGCGAACGCATGAACCGGTCGCCTCTCTGTTCAGGTCGCATATGCGGGTTCCGTCGAGCCGCAGGGTAATATGTAAGAAATTGCTGACATTTTCATCGACATTCCTGGCAGCGTGAGCACGACGGAAGCGGTACGTGTGCACCTATCGGAATGCGTGCGAATGGCGGAGAGGGTCGCGGCCGTGTCGTAGGGTCGCGGCAACAAAAATGGACGCTGGTTGGGAAAGAATTTAGGTCAATGAGAAAGTTGCGCCGCATCGTCGCTTTCACGATTGAAACTTGAAACTCTCTCTCTCTCTCTCTCTCTCTCTCTCTCTCTCTCTCTCTCTCTCTCTTTCCCCTTGCTTTTAGATCACGAATTGTGCGCCACTGGAAATTGCCACCGGAAGGCATTTCGATGAAGGTAATCGCCACTTGATGATACTCACACATTTTCTCTCTCTCTCTCTCTATCTATCTATCTATCCATCTCTCTCACTATTTTTTTTCTATCTTTCACGATTTATTTCACCTTGCCCCCCATCCTCTCTTCATGTCTGTAATGTTGTTACACAACACAACGTGAAAGTTTCCTAAAATGTGATGATTCTTGTCACGATCAAAAGTTTGAAAGACTTAGGTAGGGTAATGGGGCCAGTTACTGTGGGGTAGTCAATTCTGACTGAAAAATTGTCGATGCTTGAACAGCTGTAATTCCGTTAAAAGTTATCATAAAATTATGACATTTTTTTTAAATTGAAGCTTGAAATTTCTACTGTACGATAGCATATTCTACTTTTGAATATCATGAATCCCCATTTAGTATCCTAAATCTGAGTGCATATTCGTGATACCGCAAAAGTGCAGAGTTTAACGTCTTCTAACGACTTGGAACAATTCTTTTTTGAGCATACTGTTCACAGCTTCGTAAATTTTGGACTTTCCCCCCTTCAATTTGAGGGAAGAATTAAATCGCTCAGAATTTTTCACGCAAACTTACGGCGCTTTAAATGATAAATGTGCTGTCAGCATTAGAATAACCCAAGGCGGTCGTATGGTCAGACTTGTATCTCATGCACATGTGTTTCGTGTGTGTTCAGTGTGTTTTTAGCGTATGTTTAGTGTAATTTGAGTGTAAAGCGAGTATATGCTCTAAGTGCGTTTTGTCTAAATGTGTTGAGATTATTACATTTACGAACATGCTCTCAGATTTAGGATACTGCAGTCATGGGGATGCATGATATTAAAAAGTAAAATATGGTATCGTAAAGTAGAGATTTCAAGCTTCAATTTAAAAAAAAAACAGCCATAATTGTATGATAGCTTTTAACGAAGTGAAACTAACCGAGTCAGCTACGATTCTTCACGAAAGTATTCGAACACTCCCTTTCTGTCTTTTTTTTTCGTCCCGTTAAAACATTGAAATCAAATCAAATGAAATAATATAGTAGAGAGATTAAAAGAACTTAAAAATCTCGGTATATTATTTTCAATCCATTCAAATCTCTTGCAAATGAAATAAGGAATTATTGAATATGTTTCTTCGTTTAACCTTTTAGGCCCGACGCGCCACTATAGTGGCTTGCTCTAGTAGCTCACTCGCTCATCGATCGAACCAAATAATCGTCTTCATATGCGTTGTTTCACACTTCTTTTGCCTTCGCATCGATTTACAACAGTCTACAGGGTGTCCCAAAAATGTCTCGCAATCCGGAAATGGCGGGTTCCTCGGATCATTCGAAGCAACTTCTTTCTTTACAAAAATGTTCTCCGAGGCACCGTTAACGAGTTATTAACGAAAAACAGTGGCCAATAAGAATCGAGTACGGCTGACGCGAGGCGGCCCAGTCAACCAGCGCGCGAAGCCCGGTTCCGCTCATTGGCTCGATTGCCTCGCGCCAGCCGAGCTCGCCTCTCATTGGTCACTGTTTTTCGTTAATAACTCGTTAACGGTGCCTCGGAGAACATTTTTGTAAAGGAAAAAGTTGCTTCAAATGGCCCGAGGAACCCGCCACTTTCGGATTGCGAGACATTTTTGGGACACCCTGTATATACAGACACAGAATGTACAGTATCAAACTCTGTACAGTACATATCAGACTCTGCCGTCCAGAGAAATAGCCTCGCGCAAAATTCAGCCATACCTAAAAGGTTAAGCACAGATTACTGTAAAAACGTCGAGAAGTAAAAAATAAGTTTAATCTTGTCATCGTTTATAAAGCGATGCAGGTTAGTAATTGTTAGATGTTGGTAGGTTTAGCGTTAAACGGAAGTTCGTAAGCTGAGATAGTGTCTCAAGGATATACGAAGAAGCATTTAGGGCGTTCGACTTTAGGCGTCTTCGTTTTGGCCCCGTTTTCAGGTTATCGACAATTCTCTCTGTTTCACTGAGCTGACAAGATTCTCTGAACTATGACAATAGGTCAATAGCAGGGCTCGTGAGTCAAGTCAATAGGAGCTTCGTCGTCGGTGGCAAACAATGTGAAGTACGGGTGCTTAAACCGAACTTGCGATCCTGAATTCTCTGTTACGGTCCTGAAAAATTTGCAACCAAATTGTTGCACATTAACTCTCTGTATTTATCGTAATCACTTAATAGTACATGTTTAATCGGTAGATCCACTGTTCCGAATGCATCGAAGTATCGAATTACATACACGCACATAAATTATTCGAAGAAGTTCAATAGCATTAAATTAAATGACATAGGTTCACGATAAAGTGTTAAAGAAATATAAAACTATGTAAACTATATTTTACATACATTTCTTATTACTTTATAAATACACGTATAAATTCATCAAAGAAGTTCGATGAGATTAAATTAAACCGCACAAATAAAAACCTCATGATAAAATATTAGAGGAACAGAAATCTTGTAGTTTGAATACATTATAAATTATAAATATAATGTAAATTCATCAAGGAAGATCGATAAGATTAAATGAAACAAAGCAGGTTCGTGATAAAATATTAAGAAAATAGAAAATTATAGTTGATACGCATTTCAGACTACATCGCATAATCCGATGCGTCTCTCCAGTCATCGTTTAACATCGCAGACGTAAATGCGAATTTACCTCATTCACTTGCAAACTGCATGTACATAGTACATAGTCTTTTCAGGTCACGTATCCTCGAAAACTAATAACGGTTTCAGTTTGCATTTAAGTCGTTCAGCTTAAATATCAACACTCGCGAACGAGACAATCGTGGTATACGCACACAATACACACATTGACATTTGTCAGTGGAATAATCGCATTGCACACACATGCATATGTACATATAGAATATATGTGACGTTGTGGACACTTGCTAAGAGGACAATTGCCGTGCTTAGGACAGATTTATGTATTGAACTTAGGATTCGTCTATTTTCCTCGGAAATCCTATGCGACAAATATTAACCTCTTCGTTTATGCCTTCTCCAAATTACTTTAAAATGCTGTAACTTCGTGAACAAAATCGCAGCGATGTTTCTCCTTTTTCAAGTGAAAGGTAAAGCATCAAACTTCATTCGACTGCAAATGGTATTCGCGAAACGAATTTTTCAAAATCGGTGGGATTCGTCAAACTTGGCGATTGTGGTCTCGCGTTTAAATGGTTACAGTGGCGAGGGTACGTTGAACATAAGATCGGGAAATATTATCTTGACCCTTTTGCGTATATATACGCTCTGGAAAAATGGGCGCGCGGGTACGAAGAAAAATACATATGTGACGTACAGTAGAACAATTTTTTTGGATACAAGCATGCGAAGATGAGTCAAATTGAGATTTTTACCTTTTTAATAAATGCCGATTTTAATTAATGTCGTTGAACGATGTTTGGTCTCCACGAATGCAGAGGTTTAATAGTGGCAAAGGTTCTTAAATTCAAAACTTCAATAATTTTTGAGAAGTGAAATCAAATATAGTAAATTCTCTCCAATTCTCGCTCAGCTTGTAAACAAAAGTGGACAATTTGAGACGAAGAGATACGATTATTCGAGCCTCGTGGCTCGTTTTTATAGTTGCCGATTGTCAATAATTATAGAAACGAGCCGCCAGGCTTGAATAATCGTATCTCCGTTTCCCAAATTGTCCATTTTTGTTTACAAGCTGGGGGACAATTGGGGAGAATTTACTGTATTTCATTTATACAGTAGAGACTCTCGTATCCGTACCCCCATTATCCGAATACCCTAATATATGGACGTTCTGTTATCCGCACAACGTTTCATACCGATGTTTACATCGCATTACTGCACTTCTTTGTGCGAATGCTACCGGATACCATCAACTTCCAATTCTGATTATCGGAAAAAGTAAACATCCACGCTGTTTTAACCCTTTTGCTCCGATAGGCGTATATATACGCCCTCGAAGAATGACCATTCATATACGAAAAGCGTATATATACGGTCTGGAAAAGTGGGCGCGCGGGTACGAAGAGCGTATATATACGTTCATACCATATATATACTTTTATTTCATACTTTACATGAGATACTTTTTGTTAATCGAGTATCTGGCAACGCTGCATGCCTTAAACAATTGACTATCGTGAAATATAACACTATCGACAAGACAATATTGTGTTTTATTCTAACGATACAGAGTTTCAGTCTTCTTTAGAACATTGCCAGCGACGGATATATACCAGCAATTTATAATAGTAGCGATTAAAAGGTTTACACGAATTTATAATTCTAAAATAATTTTGTTGGCTTAATTTTAAATAATTCACGGGCAAATACTCAATTTCTGCCTTTGTGATAATATGTTGAGTTTTAAAGTATTTAATTGTTTTAGACCCATTATCAAATCATGGGGAAAAGAAAATTTAGGAGAATATTTTTCACGAGTGACAGTGAAAATACTGAAAGTGAAAATACCGATACTGAAAGCGTTTGCCGTGTAAGACAAACGGTAACGTGCTCAAGATCACAAAAATCTGAATATATTTGGACTACGGAAAACTTGGAACCAGAAATATATTCCGTACTTCAGTGCCAACTACTCAATAATACGCTCCGTTCACAGCGATCAGATTTTGACGCAAGCGCTCCGTAGCGAAAGGGTTGAAGCAGAAATTTAAAGCAAGTTGACCAATTTCTGTCTAAAAATTTTCTGTGCAACAATCGTATTCAGCAAAATTACTGAAATTGAAACTAAAGACAAAAATTCAAAAAAATAACCCCTGTTTCTTTTCTACGTAATCTTAATACGTTTTACCAATACAATTAACATTGCGATATCTTACCAAGAACGATTTATTTTACTGAATATCGATCTTCATTCGTTCACTATTTTCTTAAGCTTTTCCATAAACCTCACAGAAAATTTCGCGAATTTGGTATCGAAAAATAGAAATAATTTTTCGAATGATCGGTTCCGCATTTTTTATTCCATAATTATTGAAGCTGCTCCCATTAAAAATTGTTGAATATATTTCTTCATTCAGACACCAACACTATTGTAAAAATTGTAAAACGTTCGAATAAATTCTATCTTGTAATTCTTACGAGGCAATTTTTGTTAGTCGTCTTGTGCAACGCTGAATTTGAACAAATGAATCAACGATTGAATTGAAATCAGAAAATTTGATATATCCTATACGATAAATATAATGTTAATTGCGCTTGAAAATAAACAAAAGTCACAGTAATTGGCTAGCCAACGGTACTCTACCTGCATGGTGCGCGCGGACAGCGCGTCGAAACTCCTTTTCCAGTTTTGGCGACGCGACGCTGAAGCTTGGGAGAACGCATTTGGCCCTGACAGTGAATGGGGACCGGCACCTACGCGAGCGGAAAAGAGGCTAGAGCCGTCCCCGTATGGTCAGGACATAACATTGTCCTCGTAAAGTTTACGACGCTCTTCGGTTACGTATCGTCGACAGTCTATAGTCGGCGCGGCGAGGAAAGAGACGCCGGCGTGACAAAGGGGGTCGGCGCGGGGCCGGACCGGATTAGGTTTATTTTATCGAGCGTGAAATGCCGAACTGCAGGAGTTCGCTCGTTACGTTCTGCGGCCGCGGGGAAGGGTTACAGCCGTTATCAACAGGATCGTTTCTGAACGGAAACAGAATTGACCGACTCCGAAATAAATTTGTGCGCGCAGGCACGTCGCGACAACTGCCTCCACATAATTGGCCGGGTAAGCTGCGGTATTAGTTGTCAACTTCGATCCTGGTGGATTGTCACGCACAGAGCTTTGTTTCATTACATCGGTAATATCGGTAATAAATTGCATCTCGCGACGGAATTGCTGCTACTAGAACGTCCACTGGCCCACCATAATTTCACGCTCGCGTGGCAATAGAATTCTATGCGGGATTGTTTATCTCTGCGCGAATTTATGCCTCGGCGAAGTAATGAATCTTTCGTAAGTACTTGATTGAATCGGTGAAACCTTCGAGTACTTTTGAACAATTCATTGCGATTGCTTTTTTTCGGAAATTGAGCAGAGTGAGTAGTTTAAAGAAATTCTTCGAGCGCAGCCGGTTAACACGAGTAACAGCAATGTAATTAATCGTGAAGTGGGGTAAGGGACGTTTGAAGTAAAATATGTAATGTTGTTATGTTGGAAATAACGGCTGTTCTTAAATGGGACTTAACGTTCTATTAAAGATGCATCGTAATCCAAATAATAAAAGTTTATTGTAATAATTTGTTGTATAATAAAAACTCATTAGAATTAAATTTTGTATTAAAAGTTTATTGTAATAATTTGTTGTATAATAAAAACTCATTAGAATTAAATTTTGTATTAAAAGTTTATTGTAATAATTTGTTGTATAATAAAAACTCAATAAAATTAAATTTTGTATTACAAATTTATTGTAATTATTATCAGCCTTATTTACGATCAATTAATTACAATTTCTATTAAAAATTTATTATAATTTAAAATTTCTAGAAAAATTTCTATTAAAAATATACTATTATTTCTATGAAAAATCTATTATACAATAGTTTAATATTTTTAATTAAATTTCTACTAAAAATCTATTATAATTTAAAATTTCTAATTAAATTTCTATTAAAAAATTTTCGCGAAGGAAAAAGTTGCTTCAAATGACCTCTGGAACCTGCCATTTCCGGATTGCGAGACATTTTCGGGACACCCTGTATATACTTTTGGGACACTCTGTATAACTAGAACTACCAAATCAGTCAAAATGACTGGTTCCCGATTTTTGCTTTTACAATTGCTGATACTATGAAAATGTTTTTGATAGGAATTGAAGCACTTATTGTAACAAAAATTGTCGGAAGTTTAAATAAATCCAGTCTCGTCATTGTTACAAAACAATATACATTAGCCACGTTTAGAACTCGATAGTTCCAGTGTTAAAGAGAGTTTTAAGACTTCGTTTTCTCTAGGACATTCGTTGTTATTTATTGTTAATTAATAATTATAAATAGCTATATAGAGTTAATAATTATAAATAAATATTACTAAATTGTACAAGTCGAGTCTGTTAAACACATAAAGCACATAAATAAGAAAGGATCGGGAACAGTGAAAGTAGGAGGTCACCCAGTGATAAAAATGGAAAAAGGTCATGTTCCTTATGAACCGATCCAATATCGTGGACAAAAAGAAAAAGGCAATATGTTACGCTACGATACAAAGGACAAAGAGTTCAATTGCCTTTGTGGATTGGCGAGAGACGTGCATCGACAGATGAGCGAATGTTATTGACACTTTTAACTGTCACATGCTCTTTGGACCAAAGGTCAGCCAATTTCTGTTCCTAAATTCTGTTAAATATCTGTTCCGTTGTAATGTAACACGTTTATTTCTAATATGCAAGTATTTACGTGTAACATAGTTTAGTATAATTCTGACTGAAAATCAAATATTTTTTAGTTGTTAATTTAGATTGGTGAAAACCGAGGTCAGAAATGAAAAGTTGCAATAATTAAACTAAATTGTAACAGAATTCAAATGTCAATCGTTCATTAACTTCAGATAGATGTGAAACCATGTGCTTTTTTATTTCGACCCAGTTTGTTTAACCTTTTAATGGTGACCAAATTTTGTTTGTTTTGAATTTGTTCAAAATTTCCGACATTTTTAGTGTATAAACATCATAGTTCCGGTAATTTTAAATTCTATGTTAAATCAGCTTAGCGCTAAACTGTCGCCTAATTGCACAATTTTCGCCAATTAAATCAAATAAATTGCTGTTCCATTCCGGATAACAGAAGAACTGATAGTTTTACAAGAAATATTTCCAAAAATATATTTCGAAAAATCGAATAAAGCCGAGAATTGTCATAAGCATAGTCGTATGATTATGGACATGTTCCATCGAAGAGTTATTAAACGCCTGAACAACGAATTTCTAAATCGAATGGCTCCGTTGTCTGAATCTCGACGGTCATGAATTTCGAAAGTCATCGCGGCAAAGTATCTGTTTTACACCATGATTCTCCGTTCCGAACACCATGATCGCGCGGATAATTGCGTTCTCACTGCGACGATAAGAATGAGGGGTTCTTCACGCTCGATTGAGAGGAGCTTAAGCCCGGAGCGCGCGAGCGTTACTTGTTATATCTCGTTGAATAATAAATGCCGCTTTGCATAATAAACCGTGGAGAAGTTCGGCCAGATTTCCGCGGGCTCTTGATCGTATTACGTTCTTCTTTGAGATGTATAAAGTGCGAGTCCATAACGCCGGCGAGCACATTAAATCTCCATAAAAATTCCCCGCTCGGAGCTGAAGCAACGAGAGGAGACGAAAAGATCGAGTACTGCTCCGTAGTTTATCTCCTGCTCGGATTCGTATTTTGACGGAGATACCTGGGCGTTACTTTTCACTTTAAACTGATCCTCACACCGATGAACACTTCGCTCGTCGTCGTTCTTGGTAAACATCTGTCTCCGGGGACAAATAAATGCCTCTATTGTCACACAGAAAACAACCTAATTTTTCTACTATTTTCTTATTTTCAGTAAACTTCCTATTGTATTCTTGTTTTTGAAGCGGTACTACTTGCATGTATCATAATCTTTCATTTAATATATTTCCTGTATTATTATTATACCATTACTATATGATATATTATTATATATTATATATTAATATTATTATAGTTATATAAAATAGCATAATAATATTATAATAATAATAATACTATAATAATATAATATTATAATAATAATATACTATAATAATATAATATTATAATAATAATAATACTATAATAATATAATATTATAATAATAATAATACTAGTATAATAATATTATTATACTAATATTATTATATTATTATGTTATACTATTGTTATAATATTTTTCCTATATCATAGTAATATATAGTATACTAATAATATTTATATAATATATAATAATATATATATATATAATATATAAAAATTTACTGTATATATATATATATATATAGAAAATTTTCCCTAATTGACTCTCAGTTTCGAAATAAAAATGGGCAATTTCGGAAGAGGAGATACGATTATTCGAACCTTAAGCCTCGTTTTCATAGTTGTTGACAGTTGGCGACTATATATAAAAACGAACCGCGAGGCTCGAATAATCATATTTCCTCTTCCCAAAATAATCCATGTTTGTTTAGAAGCTGAGGGACAATTGGAGAGAATGTACTGTATACATACACAATTATCCTGTATATTTACTACAGTATGTCTGCCTCTTGATTTATATGAAATTTCACTCTTCGTGTTTTCATTATCTTTTTATTTATTTTCAATTTTCGTAGATTTTTGACGGTAACAGTTTTTTTTTTACTCTGCTGTAAAACAGTTCGCTGTGATATTGTAGTTCGAAACCATTTATTAATAAAACTCTTCTTCAGTTCCTTGTCATTCCTCCAATCGCTGTCAAGGCGGTCATTTCTTTAACGGCACTCCTCGCAGCGATAACAAAGGAAAAAGTACACAAACGATTATTATAAAATCTAGGAGTGATATCAGCGTAAAACTTGTCAGATAAATTGACGAAACATTTCTAGAGGATCAACAAATTTCTAAAAATTGAAATGGCGATTCTAATTTTTCAGAACTTAGCGTTGTTCGAAGAAGAATATATTTTAATTTTTGCTTAATAGATGTACATTAGCAAATTTAAATTATAAACATTGGAAAAATTGAAGCGATATACATTAGAAAACTGTAAATTTAAATTATGTACATTAGAAAAATTGAAATTGATATACATGAAAAAAATGTAAGTTTTAACAATTAAAAAGTTTAAGTGATATACATAAAAAATAATTTGCATTTAAATAATTTTATATAATCTACATTAGAAAAATTAAAGTGATGCACACTGAAAAAAATTAGGGTTACGTACATTGAAGTGATATACATTCAAAAAATGTAAGTGTTATACATTTCACAAATTTAAATGACATTAGAAGAAAGAAAGTCATCGATCGACGTCTAAAATTAGAAAGTTTCGTGTTAATAGTAACACGTGTTAATGAAGGTTTCCAAAAAATGGCGAATTCTTTGAAGACTGTGATACCTAAGGATTATTGTTTTATCTAAGAATTATTATTATCAAAGTTCTAACAGTGTTACTACCGAATGAAGAATGAAAAATTCCACCGGGCCGAAATCGCGCTAGCGGTTATGCGAACCAAGCTGCGGCGTGAAATCGTCTATTATCATGCAAAAGCATAATCCAGCCGGATAGCAATCCACCATATCCATTCGCGCCTTTTGTTTCGGCGTGTCTAAGTTACATCACAAAATCGCGACGTGAATTTCAGCAGCATTATTGCGTGTTGCTAACAAAAACCGGATCGGAATACGAGCTACACGGTTGACAGCATTATTTATTATAGCAGTCGCTGTAAATTATTCGGCTGAGCTACCATGTGCACGCATCTGACTGCGATTAAATTTCCGACAGCTGCACTACCTTCCGAAAGTATTGAAATGTGTTCCGATGTCGCGGAAACATGTTATCACAAATTATAATATATAATTTGTATAAATGTTACGAACGTTTTTCGTTGTTTATAACGTTCCTTTCAGATGCTATTCATTCTCGGTCATCTACGATAACGAATCGTTTGAAATTTTTGCTAATGAAAACTGTACACTTTGTCGCGGGGAAACATTTTTCTTCGTTTTATATTACAACATTCAATTTGCAAGATAAAAGAATTTTCTATTTAATTTTTCTCAATTTCTACCGTCGGTATGCCCGCTGCGGAACTGAGACGCTTTGATGCGCGCTATGATAACAAATTCAATACTTAATTGCCTTCATGTTTCTGGAATTTCATTCGTAATTAAACTCGCTCCGGCCTTATCATCTAAAATTACTCTTTTTCTGTGTGCCACTTTTCGATCGAACATTTTCCACGTTCCATTGCTCGAATACGAATCAAATTTCGCTAAACGATAAAGCCCACCGATTAGTCCAATCAAAATCTCTTTACGAGGCTAAATATCTAGGCATGCATTTGGATAAAAGACTAACTTGGAAAACTCATCTCACTGCCAAAAGGAAACAAGCTACGTAAAATGTACTGGCTAATCGGCTACGGATCACCTTTATTGCTAAACAACAAACTATTATTGCACAAAACAGCAATAATACCCATTTGGACCCCGAATTATGGGGGTGCGCCAAAAAATCTAATATTGACATAATATTAGGTCTACCGGAAAGTTCTGTCCGTTTTTGAATTGAAATATAACACGATTTTCATACATTTAATAATATTTATTGTAGAATATAGTTTCCATCGTTACTTATGACTTCTTGCCAGCGCGATGGCAACTTGTAAATGCCATTTTTAAAAAATGATTTACTTTTAGAGGCGAAGAACTCGACTAGTGCTTGGTGGACATCAGCTTCAGTTTTGAATTTTTTTCCTGTAAAAAGTTTTGCAAAGAGAGAAACAAGTGATAATCGAAGGGTGCTAGGTCTGGGGAGTATGGTGGATGCGACAGAATTTCCCAGCCTAGCTCTGCGATTTTCTGACGAGTCGCCAAAGCAGCATGTGATCCGGCATTATCATCGGTAGTCATGTTTTCACGATCGCGTCTCACTTAATAACGACACGAGACATCTTTGTTTCAGTTTATTTAGGAGAGTACATGTGTGTAAATGCAATGATAAAGAGAGATACTCATATATGTCTGAAATCAACATGTGCATATGGATTGAAACTTGAAGCGACACTATCGGACAGAACTTTCCGGTAGACCTAATACAACGATTCCAAAACAAAGCGATTAGGACTATAGCAGCTACTCCATGGTTTATTAACAACGAAACACTCCAGAAAGATCTGTGCGTTAAATATGTCGGAGATTACGTTAAACAATACGCCAAATCTCACAACAATAGACTCCAACATCACCCGAATCAACTGGCAAACAATCTAATAAATACTGGAAACGATACAAGAAGACTGAAGAGAACCAAGCCCCATGAATTAATGACAGACTAAAAATATCAAAAGGAAAAGGGTGCACACAAGTGTCTCCCTTCTAGCTGCTTTAACACATGGATCAAAATTACTGGCAGACCCATAAGAGTCTGGTGTAATTATAAAAGTAAATAAATAAAAAGAAATGTTTAATTTGCAGCACGATTAACCGAAAGTATTACTTTAAAAAGTTATATTATTTCATTGTAACATTTAAAAAAGTTTATACACCGTTTCCCAGATGTTACGAGAACGTTTCGAGAGAAGCGCTTTTAGATTTCGTAGTTCTGAAGTTATTATTTCCATGAAGCAACGTGAAACGGCTGCTATCGGTGTTCCATAAATCTAGCGTTAAACGAGTTCGACATTATGGGCATTTTCGGTGTAGCCGTTTAATCAGCCGGTTAAACAGAGACATGTCCAAAGGGTCAAGCTGGAAGAGCGAGCAGAAAGCGATCGATTTCTTTAGAGGAAGCTAGAGATCCCGTCGTTAACAGCTCCAATTAGCGGCGGTAATTTCGAAGCGGGCTTTAGCGAGGTCATCGTACATCATAGAGGAGCGTCGCCGTCAGTTTCATTTGATCCTTGGTTTCAACGTCGATCGTTTCTCTTGCGTTACAGCTAATCGCGTTAGTTTCACACCACGGGGTTTGCAAGGTCCATTGCGCGACGACGAAACGAAGAACCTTCTCTGTGGTGGGTGCTTGACGAACGTATGTCCATCGAGTTGCACCATGTGCGCCCTGCCGATATATTCCTTCTATTTCTCTCCCCCATCTGCCGGTCCTTTGTTCTCTCTCTCTTTCTACTCGTCTCTCTCTCTCTCTCTCTCTCTCTCTCTCTCTCTTTATCGTCGTTTGGACGTCATGGCCGGCCTATTATGGTCAATTGCCACGCTTCAAAGTGGCCTCTGAACCGAGCATATTTATTCAAACCACAATGCAGTATCGTTTTTATTGGCGACCATCGAGTATTCCGATCGGTCTTTCTGCCAATCACTTTGAGGTTGCGGGACTTCAGATTAAATTTCTGCCGTGCATACGCTGGTCTGAAGCCGGGACCGTTGTTGCGAGAGATCGCTAATGAATAACACACGTGGCTCGTTATGGGTCTATCGTAGCTGCATCCTCTCATTCAGCTCTTTCTTTCTCCCTCTCTCTCTCTCTCTTTCTCTTTCTCTCCCTCTTGTTCTCTTTCTCCTTCTCTATTTCTGTTTCCCTCTGTCTCTGCGTCTCTCATTCTCTTTTTCTCTCTGCCTCTGTGTCTCTGTGTCTATATCTCTTTCTCTCTGCCCGTGTTTCGCTGTGTCTCTCCTTTTGTCTTTCCCTCTTCCATTCTGTCTCCCTCTCTCTTTGCTTTTCTCTCTTTCTCTCTCTCCCCTCCTCTCCGTCACCGTTCGTTTATTATTCCCTTTCTCGCCGGACGAGCGTATCAACGATTATAAACGAAAATCTGTCGAACAGCTCCATTCGAGAGAACATATTTATCCTTTGTGCCCGATAATTCGTCCGAATAATCGAAGAAACGGTGCGAGATGGCGGGAAAGCTCTGAAAGAGACTGCAAAAGTCCGCGTCCGATCGGCTTCGATTTTCCGTTAACATTGTTATTAGTTCTTTTTATTTCTGTGTCGATCAAAATAAATATTACTGTGTGCAGCGTAATATCGACACAGTGGAACACTGTAGAATGAAAACATGCCAAGGTTATATCATTATATTAATAATTTAATATATTATATCATTCTATTAACCCTTAGCACTCCGAACTATTCTGGACGTTGGCTACCAGCTACTCGGCGCCACTTTTCGGCAGAAACGGGAATTTACAGACCCTCGTATTATTTAGTATGCTTTTGGAACTAACTAAAATATTATGATAATATTGGACTTATATGAATTTGGCTGAAATCGAGAAATTTGCAAAAAAATCAATATTTTATTTTTCATAATTTTGTCATTGTTTGTTTTATAATTTTGTTTTGTTGTTGCAATCGCTATCTATGCGAACTCTTTCTCTCGTCGCCTTGTTGCTTGGACGATATCACTATCGCTGCTATCAAAACGATGGACTAACTGTAGAAGAAAACCTTCTACATATCTGTAGTAACATTTCTAACATATCTGTAGAAACGTCTATCCGGAGCTCATCTTCGCTACAACTTGTGTTATGAGACTCATTCGTGTTTGAATGTTTTGCCATTGTTCTAATAAAAAATATGAATAAATACATAGGTTGAAGATTTCTAATTGTTATTACTAACTCACAAGATGATATTTACCAAAAAAACTTTTACCAAACAATTTATTTACCAAGAGAAGAATCACTTTTCCGATTTTCTCACTCGTTAGATCTATCTATACCGCTCGACGCTTCAAACCAGACCGAGTTCAGCTTTAAAAATCTTTTCCTCCAGATTTTATGATTATAAATCTCACTATACAGTGCGTGCTATGTTCGCATACCGATCTCTCTTCTACAAACTTGCCTTATCGCTCTTTTCAAGTGGCGTCTTCGAAGTGCTCGGACCGTCGTGATCACGCCTCTCACGTTCTCGTCAAAACCCGCTGACATTTCTTGTATATACCTTAGTAATTTTACTATATTTTGATTTGATTTCCTGCGCCATTTCAAGAGAAAACTTCAGGGAAACGTGCATGTCTGAAAAAGTTGCGCTGAAATAACTCAATTCCCCGTAATCACTAATAAACTTGAATGTCCCACGAGAGGGGACATCCGATTGATAATGCTAGAATTACGATGTCCCACGAGAGGGGACAGCGGAGTGCAAAGGGTTAAGTGTGATTACTTAAGTTAATTATTATTTAGTATTATTACTTAAGTTACGGTAAACTTACAGCGATGGGATAAATCTTGAATTATGTATTGATCGATTTTGATTGATCCGTTTGAGGAAATTCTGATATTTAGGTTCAGATAATTGGGATTCTATTGTGCTTGGGAGCAAGATAATGGGACAAGTGGTAAGGGAATGGTAATGGGATCAAGTGGAACACGTCTAATCTTATTGGCAGAAGGCTCTAAATATTTACACAGGTTTGTAATTAGCTAATATTGTAACAATAGAAAATCGTTATAAATATTTCTGTTATTACTTTTCTCGCTACAGTAACAATTTTATATTGCGTCTGAATAATCATCTGACGATCTAACTGAAAATATTAAGAATTAATCTTTGAATCTAATGTTCAACTAGTTTTTGGCATTTATTTTCATTCTGATACATTCGAACGTGCTGAATGTTACTAGGATTTCTAGAATGCCAAAGGGTTAAGCTGGTAGTTACTACGACGATCAATTTTAACTATCTATTTTCATTTTAATTTATAATGTAACTTATAATCATTAATTTAATAACTTTGATATTACGGGAATTTTTGCAGTTGATGTCCTGCACTTAACGCTTCGAACATGCGGTTCTTCTACATAAAGTCCTGTCCAGAAAATTAGGTGCATTCTTTCGGTCCATTGTGTAATAGCGAAATGTACAATCGAAACGAGGATAGCTCGAACTCTCGGGAACGTGCGCTGTCGAAAAATGCCATCATCCAACCGGCAATCGTCAGATTTCATTCTCGACGCAAACAAATAGGGTCATTAATTATGCGGAATGCCGTATCGCATTGTCGTGGGACCGCGTCATTCGTCTCTCTCATTTGCCTCCATTCCGTGGAAAATTTCAACGATGCCCTCAGCCATCCCCGGCTGCTCATAATGCAATATTAATCCCCCAGAACTTTGAATGGGGAAATAAAGCGAATGGAACTGGCGCGGGAAAAAGTAGCGTTCTCTTTACTCGGTAAGTGCACCGTTTTGTAACCGGACCACATAGTTTGTTCTACCACGATCCGCTATCCCAAGATTCGTGTAGTTATGTTTCAAATAAAAAGTCGGAGAAAACAGGTGATTATTTATATTATATGATATTAATGATTTATATATATATATATATATATATATATATATATATATATATAATATCACCTGTTTTAAATAGTCAATATATAATAAATAATTATATATAATAACAATTATTTAGTATAAATAATTCTATTCTATTTAAAACAGATGATATTAGAATGATATTAAGATGATATTGTCGTAGACGTTCTTTAAAAATCTCATTCGACGTCGATAAGCATTGTGAACTAATGTGTAGTTATGTTATAGCGTGATTAGGTTTGTAATAACTAGAGTGCATATCTTTATGCATTTATGGGAAGTACGTATTTTTAACCCTTTGCACTCGAAGCTATTTTAACCGTAAACCTAAAACAATTTTTCTGACTTATGGTATCTCCATTTTATATGACAAAGTGCATTTTATGCAGATGAAATTAAACCTCGTGATTCATACAACAGTTACGCTTTTGACGATTTTTTAAATCGAAACTTTGACAATACAAAAATTATCTTGGAATATGATATAACAATTTTAGTGGTGCCTCAGAGTCACCACTCGAGAGTGCAAAGGGTTAAAATGAAAGAAAAAGTATAAATTAACAAGATCTAACGGCATTTGTATTTTAGTTTTATTACGTTTATATACTTTTAGTATATTTAGTTTTTTATTTAAGTAACATAACACAAACCTTTGGAATGTTCATGTTTATTTATTATGATACAAGTCTTTACGTACTGAAATTAAATTCTTTTAAAAATGAAGAAATATATGCGCAGGCTATGGTGTTAGGTTTAGATTATTTTCGTAATTTTCATTTATTTAACTATGTTAATTACTTATCTAAATAATTATTCTAGAAGAAGTATTTACGAAACCATTTTAAAGAAGGAAATGAACTTTTGGGACACAATTTATGTGTATCTATATGTAAGAATATTTGAAAATACCTATGTGTTACATGCAAATTGGGATTATTAATTCAAAGCTCTTACAAATAATGTTAGAAATTTTGAGGTATGGAAATGATTATTCCTGAAACATAGACGTATACATGGAATGTTGACTGATAAAAAATTTAATAGAAATACGATTCTTATACCTCATAGTACGTTTCTCATTGGACAGAAATTCGTTTGAAATAGCTATTGGAAATTTCTACTGAAAAATATGCAGTTGAAACATATATTTCATGTCGCACGTATAAAATGAAATAGTTCAAACATTCCCTTGATTATGAAAACAATAAAATAACTGAAATATCTATCGCCCGTTTAAAAAGACGATAAGTATTTCGAATAACATTTCTAACGATACGAAAGTAAATAATTGAATAAATATTTATATATTAATTTAATAAATAAACATTTTGAATCAACTGACCGCCAACGCAGTTTAACAAATTTTTCATTCTCTGCTTTAAACACTATTCTAGCTAGCACTGGCCACCGCTTTGTCAACTTTCCCCGCCCCTTTCTCGCCGCCTGGCTCCGCCCCTTTTTCGGCGTTGCACCATTCGCGGCTAAAACGGGAAAAGGAAAAGGAACCACGATAGCGGAGTGACGTTATGGAATTTATGCGCGAAATAGGAATTCGCGAGAAAAAAGTGCGAGCCCGGAAAAGGGCGAAAGTGCGACATGGGTTAGATAGAAGAAAGAGATCGGCGAAAATAATGTCGCGGAGGGGAAAGAAGAGAATGTTAAATTTTGGGCGTCGGTTATCGCGGACCTCTCTTCTCTCATTTCGTTCTCTCCCTCCCCCCTTCTCGCCCCTTTCTCTACGCATATACCGGGTGTGTCAAGTAACTGGGTCGAGCAGTAGTTCTGTTCCAGGTGAATTTAGAAAAAAAATTGTGTAGAAACATTTTACGCTATTTAACCAGCTCTATTATCCTATAGTACGATTTTATTCAGAATTGCATCGGTGCAGTTGCAGAGTGCAGTTGCAGAGTGCAATTGCACCTTTTTTTTTTAAATAGAACTGCATAGCTTTTTTTGTAGGTAAATCGACTCTTTAGAACATTCTCCGTAAAAAGGTATTAGGATACAATTCTAAGAAAATTGATATTTTACGAAATATTTCACTTTTTTATCGCTAAGTATGATGATGACGATGACGATGATAAATAAAACAGCATCATCGCGTCGCGTCGCATCGTGAAGAATCGATATAGGAAATTGCGTATGATATATCTTGGGAAATATTAATTATTTTGGTATTATTATTATTATTTTTCTACCGAGAATGTTTTAGAGAATCGATCTATCTATACAAAAATATGCAGTTCTATTTAAAAACAATTGCAGCTGCACTTCTCAATGCACTTCTGAATAAAATCGTACTATAGGATAATAGAGCTGGTTAAATAGCGTAAAATGTTTCTGCAAAACTTTTTTCTAAATTCACCTAGATCAAAGCTACAGATCGGTCTAGTTACTAGAACCTAAAATAGACCAGATGGATAATTCGCTTACTTGTAATGATAAAAAAAGAAAAGGATAAGGCAAAAGTTGTTTGATATTAAGGGTCGAATGTTTGTTTATCTTTTGTGACCCGTGTCACGTAATACACACGCGTGATAGACAAGTATTCGAAAAGTACTCTGAGACAATTTATTTTCTCTTGCAGTTGACTTTGGGTGACCTTGAATGACCTTCATAATAGTTCATTGTATTCGCCTCGAAACGCTCTATCAGAATGTAAGTAAACAAACTTACTGTTCCATTTAAAAAAACAGAATTGACCTTCGTATCTCCATGACCTCTCCACCTACAGAAAAATTTGTAATGCCAGATTATGAGCCCCCCGATACCAAGTAAGTTTGATCTAATGCATTTTCTCCTATCTTCAAAAACAAGCGAGTTATTCAGGTGACCTGTTTAAAATGCCCCACCCTGTATACACTAAATCATTTTTCCACCTTATCGTCGTGACTCTAACACTATCATTACAACCAAGCGAATTATCCAGGTGGCTTGTTTCAAGTGCCTCACCCTTTACATCTATCTCTTCATCTCCCTACTTCTCATTCTGCCGCCAGGTTATGGCTCACGGAATTTTTTCACACCTATTAAAGCGGTTCCGTCGGCCCAAGTCAGACAGAAGCACTGCGTAAAATGGATCGTTTGCCCTTAGTCCGTTTAATTAATTAATTTCGGTTTAATTAATCAATTCCGGTTTAATTAATGGCGTTTGCTAGTCCGGTGGCTCGCGGCGCATGTCACTTTGCTGCGTGTGTTCCAATTAATTAATTCGACAAACTTGATTTATTGGAGACGCACACCTACCGTCCTTCTCTGTGCACGATTGCGTTGTACCGTGTTTAACAAAGCAGTCTGTTGATTTCGACCAACGCGCTAATTATTAACGCGATCCCTCCTCGAGTCAGATGTCTCTAATGAGTCCCCGTGATTCGTGTCACGGAAACTTACCACGCACGCTACGGTTTGCCAGTGTTTCGCGGTGTGTTTGAAATTCGCAACGTTGCGGATGCCACTTCAGGATTATTCAGGTTTGCCCATACTTATTTTCTAATCGGCTGCAAGATGTAGTAACAGCGATACTAATGATCTCGAAGGAACCACGAAAAAATCAGCTAACAAGACAAGATTATTACCTTTTCGAAAACAGTGAAGTTTTGAATATAATATGTTCCGTATTGTGAAACAGAAATAATATATTTGTTCGATCGAATGTGTTTAAATCGTCAAATACTTATTCATTTCTCGGCGATTAAATCAAATAAATTGCTGTTACACTAGGAACAACAGAAAGGCCGTTAGGTTTGCATTAAGTGTCTTTAACCTTTTAGGCCCGACGCGCCACTATAGTGGCTTGCTCTAGTAGCTCGCTCGCTCATCGTTTGAGCCAAATAATCGTCTTCATATGCATTGTTTCACTCTTCTTTTGTCTTCGCATCGATTTACTACAGTCTACAGGGTGTCCCAAAAATGTCTCGCAATCCGAAAGTAGCGGGTTCCTCGGATCATTTGAAGCAACTTCTTCCTTTACAAAAATGTTCTCCGAGACACCGTTAACGAGTTATGAACGAAAAACAGTGACCAATAAGAATCGAGTACGGCTGACGCGAGGCGGCCCAGCCAACCAGCGCGCGAAGCCCAGTTCCGCTCATTGGCTCGATCGCCTCGCGCCAGCCGAGCTCGCCTCTCATTGGTCACTGTTTTTCGTTAATAACTCGTTAACGGTGCCTCGGAGAATATTTTTGTAAAGGAAAAAGTTGCTTCGAATGGCCCGAGGAATCCGCCACTTTCGGATTGCGAGACATTTTTGGGACACCCTGTATATACAGTATCAGACTGTGTACAGTACACATCAGACTCTGCCGTCCAGAGAAATAGCCTCGCGCAGAATTCAGCCGTACCTAAAAGATTAAAAATATGTTTGGAAAAATAGACGAAAGAAGCTGCAGATGGTCATATAGGATTATGGAATATATGATCATGGAATATAGACCGAAGGTTAACGAAGACTATTAATTATCGAGTTTGAAGAAAGTTGATCGAAATATTGACAAAATGAGATTAATTAGAAAAAATGCTTGCGGAGGCGTCGAATTCATTCGAAATTAATGACTAGTTGTAAATTGAGTATGCACGACTTCGTCGTGGAGAAACTAACGACGACAAAGCTGCGCGCGTTCTCGCGGCACCGCATCGAAGTTCGCAGTTACGGGAAAACTCAAAAATTAACTGAATCCGATTTGAAACAAGTACCGTAGCTCATGAAATACTGTGGACCGGGAGTTATAGTTGGTTATAAAGGGCCCAACTTTAATCTAGTTCCGTGATTTACTACATTTACCTTTGCGCTGAGGCGACACAGTACGAAACTCAGTTAACACGTTCGCTCCATCATAATTTTAATTCCGCGCTGTCTTCTCGCGCGCAACATTAGTCACTCAATTTGCACGTTTAATCAAATTTCTTATCTTCGCTGCGATGACGCACAGCAGTCACTGTGACAATAAGAAATACACGCTATCTGGACTCTGCGCCGTAGATTATTGTCCTGTACTTTTTCCCGTGAAATAGCTGTGCTGAGAACATTCGAGTTACGGAGCAAAAATTTATAATAATGTGAACTTAATGATCACGTGTCGAAACACATGTAAACGAACACTGATCGCTAGACTTGGATTTTATGCAAAATAAAAACGATCTTCATCGATCGCGACAAACACGAGGGGAATAAACATTCCTTTCGTCTTTTAAATAACTGTATCGAGTTGAAAATAATGCGTAGATCTTCTTCTAACTTCTTTTATATATTTTCATTGTTTGAAATTTTTCTTACGAATGCATAAATCCAAAAAATTATAGTGAAATGCGCAGCAACGAAGACATCAAAAGAATTTACGAATCTTTTTATACTATCTTCAAATTATAGAAACTATTTGAAGAAAAAAAATACGTTTATTTAGCTCTTGTTATGTAGAATTAATGCAAAATAATATTTTATTTTGTACAAAAATCCCCAGACCACTTGTCACCGTTGGTCTATTTATTTTTCATTGGTAAAGTATTTTAATAGGTGGCAGGATGAGCAGAAATCGACTAATTGGTTGTGTAAACAGTCCAACAAAAAGTAAGTCGCTAAGAAATGTTTATACAATGTTGACTTGGATACTAACAGTTCCTACAGAATGTATGTAGTCGGTTATGTTACGAACTATAATACCCTAATTATAAAAAGAAGTCGATACCTGGACGTCCAAGGAAAAATTGACGCATTAAAATTGTCTCAACGACTTTAAATATCGTTTAAACATTTTTAAATATTCATAATGCTATCACAAAATATAACATTGCATTTGGAAGAGTCTACAAAATAATTCTACGTGAGAACTGTCTGTACAGTCTCAACGATCGAAGCGCAAAAAAATGTTCGATTTCAATCTAGCTCGCCCACAAAAAAAGAGTTAAAACTTGTTGGACAAGGTTATTATCTGCATACGCGACACGTATTAAGATATTAACTATTAAGTGAATAAATTTCGCAATATCAAAGATCTCTGAAGCCATTCAATTTTATTCGGAACGTAAAAATATCAAAGGCATCGAGTGTCTAAAGTAATGGCCAAGAGCTGCAGAACGAAAATCCGGATATAATCCAAGACCGACTACCAGCATATGCATGATAGTCCCATGCTGCAGCGACCGTCCCTTCGTTGGTAGAATATTGGTGAGCAGCTCGAGCGTCTGTGAATATGCATTAGCGAAATATCGGTGTGAGTTAGAAATGACTGTGGCACGGGTCTCTGGGCTCCGATGGTCAGAAGGTTAATGAGTGCAATACAGCTGTAGCGTTACGTGTACGAATATATCCGTGTCTGTAAGTAAAAAAACTCGTAAGACGCAATTTCAGAAAAATTTCAGTTCATCCATTATTTTAGTTAGAATATAGAATTTACAATTTGGTAGAACAAAATTGTGATCACAGTTTCCACAGGCTTAACCTTTCAGGCCCGACGCGGCACTATAGTGGCTTGCTCTAGTAGCTCACTCGCTCATCGTTCGAACCAAATAATCGTCTTCATATGCATTGTTTCACCCTTCTTTTGTCTTCGCATCGATTTACAACAGTCTACAGGGTGTCCCAAAAATGTCTCGCAATCCGGAAATGGCGGGTTCCTCGGATCATTCGAAGCAACTTCTTCCTTTACAAAAATGTTCTCCGAGGCACCGTTAACGAGTTATTAACGAAAAACAGTGACCAATAAGAATCGAGTACGGCTGACGCGAGGCGGCCCAGCCAACCAGCGCGCGAAGCCCGGTTCCGCTCATTGGCTCGGTCGCCTCGCGCCAGCCGAGCTCGCCTCTCATTGGTCACTGTTTTTCGTTAATAACTCGTTAACGATGCCTCGGAGAAAATTTTTGTAAAGGAAAAAGTTGCTTCAATTGACCCGAGGAACCCGCCACTTTCGGATTGCGAGACATTTCTTGGGACACCCTGTATATACAGTATTAGACTCTGTACAGTACACATCAGACTCTGCCGTCCAGAGAAATAGCCTCGCGCAGAATTCAGCCGTACCTAAAAGGTTAATAAAATATTGCAGTTTAAGATAACAATAACAGATAACATTAGTGATCGGAATTTTAAGTGATAATATCTTAATTGCAATCGCATATATTATCGTGTGTTCGTCGTATATTTTTTCCTCTTTGAAACTGAATTTTCCTTGCGGAGATAAGAAACAGTTGTGAAAGGTGCACGTGCTGAAGCATTTTGAATACAACCTGTTTAGATGAACACAGATTTTCGCTAATTGCCCGACTAAAGATATATCTCTTCTACTTGTCTGAATAAAGACACACTTCCTCTACTTGTCTGGCTAAATGCGTACAGCTCCTAATTGTCCGACTAAAGACGTACATACTCTATTTGTCTGGCTAAAGACACATATCTTCCATTTGTCCGACTAAAGCCATGCCTCTTCTACTTGTCTAAATAAAGACACACTTCCTCTGCTTGTCACGCTTGCGTTACTTGTCTGGCTGAAGGCACTCACAGGTTTCATTTGTCCGAGTAAAGGCATACCTCTGCTGCTTAATTCATATTTCATTCAAACAGCTAGTAAAGACTAATGTGTTAACCTTGCATTTCCAACTAAAGTAGAGACTCCCGTATCCGAACTAATAGGGAGACAAAAGTTGCCAGATAGTAGAAGTTTCGGATAATTGTACGATCATCTTCCTTTGCATTAAACTTCTCTCATTTATTCAAGTAGAAATTATCAAAATTTTTTCTAATATCATCCACTATGATAAATTTTAACTTTCTAGTTTCGGTTTGATTAATTAAATTGCTTTGATTTTGTAGGAATTTTAGTGGTCGATTGTGGGCACTGAATGTGTTAATATGTACTTGTAAATATATTTAGTACAGCACGTATAACATGCAACACTAATTGTTCGACTTATTTCAAATAAAAAATATTGTTGGGGCGTCACGGCGTCGTCAGTAATAGCGACGAATTATGACGCTGTATATGTGGACTGTATATAAAAATAAGGAACCGGATTTTGCTTGAAGTTTTGTATTCAGCCCGCGACTACGCTACACCCTTGGTCAGGAGGTCTTAGTTCTACGAATTCTGTCACAACTCTGCTCTATTAGAGAATATTTTCCTTCGTGGTAGACTGCTACCCCTCCAACGCATTTCTAATACTCGCTGATTGGTTTTCCTTGATTTTTGGCAATAGCCGATCAGTGAGTCTGTTTTAAAGCAGACACCCTTCCCTTGCGCCCTTAACGCGTCTTTCTGGGAGGGTGCTGGTGTACGGGAGGTGGGAGCGGCCGCAAGGCTTTGGCAAAGGTAGGAAAATTCCTCCAGGCATCACCGTCATGAAACAATGTCAGGCTGACCACTTCGGACTGTTCCTTTTTCATGACACGTCCTGGCCCATCGAGGCCGAGAAAAGCGAAGTCCCAAAAATCAAGCAATAGAGCATGCGTACTCTCGGCCGGCAAACACTTTACGTCCAAAATGCATACCAGATGTTGTTAAAAATCCTAAGCTCAAAAACAGCCGGCTAGGCACGTTCGTCTCATAAAGAACATTAGTGCTGTGCACTAACAAATATCGTTTCGACTGTATCAAACGTACATTTTCTACTGACCAAAAATACGGAGGTATATGGGGTCTCATAACTGGTCTCGCCGCACATTGCGATATTCACAACTGGATGGAACGTCTTAGATTGCTACGGCGAGGATGCATGGAAGCGATTCGTAAAGCCATTTAAACGGCATCTGACACCGATTTAGAGAATCCGATCGAGTCTGGTTCCTTTTCCAGGCGTCTCTGGTTGCGCCTGGCGCCGAATCCGATTTTTCACAATTCACCGGTCGGCCGGTGCGTAATTTAGTATTCTTTTGCCGCGCAAACGGATGAGAAATGGGCAACGGATGGTAGTAGGAAGGCCGGGCCGGTTCCAGGGCGGACGAGGATAGGAGAACGTCGACGTGATTTCGAGGAAAAGTGAAAAAGTGTACGTACGAGGTAGCGAGAGGTGGAAGAGGATGCGCCGGGTCCGCTACAGATTAGAGATATTTATGGTCCAGTAAATCAGATACTGTCTCCTCTTTTCCGTGGATCCTGCGCGACGTTGATTCATCAATATAAGCTTTTTCCGGGCGGCCAGTGTTCCCGATATACAACGGCTCCTAAATGTAAAGGCCGAAAGGGAGGGCGAGGGGAAAAAGATCGACCTTGCGCCGAACGAGACGTCGACCGTAATGCACCACCTGGCGAATTGCAGCGAGCCGCATCTGGCCAGTGTTCGACGTATCACCGGATTTCGATGTTACACGACCACACCCGGCGGAAACTTACGACCCAGTCGGTGTTAAGTACTACTTCGTGCCTCTCTTAAATTCCGCCGTTCCGTTTAAACACTTTTATTCTGTCGCGGCCGAACACGTGTTACATTTGTTGTCCGTGGAACGGTGCCCGTTTTATCGCCGAAAAGGAACATTCGCGAGCACTTTTTCACCGCGATCGCCTCGTAACTTTGCAGGCCACCGGAATATTCCCAGATGATGTCCCGGCTTTTCGAACATCCATTTTCATACGCGTTATTAACGCGTCGCTACCGTGCCGCTCTTTGGCGCCCAACTGCTCTTTGATTGTTCTTCACTTTGTTATTTTGCTTCTCGGAGGCTTGTGATTTTTTTCTTCGACCAGATACTGTTTTTACTTATTGTGGTTGCCGTAGAAGTTGATCGAATCTTAAGTAAATCGAATCTCGCGGTAATTGTAGAATGCTCTATTAGGATATTCTGTGAATTGTATTGTTACTTGTTGCTATTTCGCGTATATACAATTATATTTTGTTTGAAGCGTATTTTTAGAGTGACTTTTTCCTGTGATTTCCTTTCTTTTATCAGATTCATTGTGTTAATGTATTATCTTATACATCTTTTAATTTAATATCTTATGCATATCTTCTAATTTAATACCTGACATATCTTTTAGTTTATTATCTTACATTATCTTATATTAGTCCAATATATCTATTTGCAACAATTGAAATGATATTTTGAATGTAAATTCGGTCCATGTGTTGTCCAGTTTGTTTAAAAACTGTGCTAACGAAATCATCGATATCAAATTCTGTATGAATTTAAAAAGGTAATCTAGTTAAAAACGCTGTTAAAAATATTTGTGGAGTACAACAAAGAATCGTGTGGACCAACAATACTTGATATCCAAGAATTCACACCTCTAATAATGGCACAAGTTCCTCAATTCGACGCATCAACAATTTTTTGAGAGTGCTACTAAAATATTTAATTGACAGTTGGGAATGTTTAGTAGATCTACTGTTGAATTAAACAATCTAACGCGGTAAACATTGCTAACTGCTTTTGGCTTGCAAAAATTAGGCACAGTCGATTGAGTAGCAGAAGTACGGCTTTAATCAGACAAATGCAGGAGGTATGGTTTTATCCAGACAAGTGGAGAAAATATGTTAAAATGTCTCGCAATCCGGACCGGAAATGGTGAGTTCCTCAGATCATTTGAAGCAATTTCTTCCTTTACAAAAATGTTCTCCGAGGCACCGTTAACGAGTTATCAACGAAAAACAGTGACCAATAAGAATCGAGTACGGCTGACGCGAGGCGGCCCAGCCAACCAGCGCGCGAAGCCCAGTTCCGCTCATCGGCTCGATCGCCTCGCGCCAGCTGAGCTCGCCTCTCATTGGTCACTGTTTTTCGTTAATAACTCGTTAACGGCGCCTCGGAGAACATTTTTGTAAAGGAAAAAGTTGCTTCAAATGACCCGAGGAATTCGTCACTTTCAGATTGCGAGACATTTTTGGGACAGCCTGTATATTTCGAAAATGGATATATGAAATATTTCGAATGTACTAGACGAGTAGAGGATGTATGCCTTTAGTCCGACAAGTAGATTAGGTATGTCTTTGGGCAGACAAGTAGAAAAAGTATAGCTTTACTCAGACAATTAGGGCAAGTATATCTTTATCCACACAAGTAGAAGAGGTATTGCTTTAGTCAGACAAGTGGTGGAGGTATTTTTGTAATCAGATAAGTAGAGCAAATCTGTCTTGAGTTAGAAGAACGGAATACGTGTGCCTTTAGCTAGATAAGTAACGGAAGTCTGCCATCATTCAAACATTAAAGGAAACATATATTTAGTAAGACAAATAGAAGATACACAGGGTGTCCCAGGTTTTTCCGGTCAAACGGTATCAGCATACTCTACGAGCGAAAAAAAGAAAAAAATGTCATATGTCATAAAAACATAGGCTGAGAAATGTGTTATTAAAAAGTTATAAGAGAAATACGAAACAACAACGAACTAATCGGGAATATTTTTCTATATATGTTAGCTCCATTTCGAAGTGTCGTCTGTTTTTGAAAATACAGCATTGACGTCTAATGAAAGATTAAACTGCTTAGGAAACATAGCTTGGATATGTATTTCTCTTATAATTGTTTAATGAAGCATTTTTGAGCCTATGTTCGTATGATATTTTTTCTTATTTTCGCTGATGGAATATGCTGATACCGTTTGGACGAAAAAACCTAGGACACCCTGTGTATCAGGCAAGTAGCAAAAGGAACGCCTTTAATTAGACGAGTAAAACAGAGACTTCCTGTGGTCCGTAGAATTATAACTTTAGCAATATATTTCCGCATAAACAAACTATTTTTCTTGTTAAGAAAGAAGTTACTTTCTCTAAAAACTGTGACATTGTTATACGGTAAATACGTGAAGCAGATTCTGTGATCTAATGAGTTTATCTGATTCTGATCTAATGAGTTTATCAAATAGTTGTTGTTGTTCTTAAAACCTCTCTCATTTTTGAACGACGTAAAGCAGCGAAATGCTCAGAATTGTCAATGTATGTTTATTAGATAAACGAGACAGAGCATCCTGAAGTCTCGTGAGAACAGCGGCCACGAATGAAACTCGACAAAGAGCAATTATTTCCGTGACGACGTAGCGGAACCTTTGGCCGAAATCAACTGTCATAAAAACGGAAGAGGTCGTGGCACCTCCGCGGGACGCTCTGCAGAATCCGTTTTTAATCAGGCCAGATTTTTCGCGGGAACCTGCCCGAATCTTCCTTAGCCGTTCCCCTAGGTAAGCTCCATTGAAAATGCAACGCAAGCGTGCCGTGTGACTAATCTTTCTCATAACTATGTAAACGGTGACCCAATTTTGCGCAGATTAATGCGTCAGGAAAAACTAAAGAAACAGGCGGCCAGGGGAAATGGTTCCGCGTGTGCCGTTAAATATCTTCCGCGCTCTAATTATTCTTACAGGCAAATTAATCCTTGATGCGATAAAAGGAGTTTTATCCGGGAGATTCGCCGGGCTTGTAGCCTCGACGCACGGATGGCAATTATCGTGCAATTACGAAACTTGAATTTCGCAACGGAATCTCGTTTATTAACATGAACGACATCCGCCTGAGAGGCACCGGGTTCCTCTATTCGAACGAGAGGATATTCTTCGGGTCCGACGAACCACAGCGTCCAAAAGTCCAAAAAGTTGGCGAAAATGCAATTTTCGAAGTATGCGCAGGGTTTCTCGTCTAAACGGGTCGTTTACGTATCATATCTGCCTGCATCGGCACTGAGAGAAGCATCAAATACATAATACATTTTATGCAGTTCCTGATACCCTGTAGAAAAATTGCAGAAAAAATATTGTACATCTTATTCGCAAACTCGTACCACGCCATACAAGAATAATGGTAAGAAATGATCCCCATGATACTATGTATCTTTTGTTGTGAAATGTTGTATTAATTTATTTAGATTATAATATATTTCGAAAATGCATATATGAAATATTTCGAATGTACATTCGAAATTTTCGATTTATATGTTTTCTAAATATGTCGTAAAATATTTTGTGAAAATCTATTAAATCAACAAAGTGGCGGGTTCCTCGGATCATTTGAAGCGACTTTTTCCTTTACAAAAATGTTCTCCGAGGCACCGTTAACGAGTTATCAACGAAAAACAGCGACCGATGAGAGGCGAGCTCAGCTGGCGCGAGGCGACGGAGCCAATGAGCGGAACTGGGCTTCGCGCGCTGGTTGACTGGGCCGCCGCGCGTCAGTCGTACTCGATTCTTATTGGTCACTGTTTTTCGTTAATAACTCGTTAACGGAGCCTCGGAGAACATTTTTGTAAAGGAAGAAGTTGCTTCGAATGATCCGAGGAACCCGCCGTTTCCGGTTTGCGAGACATTTTTGGGACACCCTGTATATATACGTCTCAATAATTAAAGATAACTTCAGAAAAAGTGCCTTAATAATTAAAGATATATCTCACCAATTATTATCTCAACAACATATCTCAACAATTATTAGCTGTACTTATAGCTATAACGAACTCATGTATTGGCCGCTGAGAGTAAGACTCGATGTAATTAATTTCCAGAAATGTTGGAGCATGCGAGGATATCTTTCGCTATTATACACACCTCGCTGTGTAAACCGTCGGAGTAGGAGTAAAAGGATACACGTGTATCAAATGTCATCTCTGAGACTCTGATGCTCGGCCAAAAGATGGTGGGAAATTCCGAGTATACGCTGGGATGGGATTCCCGCATAGTGATCTACATAATACATATGGAAATGTGGCTCGGATATTCGAGGTGCTCGCCGGATGGCCGTTCAATAACGTTTTGCCGACGCGGAATATTCGGTTTTCGGTTTTTTTGCTATTTATATTTTAGACGCGCGCCGAGAGCCCGGGAACTCGCTCTTATCCAAATTGCACTCGTGTTGTTAATCGTTAGGAGTACTCGATGCCGTGCAGGTTATTCGCGGAAGTGGGTGAGAGGAAATATCGAGTGAGCCCGAGAATTTGTTTGGTCGCAATCGAAATAGGCGCCACCTTTTTGTTGGGTTATATTTTTCACATTTTCTGCCGCGAAACGGTAAAGCGTTAGATCTTAACGCTTTTTTTTACCGGAAGCCTATTATCACGATGTTTGATGTCGGTGCTTTATGCAAAGAAAGCTTGGGAATTTTCTTTGAAATAATAATTTCAAATAAACGTGTTACATTGTATTGAATAATATAACGTATATTAAAATATATTGTGTTAAGTAATTTATTGGATCATGAGCAAAATGATTGTCGCTTTTTTAAAGAAAAGTTCGGTTTAATACCTCATCTGTCACGTCAACTTCATAAAATTCAAGCATTTTGCTTGATCACATTAAAACTGAAATGTTCAGTTGTATGATATCAGTTACATTTCCAATATTTTTATGTTTTACGAATCCTAATAAAGTTGGAAATTTATAATAGATTGGTGTAAAAATGAATTTTTGAATTCTGAACAAATAATTTGTCACTCGCATATCTGTTAACCTGTTTGCACCGCAAGTAAGAAAGAAATATAAGTTCGCTGATTTTGCAATTTTAAACAGTAGAGAGATTAAAAGAATTTTAAGCCAGAGTCGTTGCTAATTAGAATGTGGTTTCTTCTCGCAGAGTCACTTATTTCGGAGATAAAAGGTTGAAAGAATGAAGTTTCATTTTGCAGTAATTACAAATTTAAAAAGATTTGCGTTCACGTACTTGAATACACTGTTGACTATGTTTAAATCATCGAATATTCTAATCTACATATCATTTTCTGTAAAGCAATGCAGCTTGCAGTTCTGACTGAATTTGTATTCTTTTATGTTTCAGATTCGACTAAAGGATCTGATCACCGATCATAAGGTTCGGAAACCAAGGATAACCTGCGTAACCGGTATGTCGATGATACCTTATGAAAACGATAACTCTATTAATAAGGGAAACTATGAAAACGAAAATTGACAAAACGAAATATTTGCTTGATGAATTCTAATAAAACGACGTAAGTTGTTCGAATTGTCTGCGGAAATGTAAATGCGTAATGTTCGACGCGAAGCCACTAGAACGTGTTCCCAGCGAATTTCTCTCAAAGTATGCGTACACGAAGTGAAAAGTGTATTCTCAGGTTTTCTATCATTATATCAGAAATGTTGATATCGCGCGCACTCCGTGGAATATAATATATTCATTACGGTAGTTTAATAACAAGAAAAGTTGGGGATTCGGAGCAGAAAGCAAGTTGAAAATTTTCCAAGAGCGCAAGTTCCCTTTTCTTATTACAGAACTTTTTACATCTACGTCGCGTCGCCACGTCGTATGTTTCGCCATCGTAAAAATCCGTTGTGTTTTTAATAACTTGCGAAATAATCCGCGAAAGTTGAATAACCCTGGTCCGGTCGCGGAGCTGCTGAGATAACACGGCGAATATTGTTCAAGAATTTAGCCCTCGACAGTTGCAAAATCTTTTTCTATTTAACAAAGAATTTTTTCTATTTTGCGATCGACGCTGGCAACCTTTATTTTGCATAAAATATTTATATATTTTGCACCCCTGGATATTCTAATACGGTGAATCTCTGCCTGCTGTATTTTTGGTACTAATAACTAGAATGCATAATAATTTTAAATTCATTATGTACAAGTTATTGTATTTTATTTGAGATTTATTTAATTCTATTATTATTCTATTTATTTTCTTGTTTTACTTTTTTATTTTATTGTATGTGATGTATAAGGAGTTGGACAACTTGTGATCCGTAAGAAAATCAATAATTCTATTAATGACTGGATTGTACATTTTATGCATTTACGTCGAACACAAATAGGTAAAATTGACAAGAATAGAGAGATTTAGAAATTGAAAAATTGTTCAGTACAGACGTTAATGTCTGCCCGGTTTAACTTTGATGCTGACAATTTTTATTTATCATAATCATCTGCAGTTTCCTAATAATACTAACACAAACGTGTCGAGCATAAGCAAAAGAATGAAATGATATTTTGCTAGTAACATCTGTAGAATAAAGTACTTCATTTTCTAAATTGTGTTGTTTGTACTTGTCGGAAGAATTGATTAGGTCATAGACATAATAGCTTCGAATGGACATATTCTTCTGTTCTTTTATGGTTCGTCGCGATAACAATTAACGAAACAGTGCCTCATGTTGAAATCCCCTACATAACTTTCTAATTAGTGACGTAGAATACAGTGGCAGTCCACTGCATATTCGGCATTGCACGCTATTTGCATTCAATCTGGGAGAATCGTGACTAAAGCCACCTAAATGGTTTCTGCTGTCTATGGTGGAGAGACTAAAGTAAGTCTGGTAGCTTATGCGACTATTATGGTTCTGATTGGCAATCTTTATGCCAAATAAAAATTGCAGGATGCGAGAGTTAAATCTTAATTAACTTTCGTCTTTAATAATATTGGGTTGATTGGATCGATTTCGGGAAATTCGAAGCTTTTCGATCTGATCCTGCAATGTAAATTGCTGCATTGTCTTATCATTAGACTGCGGATCTCCACGCGAAATAAAAATTGTTTAAATTCATTGTGCTACATTAATTGAGACAAAATGTCCTTGCTCTTTTTATAATTGTGATGATACTTGATTCTTTACAGTTTTCTGTTTGACCTGTTTACAGCACTGTACTTGATACTAACTATTTCTACAATTAACTCATTTTGCATTCTTTGTATGAATATCATTGCGATCATACGTGTTTCTATAATTGTATTTAGTATGATTAAAATTGGATCGTTGTGTATATTATCATTTTATTCGTCGCATTCCAGTGAAATCCTCTAAATGTTCATTTTTGTAAACATTTTTATGAAGGAAGTTCGTTAACACATATGAATAACTAAGAATAACTGTGATTACGACAACTATTGGGTTGGCAACTAAGTAATTGCCGATTTCAGTTATAGGTGTCTCTCACTCCTATTTTTATGATATCCGTAAATGTTATATTATAAAATTATTATTATTATTATTATTATTATTATGTTATTTTTTATTATCCGTGAATGTTAGCAACTGGACAAATTGAATGCAGCGGTCAAGGAAAAGCGAGCAGAATTGGTCAATCGTAAAGGTGTCATTTTCCAGCAGGACAATGCTAGGCCGCACACGTCTTTGTCCGCTCGGCAAAAATTGATGAATATTGGTTGGGAATTGATGTTACACCCACCATATAGCTCTGATCTCGCGCCATCGGATTACCACTTATTTCGATCCCTGGACAACTCCCTTCGTGGTAAAACTTTGAATGACGATGACGCTGTAAAATCTCGCTTAACTCAGTTTTTGGCCGAAAAGGATCAGACTTTCTACGAGCGTGGAATTTTCAAGTTGTCAGAGAGATGGCAGAAGGTCGTCGAACAAAATGGAAAATACATTACAGATTAAACTTCGTTCCAAGTAAAAAAAAATTTTCTATTTCATTGAACAAATCGACAATTACTTAGTTGCCAACCCAATATATTAGGTCTACCGGAAAGTTCTGTCTGACAATGTCATTGCAAATTTCAATAGATATGCACATATTCGTGTGAGACAAAATGTTGCTCACAAATTGCCATCACGCCGGCAAGAGGTCATAAGTAACGACGGAAATTATATTGTACAATAAATATTACTAAAGTTACAAAAAATCGATTATTTCCTTTCATTTCTTAAACGAACAGAACTTTCCGGTAGACCTAATATTTTGTTTTTTTTTAGCACGTATTCTGTTTATAAATATGTTTCGTTCTTTTACTCTGTATTTTGTTCAGTAACAATAAGTTTTGTTGTTTAATAATGTATTTCGCTTTCCGATAAGTTGAGAGAACCATTACCTGTCAAACTTTATCCAGATGAAGAGAATGAATTAGTCTTTGAATTCGACTGTATAAATACCCATCGATCAGAAATCGACTGCAGCGTCTATTTATCGTGCATCACCTACATTTACCATGGGTGTGAGGGCGCATCCAACTCGATATCGTATTGGAACGTGATACGCGAGTAGTGCAAACTTGCAATTGACAAGATACATAGTGTTAACACATTATTAATGTGCTAACGATTACGAGTCTATTAATCACCAGATAATAGTGCGGTCCAGCAATGAACAAAATATTTGGAACGTAACACGTCCTTCGTCGGACTAGTTAATGCAACATAGTAATTGATCAATTAATTAAAACAGATTTGTTATTGACTAAATTTCCAGCATTTGCAATTGTGGTCTATGCCTGTCGTTTGACGATTTTGATGTTGAACGTCTATAGATCTCTTTCAGACGATATCAATAAGAAAGAACAAGATAAAGAAGTGGTGAAGCAAGTCAGTCTTACAATTAATTTCATTTGTAATTTCATTTGTCATTTCATTTCATATTTTCACATGTAGCTTTTGTTTAGTTTTTTTTTTATAACAGCTCGTCTAATTTCATGCACTTTAGACTTATTTACTGGTTTAATCCTTTGCACTCGAGTGGTGACTACGAGGCACCACGAAAATTGTTACACCACGTTCCAAGATAATTTTTATAATAACAAAGCTTACGTATAATTACGTATAATTTGATTTCTTGTGCCATTTCAAGAGAAAACTTCAGGGAAACGTGCATGTCTGAAAAAGTTGCGCTGAAATAACTGAATTCCTCGTAATCGCTAATAAACTTGAATGTCCCACGAGAGGGGACATCCGAGTGATATGCTAGAATTACGATGTCCCACGAGAGGGGACAGCGGAGTGCAAAGGGTTAATTGTCGGACAGTTTGATTATTTTCCCGTAGATGGAATACAGGCAAACATCGATGAAATACGGTATCTATAGCTCGGCTCGGGCTTTCGAGACAACAAATAATCTTGACTTCGCTGACGCCGCGCCGGCTTAAAGGATGTCTGAAAGCTTCCGGCACCTCGTGAGCCCGCGTTATGGAACAGCGCGTTATAGTAAACGGGTTAAAGATGAAAGCGTTTTTCTCTCGTTCGTTTGCCGTTGCGCGCAGGATGCCGGATTCGCGACGGCCGGAATCGGGTCCGACGCTGAAAAAGGCCGATTGCTCAGGGCGCTCATTAGTTACTGTCTTTTCACGGCAGATGATCAGAAATCGTCGTCCACTCGATATGATGCGATTACTAATTGCGCCTTTCTCCGTAGTTGAATCCACTCTAAACACCGTTTCTCCTCGAGGACGATCGGCTTTGTTGCCGAGCGGTCGTCGCCCAATAAGAAACCGATAAAATTTAGGACGCCGACGACGTTTGATAGATTCATTGCTAAAGTCGCCGTAGAGAACAAATCATCGAGAATTAAAACTCCTTATTTAATGCTGAAACTGTCGATCCTGTAATAATTCAAATTTCTTGGTCCACTGTCATTCCGATGATAAAGAAGCTTTCGTGGAACGTTACTGAACAAATTGATTTATTCGAGCGATCCTTAGACTGCGGATTATATGCATTTATAACAAAAATGGGTAGCTGGTATTTCAAACAATAATAATATTGAAAGAATTCATGCCATTGCACACCTTTAAAAACGGTATAACTACTTCAAAACTGGACTAAATGCGGCTCGAATTTTGTTTAAATGATAGAATGACTAGTCTACTGGTCTAAAATAATTTCATTTAATTTGACCATTACTTGGAATAAGAAAACTGAAATAAAAAACTTTCGTCTTTTAACTTCTTTAACCGAGCCTATAACGAAAAAGCCTTTCACAAATCTCGGTAACTTATGTGCGTGCTGAAAATTCAAGTAAATAGTAACATTATAAAAAAGATGTTGCGTTTTAAAAGGTTCACATTTTTGTGGGCCACTCATTCGGTATTGTTTTTATTGGTATTTTCTCCAATTCACTGAAATTATTAAAGAAATGAAGACATTTTTAGTTGACTTGGTTTCGTTGCATCGATGAAAATAAGTTTTATTCTGCACAAAGATCCGCTGTTTTAAATTTTCAAATTTCATACTCTTACATTTTTCGAACATTTTCGTTGTCCTTCTTCTGCTTAACTTTATCGTAAACGCGTAAAATCCGCAGTTCAATGCACTGTAGTAGAACAATACGCCACTAACAATACGTCATGTACGTCACTACGAGCAACACCGGATAATTACGAACGTCACCTCTGTTTCTGATCGATGGAAAATGCATATTAGCGTTGTTCGACAACTATTCCGTGAATGAAACTTCGCAGAAACGTTACTTACGGTCTCAAAGTTCTGGAGACGTTGGCGAAGCAACCAATTCGGGGAGAAATTTGATGAAGCGTGAACGAATGGTAAATGAAGCGGAAGATGTTGGTCACTTCGTTAGAGGAAATGGTGGAGCGAGATTGAAGAAGTGTCATAGCACTTGTGTTCGTATAGTATACACTCATACACGAAAGTATTCGAACGCTTATGCGCGTTTCTAACATTCAATTGATAAAATATATGTGTTAAACTGAAACATTTGATATAATATGACGCATACAACAAGGGATGGGTCTTAAGACTGTGTAAGCAAAATTAGAAAATAATTCAACGATATATAGCGTTTTTACAGTACATTTATTGTAAACACGTACCAAGAAATGGCTCACAAAAGTATTCGAACGAAACAATTAACAGTTATTTAAATTGAACGATTAAAGGTTTTAATAGGAAGTTGATCCACCTTTTGCTTTTATAACAGCCCTAAGTCTGTTTTCCATTCAGTGGACCAACTTAGAAGTAACATTTGCATCTATCGATTGCCATATTTCAATAATATTTCGTTTTAACGCTTCTTTCGAAGTAATAACTGTATTTCTTAATCGTCTTTCTACTTCATCCCATAAATGTTCAATGGGGTTTAAATCGGGATTTTGCGGTGGATGTGGCACCACGTGTGGAACATTTTACAATACCCATTCTTTGACTATTTTAGCGGTATGCTTCGGATCATTGTCAGACTGAAACCAATAATCGCTAGGTATATTCAATTTTGATACACTGCTTTTTAAATTTTCCTGCAAAATTTTTAAGTATTTCGTTTTGTCCATTATCCCATCGATGAACACAAGGTTTCCCACTCCACTGGATGCCATGCAGCCCCAAACTAATACAGATCCATCATTATGTTTTATAGTCTTATAGTTTAGTATAGTACTTACTTTACTACTATAGTATAGTTTATAGTTTTATAGTATATCATTATGTTTCGTGATTTCTTCTAACTTCCTACTTTTAAAACAATTTAAAGACTATTTTGAGATGAAATGATTTATGACTTATACCTACATTTAAAACAATTTAAAGACTACTCGAGATATAGCGATTTATGATTTATTTCTTCTTTCAAAGCAATTTTAAGACTAGTTTGAGATATAGTGATTTATGATTTATTTCGCCTTTTAAAGCAATTTTCAGGCTATTCTGAAATGGAATGATTTACGATTTATTCCTTCTTTTAAAACAATTTAAAGACCATTTTGAGGTACAATGACTTATGCAGGGGATCTTAAATACTTCGAGTTACGTGTCTACTTGCTAGTTTTATGTTAGTTCGATAACAAAGTTACTAGAGAACCAGACCCTACTAAATCAGTCCAAAATGACTGGTTCCTGTTCTTGTCTGTTTGCAATTTCATTGTTTTCTTCGTTGTTAATCTCTCTGTTGTAGTTATTTCAGAATTCGTGTTTGTTTCTAAATGTTTCAAGTTTAATTTATTCCCACACAAGGTCACGCGAAGGTCATATTATTACAGGTCATTGGATTCGTTTCGATCTTAGCTATCATGACATAACGATAAAAGTATGTAATTCTACTCAGAAAAATATGGATGACCTTGAAAACTCGGAAAATATTATCGTCAAAGAGAAATCATTTCCACCGCAACACGTGTCCCTCCGAACTATAAAATCTGTCATTAAGAAACGTATCGTTAATGTCAACAGAGATATTGCTTTGTAACAGATGTTGGGGCGTCACGGCGTCGTCAGTAATAGCGACGAGTTATGACGCTATATATGTGGACTGTATATAAAAATAAGGAACCGGATTTTGCTTGAAGTTTTGTATTCAGCCCGCGGCTACGCTACACCCTTGGTCAGGAGGTGTTAGTTCTACGAATTCTGTTACAACTCTGCTCTATTAGAGAATATTTTCCTTCGTGGAAGACTGCTACCCCTCCAACGCATTTCTAATACTCGCTGATTGGTTTTCCTTGATTTTTGGCAATAGCCGATCAGTGAGTCTGTTTTAAAGCAGACACCCTACCCAAGCGCCCTTGACGCGTCTTTCTGGGAGGGTGCTGGTGTACGGGAGGTGGGAGCGGCCGCAAGGCTTTGGCAAAGGTAGGAAAATTCCTCCAGGCATCACCGTCATGAAACAATGTCAGGCTGACCCTTCGGAACTGTTCCTTTTTCATGACACGTCCTGGCCCATCGAGGCCGAGAGAAGCGAAGTCCCAAAAATCAAGCAATAGAGCATGCGTACTCTCGGCCGGCAAACACTTTACGTCCAAAATGCATACCAGATGTTGTTAAAAATCCTAAGCTCAAAAACAGCCGGCTAGGCACGTTCGTGACATAAAGAACATTAGTGCTGTGCACTAACAACAGATTTAGCGAAACATCCTGTGCAATCGATTACAAAATACATATATCGAGTGTCCGATTCTTTCGTGCAGCACCGTACACTGCCGTCTTTCATGCTATTCCGATGATTCGAGCCGGTTCGAGATCGAACACGGGACTTCATCCCGGAACGGGAAGACGGTACGAGGAATCATGGGAACGGCGGAGCTCGTGAGATTGGCCATAAGCCTCGAATAAAATCTCGACGGGGTGACGATGCCGGCCACGAGAATTTTTCCCGCGAAAGGTTTATGGTGGCCGAGCCTCGTCGGTTCTATTGCCTGGACGTTTCTCCTCGGCGAAATTAAGAGACGGCGATCCGCGGGGAACGAGCATAACGGTTTCGTTGATGCGAGCCCCGCCAAGGGGAAGACGTTTCGTGTCCATTTTATGCCCACCGGTTACAACGAAAGGCTCCGCCGTGGCCCCATTAAGACCGATTCCGCCGCGATCGTATTCCGTCGGAAGATACTGATTCTCGGGATACGAATAATCAAGCTTTTTCTTTTATGCTTTTTGGGAAACGAACCGGAGATTGGTCGTCACTCGAGATTGCGGCCTTTCTTCGCCGGTTAGGTGCAACGGAAGCTGCGATTTCGAAATTATATGGCTGACAGACCCGTCGCGACCTGGAGAATCCCTTTTTTACGACAGAGCTCGCTCGATCTTATGATCTTGGTTTAATTTTCAGAATTCTCGAATATTTACCGGCAAGTTTTCGATTGTGCCAGGACAAGGGATCCGATTTCGGGAAATTCGAAGCTATCGATCTGATCCTGCAATGTAAACTGCTGCATTGTCTTATCATTAGACTGCGGATCTCCTCGCGAAATAGAAATTGTTTAAATTTATTGTGGTACATTAATTGAGACAAAATGTGTACTTGCTCTTTTTATAATTGTGATGATTCTTGATTCTTTACTGTTTCCTATCTGACCTGTTTATTGTTTCATATTTTTAAATGTCTTTTAGGACAATTGATTTAATTATTATTTTAATTATTATATATATATATATAATAAATATATTATTATATATATATATATATATATATATATATATATATATATATAAATTATATATTAAATATACTATATATATTATTATTATGTGTATTATTATATACAATTTTGTAATAATATAAAATATCACAATTAATAGCGATTATACATAATAGCAAGTGCAAATTCCTTTCATGTCCTGAATTACGTTAATGTGCTTTTCTAAAATGTTGGAAACCAATTGCAGAGCAGACAATTCGAACATACAGTTTTTCTCGAACGGAAGATCGAATTGCACACAATATTGTGAATTAATAATCAGCACACGTAACATTTTGACCCGTATTATCAAAATTCGCGTGCAATTATTTTCGCCATCGATGCATTGTAACTTTATAAACCAGCTGCTCGTACAAATATCAGTTCTATAATTGGCCAAATAATGCACATCACTCTGTTATCCAGCGCTCACTTCCTGTTTATATCATAAATGAATAATAAACTTCATAAAATCATATTATGCCGTGAAGTTATGAATAATAGCGATCATTAGCATGCATCAAATTCGAACAAAATTGTCTGCGGAGCTCACGGACATATTGTACAATAATTGAAGCTCGAATGTTATGTATATATAATTATTAGACCGCGGATTTTATGCATTTATGATAATAACGAATAGGAGCGATTTAAGACGGTGGAGAAATAATAATAATTGGAGCGTACGGATGCATTATTTTCAATCAGATAAAATTAATAAAGAGAAAATCTAATTTATGTCTGTCACTTATCTCTTGCTACTGCAGCAGGACAGTTATATTTCGTATGAAGATCCGCAGTTTAATAATTATATAATAATGGCTTGTGAAATATTCGCGAAAATCTCGAGGCAGGCAAACGAAATTTTTTAAATAATTTGATTATTAAAGGCTGTTCCGTAATCCGAGAATCCTCGGACTTCGAAAAGATGAATGTGCGCGGAAACAACGGCCGGATGAGCTTAAAACTCCGAGTTCTAATTATCATGCGACGTTCGGTCTCGAAATAATTGCACGTTTTGCTTTTGGCTTCTGCGATTTTCAGCGAATTATTATTATTATTTTATTAATATTATTATTATTATTAAGCAGTGGAGCAGAGATACCTTTGTCCTATGCGATAACATTAGTTTCAATTTCATCTAAGATGGTGAAAATTATCTGACATAATTTCGAAACGCGAGAATGAGCATACGTTTCTGCTAAATCACTAGTATAGAGAGAGAGAGAGAGAGAGTTCCATCTTCATCTTCTTATAAAAGTTTCGCAAACTTTGTGTAGATGAAATTTGCATTTTTTACAATTAATCATTCCAGGATTAACGAACAGTGATTTTATTCTGAAAATTGCGTTTAGATAGATCGTTATCCGATTGTTTAAAAAAAAAAATTATGATCAACTGCAGATTTCATAGATTTGGTAAAACGAAACAGATCAAATTACAATTAAAAATTAAATTTTTATTTTGCACAAAAATCCACAGTTCTGACTAATAACGCAAAATAACAATTTCCCAAAACAATTCTAAGAAACAGGAATTAAATAAAAATAAATTGTTTTCTTGGATCATTTTGTGTCTTGACAATTTTATATTTAATCTAGGTCATTTTTGCCACGAATTCATAAAATCCGCGGTCTAGTTATGACACTCAAAATATCTACAACGCTTTGTTCAAGTTTCCATCGACGACCTCACTTTGATCATCGAAAATAAGGACGCGCGGCATTTTCTTCGAAATCATCACAATTTTGTCAAAGTAAACACTTCGTAGTGGCTTTCGCGGATGTCATCTCTCTAGACGACGCGCCACTATAGTGGTTTGCTCTAGTAGCTCCCTCGCTCATCGTTCGAATCAAATAATCGTCTTCATACGCATTGTTTCACACTTCTTTTGTCTTCACATCGATTTACAACAGTCTACAGGGTGTCCCAAAAATGTCTCGCAATCCGGAAATGGCGGGTTCCTCGGATCATTCGAAGCAACTTCTTCCTTTACAAAAATTTTCTCCGAGGCACCGTTAACGAGTTATCAACGAAAAACAGTGACCAATAAGAATCGAGTACGGCTGACGCGAGGCGGCCCAGCCAACCAGCGCGCGAAGCCCAGTTCCGCTCATTGGCTCGGTCGCCTCGCGCCAGCCGAGCTCGCCTCTCATTGGTCACTGTTTTTCGTTAATAACTCGTTAACGGTGCCTCGGAGAATATTTTTGTAAAGGAAAAAGTTGCTTCAAATGGCCCGAGGAACCCGCCACTTTCGGATTGCGAGACATTTTTGGGACACCCTGTATATACAGTATCAGACTCTGCCGTCCAGAGAAATAGCCGCGCGCAGAATTCAGCCGTACCTAAAAGGTTAATACTCCAGAAAACTGTACCGCGGTCGAAACGGTCGAAACCGTTCGAAATTATGCAATCCGTATACGTCCGGATTACAGGTTTGTCGAAAAGGATAACAAACATTATACTCGCGTCTAAGCGCGTACTAAGCGAATCGAAAATGCTCAGGTAACGCGGGCCGCGTTCGTACACCTATCTGTCTCTTGAACCGGAGCGCATTCCGATGGTTGGTCGATTGCAAATCGTGGAATTCGTGTTTGTGGGTTCCATTAAGAGAGTTCCGGGTATAGTTTCGCGCTCATGCAGCTACATCCTCTGTCTCTTTCGCTGCCGGGCGAACGTCGATTCTCGCCCCTTTCCTCGGCCTCGCTGTCGATGGCGTTTATGGCCCCGATTCTGCCGTTCCTCGCCCTCTTAATTAATGATATTCGCTAACCGCCGTTATCATTTGTATTTACCAGCGGGGGCCATTCGATTATCAACCGTCTGATAACTGGTGAATACGAAACGAGTTCGGCCGCGACCTAGCTCCCTTTTCCGCGATTGCACACCTGCATGCGGCCGGCCACGCTCGAAATTACAAATCAGATAGAGATGCGCCTGCGAATATACATGCATATGTTCATTTTAAAAGCTTTAACCCTTTGCACCCGAGGCCTTTTTCGTTCGGGCGAACCAGCAACTCGAGACGATTTTCCGCATATTTGCTGAATTTCTCGCAGCTAACTAAAAATGCTTTCACACACGCACATTGACGTACGAAACTTTTATTTTTTAATATTTGCTTATTTTTTAATATCGTTGCTTTGTATAATATTTTATAAAACTCTCTCCAAGATGTATCCTCGGCTTTTCGAGGCAAGTATCGCAATAATACGTGTTTTGGTGTGTCTTGCCAGGCTTATTCCGTTAAGAGCAATCCTTACAATCTTTCCTAATTCTAACATGTAGCTTCCCATTCAATAGGACTTCATCAAAATTGCAGATCGAAGTGGAAACTCGACGTCGTGTTTGACGAAAACCTCTTCTCAATTGGTGAACCAAAGTTTTTACGTACCGAAGATGAATAAGCGGCTGTTCGATTCTCTTTTTCTTCACTGATTTGTAAATGATATAAGAATTGATGGAACAGATCTCTAAACCCCCCAAAAATAACTTTCGCCGCATTCACTCTCCATTATCCTGATTTTTCGTCTTCTTACACCAATTACTTCATCACTGTTTTCATCACTGCTTTCCTCCTCTCTATCGTCAAGTGTTATGCAGGGTGTCCCAAGAATGTCTCGCAATCCGTAAGTGACGAGTTCCTCAGGTCATTTGAAGCAACTTCTTCCTTTACAAAAATGTTCTCCGAGGCACCGTTAACGAGTTACTAACGAAAAACAGTGACCAATAAGAATCCAGTACGGCTGACGCGAGGCGGCCCAGCCAACCAGCGCGCGAAGCCCAGTTCCGCTCATTGGCTCGATCGCCTCGCGCCAGCTGAGCTCGCCACTCATTGGTCACGGTTTTTCGTTAATAACTCGTTAACGGTGCCTCAGAGAACATTTTTGTAAAGGAAGAAGTTGCTTCAAATGACCTGAGGAACTCGTCACTTACGGATTGCGAGACATTCTTGGGACACTCTGTATACATAGACGTAATGTCGTTCCTCAACAACGAGAAATCGAACTCATCTTCACTTAAACATTACCACATTCTATGTTTATAGGGCTGAAAAACTTTAAGAATAATATTCCTATTGCCACGACTGTCAAGTTCGAACAAACGCCGAAAATGGAGTCCGAACCGCGATCACGGATTAATTTGAGATAAGATCTTAGAGCTATTTCAATGAGAATCATTCGACACTTCATAAGATTATACACAAAGAGCTTAGAAATGCACCTTAAGAAGCGATAGTGTCAGACCATGCTTCGAGTCCCAAAGGAATCAAACCTAAATAAATATCGTCGCCGCTCGAGTCACCTCTCGAGTTGCCGCATCAAATTCAGCGGTGACTGAGAGTCACCGCTCGACTGCAAAGGGTTAATATTTATTACCGGTTCTTCGTTCGCCTTCGGACATTATTCTTGGCAAATAAAAGATTCACTGATTTTGATTCGATTGTGCCAGCTATGCGATTGTATTACTCGATTGATTATGGTTAAATGATACTTTTTTGTAAGTTACGTACTGATATACAGATTGTCAACTACATATTTTGAATGATCTTCGAAGCAACCATTTATTTATTTATTTTGCTTGGAAAGACGTACAATCAATATTTGTTATTGGTTACTCGTCTAATTTTAGAAATCTTTCTTATGAGGATGAATGATTTATTGATCTTGATTCTTCATTCTGTTACATGCTCCCTCTTGACGAGCATAACCTGCTCATTTCGATCATTTTCAATTTGTGCAAGAGTATATTCGATTATTACGATAATTGATATTTATGATTAATTTATATTATGTATATTAATATATACGACCTGTACAGTTATTACCTCGACTAATATATATATTCTGTTATTACAATTATTGTCACATCCAATTATTAGAGTTATGAATATACCCAATTATTAGAATTATGAATGTCTCTAATTATTACAATTTTTGTATAATTATTAATACATTCAATTATTCTAGTATCTAGTATATATCTAGTTCGCACAATTATGATCACATTCAATTTATAAAGTTATTGATCGATTGAATTTGTACAATCCCGTAGACTGAATTTAGACTCCATTAGCGTCATTTTCATAAAAACGAGAATTTTCGACGTTTCAATAGCGGGGACGAAAAATCACCGGAAAATTGAATTTCCAATATGAAGTTTTGCTGGTTTCTTTGACACATCGCGGTCTTGGCGGGCGTTCGTAATCGCCAAGATTTCTCCGGACGTATCTCGTTCCGCGACGTCGCCGTGTTGTGCACGGTATCGACAAAAACTGCGTCCCCGCGAGTTTCTTCCTCATTGTCCCAGCGAGTAACTCTTTCTCCTTTTCTGTTTTAAATGGTTTATTTGTCAAGGTCGTATCAACGGCCAGGCAATTAGCGACCGCGGAAAGAACGCAGAAATATTACAGCGAGTGAGACATATGTTAGTGCACAGCACTAATGTTCTTTATGACACGAACGTGCCTCGCCGGCTGTTTTTGAGCTTAGGATTTTTAACAACATCTGGTATGCATTTTGGACGTAAAGTGTTTGCCGGCCGAGAGTACGCATGCTCTATTGCTTGATTTTTGGGACTTCGCTTCTCTCGGCCTCGATGGCCAGGACGTGTCATGAAAAAGGAACAGTTCCGAAGGGTCAGCCTGACATTGTTTCATGACGGTGATGCCTGGAGGAATTTTCCTACCTTTGCCAAAGCCTTGCGGCCGCTCCCACCTCCCGTACACCAGCACCCTCCCAGAAAGACGCGTTAAGGGCGCAAGGGAAGGGTGTCTGCTTTAAAACAGACTCACTGATCGGCTATTGCCAAACATCAAGGAAAACCAATCAGCGAGTATTAGAAATGCGTTGGAGGGGTAGCAGTCTACCACGAAGGAAAATATTCTCTAATAGAGCAGAGTTGTAACAGAATTCGTAGAACTAAGACCTCCTGACCAAGGGTGTAGCGTAGTCGCGGGCTGAATACAAAACTTCAAGCAAAATCCGGTTCCTTATTTTTATATACAGTCCACATATATAGCGTCATAACTCGTCGCTATTACTGACGACGCCGTGACGCCCCAACATCTGTTACAAAGCAATATCTCTGTTGACATTAACGATACGTTTCTTAATGACAGATTTTATAGTTCGGAGGGACACGTGTTGCGGTGGAAATGATTTCTCTTTGAAGATAATATTTTCCGAGTTTTCAAGGTCATCCATATTTTTCTGAGTAGAATTACATACTTTTATCGTTATGTCATGATAGCTAAGATCGAAACGAATCCAATGACCTGTAATAATGTGACCTTCGCGTGACCTTGTGTGGGAATAAATTAAACTTGAAACATTTAGAAACGAACACGAATTCTGAAATAACTACAACAGAGAGATTAACAACGAAGAAAACAATGAAATTGCAAACAGACGAGAACAGGAACCAGTCATTTTGGACTGATTTAGTAGGGTCTGGTTCTCTAGTAACTTTGTTATCGAACTAACATAAAACTAGCAAGTAGACATGCAACTCGAAGTATTTAAGATCCCCTGCATAAGTCATTGTACCTCAAAATGGTCTTTAAATTGTTTGAAATACAAAACTTCGAGCAAAATCCGGGTCCTTATTTTTATATACAGTCCACATATATAGCGTCATAATTCGTCGCCACTACTGACGACGCTGTGACGCCCCAACAACACAAGTTCTGCGGCATCGGTTGGCATGCGTGGTGTTACAGTTATATTCTATTGTATAAAATCGTAGCTCTTAAAACGGTAAAAACCTGAACAATATTCTTTTTCGTTATATTCGGACATTCGTTTGGAACAGCGAGCAGCAACTTGTTCTCTCGAATTCCCGACAATACGGGTCTCAGATATTTTCGTTGCACGAGTTCGACGATCCGTGTGTTTCGACTTTGATTTCATTGGACGTATTTTCCGATCAGCAGCGGAGCGGCTCTCGCGAAGTAAAGATCGGACGTAGAGAAGGAAGCCCGGATGTCGCGAACGTACTCAGGTACGCGTGTGTTGCCTTCACGAGAATTCGAAGATGAGCGTTGCTTCGCGAATGCAGCTGCGTCTCCAAGAATAATACATGAATAACAATGGCTGCACGGAAGTCAATGCTAACTCCGAACTTCGACACACGTCGTCGTGAATTACTCGACTAACTGTTTAAAAGTAGATTTTGCAATAGCGAATTCGGATCCGTTTCATTTTGTTTTGTTTTTTTTACACAATGTTGCAATGTGATCAAGGAGATTGTGCATCATGATTCTAAACTTTTACTTCGCACATCCGAGGAAAATGGAATCTCTTTAAATTTCTTAGTTCGTTGTTACTTCGTATGCAAAGATTGATATTTTTTGGCTTCAAGTTACACAAATTATTTTATACTAATATAATAATAATAATGAGGTAGAAATAAACAATTTTATACAGAATTTGGACTGTGGGGGATTAAAAATGAAGTCAAGTTTCATTGGAACTTTTTAATTCTCGTATGGTGTTTTTTAAAACGACACTAATAGGTTTCCACTATATATAAAAGGTACGTGCATATTTTTAGAAACTGCACTATAATATAATGTAATTTTGCACTATAACTATAATATAATTTTAACGATTATATGAAAGAATATAAAATAATTCATATGAAAATACAAAAGAAATGAAAAATTTATTAAATAATTAAATAATGTTCATTCTTAAGAAAAATCTTTGTTCAAAGCTAGACCCGTTAAAGTACGGCAAGAAGTTAAGAATCTTAAACTAAGCCACACACACACATATCAACTAACTCGCACGCACTTAATAACTAAGACGAATCCCTCGGCGGATGATAATCCCACGGCGGATGATAATCCCACGGCGGATGATAATCCCACGGCGGATGAAAATCCCACGGCGGATGATAATATCTGTAATGAACCTGAAAAGATTGAATTCTAGTTAGTATGAATACACAAAATAGGTGACAAGTCAAATTAGGAAACCTAAGACCAGCACACGAGTGCCAAGCTAACCCGCACAAGAGTGCCATACTGACCAGCACACGAGTACCACACTAACCAGCACACGAGTGCCAAGCTAATCCGCACACGAGTGCATGTTTTGAGAGAATGAAGGAAACGAAATTCAGCAAACTTAAATTAAGAATCCTAACAACCTACAAGCGCCTCGGGTACCTCGGGGACGCTACCCCCCGTACTCGCCCACGGGCCCCACCCGCAAGCGAGCCCCTGAGGGACCTCCGATCGGAGGAACACCAATTTCAACAATTTACGAACGAAACATTATTTCGAGCCCTAACTTGAAGTATAAATCCACATACTTTTACAATACACACTATTTTATAATATAAAATTTGCAGCTATTTGCTCGGTATCATCCTCGACTCAGAAATTCATTGCAATTCGCAAGAATTTTTGAACCGAGGATGATACCGATTGCCCGAGTCTCACCGCGAGGAGGTTGCTGCTTTAGAGACCCGAAAGGGAGTCAGAACGAAGCTGGAATTCGCTATGGCTCCCTTTCTAACAACGACGACTTATAAACTAACACACACGCTCGCCAGCTAGCTAGCACACACCTACACACTCACTCGTTCGCATATGTTAAGTACTATTGCGGACCAAGTGGATCAAAGAAGAAGTCTCTGATCCACGGGGACCAAAATGAATCAGAGCAGAAGGCTCTGATTCTTCGAAACTAAGAAACAAGGGCGAGTCAGTGCAGAAGGCACTGACTCGAGGGTGACGCGACGCGTACAATGCTCGCACAAATCAGGAGCCTCGCAGATCTCGATGCTCGCCGTTTTCACATGAGGAATAATGATCCAAAGTTGGATCATCCTACAATGAGTCGGATCGCTCTGCGCCCCGCCCCCAAAAGAGAGCTAAGGACGTCTTACATTGCGAATACGCGAAGCGAGAGCCTCCCCAGCAGGAGGGTCCGCGTTCGAATCACCATGCCGCATGGTCACTCGTCGAACAACGAGACGTGTCCGGACTTACCCAAGAGTTTGCGCAAGCAAGGCCACCACAGCTTTCTGCTGTGGCGGAGTCAAAAACGAGACGCGAAAAAGTAATGCTAAGGCAATACTACTGGACATATGCGAAATTAGCGACTCGGGTACCTCGGGGACGCTACCCCCCGTGCCCCCCACGGGCGCTCCCGTGGGTCGGGGGCCCCTGAGGGAACTTAACCCCTTGCCGCACCATTTTCTTTAAATTTAAAACGACTAGAAATATACCGATTATAATTATTTCTCAGAAGGAGAAGAAAATTTCTAATTATTGTGAGACTACATTTCATTGAACAAGTAAATATTGTAGTGAAAAGAAGAGAAGTTTAGACGAAATTGGAAGAACAAAATAATGTTCATTCTTAAGAAAAATCTTTAGTAAAAGCTAGACCCGTTAAAGTACGGCAAGAGGTTAAGAATCTTAAACTAGGCCACACACACACACACACATATCAACTAACTCGCACGCACTTAATAACTGAGACGAATCCCACGGCGGATGAAAATCCCACGGCGGATGAAAATCCCACGGCGGATGAAAATCCCACGGCGGATGAAAATCCCACGGCGGTTGATAATATCTGTAATGAATCTGAAAAGATTGAATTCTCGTTAGTACGAATACAAAATAGGTGACAAGTCAAATTAGGAAACCTAAGACCAGCACACGAGTGCCAAGCTAACCCGCACACGAGTGCAATTTTTAGGAAAATGAAGGAAACTAAGATGCATACCACGGCGGATGATAATATCTGTAATGAACCTGAAATGATTGAATTCCAATTAGTCTGAATACAAGGCGAAATACGAAACCTAAGACCAGCACACGAGTGCCACACTAACCAGCACACGAGTGCCACACTAACCAGCACACGAGTGCCAAATTAACCCGCACACGAGTGCAATTTTTGAGAGAATGGATGAAACAAAATCTAACAAACTTAAATTAAGAACCCTAACAACCTACAAGCGCCTCGGGTACCTCGGGGACGCTACCCCCCGTACTCGCCCACGGGCCCCACCCGCAAGCGAGCCCCTGAGGGACCTCCGATCGGAGGAACACCAATTTCAACACTTATCGAAGGAAGCATTATTCAGAGCCCCGACTTATAGTATAAATTCACACACTTTTACAATACATACTTGTTACAATACAAAGTTTGCAGCTATTTGCTCGGTATCATCCTCGATCCAGAAATTCATTGCAATTCTCAATATTTCCTGAACCGAGGATGATACCGATTGCCCGGGTCTCACCGCGAGGAGGTTGCTGCTTTAGAGACCCGAAAGGGAGTCAGAACGAAGCCGGAATTCGCTATGACTCCCTTTCTAACAACGACGACTTATAAACTAATACGCTCGCTAGCTAGCTATCACACATTCCCACACACTCACTCGTTCGCATATGTCAAGTACTATCGCGGACCAAGTGGATCAAAGAAGAAGTTTCTGATCCACGGGGACCAAAATGAATCAGTGCAGAAGGCAGTGATTCTTTCAAAGTGAGAAACAACTGCGAGTCAGTGCAGAAGGCACCGACTCGAGGGTGACGCGACGCGTACAATGCTTGCACAAGACCGGAGCCTTACAAATCTCGAAGTCCGGCGCGATCACATGAGGAGTGACGATCCAAAGTTGGATCCTCCCACACAGTGGGATGCCATTTCTCGCCCTGCGACCTAAAACTAACTTAGGCCGCCTTACCCGTCTGAATCGGCACTAGGAGAGAGCCTACACAGGCAAACCTGTGTGACCATTTCTCTCCCAACACCCCGCCCCTCATAGGAGCTAAGGGCGGATTACTGGCCGAACAGCGACCAGGGAAGAGCATTCACGCCGCATGATCACTCGTCGAACATCGAGAAGTGTTCGTACCTACCCAAGAGATTGCGCAAGCAAGGCCGCCACAGCTTTCTGCTGTGGCGGAGTCAAAGACGAGACGCGGAAAAATAAGGCTAAGGCAATAATACTCGACATATGCGAAATTAGCGACTCGGGTACCTCGGGGACGCTACCCCCCGTGCCCCCCACGGGCGCTCCCGTGGGTCGGGGGCCCCTGAGGGAACTTAACCGCTTGCCGCACCATTTTCTTTAAATTTATAATGACTAGAAATATACCGATTATAATTATTTCTCAGAAGGAGAAGAAAATTTCTAATTATTGTGAGACTACATTTCATTGAACAAGTAAATATTGTAGTGAAAAGAAGAAAAGTTTAGTCGAAATTGGAAGAATAAAATAATGTTCATTCTTAAGAAAAATCTTTAGTAAAAGCTAGACCCGTTAAAGTACGGCAAGAGGTTAAGAATCTTAAACTAAGCCACACACACACACATATCAACTAACTCGAACACACTTATTAACTAAGGCGTATCCCTCGGCGGATGAAAATCCCTCGGCGGATGATAATATCTGTAATAAACCTGAAATAAATGAATTCTAGTTAGTATCAATACAAAATAGGTGACAAGTCGAATTAGGAAACCTAAGACCAGCACACGAGTGCCAAGTTGGCCAGCACACGAGTGCCAATTTGACCAGCACACGAGTGCCAAGTTGACCAGCACACGCGTGCCAAACTAACGCGCACACGAGTGCAAATTTTGTGAATATGGAGAAAACGAAATTCAGCAAACATAAATTAAGAAACCTAGCAACCTACAAGCGCCTCGGGTACCTCGGGGACGCTACCCCCCGTACTCGCTCACGGGCCCCACCCGCAAACGAGCCCCTGAGGGACCTCCGATCGGAGGAACACCAATTTGAACAATTTACGAACGAAACATTATTTCGAGCCCTAACTTGAAGTATAAATCCACATACTTTTACAATACACACTATTTTATAATATAAAATTTGCAGCTATTTGCTCGGTATCATCCTCGACTCAGAAATTCATTGCAATTCGCAAGAATTTTTGAACCGAGGATGATACCGATTGCCCGAGTCTCACCGCGAGGAGGTTGCTGCTTTAGAGACCCGAAAGGGAGTCAGAACGAAGCTGGAATTCGCTATGGCTCCCTTTCTAACAACGACGACTTATAAACTAACACACACGCTCGCCAGCTAGCTAGCACACACCTACACACTCACTCGTTCGCATATGTTAAGTACTATTGCGGACCAAGTGGATCAAGGAAGAAGTCTCTGATCCACGGGGACCGAAATGAATCAGAGCAGAAGGTTCTGATTCTTCGAAACTAAGAAACAAAGGCGTGTCAGTACAGATGGCACTGACTCGAGGGTGACGCGACGCGTACAATGCTCGCACAAATCAGGAGCCTCGCAGATCTCGATGCTCGCCGTTTTCACATGAGGAATAATGATCCAAAGTTGGATCATCCTACAATGAGTCGGATCGCCCTGCGCCCCGCCCCCAAAAGAGAGCTAAGGACGTCTTACATTGCGAATACGCGAAGCGAGAGCCTCCCCAGCAGGAGGGTCCGCGTTCGAATCACCATGCCGCATGGTCACTCGTCGAACAACGAGACGTGTCCGGACTTACCCAAGAGTTTGCGCAAGCAAGGCCACCACAGCTTTCTGCTGTGGCGGAGTCAAAAACGAGACGCGAAAAAGTAATGCTAAGGCAATACTACTGGACATATGCGAAATTAGCGACTCGGGTACCTCGGGGACGCTACCCCCCGTGCCCCCCACGGGCGCTCCCGTGGGTCGGGGGCCCCTGAGGGAACTTAAACCCTTGCCATACTATTCTCTTTAAATTTATGATGACTAGAAATTTCTCAATTGTAATTATTTCTCAGAAGGAGAAAAAAATTTGAGTTTACTGTGAGACTATACTTCTTGAGCAATTAAATATTGTGGTGAAAAGAAGATAAATTTAGATAAAGTTGTAAGAGCAAAATAATATTCATTCTAAAGTGAAATCTTTATTAAAAGCTGGACCCGTTACAGTACGGCAAGAGGTTAAGAATCTTAAACTAACTCACATACACTTATTAACTAACTCGCACGCACTTAATAACTAAGTCGCACGCACTTATTAGTTAAGACGTATCCCACGACGGATGATAATCCCACGGCGGATGAAAATCCCACGGCGGATGAAAATCCCACGGCGGATGAAAATCCCACGGCGGATGATAATCCCACGGCGGATGATAATCCCACGGCGGATGATAATCCCACGGCGGATGATAATCCCACAGTGGATGATAATATCTGTAATAAACCTGAAAAGATTGAATTAAAGTTAGTCTGAATTCAAGTCAAAATAGAAAACCTAAGACCAGCACAGGGGTGCCAAGCTAACCCGCACACGAGTGCAATTTTTGCGAAAATTATGGAAACTAAGACGCATCCCACGACGAATGATAATATCTGTAATGAACCTGAAATAAATGAATTCTAGTTAGGGTGAACACAAAATAGGTGACCAATCGAATTAGGAAACCTAAGACCAGCACACGAGTGCCAAGCTAACCAGCACGCGAGTGCCAAACTAACCAGCACACGGGTGCATTTTTTGAGAAAATGGACGCAACGAAATCTAAGAAACTTAAATTAAGAACCCTAACAACCTACAAGCGCCTCGGGTACCTCGGGGACGCTACGCCCCGTACTCACTTGCGGGCCCCACCCGCAAGCGAGCCCCTGAGGGACCTCCAATCGGAGGAATACCAATTTCAACAATTTTCGAACGAAACATTATTCAGAGCCCCGACTTATAGTATAATTTCACATACTTTTACAATAAATACTTTGTTACAATACAAAGTTTGCAGCTATTTGCTCGGTATCATCCTCGATCCAGAAATTCATTGCAATTCTCAATATTTCCTGAACCGAGGATGATACCGATTGCCCGGGTCTCACCGCGAGGAGGTTGCTGCTTTAGAGACCCGAAAGGGAGTCAGAACGAAGCCGGAATTCGCTATGGCTCCCTTTCTAACAACGACGACTTATAAACTAATACGCTCGCTAGCTAGCTATCACACATTCCCACACACTCACTCGTTCGCATATGTCAAGTACTATCGCGGACCAAAGTGGATCAAAGAAGAAGTCTCCGATCCACGGGGACCAAAATGAATCAGTGCAGAAGGCAGTGATTCTTTCAAAGAAAGAAACAAGTACGAGTCAGTGCAGAAGGCACTGCTCGAGGGTGACGCGACGCGTACAATGCTCGCACAAGACTGGAGCCTCACAAATCTCGATGTCCGGCGCGATCACATGAGGAGTGACGATCCAAAGTTGGATCCTCCCACACAGTGGGATGCCATTTCTCGCCCTGCGACCTAAAACTAACTTAGGCCGCCTTACCCGTCTGAATCGGCACTAGGAGAGAGCCTACACAGGCAAACCTGTGTGACCATTTCTCTCCCAACACCCCGCCCCTCATAGGAGCTAAGGGCGGATTACTGGCCGAACAGCGACCAGGGAAGAGCATTCACGCCGCATGATCACTCGTCGAACATCGAGAAGTGTTCGTACCTACCCAAGAGATTGCGCAAGCAAGGCCGCCACAGCTTTCTGCTGTGGCGGAGTCAAAGACGAGACGCGAAAAAATAAGGCTAAGGCAATAATACTCGACATATGCGAAATTAGCGAATCGGGTACCTCGGGGACGCTACCCCCCGTGCCCCCCATGGGCGCTCCCGTGGGTCGGGGGCCCCTGAGGGAACTTAACCCCTTGCCGCACCATTTTCTTTAAATTTATAATGACTAGAAATATACCGATTATAATTATTTCTCAGAAGGAGAAGAAAATTTCTAATTATTGTGAGACTACATTTCATTGAACAAGTAAATATTGTAGTGAAAAGAAGAGAAATTTAGACGAAATTGGAAGAATAAAATAATGTTCATTCTTAAGAAAAATCTTTAGTAAAAGCTAGACCCGTTAAAGTAAGGCAAGAGGTTAAGAATCTTAAACTAAGTCACACACACTTATTAACTAACTCGCACGCACTTATTAACTAAGACGCATCCCACGGCGGATGATAATCCCACGGTGGATGATAATCTCTCTGTAATGAACCTGAAACCATTGAGTTCAAGTTAGTCTGAATATATAGCGAAATAGGAAACCTAAGACTAGCACAGGAGTGCCATGTTAACCCACAGACGAATGCAATTTGTGTGAAAATCATTGGAAACGAAATCTAACAAGCTTACATTAAAAACACTGCTTGACTAAGACGCAGGCAATTATGAACTAAGACGCGCGCAATTATTAATTAAGTCTCATCTTTCGGCCGATGATCCTCCCTCGCGGATGATAAATCGTCGGCGGATGATAATCTCGGCAGAAGGAGTTCGAAGACTTGGACATAAGTAACGTGTATCGCGATTTTACGCCAACTGCTACGACTTGTAAATTCTCGGATCGAAAAAATGAATTCCTACTGCACGCAGTGGTTTCGCGGGCATTTGCACCACGTGCTCGGTCCTGGTCTAAAAAAGTCCGAAGATACGAATAAAATATTCTCGCTCCCTGTGATGACGATCGTCCAGTGCTTCGCAAGGATATTGTCTGCGAATATAAGAATTACAATTTAATTTTGGATGTCAGAGAGGAAATCAAAATGAAAGTGGCAAAGAAACGCGGACTCCTTTCTCGCGACGCTAATCCACGAGAATTAGAAGTGGATATTAATTCGTGCTAATTCGTCTAAATATTAAATCCGATGTTAATTCGTCAGATCCGGAAGCGAAAACACCCGCGAGCTTTGATTTGTTTTCACGCAACTCTAAAGGAAATCGTCGACGATTGCGAGACAATGCTGCGATCCTTGGAACGGCAACTCGCAGTGCGGCATTTATTTCGCGACTCTAACACATCGCGTTGGCAGTTTTCGCAATTCTGATACAACGCATTGGCAATTTTTCGCGACGCTAATACAACGCGTTGTTAATTTCGTCTCGCGACTCTAAGGAAAATCGCGAATGCCTGCACTGCGGAGCGTTGCAACTGCGGCATGGGCTCTGAAAGACGAACGAAGCTACTGCAACGCGATTATTCTCGCAACGCTAACTTCGAAACTAATTCGAAGAAAAAACGCGATCATTCATTTCGCAACGCTAGGATGGAAAAATCGCGATGTGCCCAACCCAGCTGATCGTTGGGACCTCGGTCCATTGTTGCAACTGCGGAATGGGCGCCTGAAAAGACGAACGAAGCTACTGGCAACGCGATTATTTCGACGCTACGCTAATGCATCGAACAGAAATCCGAAAGATTTAACTTTACTTTCTGGAAAGAACGAGTCTGTAGACTTCGAGAAATCTGATAGAATTGCGAAGTTGAAACGCGATTAGTTCGCAACGCTATATTCAAAGCTATTGTGCTTGATAATACAAAGAAAACTCGCGTCTATTTTATTCGCAACGCTATGATTTCTGTTCGAAATTAATTATAGCAACGCGTGAATAATTCGCAACGCTATGGCAAGTCGCGGATGTGCCCATCCGAGTTGTTGTTGGGGCGGCGAGGCCCTTCGTTGCAGCTGCAGCATGGGCGCCTGAAAAGTCGGAAGGTAAACTATTGCAACGCGATTGTATTGTCGCGACGCTAATTCAATGAACAGAGATGCAAAAGCGAGTGGACTTTGATGATCTTCGAAAATATCAAACTTGAAACGCGAGCGTACTTAGTCGCAACGCTATCTTTGACGCTTCTTGCATGTCGAACCAAATGAAATCGCGAATCTTTCATTCGCGACGCTATACTTTGAATAATTAATTTCGTTGCTAATGATAATCGCGATGGTTTTATTCGCGACGCTTATTTTCATCTCTGTTAAAAATGAAGCGAAACAACGCGAGATTATTTCGCAACACTATTGCAAGTCGCGGATGTGCCCATCTGCGCTGATCGTTGGGTTGGCAAAGCCTGCCCGAATACTACTATTGCTATGACAAGAACTACTATTGCTATGACAAGAACTACTATTGCTATGACAAGAACTACTATTGCTATGACAAGAACTACTATTGCTATTGCAGCGAGTACAGTGACCAATTAACAATACATATACATAATAATATACATGATAATATACACCATAAGTTTTGTCTTACGATAGTATTAACCTGAAAATAAAGAATCTGAAAATAAAGAACCTGAAAATCCTAGCTAAAATGGGGTTATTAGTTTCGAATTATTCGTCAAAATTAATCTGTTTCGATGACTACGCGTGAATTTAATTGCTCGAGAAGTAACGGCAATAGCACTGGCAAAAAAGTAATGGAAGTAACGATGATAGAGGTATTGGCGAGGGTAACGGCAATAGTAATGTCAAAAATTTAATGGAAGTAACAATGACAGAAGTATTGGCAAGGGTAACGGCAATTGAATTCGAACGGAAAACGCAAGTCATTGAAAAGAATACATCCTAACTAAATATACAATAGAATTCGCAACAAGTATGTGGTCACTGTACTCGAAAAAATTGAGAGAACTACTGGTCAAATAAGATCGACTTACATTTCGATGCGATGTTGGTCCTGGAATTTGTAGTAGGAAGAAGTAGAAGAGAGTAGCAGCGTAGAGAGAGTAGCAGCGTAGAGAGAGTAGCAGCGTAGAGAGAGTAGCAGCGTAGAGAGAGTAGCATCATCGAGAAGTGTCCAAGTTTCCATAGCACACGCATTTAAGATTTTAATCGAAAATATTAATTTCCATTCGCGGAAAAGATTTAGAAATTATCGGAAACCATTTGGAAATTCGCGTTGAAATTAGAGATACGATTTTGACAAATAACTATTAATAATTTTACCGAATGTTAAGTAAATTTAGATTCGAATTAGATAGAAAATTAATTAACATTGATTTTAGAAGGAAGCAGAACGAATTTCGATTAACAATAAACTTTCCGAAAAATAAAATTTATTGTGCACTGCCTGACACGTGTGAAAATATCCAATTTACTTCGATTCTGTACACTTTCTGTTATATTCTATTATAGTAGTTGTTCCAACAATTAATTAAGTAATTTAACGCAACAACGTTCCTTGAAAATTATATTATATCTTTATTCTTAACAATTTAATTTATAATAATATCACTTTTGCAAGAGCTTTCCTCAAATGCAACTGATTCTTCCACTAAACGAGTAACGACTAATCGAGCAATGACATTGAGCCGAGCGAGCACGAAGGGTACACCCCCCCCCCCCAATGACTTTGACGATCGACATTATTGGAAGAGCTGTCTTGAAACACGTCTGATTCCACCATTAGTCAAGTCCCGACTGATTGAGCTTTGACATTGAGCCGAGCGAGCACTAAGGGTACACCCCACCCCCCTCCACCCCAATGACTTTGACGATCGACATTATTGGAAGAGCTGTCTTGAAACACGTCTGATTCCACCATTAGTCAAGTCCCGACTGATTGAGCTTTGACATTGAGCCGAGCGAGCACTAAGGGTACATCCCACCCCCCTCCCCCCCTCCACCCCAATGACTTTGACGATCGACATTATTGGAAGAGCTGTCTTGAAACACGTCTGATTCCACCATTAGTCAAGTCCCGACTGATTGAGCTTTGACATTGAGCCGAGCGAGCACGAAGGGTACACCCCCCCCCCCCCTCCACCCCAATGACTTTGACGATCGACATTATTGGAAGAGCTGTCTTGAAACACGTCTGATTCCACCATTAGTCAAGTCCCGACTGATTGAGCTTTGACATTCAGCCGAGCGAGCACGAAGTGTACACCCCACCCCCCCCCCCTCCACCCCAATGACTTTGACGATCGACATTATTGGAAGAGCTGTCTTGAAACACGTCTGATTCCACCATTAGTCAAGTCCCGACTGATTGAGCTTTGACATTCAGCCGAGCGAGCACGAAGGGTACACCCCACCCCCCCCCTCCACCCCAATGACTTTGACGATCGACATTATTGGAAGAGCTGTCTTGAAACACGTCTGATTCCATCATTAGTCAAGTCCCGACTGATTGAGCTTTGACATTGAGCCGAGCGAGCACGAAGGGTACACCCCACCCCCCCTCCACCCCAATGACTTTGACGATCGACATTATTGGAAGAGCTGTCTTGAAACACGTCTGATTCCACCATTAGTCAAGTCCCGACTGATTGAGCTTTGACTTTGAGCCGAGCGAGCACGAAGGGTACACCCCCCCCCCCCCCAATAAAGTCGATAACTTTAATCCCGATAAAGTGGTAATTAAAAATGTTATTTCAGTAATTCAGTGATAGGAATACGGTTATAATAAATGTTGCCTAACAAGAATTACAATACATTTTTATACGGTTTAATTTCAATTTCTGCTCAGTGAAATTACATTATAAGAGAACGTGAAATTGTACGGTGACTTTCGTTTATTCGAACTGCTTGGTCCATAATTTACTTGTTAATGTAATTTGTGATTTTGTACGGCGAGATTACAACGATGAGAAAGAGAAATGATTAATACTTTCGAAATAACGCAGGTGACAATGAGGTCGACGGTAGCATAAATGCGTATTCTTCGTCATATTTCAGCAGCGTTGCTAACGACATGCAGGCGCTGGCAATTTTTAAAGAGAATTATGTATACCGTGTGTTCCTGAAACTTCTTTGAAACTTGTCAGAAACGAAACTGTGTTTGCATTTAAAATAGATCTGTCGACGTAGGAATCTTGGCATAAAAATTTCGAAATAAAATTGAGATATCTGTTCCATCGTGACAAGTTATTTTTAAATGACGAATCCATTTATGTCGCAACAGTTATTTTACAAATTTCACGTACTTCGAACTGTTCCAAATAATTTCTTGAAATTTCTTTTTACAATAACTATTAAACATTTTGCATTAGGTTTTAAAGGTAATTTGTATATGCCGTGTAATAAAAAATTTGTAATTCACACATAAGTTATCGAGATCTATAAAACGCGTTGATTAAATTTTGGCTTTAAGCTGAGATAAAAATGAAATTAGGAACGTGAATATCTTATTTTTGCATCATTCTAAGTAATTGCAAATTGAACGAAACGATTTTTAGTCATTGCCTAGTAAACTAGTGGTACTATTTCTATTCATTTCGTTCAATTTGAAAAAATGTTCATTTTGAAAAATGTTACTCCCTGACTGTATCAGGTAAAAGTACCTATTATGAAATACCGCTCAATTGTAAAAGAACTCGACATAAAACAGTAGCACAAATAACACAATGAAAAATAGATAAAGCATATGAAAATGGATGCAAAAATTTTATCCATATTTTCGAACATTTCCGCGTGCCACCGTAGCTATCGAAGAATTGTTTCGTTTCTCAAACAAACTTCGTCTCGTTAAATCTTCATCGTCCTCGTTAAGAAGACACTTTGTTCAATATTTTTCCAATAAGCGCTGCTACGAGCGTATGATTTCAAAGCTGTCAGAAATACGTCGAAAAGTTCTTTTTTCTTTTACTCCGAACATTAAAAATCGTCTTTCATTTGTCTCGCGAAGGAACGAAGCAACTTTCCTCCAATATTTCGAAATCAGCACGAAGGAATGAAGTAAAAGTCGAACGCGAATGGAGAGGAAATCGTTTAATAAATATCAGTGGAACTCCGTGTCCTTAATAGAGGCATTGTTCGCACAGGATTCGCGCAAATTCCAATAGCAGGTGACTCGTAAGACTAGGATATAATAGACGGATCAACGAAAATCCGTGCAGATCGTCGGACGAGGTTCCCGAAAGCGGCGATCCAGCCAGCGGAGCGAGCGGACTTTTGTCGAATATAGGCCGAGCTAAACGCACCGATAAACATTTAGAATAATACGCTATATTCGCGCGGTGTCCGGGAATAATATCTAGTCGGTTTCCGTTTCACCGAAATCGGGGATATTTGTAATATTAATACTCCGTAACTAATTACTGTTCCAACGGTAACTTTCAATATGCGACTGAAGCTCAAGTTTGCACAGAGGATAAACCGGTTCGAGCGGAATTAATTCGATGTAACTTGCCGCGATGTAATGGAATTTCCGGCTCCGAGTTACGCGAGCCGTGGAACAAAGGGCAAACCCATTACTTATGCGATCACGCATGCCGCCATTACAATTTTTTCTCGGTACTTATACCCACGGTATCAAGACAACGTTATCGTCCTAGGTTCGGTGCGAAATGTCAACAATTCTCGACGGCGATCTCTTTTCCTCGAGGAAAAGTATTATATTTGAACAAGACACTGTTTTACGAAATTAGAACGCGTTCAACAATAAAGAACTGAAATTATACCATCGATTAATTTTCTTAAGCTGTGTTTACAGAATCGTTGGTAATAATACTCTACGAATTCATGAAATATAACAGGAAAATATAAACGCAAATTTCTAAGCTATATATACTCGAGTGGCGACTCTGAGGCACCACCAATATTTGTTATACCACCTTTCAGAATAATTTTGATATTAACAAAATTTACTTTTGAACAATTGTTAAGAGTGTAACTGTTGCGCGAGTCCCAAGAGTCAATTTTCATATATGCATAAAATGCATTTTCTCATATAAAATAGAAATGTTCTGTAAGTTAGAAAAATTATTTTATATCTTCGGTTGAATTAGCTTCGAGTGCAAAGGGTTAAAATGTTCGCTCACCCTTCTTCTATTTCCTATTCAACTTTATCGATAATAGTCGCATTCTCGAAGACTAAACTGATAAAAATATTTTCATTGAAGATGCACACTCGCTCTTCTTGCTCGTGTAAATCGATTACCATAGATCCACGAAGATATGAATTCCAGTGATATTGACCACGGAGTCAGCTGGCAAGTATGCGAGTAGTTGACGCAGCGACTGAGGCCAGTGACTAATCAAGCAGGTGATCTACTCAGACAGTCGCGGAACGTCTAATCATCGATCTCGTGACTATGGTCGATGTTCAATCAGACCGGTGATTGAAATTTGATATCAACCGACCAAGTATAATCTGGCATGTCATACGGGACAAGTAGAACGGGTAAACAGATAAGATCCATGGGAAAGTACGTGCCGTCATGAAAGTGCAGCGAAGCTCGTCAATCATTCTGAATACACTGAACATTTTCGTCTATATATCTCATTAACTGCGACTACTATACAAAGGTCCTTACAAAATTGCTCGTCCATCGAGAAGTACGTACGAAATAATTGCAATAGAAATAAAGATCGAAGAAAAGTGTTTACTTAATTCGATGTTTTTCAGCTCTCAGTTGCACGTATTCGTTATCATATTGGGTTGGCAACTAAGTAATTGCCGACTTGTTCAATGAAATAAAAGAATTTTGTTTTACTTGGAACGAAGTTTAATCTGTAATGTATTTTCCATTTTGTTCGACGACCTTCTGCCATCTCTCTGACAACTTGAAAATTCCACGCTGGTAGAAAGTCTGATCTTGTACTAACGCACGCGTGCTTCGCGAAAGTTCAAACTCAATTTTATCAAAACCGTCATCGGTTTCGAAGACAGAATCGAATTTAATTCTTCTCTATAATCTGTATTTCGATATGTCCAAGAAAAGATCAAATCATTTCTTCGTTAACTTGGCAATTTTTGTCAATTGTATTTTCTTATCTTTAATATTTCCGAGTGAAAATATTATTTGGTACCGATACTGCTACCAAAATTATTGTTATTATTCCTCTGGTTAACAAAAGTAACGGTTGAATCAGGGAAAGAATTATTCGGTCGATTCCAATTATTATCGAGCAGATGTTGAAATAGGAATTCACACGGACAGCCGTAATCTATTGGGTTGGCAACTAAGTAAAATTGCCGATTTGTTCAATGAAATAAAAGAATTTTTTTTTACTTGGAACGAAGCTTAATCTGTAATGTATTTTCCATTTTGTTCGACGACCTTCTGCCATCTCTCTGACAACTTGAAAATTCCACGCTCGTAGAAAGTCTGATCCTTTTCGGCCAAAAACTGAGTTAAGCGAGATTTTACAGCGTCATCGTCGTTAAAAGTTTTACCACGAAGGGAGTTGTCCAGGGATCGAAATAAGTGGTAATCCGATGGCGCGAGATCAGAGCTATATGGTGGGTGTAACATCAATTCCCAACCAATATCCATCAATTTTTGCCGAGTGGACAAAGACGTGTGCGGCCTAGCATTGTCCTGGAAAATGACACCTTTACGATCGACCAATTCTGCTCGCTTTTCCTTGACCGCTGCATTCAATTTGTCCAGTTGCTAACATTCACGGATAATAAAAAATAACATAATAATAATAATAATAATTTTATAATATAACATTTACGGATATCGTAAAAATGGGAGTGAGAGACACCTATAATTGGGATCGGCAATTACTTAGTTGCCAACCCAATAGCTGTCGTAATCACAGTTATTCTTAATTATTCGTATGTGTTAACAAACTTCTTTCATAAAAATGTTTACAAAAATGAACATTTAGAGGATTGCACTAGAATGCGACGAATAGAATGATAATATACACAACGATCCAATTTTAATCATACTAAATACAATTGTAGAAACACGCGTTTGATCGCAATGATATTTATACAAAGAATGCAAAATGAGTTAATTGTAGAAATAGTTAGTATCAAGTATAGTGGTTTTATTTACCTTTTAAAATTTATGTACATTTATGTTAAAGTTTTATATGTCGATATCATACAACTTGATTACTTTAATTTCATGAAATTTTTGAGACTGTTGATAGTGTAGACAAAGTGTTAAATCACGTTATCGTAATTACTATTTTCCTACTTTATTTTCTTACAATAAAGCTGCAATCTGTTCTGAATATTTTTACGAGGTATTACACAAATTTTTAATTTTCGACCTGATTTCTTGATAGCACAGCATCAAAAAATAAAAATAAAAAATCGGTAAAACGAGTACAGATTGCATATACCATAAGAAATCAACGTTAAAATCTCCTTGAGTTATGTTAGAACTTTCTTTTGCAAGTTCAGTCTGCTTTTTCGTTTGCTCTTCAACTTCGCTGATCCTAATTACTCTCACACTTCATATTCTATAAATCTAATTACAATTACTTCGTTAATATGGAAATATAAGTTATTTGACTATCGCGTTAAATTGCTCATTTCATTCACGCTCGAAGTTCTTAACAAGTTGAATTGTTCTACAACGAAAGAGAGTAAGAAGTTATAAAAGAGCAATACTCCAGAAACGCGGCGTTTTCTCGGAATGAACGGACAAAGTTCAGCAGATCTCGAGGGTTATCAGTAACCTTCTTCTACACCTGCCATAAGAGACCTGTCGATAAAGGAGCCCTATCGGTGAGGAACATCGGTGGTTCCCATGTATCAACGCTAGCACGTGTTGCCTACCCCTTAACTCCCTAACCCAGTCTCACTGACACCGGCGCTCCGCGCTGTCCGACTCGATTGATCGCGGCACCCTTGCCGATGGCTATCTTTATCAATAGATCATTTGCGGCGTGTCAACATTTCGGGTCGGGAAGAAGCTCCGCTGACACGTTCCGAACTTTTTCCCTTCTATATTCTGGAAAACTCGACGTTCAATTATACGATTGAAGAATTAGTTGTAAAAAGAATTATTTTGTTAAGCGCATATCGTGGTGAAGGTAGCACAAAATTGGAAAAGCAGATTTTACATCTAACAGGTTGATGTATATATATATAAATATGAATGTTTATGGTAACTGGTGTAAATCGATTGTAAGAAAGAGGGACGAAATACAAATGTATTTCTATTGTGAATAATTTCAGAGAACTCGAAAGGAAACAACAATGATCATGAATGTTTCTAACGCATTCAAACTTCGGCATTTTATCTAGTCATTTTTATCATAGAGATGCATCGAATTCATTGGTTATTTATAAAACCCTTATTCGGTTAGGACTTCAAATTTTAAATGATATTTTTCACATTTTAGAAACGTACGTAAACGATAGTTCCGGTTCGAAACACAAATTAAAGATTATATTTTGTCAACAAAAAAACTTTTAATCTGTTGAACATAAGTTTTATTTGATTTAACCATTTGCACTGGTCCGACGTCTCTGAAGCACCGTTAAAAATTATTATATCATTTTACAAAGCAATGTTCGCATTATTAAATTGATTTACATTTAAAGAGTTGTTGAAAACATAATTATTGTACGAGAAAATAATCAGAATTTCACATGTATAGAATTCAAAAATCATATGTAATAAAAATATTATGGAGGGAATACTTTAATTTTTCGAGTGCAAACGGTTGAAAATGATTCCAGTACAAAGTAGAGTTACTTTGAAGTGCCGTAACTTTCTTTTTCCTGAATCAAAGGCGAAGAATCGAACTTCGTTCGGCTGTAAGCGGCTTCCCAGAAGAAAAATTTTACAAAATCCGTGCATTTCGTCAAACTTGGTAATTTTTTTTATGACAAACATCGCTTCGCATTTAAAGGGCTACAGTGGTGAGGGTGCATCGGACTTGAAATCGGGAAACGCTGTCTTAAAGTAGACGTTTCAAGCTTTAATTTGGCCAGGAAATCATTATGCTACGATGATTATTTTTCACGTAATTATCGTCAGCCAAAGTAGGCCAATTTTTATCGAAAATCTGCAAAACGGGCATTTACAGACCCTCGTATTATTTAGTATGCTTTTGGAACTAACTAACATATTATAATGATATTGGACTTATATGAATTTGGCTGAAATCGAGAAATTTGCAAAAAAATCAATATTTTATTTTTTATAATTTTGTTATCGTTTGTTTTATAATTTTGTTTCGTTGTTGTAATCGCCATCTATGCAAACTCTTTCTCTCGCCGCCTTGTTCCTTGGACGATATCACTATCGCTGCTATCAAAACGATGGACTAACTGTAGAAGAAAACCTTCTACATATCTGTAGTAACATTTCTGTGTAACATTTCTAACATATCTGCATAAACGTCTATTTGGAGCTCATCTTCACTACTACTTGCGTCACGAGACTCATTCGTGTTTGAACGTTTTGCCATTGTTCTAATAAAAAGTACGAATAAATACATAGGTTGAAAATTTCTAATTGTTATTACTAACTCGCAAGATGATATTTACCAAAAAAAACTTTTACCAAACAGTTTATTTACCAAGAGAAGAATCACTTTTCCGATTTTCTCACTCGTTAGATCTATCTATACCGCTCGACGCTTCAAACCAGACCGAGTTCAGCTTTGAAAATCTTTTCCTCCAGATTTTACGATTATAAATCTCACTATACAGTGCGTGCTATGTTCGCATACCGATCTTTCTTCTATAAACTTGCCTTATCGCTCTTTTCACATGGCGTCTTTGAAGTGCTCGGACCGTCGTGAGCACGCCTCTCACGTTCTCGTCAAAACCCGCTGACATTTCTTGTATATAGCTTAGTAATTTTACTATATATTTTGATTTGATTTCTTGTGCCATTTCAAGAGAAAACTTCAGGGAAACATGCATGTCTGAAAAAGTTGCGCTGAAATATCTGAATTTCCCGTAATCACTAATAAACTTGAATGTCCCACGAGAGGGGACATCCGAGTGATATGCTAGAATTACGATGTTCCACGAGAGGGGACAGCGGAGTGCAAAGGGTTAACATTGCCTTAACCGTTTGAACGAATGAGAGCCATATATTGTTTAACCACTTAACGCTTTGCACTCGAGTGGTGACTCTGAGACAGCATTAAAATTGTTGCATCGCGTTTCAAGATAACTTTTACATTATAAAAGTCTAGACGTAAAAAAATTGTTAAAAGTCTAACTGTTGTACGAGTCGCAAGACTATAAATTTCGTACGCATAGAGTGCACTTTGTCATATAAAATGGAAACACCATAAGTCAGAAAAATTAATTTAGATTTACAGTTAAAACGGCTTCGAGTGCAAAGGGTTAATAGCTGCGTCGATCTACTTTTAAGATCGACATTGTATGCGTTTCATCGATCGCACTGGGTGCAGTTTCTTTCGACAAGTTGTTCTAGGATTGTACTAAAATGTACGAAATTTATGAATATGTTTCACAAGCATTTTAACTTAAATCGTAGGAGAAGTATGTTTGTGGTAAGGACGTCCGAGTGATATGCTAGAATTACGATGTCCCACGAGAGGGGACAGCGGAGTGCAAAGGGTTAATTCTATAAATATGTTGAGCAGTGTATTTGCCTAGCGGAGTCGACTTTGTTAGTCCACCGAGGAGCAAAATAATAATATTCGGTCTGCGCGTGGCAAGTAGAATTAAGTCTACTTTCGTAGCGGCAGCCAAGAAAGCTGTTTCGGACAGTTTGCTCTCGCGTTACCGCGAGACAGGAATCCAAGCGGTACCTTCAGAGCTTGACTAACCGAGGGGCGTATCGTGTTCACGGTTGCACTCAGATCCTGGATCCAGGATCCAGGACACTGCGGCCGCTCGTGGCTCCTTTATTCCGTTAGTCAAAGGGAAACGCGGCGAGACACGAGGCCGGCTGCTAAGAAAAGATAATCGACGGTCCGCGCTCCGATATTTTCGCCGCAAAACCAATCAGTAATCGCAGCCGGGGAACAATATGGCGAGCATAACGGGAACGATAATTGTTATTGCGGCCGTTAACACATCGGGCCGTAGCGGGTCCCCCCTGTGCGGCCACTAGAAAGTACCAATGCCCGTTTGGTAAACGGCGGTCGGCCCAAGGATTAACAATTCTGCCGGCGTTAAGAGCAGCTCGAGCGGCGCCGGCAACCCTTCCCGTCGAATTCCTGCCGATTCAATGGACTGGCTAATGAATTTAGGCTATCTTCGGCAGCTTCCACCTGCGCTTAGGTCAGCCTTCGTTCGAACCTCTCCCCGCACGCGTCGTCAGAGAGTCAATAAGAACTGCTGTCGCGAAATTACTCGTCGCCTATTCGCCGCGCTCCGGAACGGTTCAACGGGTTTGCGACATTTTAGGGGACGCGTTTGATTTTTTAAGCATCGAGGTGGTTTAGGCGCTTTCCAAGATTTAGGTCATTTTTCCTTTAACCCCTTCACGACTAAGGGAAACGTTTTTCCTCATTTTAAAATTGGCGATTGTCGTATTTAATTATTGGTTATTTTTGGTAGAAAACATGCGAAAAGCGGAAAAAATGAGAAGACGTGCAAATCGTGCTAAACGCTGCATAGGAAATAGGACGTATAATATAATATATGTATGTACATAGTATGTGTAATGTTCATCTTTGCTTCACGACCAAAAGAAATTGCTTCGCAGAATATCATAATTATTGGCACATCATTTTGTATAGTAATTTTATTTCATAATTTTGTATTACTTTAGTTAACATTTTGTTATAATAAACCAGTAAATTAAAGACATCGCATCATAACACAACCATAATTTCTGTTACCTTTATAGTCCATTGGGCAAAATATTTTCCATAAAACTCCAAAAAAACTACGCATTGTTATGCATTTTTCTTATGATTTTTTTTCTGCATCTAAACAAACTAAAATAAACAGTTACATACTAATATTTACTCTTAGCAACCTTATGGTCCTGTATGGGTTAAACATCGGGCGGCCGACCATTTTTACAACTCTACTGTCATAGATGTTTAGAACAATTCTGAGATGCGGATCTTTACCATTAATTCGTTTAATCGTTTCATAATGCAACCGGTAAGGTAACTAGTTATTTTAGATAGCAATTCTCATCGACTCGGCGTTCGTATCAGTATAAGTAGATCGAACACTCTATTCGTATCCCTTTTGCCGACGTATGAGCACGTTTCCCTCCGTTTTATCTCGTCCCACGGTTTCATTCTTCGTTTTAGTCTCTCTTATTCTCAGAAGTTCACTTTCCAGATTTACTTCTTTATTTCTCAGGGCTTTTCCTCCGCAAAGCTTTACTCTAGAGAGAAAGAGGCTGTCGTTCTCTGTTTCGCCTCAAGGGACGGTTGGCATTCCTCGTGTTGCTCCTGTTCGCGTTTCTTAAGAAACACGCGTGTTCTTCTAACCGCGGTATTCGCGAGCAAAAGCTAATTAACGCGTATTAAATTGGTGCTGAACGAACTACTTTTAAGTGCTGTAACTTTGTGAAAAAAAGAGATCGCAGTCAAGTTTCTTTCATTTCAATGTGAACGGGAAGAATTAAACTCCATTCCGCTGCAAACAGCATCTTTGACAAAAATGTTGCCAAGTCCCTATATTTCGTCGTACCTGGCAATTCTCGATATGACGAACATGGCCTCGTATTTAAAGGGTTACAGTCGGGAGAGTGTGTCAAACTTAAAATCTAGAAATACTGCCTTGAAGTAGAGGTTTCAAGTTATAATTGTTTAGAAAATGTCGCCATCCTACGATGATATTTCGCGGAGTTATTGTCAGTGAAAATTGGCCAATTTTTTCAGTGCTATAATTTTTTTAAGTTAAAAAAGATTATAATATATACATATATTGTGTTACAACCTATGTAATATAACACATAACATACATATGTTGTAGAATATAGATTCCAATTCGAACATAGGTTGTAACATAATTTTTTTATAATTATAACACTTCTGCAATAAAATAATTAGGTCATAGCTGACCTAACAGCTTGGTTTTCGTTGAATTTACGTAATGATACTTTTTCCTAATAAAATTATCAATTTGTCGATCGATGTATCTCAAAATAAAGAAATTTTCATCTTTAATCGTTTCTGTGCTGATTGAACTGAAATTTCTCGGTTCGATAATCACCCGGAGGTCGTGCTATTATAAGGTCGTTGAATTCGTCTTGACACCAGCTACATTAATGTGAAGTAAAGAATATGCAATGTCATTAAAAAAAAATTAAGGTGACCCCGAATTTTTATGGAGAAAATAACAATCTTTTTAAAAAATAAATGGTTTGTCGTATAGCAAACAGGGAACCGATAAAAGTCGGTTCGAAATATTTTTGTTATCAAATTAACAGAAGTACATGAAAAAATGTGGGCAAAAATTAACGAAACACTATATATTTTACAAAATATTGTATGACATACTCAGAAAATATATAAATCAAACGTGTCCAATGAACAAAAAAGTAACACAAATTAAATAATTATCTCGTGGTTGCTGAATATATATATATATATATATATATATATATATAATATTATATAATAATAGTAATAATAATAATATAATAATATTATATATATATTATATTATTATATATTTTGAATAAATAATATATATATAAGCGTGTCAGTATATATTATAGAAAACTACGTAACAAATCTGCATCCTGTACCCTTATATTTATATATTTAACAACCACGAAACAATTATTTCAATTTGCATTGATTCTTTGTGCATTGGAAATATTTGATTTATCTGTGTTCGAAATATAATATATATATATAATAAAATATATATAAAATGTCATTAAAATGAATAATCAACAAGTGAAAAGTTTACGCTAAGCGTGATAATATAACTTCTCACCGTGAAAGGAAAAAGCCGCATTATAAAACGAGTCAAATTAAACTTAATTAGCCCGGTTATAGCAGCTTAAGTGATTTCATCGATTTCGCGCATAATTGAACAAATCTTTTGTTGGAACAATTCTATCGAAACATGTAAATCAAGGCTCAAGTATATTTCCATATATGTATGTACTAACGATCGGAACTCGATTGCCAACGATTGCAACGTACAGCGAATCCCCTAACAAGAAAATTCGCGTAGAAAGTAATAGTTTCGAACAATCCGTCGATTCTGATTGTTCACGCAGCCATCATGGAAATATTCCTCCTAACGAATCCAGCATTTCAACACCGGCGCTCAAACAACAAACGTTTAATTCCACGCAAACGTTCGACGGTACGAAAATATTCGTAGAGCTGTTCCAAGTTAAATCCTTCACTCTTCGATGTCGACGTCCGAAATTTTGATCGGGCTCAAAAAATTGTCCGTCAGACACAAGTTTTTAGATCCTGTGTCTCTATCCTGTTTTGGAAACTATTCGAAGATCGAATTGATTTTCGTTTCTATTTGCAGTCTCTTCATCTTTCCAAATTAATCTTTAATCGAACCAATAATTCTTTCATCTTACTATTAAGTGTTCACATTGTTAGAATAAACCGAGGGTTTATCTGCGAAATTAAAATGTCTGAAAATAATTGCACAAGGAACAAGTGTCACGCTGATTTTTCTCGCAAGAGCATAAAATCCGCAGTCGAATTATAAGCTGTATTCGATGCATCGTATCGCGCACATTCATAATCGAAAACTCCCGTGAACGTAGAACAAGATAGATACAATTTCATCGTATTTCTCTGTGCTGATCAAATTAATATATTAGAAAAATGTTTAGCCTCTTTGAAGTGTGCATTCAAAAGGTTCCGGCGCTTAACATCGAGCCCAGCTGATCGCGAACCGCAAAATTTTAATGCTCGTCGCGTCCTATTACAGTCATCGACATCGGATTCGATTTATCGCGTCGAATGGCGATGACGTAAATCGTGCAAAATAAATCATCGAGCACCACTTGCCCACCGCTTTTTAATCAGTCATGCAAGATTAATTTGGCGGGTGACAGACGGATAAATGCGTGCTACGTCGGGTGAACCTTGGGCCTCGAAACTTCAAAAGGATTTGATTGAAAATCCGCAAGAGTATTCGGGACACCGGCACACACACGCGGCGCACAAGTTTTCTTTGTTTTCCATTGATATCCGTGTGATAGGGTCGCGCTGTGATTCTTTGCCTCGTGCACCGATAAAACCCGTGCCCGATAAAGGAACGTATTCGTTACGCGAGCGCCGACTTTTATAAAACTCGTGCGAGAGATTGTTCTTACGGAAAATATTACGCCCATATATTTTTATCGGCCGTTGTTCACGCCGATAGGGTGATGATGGTCCTCGAAGTTAGAGGTTGGGAACGTATTTTTAAAATATTTCGAGAAGACAGGTGAAAGAAACGTATTCTAGAAAGACCTCTGTTTTAATAGCAACATTATATTATACATAAACGTATTACATAGGATATTACGTTCTGATCCGAAGTATTTTTTTCCTCTCTTCGTTTGTACCGATGCGATTGTTGTATAAAATCTCTCTATTTGTTATTACTTCATCTGTAACAAAGGTTTTTTTTACCCTTATTATTATTTTATTACTATTATTATTATTACTATTATTATTATTATTATTACTATTATTATTATATTAAATATAATCAGAAATAATAATTACTAGACTGCGGATTTTCATGCATTTATGGCATGTACAGATTTTTAAAATGCAGGTTATCGTATAAATGACTAAGGTCTAACAGCATTTTTTTTATTTTATTCTTCAAACAAGTAATCTTTTACTCGACGGAGAACACTTTTCTTTAATCCTAAGTTTTGTAAAATGATGTTTGAAAGTAACAATTTGCGTTAAGATCCACAGTCTAGTAATTACACTGTAATTATTATTATAACTATTATTATTAATTTTACTCTTCTATAATACACATAGTTCCTCGTCTTATAGATTGGTCGAGATTAGGCTACCCTCTTCTAATCGCATTAATTCAATATTGTGTATCATCCCGACGTCGTGTAGCTCTTTCGGTTAATCAAACTTTGACAGCATCTTCACGTGATGGGGCAGCAGAGTTGCTCGAAGATCCACTCTTCAAAATGAAGGGACCAACAAACACGACTCGAAGTTTCTCCTGTTTGTCGAGAAACGTTGGCCATCTTAAGTATACTCGAAACTCGGAGTTCTGTGTAAAGAGTACAATCGAAGATGAAGTTCCAAATTGAATGAAGGCGCTACTATGTAGATACAATCAACGCTGGCATCCTATAATTAGATTGGCCCACGTACGATTCACCTATCTGACGAAAATTCCATTATGTCTCGGATCGTTTGTAGTTTTATTTATCTATTTTTTCCAACCAACATATTTGAGTCGTTTATTTTGGAAGTGGCATAAGTGACTTTTTCAAAAAAATCGAGTTAATGGTAACACTAATTACAATTGAACGATATTTTTTCATTTTAAAAAAATTTGCGATCAATCAGTTGAGAACTATTGAGATTTGTTCGAGAGAAGTTTTGCTAATTAACGGTATATCAAACATGTTTATTTTGAAAGTGGCGTAAGTCGCTGTACTCGGGAAATTAATTGCGGGGCTTAGTGTAAAAGAAATAGAAACGTGTGATAAGTGTGTGCGAAGTATTGTTTTGAATTATTTTCAGTATTTTTAAAAAAGTTCTGATCACTGGACTTATTTTTATAAGTGCGAAAGAATAGTGCAGTTTTGTAAATTATATTATAGCGATGTAGCGGCTACCTCCAGACCCACCAGCAGATGGCTATAAAATGTTTTATAAACTAACTTTAGATGAAAAAGATGAATTTCTAACTTTGGATTTGTCACCAAAAAGAGGAAGACCTAGGCGTTATTCACAAATAGAAATGGATCCGTTATACGCTGGATCTCGTCCTGTTTCTTCAGCAAAATACAAAGACACGATGGACTTGCTTAAATATATACCCCCGATATACCACAGTTATTTAAAAAATTTGAAACAAAACACGATTTCCGAGGACTCGATCACTCCTATTGATGACGAAAATTAAATTGAATCGATGTATTTTCATATAAATTACTTATACTTATGTTTCAAAATGTACTAATTATTTTTGTATTTTATGAATATTAAAATAAAAAATACTTAAATCAAACCTTTATATTAAATATGTTCATGGTACAAATTATTATTATATATGTAATTTATTCAACAATTTCAGTAAATCACTGTCCTTTCAAAACATCGCTTCGGTAAAATACGTCGAACAAAATTAATATATGTCAGTGATTTTTCTAAACTATTTATTTTGAAAGTGGCTCAAGTCACTTTACCGTAATGAAAAGTGGTGATTTTTTAATGTTTATACGAAATTATTTATTCCGAGAAAAATATCAGTATCCTGAGATAACAAATACAAGTAAATCTTGTCGAAAGTTAGCATCCATATTTTGAAACGTGTTAAAACGCAAACCCTTAAATATCTCGACTTAAAAACAAAGTGACTTATGCCACTTTCAAAATAAACGGCTCATTTGTTAGGCCACTAATTGAATTTCTTTATAGATCGAACGAAATATACCAAAATTTCAATTAATTGACAAAAACATGATGGTCGAATAACAATATTTATATCGCGGATACAAATGGACCGGAAGCATTAATTGTGTAATGTAACGTAACGTAAATACAGGCGAGGAAACTATGACAAATGTGAAAATCGATGACCTCGTCGTGTGTGATTTGGAGTCGCTGTACCGTACGTTGCTGCTCAAGTATGCGGGCGTGTGCAAAGTGCATATTTAGAGCTGCAGATTGTACGTCTGACGAAATCGCTATGTTCGCCGCTGTTTCGTTCCGTGGTCTGACCATTAGTGGCGCTAACGGGACACGAAAGTTGTAGAAAGAAAAGTTGAGTGACGGAGAAAGGTCACTTTCATACTACTTTTAGCTTTTTCGATAATGTCCTTTGACCGAAAAAATCCGGGCGACGTTAACGATGCAGTAGAGTCTGGGAAATTCCGTCTCATAGTTGAGGTATTTCGTGATATTATCGCGTGCACTGTTTACGTTACCTTTTACAAACTTTTTTATAATCAAATTGTATTGAAAATAGTTCAGTGAAATTGTGCAGTGTAAAAAATACCATGAAATAATACAATGAAATAATACAATAAAATCATATAGCGAAATAATACAATGTGTGAAATTGTGCAGTGAAATAATACAAAATAAGATGATACAATGAAATACTACGATAAAATAATGCAATGAAACAACACACTGAAATAATACAGTGAAATAATAGACTGAAATAATACACACACAATGGAATCATAAAATGAAATATAACAATATAATGAGATGATACAATGAAAAACTACGATAAAATTATACAATGAAGTAATACAATGCAATCGAGAAGCACATTTATTAATTTGTGGTGCCCATACAAAATTCGACCCATCATGATTCTTGCACAATTTTTAACACGAACATAATGTACGTATCACGATCAACGTAATCTGTACAATATTCATATAAAAAACGAATACTATATACAAGCTCATAAAAATAATATGTATAAAAAAGAATAGACATGTTTTCTCGTTTTAGTCGACACCGAAACGAGCAGCAATAGCTACGTTTTATGGAGAAAAGCGTACGTTTCCGTAAACGAAATAAAACACTTGAACGGTTGTACGGGAACGGGAGCGTGTAAGAATCGCGAGCTGGTTATCGAATCGCGAAATTGGCGTTGCGGGGCGCCATTTTTTGCCGGCGTCCGACAGAGATGAGGTCGTATCAATGGGCAGGGTGAACCGGTTACGGAGGCCGGCCGTTGGAAAGCAGGCGTTACAGGGGCCGCTAACGTAGACTCGTTAACGCGTACCTAGCCGTAACGTATGTTTTACATTTAATGAAAATGTGTCCGCGTATGCCGGCGGAATAGACGCAAGGTACTGCTCTCCGTTGCCGTCGTGTCAGCCATTGCCGAGCGAAAATCAAAATTTACAGCGCGTCGCTCTCGAACACGGGCTTTGTTAATCCGGTTTCTGGCCTTATTATCTCCTATTTGCCCGAGAAAAAGAAGAGGAAGCCGCCGAGGGAAGCTTGTCCGGAAATTTGCTGAACATTTCTTAACTGGCGTTGTCCGCGGGGATGAAACTTTTCTACATTTTTTCGTCCGGAGAAACTTCTTGGCGTTCGTCCCTCTTTCCCATCCGCATCGAAGAGGATATTTTCCTTTATTGTCTCTCTTTCTCTCTCTCTGTCTCTGTCTCTGTTTATTTCCTCTTTCCCTTGTGTTTCTCTTCGGAAAATGATACAAACGGTTTCGTCATCTGATATTTTATTTCTGCTGCTAACAATGAAAACTGATCCCTGCAGAGATTTTTATAAGATGGAGGAATCGTACAGATGCGTTTCTGCGATTCTCAGAGAGATGAGAAACATTTTAATTGGTGATACTGTAAATTAAATTAACCCATAGCACTCCGAACCATTCTGGACGTTGGCTACCAGCTACTCGGCGCCACTTTTCGGCAGACCCTCGTCTTATTTAGTATGCTTTTGGAACTAACTAACATATTATAATGATATTGGACTTATATGAATTTGGCTGAAACCGAGAAATTTGCAAAAAAATCAATATTTTATTTTTTATAATTTTGTTATTGCTTGTTTTATAATTTTGTTTCGTTAATCACTGATAAACTTGAATGTTCCACGAGAGGGGACATCCGAGTGATATGCTAGAATTACGATGTCCTACGAGAGGGGACAACGGAGTGCAAAGGGTTAAAACTAGATTATTTAAGATTTTTCTGGTTTATATCGCTACTTGTTTATGTTCTAAAATTGTAATACTGTAAATTATTTTCTCATCGCCAATAGTTTCTCTCAGATTTTTAACGAGTGTAATTGTAATATTCGCCGCAACTATCGCGTGTATTGATTAAGTAACTCGTAAATGCATCTTTACAGTTTGAATAATCGTAAATGAAAAAATTAGTCACTCGTCATTTTGACGGGTTCCGTAAACCTAGTGTTAAATTATATATTGAATATATTGACTTTCTGCCAGAATACAGTTGAAATTATTACCGTCGCGAGGAAGATTTCACATACGTACATAGGAAGTAAATTTTAATGCAGACCAAACCAATATTTAGTTCTCGGTCTGGTAAACTGATTCATGAAAGTATAACGATTCGCACATATCTGCCGTCTCGTTGTGGTACCCGAGAACGAGAGTGTTTGTTATGGACGCGTTCCATCGGATTTTACACCGGACACTACTCTTTGTTCCATCGCCAATCGGTAATGCCTTAATTATTCAGATCACTTTTGGTTGACCTCTGTCCGCTAGTGGAAATAAAAATCGGTCGCAATCATCTGCGTCTCTCTAAAGCGATCGTGTTGCGACACAAAGTTGTACGCGTTTTATCGAAACGTACTCGTGTTTATGCTGTCATGTAAAATAATAAAATCATAGAGGTATTGTTGAGATGTATAAAATAATAAAAATTCAGAGGTGTTGTTAAGATGTGTAAAATAATAAAAATTCAGAGGTGGTGTTAAGATGTATAAAATAATAAGAATCTCGAAGTATCGTTAAGGTGTACAAAATAATAAAAACATGGAAAATTAAACGTTTTCCGTAAAATGAAATATTAATACGATGTTGAGTTACATATTGTTTTTAAAATGATCGATGCATTGCGAGTCATGTTACCATCGGAAAGATCGAATGATCCGATACGGCTCGGATTCTTATAATCTCAAACCGTAACCAATATTCGGCTCAGATTTGAAATCGGTTCCAAATATCTTTGCGCCCGAAGCCAAATTAACGGAAAATTTAAAATAACTTCTCCGACCCACGGTTTTTCCATTTTATATGACTTAATGCATTTTACGCATATGAAATTGACTATCGTGAGCCGTGCAACGGTTACGCTTTCAACAGCTCTTTAAATATAATTTACCCCTTTGCACTCGAAGCTATTTTATAAAATTATTTTTCTAACTTATAGTGTTTTTATTTTATATGGCAAAATGCATTTTATGCATATGAAATTGACTCTTGGGAGTCACACAGCAATTACACTCTTAACGATTTTTACGTAATAAAATTGATTATATTTTATATAATATAAAAATTAATTAATTATTATTATTATTATTAATTGATATAAAAATTATCTTAAAACGTGATGTAACAAATTTTAGTGGTGCCTCAGAGTCACCGCTCGAGTGCAAAGGGTTAACAACGAGTTAAATATTTTTCATTTCACACGCGTTGGTTCACATAATCATTTCCCTGCCCCATTTCATACATGAAGTAAATTTTAAGAATTAGTTGATCGCGATTTTCTTCATTTAGCACAATTATCTGGCATCTTATTACTCTGCTTTCCATTCTCAATTATTTCTCTTTGTCCTTATATTTTAGAATTTTAATTGTTAATTATGGCTCAAGTCATAGGCACAGCTCGAATGCAAAAACAATTCATATTCAAATTCGTCTCAAGGTCACGCTACAATACATACTCGAATGTATTTTTTGCTATACTAGTATTTCGAAATTTGTCGATGATTTTGATAAAATAAAAAAAAAAGATAATCTTAGAGAAAAACTATTCGTCTTCTATAAACGCTATTTTTTCCGGTACCATTCGCATTGCTATATAAAATATATTCGAGTGTCGTTTGTAAGCTGAAGCATCCTATTTGATTGAATTACCACTGCACAAGCGCACGCCATACACTGCGTGTATAAAATAAAACGAGCTCGGTAATGGCTCATCAACGGAGACTGTTGATAGGTAGAACGTAACAGAGAAGCGACGCGGAAACACCGCTACAAATTATGGTAGCCGTGGGTCATCTAACCAGCAGAACGGTCGCAAAGCGAGTTCGGATATATGGGATCTCCCGTCGCTAAGCTTTACGAGGAAGTTCGAGTCTCTTTGCCGATTGTACTCGTAAAAGTTCGATGTTAAAGTCAGCACGAACACCGGTCCGAACGGTTAATTTAATTACCGTGGACCACCTACTACCGCGACACCCGACCCCTATTCAAACTTCATCGTTTCAGCTCGTTCGATTCGAGCGAGGAGGCGTCCGGCTCGCATTGATCCGTGAATGATCACGATCATACGATATAACCCTTTGCACTCCGCTGTCCCCTCTCGTGGGATATCGTGATTCTAGCATATCACTCACACTTTTAGCATATCATATACATCATATATATATATATATATATATATATATATATATATATATATATATATATATATATATAGCATATACATCTTAACAACACCTCTGAATTATTATTATTTTATACGTCTTAACAATACCTCTGAATTTTTATTATGTTACACATCTTAACAACACCACTGAATTTTTATTATTTTATACATCTCGACAATACCTCTATGATTTTATTATTTTACATGACAGCATAAACACGAGTACGTTTCGATAAAACGCGTACAACTTTGTGTCGCAACACGATCGCTTTAGAGAGACGCAGATGATTGCGACCGATTTTTATTTCCACTAGCGGACAGAGGTCAACCAAAAGTGATCTGAATAATTAAGGCATTACCGATTGGCGATGGAACAAAGAGTAGTGTCCGGTGTAAAATCCGATGGAACGCGTCCATAACAAACACTCTCGTTCTCGGGTACCACAACGAGACGGCAGATATGTGCGAATCGTTATACTTTCATGAATCAGTTTACCAGACCGAGAACTAAATATTGGTTTGGTCTGCATTAAAATTTACTTTCTATGTACGTATGCGAAATCTTCCTCGCGACGGGGTAATAATTTCAACTGTATTCTGGCAGAAAGTCAATATATTCAATATATAATTTAACACTAGATTTACGGAACCCGTCAAAATGACGAGTGACGAATTTTTTCATTTACGATTATTCAAACTGTAAAGATGCATTTACGAGTTACTTATTAAATACACGCGTTAGTTGCGGCGAATATTACAATTACACTCGTTAAAAATCTGAGAGAAACTATTGGTGATGAGAAAATAATTTACAGTATTACAATTTTAGTATATAAACAAGTAGCGATATAAACCAGAAAAATGTTAAATAATCTAGTTTTAACCCTTTGCACTCCGCTGTCCCCTCTCGTGGGACATCGTAATTCTAGCATATCACTCGGATGTCCCCTCTTGTGAGACATTCAAGTTTATTAGTGATTATGGGGAATTCAGTTATTTCAGCGCAACTTTTTCAGACATGCACGTTTCCCTGAAGTTTTCTCTTGAAATGGCACAAGAAATCAAATCAAAATATAGTAAAATTACTAAGATATACAAGAAATGTCAGCGGGTTTTGACGAGAACGTGAGAGGCGTGCTCACGACGGTCCGAGCACTTCGAAGACGCCACTTGAAAAGAGCGATAAGGCAAGTTTGTAGAAGAAAGATCGGTATGCGAACATAGCACGCACTGTAGAGTGAGATTTATAATCATAAAATGTGGAGGAAAAGATTTTCAAAGCTGAACTCGGTCTGGTTCGAAGCGTCGAGCGGTATAGATAGATCTAACGAGTGGGAAAATCGGAAAAGTGATTCTTCTCTTGGTAAATAAATTGTTTGGTAAAAGTTTTTTTGGTAAATATCATCTTGCGAGTTAGTAATAACAATTAGAAATTTTCAACCTATGTATTTATTCGTATTTTTTATTAGAACAATGGCAAATAGTTCAAACACGAATGAGTCTCATGACGCAAGTAGTAGCGAAGATGAGCTCCGGATAGACGTTTATACAGATATGTTAGAAATGTTACACAGAAATGTTACTACAGATATGTAGGTTTTCTTCTACAGTTAGTCCATCGTTTTGATAGCAGCGATAGTGATATCGTCCAAGCAACAAGGCGACGAGAGAAAGAGTTCGCATAGATAGCGATTGCAACAACAAAACAAAATGATAAAACAAACAATAACAAAATTATAAAAAATAAAATATTGATTTTTTTGCAAATTTCTCGATTTCAGCCAAATTCATATAAGTCCAATATCATTATAATATGTTAGTTAGTTCCAAAAGCATACTAAATAATACGAGGGTCTGTAAATGCTCGTTTCTGCCGAAAAGTGGCGCTGAGTAACTGGTAGCCAACGTCCAGAATGGTTCGGAGTGCTAATGGTTAACATCAGCTACGACAAAACGACGGTGTTGTTTACGGTTGCCATGATCGCGCCGAGATTGCAGCATCGCGTATACAGGCTCCGGCAAAGAACTCTCGATGAATGCAAATGATAGTCCGTGGAAAATGCAGCCGATGCACCGATCATTCGGCCAGAATACATGTGTACACCTTTCGAAAGCAAATTCGATGAAACAGATCGAAGTTGGTCGTTTAGCTGAAGACCAACTGCTGGTCATTTTTCAGATAAAATTTTCGAGATATATTTTGTTATAGCATTTTTCAGATTGAATCGAATCATGTCGAAATTAATCTTCCAACTGACATTTGTTCGCTGAAACAAATTATGCTTTCATTAGCAAAAGTTATATCTTTCGTAAGGAAATTGTTGGATTGAAAAAACAAACAAACCAATTCAGCGAATTAGTTGAAACGAACGGGAATAATGAATGGAAATCATACGGAATGAAGCATGGTTGCGGTGCGGAGGGAGTTTCGGCGGCTATCATGGGCGAAGAACTGGTCCGCGAAGCGCAAGGGCGTTCCAATTTGTTGGAGTTCGTTGTTCGGCAACAATAAACGAGTTCTCGCGCGATTGGTCCGCGGCCACGTGCAGGGACAGTTTCGGCGGGTTGGGCTTACACGGTGGCACGATGTGACAACTACTTTATGGTTGTGTAGAACATGGGCCACCTACGATGTAACGCAGTTGTTCTGCGCGCTTGTTACGGGTAACTAATGTGCATCGCGTCCGTTCGATTGCGAGATCGAACGGTCGTGCAAATGGAAAATAGAAACTGCTGTAGAATCCGGCGGGGTCGGAGGGAGGGGGGAGGGGGGGTGTTGGGCACGGTATTTAGCCAGTGGAAAAAAAGTTAAAGCGAGGAGAATGTAGAACGTTTAAAAGCCCGTGCTGGCTACTGGGATGTGCAGTGCGCAAAAACTAACCGCGACGATCTATCTTCTGTTCCGATAGATCTGGCGCGATCATTAGACTGCGGACTTTATGTACTCTTATGGCAAAAGTGAGTAGTTTCGATTTCAAGTAGTAGAGAGATCAAAAGAATTTCAAAATGCCATTGTTATTGTTTTCGATCTAATAACATTATTAAAAAGAAAAATGAACCTTTTAATTATTTTTACATTTCTTGCAATTGTGAGGTAAACAGTTTCTATTTTGCGCAAGTGTCCGCAGTTTGGCGATCATTTACTGGGAAAAATATTGCAATAGTTATTATTTTACCGACTGTAAAATAACCATAACAGTCAAATATTAAAGCGCATACATTTTATAACGAAAAATAGTTTTATATTTTTCTTAAAACGCTTCGATTTTTCTGCTTATGTTGTAGGAATCAAACTCGCGTGTCAAATTATTTAAACGAAACGATTACTGTTCTTCGCAATCGTTGAGACGCTTGGAGAAATCCAATGGAAAAACTTGATTAATATTCGACTAAAAATTGTCTACCTGAATTGCAACAAACTAAAATAAAATAGTAGTTTATCTTCTTTCTTAATATGTCTAATAGGTTGAAAATAATGTAACAGTATCCTTAAAGTTTTATAACCTTTCCACTGTTTTGTGTTCCACCTACACATTTCTCTCATAAATGCATAAAAATATTAAATTTTAATGCATAAAATTCCTAATTCCTTAATATGTTTCTATTTCATAATATCTTTCTTATAATAGGCTTTATTTATGCATATATCAAGCTACGAGCTTTTACTCGTGTATGACAGATACCGAATATAAATTTGTAATGTATAACGTAAATAAAGTTGATTGTATGTATTGCTGCAAATGGAACGCTATGGACAGAGTTTAATTGGAAAGAGAAATAATGGTTCATTTCATATTTCTTGGAAAAGTAAACAACATTTTTGTAAATACACAGAACAATTACACACAGTAGGATATTATTGATTAATATTTCCCAATTAAAAATTCTTTTAATGATTTTCTGTGTATGCGTATGTATTTCTCTGCATGCACAGTTACTCACAAAATTGAGCGTGCACCTATTAAAATGCAATATTTTTTTTAAAACTGGACTAAGTGACGAATTTGTTTTGATGATAGCGGGACTAGTCTATTATAATACACAATTACCAAAATGCTTTTCTTAAATTTTGCTATTTCTTGGAAGGACAAAAAAAATAGAAATCTCTCGTCTTTTAACTTTTTTATCTGAGCCTATAACGGAAATTTAAAAAATGTCTCTCGTAGATCTCGATAACTTATTTGCGTGCTGAAAATTTGATCGAAATCGGTTGACGTTGTTATGAGTTACAACAAATTAAAGATGGCAAAAATCGCAGTTTCATCACGATTTTAATCAAAAACTGGAAAAAATCTGCAGTTTTCTTTTTTAATCTTTCAACGCCCGTAGCTTGACTTTGGGGTAATCGATTTTCATCAAATTTTCAGCAAGCATTTAAATTATCAAGATATAGTAAAGTCATTGTTTTAAATTATCGATATAGGCTCAGATAAAAAAGTTAAAAACCGCGAGTTCTTTTATTTTCTTTTTTTGTCATTCCAAGTAATATCAAAATTTGAAAGAGGCATTTTGATCATTGTCGGTCCCGCTATCATCTAAACAGAAATTCAAGTCACTTGGTCCAGTTTTAAAAAAGTTATTGCGTTTTAGAAAGTGTACGCTCACAATTTTGTGAATATCCATACGTATATCGAGATACTGACAAATTAAAAACAGTATTGTTAGAACGATTGAAAGATAGATTTCGAACAATCGTCCAGACGTTATTGTTCTCTCGACAGAAGGCTGGTTGACGTTTCGCACAATATCGCTTGGAAGCAGTTGATTTCGGACGGGAATTTCGACGCAGTCGGTGCCGGAAAGTCGTGTAACGGATTCGACAGTTATGACAGCTATCTAGACTTATATTTCAATTTTATATCCTGAAATCGTCGGCCAAGGTTTCTACGATTTTAACTCGACGCGCGACGCGGCATTATTCCGCGTTTCATAGCGTGAAACAAGCAAAAAGATGCCGCCGGAGGAAAATGCCAAGCGCGAGGGAGCAGAAAGGACTGAAAAGAGACATAGAAAAACTTCAGAGAGAGAGAGAGAGACGGAGCAGAAACGGGACTCGTAACGCGAAACAACGAAAAATTGGAAATCCGATATATCCGAAAAATATAGAGAGCGATGAGTACCGGAATTTTAATTACAATAACTACAGTGACTCGCATTAATATTCGGGCACGATATTGTTAGAAGAATTATTGCTACTTTTTATTGTCTAAGATAGTATTATTGAATCAATTGTTTTCTCATATTATAAAGCACTTCTTAAAGTAATTGAATTGTACAGGAATATTTATTAAACAATTGTCCAAAAGTACTGCATTCTCCTCCTGAATCGCCTGATTTAAATCCGATTGAAAATTTATGGGATCAATTGGACCGCAAAATTCGTACAACACCTACAAAGACAACAACAAAGATAAAAACGGATTTCGCCGGATTATTTAAATAAAGTCATCTGTAACATGCCCAAGCGATTGCATGAAGTAATAAAACAAAAGGGTCAACCGACAAAATATTAATATTATGATAACATGATTAAAAAGATTTTCATTTTATATAAAATTAATGTAATTCATTCACTGTCCGAATATTTTTGCGACGTTTAATTTGATCACAATCTTGTTTATCGCTTATTATACAAAAGAACATGCGCAATAAATAAACAAAATTTATGTTTCTAGTTACTATAAGAAGTGCTCTAATATATGAGAAAACAACTGATTCAATAATACTATCATAAACAATAAAAAGGAGCAATAATTATTCTAACAATATTGTGTCCGAATATTAATACGAGTCACTGTATATAAAGGAAAGCAATACCTCGGACAAAAACGAGTCGGAATTGTGGAATAAATTACTTTGCTGGAAATATTGTTTTCGAGATAATTAAAATTGAGTTTCTCTAATTATTAATATGATTGTAAATACACTTCACTTTAAACAAAGCTTTTAATAATTACGTAAAATATCTTTCTTCCCTTAACAATTTTTAGTCCTTTAATGTTTTTCATTTCAATTAGCATGTTAATTTAATTGCTGTCTTTCAATTTAATTTCAGTTTTTTAAATTAATTTCAGTCTTCCAATTACATTTTAGTATTACGATTTCATTTCATTTCATTTCAATTACATTTCAGTCTTCCAATTTCATTTCACATAGCGTAAACTATATATAAATTGAATTTAAATAAACAGCTAGGAGGTCTATGATGTGCATAATGAGCAATATTATTTCCCAAAATATCTAAAGCGTATGTATTTCCTTGTACATTAGTGAATTAGCTTTATTTCGTATTATTTATGTAAACATTTCCGATCTTTGAAATATACATTTAAAAGAAATGTTCGAATTATTGTTAAAAGATCTTTCTCCCCTTTAAAGAAGAATTTATTTTATTATCGATATTTTATTACTCGCAAATAAGTAAATTGTCGCAAAATGGTCCTGTTTCTAGACAACTGTATTCAACCGAATTTTATTAAAAATAAAACTATATTATTATTATTAAAATATATAAATAAATATAATATATAAATAATAAAATAATAAATACAAATAATAAATAATAAATAAATAATAAATAATAAATATGATATATAAATACATAAATATATTATTATTAAAATACCTTCGAATAGTTTAGCCAACTACGTTGCAGACTAAGTCTAAATAATTATCCACTAATTAGCAATGTAAACAATTCTATTTATCCTGTCCCTCCATTTTACAATTTCAATTGTTCTAATATCGTTTTTATTACTTATTAACAAGTGTTGCCGACGCGTTATAATTGCACGATAACGACCAGACTGTAGTAATGATGTCGGAATGCTTACCCGGCACACTTTTGAGCAATTTTCTCGAAAACTACACTTCGCGCGAGAAAATGCTGTTGCGGTAGTTTCGGCGCCAGTCCGGTTTTTAATACGGTTCGCTGGAACTTGCTGCTTTTGAGATAATGCGGACAAGGTGATATTTTCAGGCCGTCGACAATTTACGTGTTTGCGTACACGATTGCATTCATCTTTACTTTATGCCGTTCAACTGAAATATAAGCGGTGCTAGTAAATATTGGACAATACATCACGTATCCGATCGCACGGAATACATTTATCAATTAAAATTATCGAACTGCTGCATTGTCGGATAGGTTTAGTCCACGCATGTTTGCATAATTGAGTTGCGCATATTGTATTGTTTCGTATATTGTATCGTTACATGAAAAAGACAAAGGACTACAAGCAAATTTGATAGATTAACTTATGTATGAATTGCGTGAACGTTACAAATGTGATAAATATGATAAATTTTTCACTTTAAATAGAGTTTCAAATAGCTACCAGCAATTTTACGCTTTTAACGCGCAATTTTAAGCTTTAAACATATTTCATCGTGTTTGCAATTTTCGGATTAAACGCTTTCTATCGTGCTTGCAATTTTTGGTTTTAAACACTTTTTGATACGATTGCAATTTGCAGTTTTAAACATTTTTTGATACGATTACAATTTCTGGTTTTAGACACTTTTTGATACGATTACAATTTCTGGTTTTAGACACTTTTTGATACGATTACAATTTTTGGTTTTAAACACTTTTTGATACGATTGCAATTTGCAGTTTTAAACATTTTTTGATACGATTGCAATTTGCAGTTTTAAACATTTTTTGATACGATTGCAATTTGCAGTTTTAAACATTTTTTGATACGATTGCAATTTGCAGTTTTAAACATTTTTTGATACGATTGCAATTTTTGGTTTTAAACATTTTCTGGTATCTACTACGGTGTTCGAAATTAACGAGAAGGGAGATAAACGAAGGCCAACTTCAAAGACTGTTTTCATTCCGGTGATCTAAATAATAATAATCGTTAAAGTAGTGAAATAGTTAAAACAGATGAAACAATTCAAATAGTTGCAATAGCTAAAACAGTAAAATTCCACCAAGAAGCATTTCCACGTTTACGCGAAACAATACGTCGCGAAGCATGTACTTACAAATGATCGACATTTTTAAACAAAGTTTGCACTGGTTCGTAAAGCTTAAAGCCAGATAAAATAAATGCGAAAGATTATATTAAGATTATATATCGTTAATGGAGTACAAAAATGAAAATTCAAAATGGTTGAACAAATGAGAAACCAATTTCTGTGTTTCTACCATGCGAATACGTGACTGCGAAACATGTACGCATGAGTTACGAAACAACTGAGCGAAAGTTATTTGTAATATTAATGCTATTTTCGAAACGAGCATTGCCATTTGGAAAATTCAAAGGAGCGCTTCCATCATAAATGTAACCAATTAATCTTTCGCTGTGCTACGCTACGTAACGGAACCTCCACGACCATGTTCCCGCAACATAAGCGTTTTTATTTTTTGCGGTCGGGCTGGCTAATGCGGCAGAAAAACCAGTGAATAAACACCGAACGCGTGAGGAAGTTGTTACAAAAGCTTTCAGCTTATTCTGTTATGCCGCAGTTTCGTCGTAGCAAAAGTTCTCTACTTGTATTATCCAGCTTCTAATGGTGCAGCGCGAAGAACGGACTAGATCCCCTCGATTCGAGGAAATATTGACAGTCGCTTTTGTTAGAGTGTCGTTAAATAAACGAGCGCTTGTTAGACAGATTATTACACTGTCCGACAAAATCAAACTTTTTTTCTGGGTTCCTATAGCCACTATGAAATTCTTGTAGAGCTTCACCCCCTGAACAAGGATCCGAAAACCGAATTGCTCCATCACACTCTCAGTTTTTCAAATAAACGAACTTTTGTAGAAACCCAAAATTTTCGACAAAAATGAGGTATTGCATGAAAAGTACAAACGTTAGAAAGTTCTAATTGGTGTTAAAAGATAGAGGAGAGTTTCCCGAATGTAGTGGCATGCAATTTATTAATTGTTTTTGGTCCTAAACAGCAATGAATTGATGTCAATCAATTGTCGATCATATCTCATTTTTGCTGAAAATTTTGGGTTTTTACAAAAGTTCGTTTATTTAAAAAACTGAGGGTGACGGAGCAATTCGGTTTTCGGATTCTTCTCCAGGGAGTGAAGCTCTACAAGAATTTCATAGTGGCTATAGGAACTCAAAAATCGTGTCGGACAGTGTTATCGGCGGGATTCCGGTGCTGTGAAAAAATAAATGCAAAACTTTTAATAATATGGTAAATTACGTATGAGGCTAAATTCATTTTTTAAATTTATAATCTTCACACTGCATCACTTAACTTGTTTTCTCCTAAAATGTTTTGGTAGATGAATAGTGAAAGAAATATCTGCTTTTTATATTGTTTTTGTGATTCCATATTTTATTCATACTTATGAATGCCATTCTGTATAAAAATCGTGGTAGGTTAAATTGTTCGTAAGTACTACAAATCATTGAACTGCTGTAATTAAATGAAATGAAATATAGTAATTTCTCCAAGCAGTCGAAATTGAAACCGGCAGATTTGAGAATATTAAGTCGCGATTCTTCGAGTCTCGCGACTCGATTTCATAGAAACTCGGGGCGGTCGACAAAAAAAGGCAGCGGCCAGCATGTTGGTGTTCATAAATATGAATACATAGTAATGCTTGGAATAAAAACGACGACTCAACTTTTTGATTTCTAATTTAATTATCCACGATTCGAAGGCAATTCGGAGGCCACATGCCACGAACGTACTCAGTAGCTCTGCGGTTTTTCTTACCCGACTGACACCCAAACAGGCCATTTCGTGTCGTCTTCCGGGAATTCGCGTCGCGTGCCGCATCACACACTTGACCGACTCCGTCGACCCCTAGCATCGACGTAGCAAAAGATTACATAGGCGTAGGACTAGCACAGGGAAATTCACAGCAACCCGAAATTTGGTATTTCCGGGAGAAATTACTGTATATGCTAGATGAATAAAATGGAATAATTGTTCTTACGATATGAATCGATAATATTGAAAGATAATTTTATTGGTCAAGGTCTCAAAAATTATCTAAATGAAGATTATCTCAAAGAAATGAATCGTTGTCCGAGGATTAATATGAATGAATTTAACATATCAATATCAAACTGCGGATTTGATAAATTCACTGGAAAAATGGATAGGTTGAATACAGTATAGCGAAGACGTTAGGCGAGTCTAGGAATATTGTTACATTATTTCGTCAAAATGATGGATCACAAATTTGTCAATTTACGATTATTCGGATTGTAAAGATACATTTACGAGCAGACTGCGGATCTCCGTGCAAAAAGTTTCAATCGATCGAAATTAATGCAACGCTTCTCTTAAATTCTTTCAACGTTTTCAATGTTCTGTATTTCTCATATCAATGTTCGCAATAAATGCATAAAATCCGTAGTCAATTTACGAGTTATTCATTCGACGTATCTGTTATACTTGCGGTAAATATTACGATAACGCTGGTTCCAAATCCGAATAAATGTCTTATCGTTGCTTTCGTAAGCTAATGTGAAACAGCTGCTTTTGGTACTCGGCAAATCTATCGGCAATAACAATCATCGCTAACATAACGCGGACTTATCGATTCGTGGCTGGAACCGCGGGGGGCGCCTCTAATATGATTAAAACTGGCGAAAATCCAATGTGGAACGCGGAACAAACAGCTCGTCCCGAGCATTCTCATTGAATCCCGGTTAACAGGAGGCTGCTTAATCTTTGACCTCCTGGAGACCAACGGATTCGGCAGAAGCGCGCGCCGTGTATTCACCTATCGGTCATGAGAGATCATTCTTCGCCGGCCTGGCCGAAAGTGGGATAGAAAAGCCGTAGACTATCCCTCTGTGGCACCGGGCCTTTTGTGAAGATCCCTCTATTCAGTGAACTTATCCGGTTGAAATGAAGACAGGGAAAATGAGAGGCGAAAGAAACGCGATTCGCGTAGTCCGGCGCTGTGATTGCGGTGCCGGTAACCCGAAATGCAGCTCGGTTTTACCGCGCTCTAAGTCCAACATTTAAATGAAAGAAGAGCCGCTTCCCTTTCTGAACTTCGCTCGGCGATCTCCTGAAACACGAACAAGTTCTTCGTCCTTGGCTCGAACCGGCTCGTCTTTCAAGAACTTACACCGCGGATCCTTTAATTTTACTGCATCAAGTTGTCTTACTTTATTTACATTACTTGGTTCGCTGTGACGGATCTCCGGACGCGTTGTTCGTACTTGGACATATGTAATTACTATGTTAACGCTTTGCAATCGAAGCTATTTTAACTGTAAATATAATAATATAAATAATTATATATTATATATTATATATATTATATATTATATATCATATATTATATATTATATATTATATATTATATATTATATATTATATATTATATATTATATATTATATATTATATATTATATATTATATATTATATATTATATATTATATATTATATATTATATATTATATATTATATATTATGTATTCTATATTATATATTATATATTATATATTATATATTATATATTATATATAAATAATTATAATAAATAAAATAATATATTTAAATATAAATATAAGAAAAAATGCATTTTATGCATATGAAATTGACTCTTGGGACTCGCGCAATAGTTACAGTCTTATCAATTTTTAAAATCTAAACTTTGTTAATATAAAAATTATCTTAAAACGTGATGCAACAAATTTTAGTGGTGCCTCTGAGTCACCACTCGAGTGCAAAGTGTTACGTCAAGGTTATGTCAAGGTGGCGGGTTCCTCGGGTCATCTGAAGCAACTTTTTCCTTTACAAAAATTTTCTCCGAGGCACCGTTAACGAGTTATTAACGAAAAACAGTGACCAATAAGAATCGAGTACGGCTGACGCGAGGCGGCCCGGCCAACCAGCGCGCGAAGCCCAGTTCCGCTCATTGGCTCGATCGCCTCGCGCCAGCCGAGCTCGCCTCTCATTGGTCACTGTTTTTCGTTAATAACTCGTTAACGGTGCCTCGGAGAAAATTTTTGTAAAGGAAAAAGTTGCTCCAAATGACCCGAGGAACCCGCCACTTTCAGATTGCGAGACATTTTTGGGACACCGTGTATAATGTAGAAAAAGTAAAGTATATATGTAGAGGACATTAGATATAAGGACACTAAATATAACACTTTGAAGTGTTGCAAGAACTAAATTATGCACCGAAGACTCGAATATTGCAAAAAATGAACATACTTTGTGATGTTATACATATAATGATCATATCATAATCAAATTATGTATATGATCACAATTTGTGGAACGTGATGTATGATGCAGATGTTGAAGTTCGTCCTAAACACGTGTTCCAATGAATAAACAAAGAAATAAATTAATAAATGAACAAATAAGTAATAGTTCCATTAAAAAATGGTGTAATTGGTTGAATTCTGGTTATTGCAGCGAGTAAAGTTGGACATATGGTTAAGACAGAAATATTTTCCGATGTCAAACAAAAGGTTAAAAGTGAATCACTTGTTGAAGCACATGTTCCAATAAACAAATCAATAAATAAATAAATAAATAAATAAATGAATGAATAAATGAATGAATAAATAAATTAATGGATAAATAAATGAATGAATAAATAAATAAATGGTTAAATAAATGAATGAATAAATAAATAACCAAATAAATGGATAAATAAATGAATGAGTGAATAAATAATGATTATCTGAAAAAATGGTGTTATGGATTGAATTCTGGTTGCTACGGGCACAGTTTAAAGTTGGACAAGCGGTCAAGTTAGATAGCAGAAATATTGGCCGGAGTCAAGCAGATTGTGCATATACATGGCTTATTTGGAAGTTTTAACAACTTCGCGCTCCTAGAAGTTTCTCTGGCAAGTGTTTATAATCTTTCTCCCGAAGCAGTTGCGACTATCTGTATCAAGTGTCCCGTCGTCGTTACAGCGTTCTCTCTTCTTTCGCCGACTGTAACTGTGCCATCGGGGAAGACAAGGTTTCCGTTTAAATAGGCAAAGTATTTGCATTATTAGAAGCACGGCCGGAAATGAGTTTTCGGGTTGCCGTAAAGAAAACTTTCTCCTGACCGTGCTTAAATCAGTTCGCTCGAGTATTTTCATAATTACTTTTCCCCGTGAAATATCGCGATCTCGTTTCCGGGGGAGGAGGGAATTCTCACGCTTCTTTGGGGCACGAATTAATGCCTGGAAACTTTCAATCATCGTATTATTTCTCTCTCTCTCTCTCTCGGTTTCTTTCTTTCTCTCTTCCTATCAATCAATCAATCAATCAATCAATCAATCAATCAATCAATCTACCTATGAATCTATCCATATACAGTAAATTATCCTGACTTGTCCCTCAGCTTGTAAACGAAAATGGACAACTTAAGAAGAGAAGATACGATTATTCGAGCCTTGCGACTTGTTTTTATAGTTACCGATTATCAACAACTACGAAAACGAGCCGCGAAGTTCGAAAAATCATATCCACATTTCCCAAGTTGTCGATTTTTATCTCCATGCTGAAGGACAATCGGAGAGAATTTACTGTATCTATGCATTTTAACAACTTGTTTCAACGATTAGACGTTGGTTAGACGTCATACATAAATCGTAAACAATTGTACTGTATGTATGAATGGCATAATATCATCATTCCGGCGAGAAGTTCAATTTGGGTAAACCAGACGGTTACGTAAATTATTATCGCAATCTACGAGAAATAGGAAAAATTCTTTCTCATTATCATACATGTGCTGGTTCTGTTACGATATGGGACGCAGTATCCTATTTCGGAATCGTTGATTCAGCAATAATGGAAGGGAAACAAGACAAGAGAAAATATTTAAATATTTTAGAGAATGCTCTGAATAAAATCGAAGTTGTAAGTAGCAATGGCAAACATACTAAATATTAAAGAACTGAAATTTGTAAGCATGTTCCACCGAATTTTTAAAACGAAGCCATTCATGTTACATGGGTTAGAAAATATTTTTAAAAATATTGTTTATACTTTTCAGTGATATAAATATTTTTCAACTTCCAGGTACGAAAACAATATAAATAAAAAATATAGAATTAAGAAAAGGCGTTTTCCTTTCACATTATCAATAATTAAAGAATTGGTGAAGCTATTTAACCTTTTAGGCACGACGCACCACTATAGTGGCTTTCGCGGATGTCATCTCTCTGGACGACGCGCCACTATAGTGGCTTGCTCTAGTAGCTCACTCGCTCATCGTTTGAACCAAATAATCGTCTTCATATGCATTGTTTCACGCTTCTTTTGTCTTCACATCGATTTACAATAGTCTACAGGGTGTCCCAAAAATGTCTCGCAATCCGGAAATGGCGGGTTCCCCGGATCATTTGAAGCAACTTCTTCCTTTACAAAAATGTTCTCCGAGGCACCGTTAACGAGTTATTAACGAAAAACGGTGACCAATAAGAATCGAGTACGGCTGACGCGAGACGGCCCAGCCAACCAGCGCGCGAAGCCCAGTTCCGCTCATTGGCTCGATCGCCTCGCGCCAGCCGAGCTCGCCTCTCATTGGTCACTGTTTTTCGTTAATAACTCGTTAACGGTGCCTCGGAGAACATTTTTGTAAAGGAAAAAGTTGCTTCAAATGGCCCGAGGAACCCGCCACTTTCGGATTGCGAGACATTTTTGGGACACCCTGTATATACAGTATCAGACTCTGTACAGTACACATCAGACTTTGCCGTCCAGAGAAATAGCATCGCGCTGAATTCAGCCGTACCTAAAAGGTTAAGTGAATAGCACTGCGTCCATCTGTCTATCTGCATCTCTCGTTCTGTTTTCCTTTCGTTAGAATCGCGTCTTTCATACACTGTCGACACAACATTTCGTTCCCGGGTGAACGTAAATCTTCGGGGGCATTCATTTAACAGCGTCAAGGGACGAAAGTTTGCAAAAGTTAACGGGCCGAACGTTCTCGAAAGTTGCTCGGAAAGCTGGCCGTGCTTTCGAACAATTTCTATTCGACATTCCCTCTGGTACCTGCGATTACCGTTCGCCGATGACTCGCAGGGCCTTTTGCTCGGATCGCATTGTTGTCCTCCCGCGAACCCAGATATGTAACTATCGTTTCGAGCGCGGCACGATAAGACAAAACCAATTGGCGAAATCGATGCGAAATCGATTTCCGTGACTTTATTCGTTACAAACCGTGGCTTCGTTACAGATGTAATAGATTGGGTTGGCCAACAAATTTTATTGCAGTTTCGAGGTCTCGAGAAAAAAATTCACTACCAACCACGAGTTATCTCGCGGTAGATGCCCACCGCGACGCTTCTTTTAAACGTTCATTACTAACAAAAAAGGATTTATTTATTATTTTTTATTTATTATTGTTTTTTTACTTATTATTATTTTTTATTCATTATCATTCTTTAGTTATTATTCTTTCATACTTATTATTATTTATTTATTATTTATTTATCTAAGGAAAAAAATGGAAATGTTGGTACTCAGGACAGATTTCTTCAGAGTAAGCTTGGCAGTGAATTACTTCATTCATATTATTCATAATATTTATGACTAGTTTATTCGTAACTAGATTGAACACCTTTATGTGCAGATCAAAATGTGTTCGCAAATTTCAACGAACAGGGGCCAAATTGCCCTCTTTATTTTTTGTTTCGCCCAGTAAAATTAGTAATTTCCTCGCTGTACGCATCGAGTGATTTCAATTGGTCGATAGTTTTATGTTCTATCGCGTTCGCCAATTTCGGATAAATGGTTTAGAGAGAAGCGCGTTTGAAGTTTTCAACATGATACGCTAATACTTCTTCGAATATATCTGTGCAACTGTATCAAATTTTTGCCTGCAATTCTGCCGGGATAATCTCTATTTGGGCTTTTATTGATCGAAGCAGAACAATATGAATTTGTTAAATATTTAGCTATTACAGGCTTTTATATTTTTCCGAATTTGTTACACTTTGTATACAAGTAAATTAGTTACCAAGTTCATTTCATCAATGAAAATTCTATTCAGCTCACTGGTTAAAGTAAAATGCCGAAGACTGTTCTGATAAAAATATTTCAATAAGGTCCGAGAAAACTCTGTCCTTCTCATAAACTGTGAAAAAATTGCTATCATTTTCATGGAATGTAATTGGTACAATGTGAAGGAACGAGCCGCTCTCCCCGAGAAATAGAACCAACTGTGTTCTACGTTCCACCTCGTGCTGCTGCGCAAGGAAATGGTAATTGACATAAGCTCTCTTTTACCCTTGATTTGAAAACATCAGTATTCAACGGGAATGCTGCGATTTAAAAAGACCATGTTCGTGCCTTATGAAATAGTGGTCTTATTAAATTGGCCCCTTATTAAATAGGAATGTTCTTTTATTAAATAGTGCAGCTTCGTCTCATAAGCTCGTAGGGAATAGCTGCCACGAACGGGACACTTTTGTTTAAGACAAGATAAGAAGAAAAACTAAACGACATATCCAATTCTAGTTCGAAGCATTCGAAAGATCGATTTTTTTACTAGAAAAATGCATAGGGTAAGTATGGCTACTGCTGTGGACGTCCCAAATACTGCGGTATTTTATAAAAGATAATATAATCTAACATTTTATAATATGTAATCTTTGAAAAATGAATCTCATAATTATTTATATGTTTAATATTAACCCTTAGCACTCCGAACCATTCTGGACGTTGCCTACCAGCTACTCGGCGTCACTTTTCGGCAGAAACGGGCATTTACAGACCCTCGTATTATTTAGTATGCTTTTGGAACTAACTAACATATTATAATGATATTGGACTTATATGAATTTGGCTGAAATCGAGAAATTTGCAAAAAGATCAATATTTTATTTTTTATAATTTTGTTATTGTTTGTTTTATCATTTTGTTTTGTTGTTGCAATCGCTATCTATGCGAACTCTTTCTTTCGTCGCCTTGTTGCTTGGACGATATCACTATCGCTGCTATCAAAACGATGGACTAACTGTAGAAGAAAACCTTCTACATATCTGTAGTAACATTTCTGTGTAACATTTCTAACATATCTGTATAAACGTCTATCTGGAGCTCATCTTCGCTACTACTTGTGTCACGAGACTCATTCGTGTTTGAACGTTTTGCCATTGTTCTAATAAAAAATATGAATAAATACATAGGTTGAAAATTTCTAATTGTTATTACTAACTCACAAGATGATATTTACCAAAAAAGCTTTTACCAAACAATTTATTTACCAAGAGAAGAATCACTTTTCCGATTTTCTCACTCGTTAGATCTATCTATACTGCTCGACGCTTCGAACCAGACCGAATTCAGCTTTGAAAATCTTTTCCTCCAGATTTTATGATTATAAATCTCACTATACAGTGTGTGCTATGTTCGCATACCGATCTTTCTTCTACAAACTCGCCTTATCGCTCTTTTCAAGTGGCGTCTTCGAAGTGCTCGGACCGTCGTGAGCACGTCTCTCACGTTCTCGTCAAATCCCGCTGACATTTCTTGTATATCTTAGTAATTTTACTATATTTTGATTTGATTTCTTGTGCCATTTCAAAAGAAAACTTCAGGGAAACAACTCAATTATGACTATATATGCTAGAATTACGATGTCCCGCGAGAGAGGACAGCGGAGTGCAAAGGGTTAATATTGATAATTTATGACATACAAGTAGCAGTAATCACAGTTTTAATTCATTTATTGACTTTTCATATTTGGAAGCTTATGAAAACGTGGAGTTTTCTGAAAATACTAGTAATGGCAGCTCTGAACGCTGATTCGGAGGGCATTTATATTTTGGTAATTAATAAAAAAAACTATCCACATTCTAGCGTTATTTCTAAATAAAGTAATCATTACTTTGATAAAAAAAAATCGACGTACACTGTCACTACCCTCAAATATTATTTACTAACACAGTATTTGGCGCGTGGTTTTTTACTACGTGTGTACATTACGGCGGTGCTGAACTGAACTGAATACCTTAACCAGTAGAGTGCAATTCACGATAAGCCAGTGCGAACACGCTTGAGAGTAGAGTAACTATACCAAATTTGTAAAGTGCTACAGTGAGAATATCTTGATCCTAGGAATTGCAGCTGTGTGTGTGTACATTTAAAAGAAAGTGGGTTATGTCAATCTTGACACGCAGTAATCGGAACGTCCGCAGTATTTGGCTCGCGGTAATACATATATGCACATGTATTATATGGTTTCTTTACATTACGCTTTTTATTTGTGCTTACAGAGATCCAATATTTTGAGAAAAGTAAATATTCAAGTTAAAGAATAATATGTACACCTCGAGTTGACAATCTCTTGGTGTAAATGGTCTTATTTTCTCTGTTGAAGTTCACCTTCATCGAAAAACCGCAGCAGTACCTACACTTACCCTAGCGTCAACGAGTTCCATCTACGTTTACTTGCTTTATTTTTAATTTTTCGAAAAATTGCATTTTGTCCCATGCATCAATCGGTTGTATTGGATAAGTCAAGCACAACAAAATAAAGTACTATTTTTGTTATTGATTGTCAGCGCACATGATATTATACAATTCATTCAAATTATAAAAATTCATCGATTAAATCCATCGGATCAAGAATTGGCTTAAAGCCACGGAAATTGGGTCATTTACCTTACCCGTGATTAATTGTTAATCAACCATTGTATACTAAAGAACTTCTACCAGTAAATAAAAGCAAGAAAATAAATGAATAAACATTGTAAAAATGCTGTTGGAACGCGACGTAACAATTTGTAGCGGTGCCTCGGAATCGGCGCTCGAGTGCAATGGGTTAATATCCCGGTGTTTGTCGCAGCGGAAACTTTTCGCAGCGAAACAAACGGTTCAAGTTCCGCGGTGGACGCGCCCGGATTTATCAATCCTCTGGCCTCGGTGTTTTGCCGGACGGCCGTCGTCTCGTCGTCTTCCAGCGAGCTGCGGATCGATCGATTTTGGCAGCGGGATCCTGCCCATTGTAGTTTCGACCAATGTTTACTCGATAAACCTCCGCGCGCTCGGCAAACTAACCGCTATTAACTACTGGCTTTCAAGCTGCAAGTTATTAATTACATCGGCGGCGAGGACCTCCTGTGCGAACCGTCGGGCACACCAGGAATCAGGGTATTTATCTGCGAAGCGCTGCATAACCGAATCCACCGACTTGCGTCGCCCTTTGGCATCCGGTTATCGCGTCGCTGAAACCATTCTGCACGAACCACGGAAACGTCCTTGTCCAAAGTCAAGCCGGTAATACGCCGAAATTATATTCCGATGTCTAAACGATCTTCGTCGATAACGATAACTTGTCACCGACAAATGATACAGTAATTTCTCCGCTCGTGTCGCGGAGTCGGAATTAACCTTTTAGGCCCGATGCGCCACTGTAGTGGCTTCCGCAGATGTCATCTCTCTGGACGACGCGCCACTATAGTGGCTTGCTCTAGTAGCTCACTCGCTCATCGTTTGTTTCACACTTCTTTTGTCTTCGCATCGATTTACAACAGTCTACAGGGTGTCCCAAAAATGTCTCGCAATCCGGAAATGGCGGGTTCCTCGGATCATTTGAAGCAACTTCTTCCTTTACAAAAATGTTCTCCGAGGCACCGTTAACGAGTTATTAACGAAAAACAGTGACCAATAAGAATCGAGCACGGCTGACGCGAGGCGGCCCAGCCAACCAGCGCGCGAAGCCCAGTTCCGCTCATTGGCTCGATCGCCTCGCGCCAGCCGAGCTCGCCTCTCATTGGTCACTGTTTTTCGTTAAGAACTCGTTAACGGTACCTCGGAGAAAATTTTTGTAAAGGAAAAAGTTGCTTCGAATGGCCCGAGGAATCCGCCGCTTTCGGATTGCGAGACATTTTTGGGACACCCTGTATATACAGACAGGCTTTGCTCCAAAAATGTGCCGGAGTTGCTGATAGGTAATACTCGAGAAAGGGTTAATAGCGCTGAGGGTTAATATGAGTATATAGTAATGCTAGAATGAAAACGACGACTTGCTTTAGACCATATTTATTCATTATACGTAGCAAGTAACTTATTTTATTTACGAAAAAAAGCATTAGAAAGACCGATTCTTAACTACATATGAAATATTAAAGGCAACGTCATCGCAAGAAAATATCCGCGAAGTTATGCTATTCGGGCCTATGTTCGACCGACACTCGTAGGCCAGATGCCACGATTCGACGGGGAACTTGACCGTTGCGATTGGTCACATATCTCGTAGCATCAGTAGCACCATAATACTCATGGCACGACAAAATTGTGACACTCGTGGAGAAATTACTGTACATACTTCTTCGATAAAAACAACCACCTTACACTTTGTGAATGTGTTGTACAATTATTGTGAAATGAATAAATAAATAAATGAATAAATAAATAAACCTTGCCGATAATTGTAGCTATGAAGATACATGCTGTAACTTTGAAGTTTAATACTGATCTATCAATATTCTTTTGTTTCGTTTAAGTTTTAGCCACGATCTCGCATCTTGTTTTATTATTGTTCTATCTGTTGTTCAAAATGTAGGTTGCGTTCCTAAGCCAGTGAGTGTAAAAATAATGCATGGTTCATGAAACTATGGCTCTTTAGGCAAAATAAAAATTGTCTGTATTAACTGTAAGAGATAGGTATCGGATATAAATTTGATTCATTCTTTAATAACATATTTTTGTTTACTTTACTTCGTCATCTTTCTGTACTTTTGTTTTGTATTAGTATTTGTAATTGTACTTGTAATGGAAACATTTCCTTCGTCAATTAAATAAATTGAATAAAAGAAGAACGAAATACAATGATTTTTCACGGTTGCGTTAACTATTTGTTTTTATTATAAACGCATAATATACGCGGTCTACTTATTATAATCTCTAGTTTGACGTACAAGTCATGCTCTACGCAAATGTTCAAACTGTCAAATGTCCCGCAAAAATTCAAATTTGACAGGAGATTCGAAGGATTAAGCTACAACAAATAATGAAACCTTATTTTTCTGGTGTTTTCGAACAATTGTACGGTTTTAGGTTTTATGGATTTCTATTGTGTTTCGTTGGATAGACAGAATATTCGAACATTCTGTAAATTTTTGCGAAAAATGACAAATGAGCTGGAAACGGGCTTTGCGGCGTATTGCGTGCCGCTCCAAATTCTCACGTTTCACGCGCGAAGCTTTCGAAATTAATGTCCACCGTTAGCGGAATATTATATCACCGGATCCAATTATTATTAAGGGTGATTAGCAGCTGCCAATCAATCGTAAGAGTAGAGATCAGGGAGGGATTCGTGGAGGATATTTGGGGACACATGATTTACACGGTCTCATTGATTATGGACATCTACTGCGGTCGAACTGTGCGTTATATACTGTCTCCTGTAGCTCTGTTCTGTGACAATGTAATTTAATGGCTGCTCACGACGCTGTAAAAATAACTACGCGAATGAATAGCATTAATAGTTTAATAATAGTATAATTTTTAATTCGTTGTATAAATTATTGTATTTTATTTGAGATAAATTTATTGAACTTTATATTATATCCTATATTATTTTATATTTTTTATTTGGATTATTTTATTTTATTGGATGGCGTGTAATGTATAAGGAGATGGGCCACTTGTAATCCGTAAGGATATCAATAAAGTTCATTAAATACAGGTGATGAATTCAACAAAGTCGTTCGATTATTTTCAGCTGATTAAAAATGTTAAAATGAAAATCAATTTCTATTCGACTCCTGCTTGTTGCAATCGACGTAGAGAATTTTTATTTCGCATGAAGATCCGCAGTCTAGTAATAACAATTGAACTGTATAATTGTTTATATGTTCCTGCACCTACAAATTTGTACAATATTTCACTCATTCATTTGATCTTTAGTTTGGCAGCGTCAAGAGTCAACGATAAATACGAAATTATTTGCTTAAATTCATAGAATAAACTTTAAAATCGTCTATTACATATGAGCTGTGTTTATTTTGAAAGTGGCATAAGTGACTTTTTCAAAAAAATCGAGTTAATGGTAACACTAATTACAATTCAACGGTATCTTTCCATTTAAAAAAAAAAAGTGACTTATGCCACTTTCAAAATAAACGGCTCATATATGTAATTTATTCAACAATTTTAGTAAATCACTGTCCTTTCTAAACATCACTTCGGTAAAATACGTCGGACAAGATTAATATATGTCAGTCATTTTTCTAAACTATTTATTTTGAAAGTGGCTCAAGTCACTTTACCGTAATGAAAAGTGGTGATTTTTTAATGTTTATACGAAATTATTTATACTGAGAAAAATATCGGTATCCTGAGATAACAAATACAAGTAAATCTTCTCGAAAGTTAGCATTCATATTTTTAAACGTGTTAAAACGCAAACCCTTGAATATATCGACTTAAAAACAATGTGACTTATGCCACTGTCAAAATAAACGGCTCATATTACGAAAAACTTTATCAATATTGAAAAATCGTAATTTGGATATTTTACGAGAATCCGTGGACCAGAACACAGCAATCACCTTTGCACGAATAAAATATTTTTCAACTGGAGATTCTATCCAATTATAAAAAAAAATAAGTAGAGCAATTACAAAACAGTAACATTAAAATATTAGAAAATATAAGAAATATTAAAAAATATTTTTAGATATTGTTGTATCGGTTTCGATGTATCGAAATAATGAAAAAAAATAGTTTCTATATTATCGCAATTTGTTCAAACGATGTGTACGCATTTTGACTGGTCGAATTTATCTTCGAGACATCGATCGATCTCGACGTCGCACGTTCTTGCATCACCGAAATATTTTCCGTTTAATAGGTTTCATCGTTGCTTCAACGGCAAAAATGTTCGCCGCAAAAACGCGAGCGTCTACATAATTAAAGGCGCCTAAATGCGTTTAAAATGCAGGCCCCGTTAACGCTGTTCGCCTCTCGGCCGAGTAATAGGGCAGTTAATATAATTACGTAATGAAATTTTTTTATGCGAGTAATTGTAGAACCATGCGGAGGATAAATTGCAGGTTACAAGCCGCAGTCCGTGGCGTGAATAGAGGAGCTATTAGAGTGCTAGGATATACATACTGTGGAGACTAATACGGCCGCGTGTACACGTTACGAAAATTTCCCACGAAAATTGCACTCCAATTAAAACTTTGCGCCTTCGATTCTCGCGGATCGTTTTCCTGTAGCGGTTAATTCCGAGGGATATCCTTGCTAACTACAGGGTGCCCCATACTTTGCCAGCATACTGTAACCAATAATAAGAAAAAGTGGCACGTTGGCGTAGACCTTTAAATGCTTTATTAACACGTTCGCCAGCTGCACCATATTTATTGTATTCGTCGTATTAGATACATCGCACCCTCTTATAAAATATGATTAAAATACCGTCAAAGAGAAGCTGCAAGCTCTCTAAATATCGCGCACGTCACGTGTCACAATTTTAAATAATTATATTCGCGAAATTCACTCGATATTCTTTACGCAAAGAAATGAGTAATTAGCAGTACGATAAACAGCGTTCTCATGGAAGCAGAGTTCCTTATGATTTCATATTTTTACTCCGTTAATAGAGCATAAACAGCTTAAGTTCGTGTATTATTTACGTTCATTTATATGCAAAAAATGCTGCTAAAGCTGGCCAGAGAAAAATCTGGAAGAACCTTGCATTGTAATCATTCTGATCCCGGAGCGAGTATCCGAGGCTCTCATTAAAACAGATTAAATCGCAGTCAAAGGATCACGAAATTGTTGATAATCTCGAATCGATGCTCCAGAAGGACCCCCCCTCCCCCACCTGGTGTATCGATGAGCGTCGCAGCACACGTCCACGGTTAAAGTTGAGCTTTTTATTTGGCGATATCGGCGAATGATTAATCCAGGGAGATTAAAAAAGCATTGTCCACGTTGCTGCTAATGAAAACGAATACTGTTCTTCGCTCGCAAGCAGATTACACGCTCTCCGGTCGCGCGTTACTTCCCTGCGATCCTGTTTCTCATTCAGGATCGGAAGTCGTTAAAGGCTGGTATAATCTGGTAATAACGTTTCCGTTCCAGCTCGTTCCTTTTCGTCCGTTTTTACGTTGCTGCGATAACGATGCGAGAAACAGTCTAAATAAACAACCCTTCTATCGTACAGAAAGCAATACAATATGGTTGTTAGTGGGCATTTTATGGTATTAAATGAATCATTGCCGAATCAATTGTAAAATCGGTTCGGCAGTCGCTGATCTGCGATTGTGATTATTAGATCGTGCATTCGATACATTTGTGACAAGAATTGGTAGATGAAACAGAAAACAGCGACGATGTTAGAAGAATTCAACAAGTTGATTATGTTATTTTTAGTTCATTAAAATTATTCAAGATTGAATAATTGATCCATTGAACATTTTTAATTTTTCACAAAGATCCGCAGTCTAGTAATTACTGGATTCTCTCGTTTAATGATCAGTAATTACGGATATTTACGTATTTCTTTAGAAAAAGTGAAAATATACGGTTACATCATTTTCGGCCCCTTACAATTATGAAAAGAGAGAGGACGTTCTGTCGCAGTAAAAAATCAACCGCGAAAAGATCGCGAGAATCGTACGCTGCACGGGAACGCAGCTGCACATTTCCGAGGTGGAGTACGAAAAATAGCATCGAATCCGCGGTAAGAATTCATCGAATCGGAATCCCTTCCAGCCGCTGACTTTCATTAAATCCCTCAAGCTGATCCGGAACCATTTCTCTCTCCGTTATCGTAATTCGGAAAATAGTATCGATACGTCGAATGTCTGCAGAATCGTTTCTTCTTCTCGGAACCGGAAGCGACTGTTCCGTCCGCCGGCGATTCTTTACGGCAGCAACACCTGCGCCAGACACCGACATAATCTCGAGTTTCCAGTGCGAGGAATTACTCTTGCTCGCGACGAGGCCGAGGGCGCGAAAGGATCTCTCCACCTACGCGTGGCGAAACGGTAGAACGCGTGGAAGCTTAGAGCGACGACCATCGAACGAGGACTATGGGTCGCCGGTGGGACAGAAGGGGGCACCGGGAGAAAAGGGGGGTCTCGGAACGGAGTCGACGATAGATTCATTAGGGCGGGCACCGGGAACTTGATGGCGTGCCGTGTTTTCGCTCGAACTTCCGGTCAAATTGAATCACGCGGAATTTCGTGGTAACAATCTTCTATTTGACTTGGACCGACCGACTGATTTACCCTGGCCTTTGGGTCTACATACATACGTGGTTCGAGGCGATTGACATTTGGGAATCCACCGACGCGACGCCAGTTGACGAGGCCGTTGTTGCCCCGAAAGTATCTCGGTCGATGGGTCGATGGATACAACATAGCTTTTTTTTGTACAGTCGGAGACAGATACACGAAATCATACACGAAAGTATTCGAACGTTTTACGCGTTTCTAACATTCAATTAGTAAAATATATGCGTTAAGCTGGAGCATTTGATATGGCGCATGTAACAAGGGATGGGTCTTAAGACTGCGTAAGCAAAACTAGAAAATAATTCAACGAGATATATACCGTTTTTACGGTACATTTATTGTAAATATGTACCAGAAGTGGCTCAGAAAAGTATTCGAACTCCGACAAGTAAGAATTCCCGAAGATCGCAGAATGTAAACGAACATTGCTTCAGTTCGCTAGCAGTTAGTCCAAAGGAAACAATGTTCAAGTTTTCTGTCACAATTTTCATTATTAATAATATGACAAAATGAATCGAAAGAAATTCGAAACAAGCAAATCAGTAAGAGAATTAATAGTGAAGTGGTATATAAAGAAGGCAAATCATACAGCGAAATCGCACAATTTTTAAACAGAAGCAAACCCAACGCAGCATTCAATTTAATATCCAAGGTAATGTAATGAAAAGTACGCAAGCTAAAGCTGAATGAAAGAGGAGAAAAGAACGAAAAATCAAACAAGATCCTTTTACTCCTGGATCGCAATTGGCATCAGTGGTGGCTACGCAGTTCCAGAAAGAAGTGCATCCAGAATTGTGTCGCCGATTATTAACACGTTCCGTGCCACGTGTACCATCGATGGTACACGCTTGCATGTTTACTTAGTGAACTGAACAAATTGTTTACAAGAAATTTAGAACCGAAGAATCAATTTCCACCGCAAGAATGGGCGTTGATAAGTTTTTGTTACGTTGTTATGTGTACGAGAATTAATAATTGCACGTAATACATCAAGTTTTAGTAAAATATCAAAGTGTGAAGATTCGAGTAAAAAAAGCTCGGCACGGAACGTGTTAAGAAATAATGGTTTACATGCGCGAGTTCCAAGGAGAAAGCCATTTATTAGCAAGAAAAATAAAATTGTACGTTTAAAATTCGCCGAAAAATTTATTTATGAGAATAATTCATTCTAGGACAAAGTATTATTCTCTGATGAGAGTAAATTTAACGTTTTTGGTAGCGATGGACGTAAAAGTGTTTGGAGGAAAAAGAACACAGAATTAGAACCGCGAAATCTACGACCGACTATAAAACATAATGGTGGATCTGTTATTAGTTTGGGGTTGCATGGCATCTAGTGGAGTGGGAAACCTTGTGTTCATCGATGGGATAATGGACAAAACGAATCGTGTTATTCTTGTTGAACTCCTCGTTCGGTTTTCGCTAAACAATTATTCTACCGTCTGAATTAAATAAGTTAATTTTAACTTCATCCAAGAATATTATATTATTCTTGCCGAATTTGATAATTTCTTGTAGGAACATCTGAATAGATTCGGCCTGCAAGGAAAGAGTGCAGCAAGTTATTTATCCCACTCGACATATGACAAATTTGTCGGACTTATGGCAGGAAATGTTAAAAATCATTTAATAAGCGAAGTTAAAAAAGCCATTTATTTTCCAATAACAGTAGACTCAACACCAGATATAACACATATGAACTAGTTGACATTTATTTTGCGATATATGAATAAGTGCGGAAATATTCAAGAAAGTTTTTTTGGCTTTCAACCCTTTGCAAAGTCGTGAAACCGCTTTTATTGAAAGGTTAGCACTAAAAACATTATTTAGACGTAAAAAATTGTAGAGACCAAAGCTACGACAACGCCGCGAATATGGCTGGCAAGTACGCTGGTTTGTAAGCTAGGATCAAAGAATATGCAGGAACAGCTACTTTCATTCCCTGTGCAAGCCATTCCCTTAATCTAGTAGGGTCTAGTGCAGCACAATCCTGTTCTGCCGCACTACATTATTTTAATTTCGTAGAAAATTTATACGACTTTATTCCCGTCTCCGTCAGACGTTGGAATATACAGTTGTCCACAAAAGTGTTCGTATACCAGAACGAAATTTGTTCATTGATTATTAACAGAAAATAAAGATTATAAATTACAATTTGATGAAACTGCAGAGGGTGATATACCGTGTTTACAAAAAGAAGAAACTTTTTTTGTTAATGTACTTTATGTCGTATGTAACACTTTGCTACAAGAAATACGAGAAAGGAAAGAAGTTTACGACGATGTACTGAGGAACTTTCAAATATTTTTCGACTTTGATTTAAAAGAAGAGGAAATAAATTTCAAAATCGAGAATTTTTTAATTCTTTTTAAATTCTTCAATACACATATATCATAAAGCTATTGATACAGAACTGTTTCCAAATGAAGTTCGTCAATTTTTAGAGTACTAGAAAAAAGAAGACATATTAAACCTCGGAGATACGTATAAATTTATGCTCAATGGACTTGAATCCACATTTCTTAATATGAAAACTATATATAAATATATATCACGGTGCCAATTTGTAATGCGAGCGGCAAAAGATTCTTCTCTGTTTTAAAGAGAGTGACAAATTATTTAAGAAATACTTTCGTCCAACTACATTTAAATGATTTTACTCTGACGTTTATCGAAAATGATGCAATTAATACCTTAGACTACGAAGAAATGATCAGTAAGTTTTCAAAGCAAAAGTCCAGGAAAGCTGCTACTTAAATAATTCTTTTTTAATATAACAAATAAAATTGTATAGGTATAATTTTTTCGTACGAATTGTTTTCATTTTAATATATAAAATCTTTTTAATAATAGCTCTAATTTGCATAGCATGTAGCATATTAGGAGCCTCAATTCTGTATTGCGCCTCGGGCCTCATTAAACCTTAATGCGTCGTTGAGTACAGCAACTGTGTTATAGGCGAGAAAAACTGTTTTGGATTTAGGGTTCAAATAGCTTCAAATACAGATGGTTAAATCGTTAATCCAACTGTAAATGTGTCGATCGTTTTTTTTTCCGGGTCGACTGCATAGATCGGCCGACTAGCGCGTTGATCTCTACCTTGAAAGGCTTTGCGTCTCATGAACCCGATTGGGTTAGCCTCCGGCAACCGGAGGCGTTATTTCGAAGTCCGGAGGGATTTCGGCAGGGCTTGCTAGGATCGTTTGGCATCGCCCACCGAGCCGAGGCCGGGGAGAATCGAGTATAATTAACGGCCTCGTCCGTCTACCCCTGCTTTATCTTTAATTACCGCGCGATAAGATTCAATTTCAGATATCAATTTGGATTATGCAGTTGACCCTCATGCTCGGAGACATTCGGATGACACATTTTTTTCTGCAACGATTTATCGCTTACACCGACTCCGAGATGTTTTCGTGAGATATGTACCCGGAGAGCTTGATGTAATCTTAAAATTAACTTGCGCTCTGTATTGTAAGGATCGAACTGATTGCACAATTTATCAATTGCAATTTTAATGCATAACATTGCCGGATTACTTGGATCAGATCGCAGTTAATTCGATCGAAGTCACAGGAAGAAATCGTTTGTTTCGATGGAACAACTATTGTAATACACAAGGTCATAATTTTTAAGATTTCAAGATCATCGATGTTTTTTGTTTTAAATGGGAGAATACATTTTTATTATCATAGAATGCTAACAGAGATCGAAACTTATTCAGCGACTCGAACACTGTGGTTTTCATGTTACATTTTTAGTTCAAAAAATTCGCGGACGCTTAGGATTAGATTTGTTATAAAAATGACTTCACTAAATTACCTTGTAATTACCTTTCGAAGCTAACAATTGACAAATTTCATCATTCAAGCATATATTACAATGAAATTGGCGTTTAAATAAATTTAAAACAAAATATTTCTATATGAACTGTAAGAAGCAGAAGTTAGATAAAAATATATTTATCCATTTAATAATGTCAATATATCAAAAATAATGCACCAGCATTTTTAAATTCCTTGAAAGTCTTTATATATTTGTATTTCACATACTTATTTTTGTTATGAACGCGTTACTATCCGCAGTCCAGTGACAATTGTAAGATTATAATTCACGTCGCAAATAGTTCTAGGGCCCACCGCGGAGCGGCGCTTCTAGTATCCTGTGCCCCTTTCCCTTTTTACGGCGCGGTACCACGTGCTCGAAATGTAATCGCGCAGGTCCGGCGATTGTTATCATCTATTATTAATATTATTTTACTGCCATTGTGCGCGTAATCAATAATATATTGCCTTTTGTTTACTAAACTAAGAATATATACATTAAAAATTCATTGTAAATTCACTAGGCCACCAATAATCGAGGATAACAGAAAAATAACATTTATTACATTTATAACTAAATAATTAAGAGCAATGCTGGCTCAAAATGCGAAAATTAATTAGAAAATTACATCCCGCCGTGCTACTGGCGAAGAAGCACAATTTAAAATCGGTAGAAAACGGGTGTCTCTTGTTTTTGCCAAACAGCGTATGTATTTGCTGCATCGACAAGTTTTTTTATTTTCTTGTCCGTGCCGTCGTACAGAAATATTGGAGTTCGATGCGCCAATTACCTTGTTTCCAGGAACAGAGAGTAAGGAACACGGGAAAAAGTGGCGTGGAAAATTCGCCGAACAGTTTATTCATTATTTACGTCAAAAGGGCACGATGAAATTTGTCATCAAATTTTTTTTTAATCTCGCTTGACCAAACTTTAACATAACATTTGTTACATTTCTAACTAAATAATTAACGTGAACTCAATGTTTAAAGTATATGTAATCGTTTTAAATTTCAGATCAGGAGAACAGAGGCACCGAGTCCCAAATTTCTAAACAGAGATGAGTTGAGGATCGGCTACAATGTTGTATCGTATTTCGGCCGTGGTGGCCTCCATTTTGGTTCACCAACTGCAGTGTCTGTATGCCGCCGGTTCAATAGGAGGTAAGCAGGGAAAGCAACTTTTTCGTTAGCGTTCTATAGCTGGATGCAACAGCATTTACTGAGTTATACTGATTGGGAGCAAAACAGTTTCGGATAGCTGGATCATTCGCATAATTAGAATCGACTGATAATTATCCTTCCTCATTAGTTCTCCGGTATACAATCTCATTCTCCTGTAATCCCGATTTCTATTCACGTACCTACATATGTAATGACAGATGTAGTATACTCGCGAATGCTGTGTATACGTGTACTTAGGGAGATCGTACATTAATTTTCATGCGTGAACATTTCGCGATAGTGGAAAATTATAAATTGGTGAAAAATAATTTCGAATAGATTCGAATTCTTGCAATTATATATTTGTGAACCATTTGTGTTCAATATTTCATTAGATAATGTTTCGAAGTAGAATTTTGAAATGAATATTATTTTAGTTTATTGCTGTATGTGTTGCAGCGTTACAGTACATTTTCTAGTTTTCAAATTTAATCTACAGTATTTACTCGTGTTCTTTTAGCCATATTTTAATTGTAGGCAATCGTAGGCTTGACACGATAGTTAATAAGATTGTTTCTTAATCTCAGTTTTATAATTACAAATGCAATAACTTCTTTCGTTTAAAAATTTCTTAACGATTTTTGAATCACGAACTTTGGTAAGCATAATTTTTTCCAACAAATAGTAAACAATTTTTGACAGTATTTGTCGTTTAATAAATTTACTCATTGTTTCAATAATTTCGTTAATGAGGCTAAGAAATAACAATGCTTCTTAGAAAGCACACTTCAAATCTTTCATAATTCATATAATGCATTCTGTACCATATTTCTGCCGAACTTGTGTAGTCTCAACTATGTAAGTACAGGATAATTTGATATAGTAAGTGAGTAAATTCTCTCGAATTGTCCTTCAGCTTGTAAATAGGAATGGACAATTTGGGAATAGGAGATACGATTACTCACGGCTCGTTTATGTTCAAAATAAACGGCTCATAACTTGACGTACATTTTTCTTTTTGAGTGCAGATCTTTGAAACCCACTCTAGGGTTAATTGATCCAGAGCGATTCGTTTTTATATTTGTTGACGATCGATAAACTTCTCTTCCTAAATTATCAATTTCTGTTTATAAGCTGAGGGATAATTGGAGAAAATTTTTTTATTGTATAACTTTCGGCCAACTTTCTTCCGTCCAATTAGGGAGGACAAATCGACAGCCAGCTAGTAAATTTATTACCAATGTCAGTGGCTGTCGTCGTGCGATCCAATCCATTAGATTCAATTCTCTCCAATCTGACGTTGGACAGATCGCACGCTGATTTCATTGTCAAGGTTTGACAATATTTCACCGCGAATATCAACTGCGGTTTTAAAGCGGTTACCCCGGAAGGCTGGTGAATCGGACAATCTGTTCAACTGTCAGTTTTATAGGATTTTCATTGATGTGGATATTAAATACACTAATAAAATACAATAACCCAGGGATCCTTAAATCTTGATGGAAAAATTGTCGATCTTTGAACGCATGTGGTTTTGTGTGAATGATAATTTTATGACATTCTACCTGTGCTCATAATTATAGCGAAAATGCAATCCGATGCTTCGTTTACGAGTTATTAATGAAAAACAGTGACGAATGAGAGGTGAGATTAGCTGGCGCGAAACGGCAAAGCCAACAAGCTCATTGGCTCGGGCACTTCGCGCTAAGCAAGTCCGTCTCTCATTGGTCGCTGTTTTTCATTAACAACTCGTAAACAAAACTGCGGATTGCATTTTTGCTAAGGAATTAGTTACTTCAAATGATCTCAGGATAATATAATATAATTATTATTATTAATATATCTATTAATAGTATATAATATATATTATAATATATGTAGTATAATTAATAGTATATTAATTATACCATTATATTAATAGTATATTAATTATACTATTATATTAATAGTATATAAATTAATAACATATATATTTATATCTATTAATAATAATAATAATTATTAATATAATATTATTATTAATATAATTATGGGACACACTGTATGTAGGTTGTGGTCTTTTCATAGAACCTCCATTTTATTGAAATACAAAACGAGAAAGTGAAGTTGCTCTGTAAAACTGTAAAAGTTCAACTGATTAAAATGAGTCAACTAGAACGAAAGTATAATAATTTAAATTTAATTATTAATTTTTGTTCATCATCGATCAACATTTCAAGGTATTATTTATATCATTGTGTCTACGTCAATTACAAAAGTATGATACATTGGTTCGTTTAATAAATATCACTTGTAAAGAACAATAAAATGTTCAGTCATTGTGTCAATTATTTCAGTTCTAAATGCAAAATGTCTCTCATAACTCCTTGCATAATTAACTGTACGACCAGTTAGCATTTATACAATTAACGTTCCCAGAAAAAAACTGAACTAAAGATTAATTTTCACGGTCCGTGGTTTTGTTTTATGGCTACCGCGCCACAAAAACTCGTAGCCTCAAACACTCGGCACAGCTTCGTGTGCTAAAAAGCGACCGCGCAGCCATAAATCAACGGTGAATCTCGACATCAACAGCATGTAATAATAAAACAAATTTTTAGCGACTTCTAACCCGACAGTCGAAAACCCTTGCCCGATGCACTCGCATTTCACCGCTACCTGATAACCAAACTCAGCAACAACCACTTACAAACTCGACAAACAAATTATTTTGTTTGTTATTAACAAAAATTATTATATTATATTATTATTATTTATATTATTTTTTATTTTATTTTTTATTATTTATATTATTTTATTATTATTTATATTATTTTTATTATTATTTTAATATATTATTTTGTTTGCTATTAACAATTTAACAGGAGCAATATAACAATATCGCGTGAAATATTATTTGAAGCTGCATGAAACATTATCATTTCATTGAACATGATATAGTGAATTTGATTTGAAATGTAAAAGTATTTATTTTCTTGCAAAAGTACTTGTAAAACAAATCGCGTATATTGTGACATATATATTGTGATAAACATTAACAACATTTCCACTTCACCATCGACACAACGAATTTCCTAGCTAATACATAAATTGTGCCTCATCTGCTTTAAAATTCAAATCTATTGATTAAATTGACGATTGAAAAGCCTGTCGATTAAATTGACCATTGAAAATTCCGTCGGTCGAAACGATGACACCGCAGTCTGACAGTGAAAGTGTCGGCGACACCTGAGCCTCTGTCGGAAAGGAAATACCGAGGTGGTGTTCGAAAAGTCGGCGAGGGGTAGATTATACGCGCTGAATAACGAGCCGTGCGCCGAACGCTCCGTTCCCAGACATTGTCCTATAATTTTCCAATTAAGGCATCGGATTCCCATAAATCTTACGGCTACGGACAGCAACCATAAATTCGACGCTGTACAGAACGACAAACCGACCTCTATTCGACGCAGTTTTCGATCCGAGTCCTTACATTACCAACTAAAATGTCAGAATCGAAGAAACGGGGGGAATCCATTACATTGTAACAATCTCCCTACACTCGAGAAAACTGTCATGATTCATAAATGGGATCATAATTGGATCGCCTTTTACAATGGTTGACAAAAGTCGCGTGTTTGCCTCGAATCAATTCTTAGTTGCTCGCGATGTAACCTCAAGTGTAATATTAACACGTTATCTGACGATAATTTTATCATTTCCGCAAGGCTACGATTTACCGACAAAACATCTTATTCAATTGTTTTGACACACTTTATTTCAATCGTAACATGTCGTTGTCAGTAACGTTATCTAATTATTTCGTTTGGGATTATAATGTAGATAGATTATGATAGAAATTTAAATTAATCGATTTTAAATGGGGGTGATGTCAATTATAATAACTTTTTAATATAAAATATAATTGTAATGAAATTTTATTACAAATTTGAATTTTAATAGATTTTTATAGAAATTTAAGATTATAATAGATTTATAATTAGATTGGTTATCGATGGTTTAGATGGAGGTGAAATTGATTATATTCAATTGTTTATATCAAATTTAATTATAATAAATTTTTATTATAAATTTGAATTATATAATGGATTTTAATAGAAATACTTTCAAGAAAATAATTGTTTAGATTTCTCTTACAAGGAAGGGTTTTTAGCTGTCCGCCGATTGCTTTGGTTTTTAGATATGCTATAGAGAACCGAAAATAAGAAATACGTATCTTTTTACATCGGCGCGTTTTCATATTTAGGGGGAGAAAACACCCCTCGAAGTTACATAAGATGGAATACGAAAAATCACTTAAAGTTAGTTGAAGTATTATTATCAAATTTCTTATATTATATTATAATATAACTTAATTTGTAGCATATCTGGGGGGAGGGATGAATACTGCTCTTGTTGTCAGTCACTAAACTACCCTTAATCGTTTCAATGCATATTTAAAAGATTTGAAAGTTGCAAGGAGTTCGTATAATCTTCAAAAAATCTTAGATTTCATTCAAACAAATTATTGCTTGATAATAAATTAGTCAATTTATGACCTCCCACGCTTACTGAGGGGTTACTCTCAGACTGCGGTGAACTACATTTGCCTAAATTGGGGCCGATCAAATTGGATTAAAGATTATTTCTTGAAAATTGTGTGCTGAATAAGTACTTTGTTAATAAGAATAATATTATTGTAAACAGTGTATATTAAATTATTGTTAAAAGTGCAAATTTATATTAAAAGTGTAAGAAATACAAAATTGTGAGGTAATCAAGTGTCAATGAAATAACACTTGTTATGAACAAGTCTATTCTACTATATATTATTATTATTATTACTATAAAATATTCATATATTTTAGAAACTTATTCAGTGACTTGAACACTGTGGCTTTCATGTTACATTTTTAGTTCAAAAAATTCGCGGACGCTTAGGATTAGATTTGTTATAAAAGTGACTTTACTAAATTACCTTGTAATTACCTTTCGAAGCTAACAATTGACAAATTTCATCATTCAAGCATATATTACAATGAAATTGGCGTTTAAATAAATTTAAAACAAAATATTTCTATATGAACTGTAAGAAGCAGAAGTTAGATAAAAATATATTTATCCATTTAATAATGTCAATATATCAACAATAATGCGCAATAGCATTTTTAAATTCCTTGAAAGTCTTTATATATTTGTATTCCACATACTCTTATTTTTGTTATAAACGCGTTACTATCCGCAGTCCAGTGACAATTGTAAGATTATAATTCACGTCGCAAATAGTTCTAGGGCCCACCGCGGAGCGGCGCTTCTAGCATCCTGTGCCCCTTTCCCTTTTTACAGCGCGGTGCAACGTGCTCGAAATCTAATCGTGCAGATCCGGCGATTGTTATCATCTATTATTAATATTATTTTACTGCCATTGTGCGCGTAATCAATAATATATTGCCTTTTGTTTACTAAGCTACGAATATATACATAAAAAATTCATTGTAAGTTCACTAGGCTACCAATAATCGAGGATAACAGAAAAATAACATTTATTACATTTATAACTAAATAATTAAGAGCAATGCTGGGTCAAAATGCGAGAATTAATTAGAAAATTACATCCCGCCGTGCTACTGGCGAAGAAGCACAATTTAAAATCGGTAGAGAACGGGTGTCTCTTGTTTTTGCCAAGCAGCGTATGTATTTGCTGCATCGACAAGTTTTTTTATTTTCTTGTCCGTGCCGTCGCACAGAAATATTGGAGTTCGATGTGCCAATTACTTTGTCTCCAGGAATAGAGTAAGGAACACGGGAAAAAGTGGCGAGGAAAATTCGCCGAACAGTTTATTCATTATTTACGTCAAAAGCGCCCGATGAAATTTTTCATCAAATTTTTTTTTAATCTCACTTGTCCAAACTTTAGCCTGCATCGCTTTTGCTGCTTTAGCTCTGCTCTCGACGTCGCCGGATCCTGTCCTCTCCTGGCTGCGGGACCGGATAAAAACCGTTCAACGAGAGCAAAATAATTTATATCCGTAATTTCAGTAAGTTTGTTGCCAATAGTTTTCTTCGAATATGTTTTATGAAGTCGTGATATGGTACACGTAGTGGTATGGGAAATACAATGTCAGTCGCAGCCGCAGAGTTACGCTTTAATTTTTTCTGCATCTCCGCCATAATCACCTGTCTATTTATACAGAGAACTGATTTATATTAAAACCGTTTTTCGGATATTTAAGAAGGAAGTGCTGGAAGTTTATAATACTGCAGATATCTCTTGTCGGAAAACATTTACATTCGATTTTATTCATTTTATGTATGCGAGATTGATCGATGATTAAGTTCGTGGCAATTTATTGCATACAAATCAATTTCGTGATGTAAAAAGCAAATTTTAATTGCGTTTTAGAATTGTCATTCGAGGATGCAAATGCTGTATGTACAGAGTAATTAATTTATCTTCGTTGGGAACTCTAGCGATGTTGAAATGGAAGATGGACACGTGGAAAATCTTCTGTAAACATCGAAAATTCAGTAGAAAGTCAATTATGATACTAGCAAACAAAAATGTTTATATCTCAGAAACGGTTGACCTTTCGACATATGTTTACTAAAGCTTTTTTACTCAGTACAATGTATCCTGTATACCACATAAATATTGAATGGTCTTTTTTAAAGCTTTTTTACTCAGTACAATGTATCCTATACACCATATAAATATTGACTGGTTTTTATTTTAAATACCTTGTATATACAAATTGAGGTGGATCGGTTACATGCGAGAAAGGAGGATCCATCTGCTGGCGGGTCTGGAGGTAGCCGCCACAGCTACAGCTAAAGCTGCAGCGAGGTTTGCAAGCGCAATAGATTAAAGCGAAACTAGACTGTGAGTGCAAAAGAATTACAAGCGTAACGTGAGTTGCAAGCACAAAAGTACACAGATACTGGACTGCAAACACAGGAGAGTTTTACAAGAGTAATTATGTATTCACGTAACAGTAGCTGATGACTAAAGACAACTGACAACTAACCGCGGCCGCGGTGTGAGGGTCTATTTACATCGATCGTTGTGGGCCATCGGGTAGAAAAAGAAAATGAGTGGGATTTTTGAATATTGGAAGGACTAAGCAGCGCTGAACATTTGTTACAGTGCACGAGGGCAATGCCTTGTAACGTACGGAGAATTTTCCCACGAATTTTTTATATTTCTTTCTTTGTATATCGCGAGTCGAGTACCTCCAAGGGGTACGCGACGAACGTTTCTGGAATCGGACCACATAGGGACACCCCAACTATCATTTTTCCAGAGAAAATCTGGCTATATAAAAGGCCCAAACGCGACCGGGAATCGGGCTAGTTTCGAGTCATTCGTCGACGTGGAAACTCTTGTGAGATCGAGTCTTAATTCTCCTTCGAACAATCTAGTAGGTAATTAGATATCAAATCAGAGAAGCCCCCGCCGACTCGGTGCGAAAAGCTGAGAGCGCGATAGAGTCCGCGAACACCTACATACATTTGTAAAAATCCAAAACGCGTAATAAATTAGCTTTTACCAGTTTTCTTTGGTTACAAGTTCAATTATTTCCGTTTCCTATTTCGAAGCAGTAGCTGGTATAACCCACAAAGATATATCTTTACCGCTCGAGGTATATCTTTATTTCTCTTTCTTACAAAGTTACGAGGCAGCCTAATACCAATTTCTCCAAATACTTATCCTTACCTTAAAGGTAGCCACCCGTGCCGAAATAAGCATCGGCTGGTCCACGCACCCCTATCAAAAATCCCAATTGCATGCAAGCTCCGGCCACCCAACCTGCCTGGCCCTCGGCTCGTAACAGCCTTAACGAACAGCGCTGCATGGGAACAAACGGAAAACAGGTAACGGATTTGATATTGGGATTATTGGAAGGATGGCCCAGGCGACAAATACATCGCGATCATGCAAACAGAAAGCTGTTTATTGTATTCAGTATGGATCGTTCACCTGAGCCAAGGCGTTCAGCTCGGTTAGCTGAGCTCGACTTTGTGTACAGAAACAAACGTCGCGCTAGAGTAATATCAACACCGACCCAGGCGATACCAGTAAAGACGAGGTGATCGACTGGCGATCTAAAATTGGTCGATTTGATTTTAGACAATCTTCCTGGAGCTTTAGTTAACGATGTTGATATTGTAGGAATAGGAAATAAAGGTCGAATGGCATTCTTTTTTTAGAAGGAACAGAAGAAAATATATGTATTAATAAGAAATTGTAAACACGTCTTTCTTGTATGATGTCTTCCTTTCATACTCATTCACATTCTCTTGTACAAATGTATGTACAACTTTATATAGCACGGTCATTTCCAATATATATACATACATATGCAATTACGATTCTTTCATACTTCATGCAAATGCACACAAATGCATACATAGTACATACAAACGTTAACACACAAATGCATAATAAGATAATAATCGTTATTACATAATAACAATAATCGCTAACTGCTTAAGTACTGCTTCAATATGTTGAAACGAGCAAAATTAAATTTATTGGTATTACGATGCCTAGAATCCGTACAAACCGTACAAACGTACAAAGCGTCAACGTCACGGTCATTTCCAATTTTATGTTCACGCGATAATGCTCAGAAAACAATTTATTAACGTTAATCAGGTGCATTGTGGGGCCGTAGTGGTCGAGGGTAACCGCCGGCGAGATAAATACACCATTAACAACAACACGTCGTTATTTAATCATATTATTGCAATATCTCATTGTTACATTCATATTATAATGAAAATTCTATCGTGGTCTTCGCGGTGCTACGAATGGCTGTCGATTTAGATTATTTCTCTCGAAATACTTTTCTACGAAAGTACCAATTACGTCATATGGTTCATTTGATCTTGAACCTTGATTGATCAATTACGTTTTATAAAATGCTTCGATATGTAGTTTAGATGAAAATCTGCACGTGCTAAAGTACTTTTTCAATTAAAACTGAAAGGTAACCGAATTTTGTTTTCCTTATTCTATAGGGTACGTTCGGAAGAGTCCGACCACTTTTTGAAAAAAGTGTCTGATCGCTGTGGTTTTTCAAAATTTTATTGTATTTTATCAATCACGAGTTATTACACTTTCCGTAACAAAGCGTCCATCTCATTGACACACGATCAACATTATTATTATTATTATTATTATTATCACTATCGTAAAAATCCAACGTGATCTGATCTGGCCCGAGATTTTCGGGCCACGGACGAGTTTAGTCCCTTGGTAGGCAATCTAAACCTAAACAAACGTTGCTGCAGGACCATGCGTTGCGCTCGACGTTCTTGGCACCGCGCGGAAGAAGTAATAAAGTCAGTTTCTCCTCAAGCAGGTCTGGCCCTTTGAGCCGAAATCGGGGAACTGCGGGAATCCCGGCGGTTATAAAGGCCGCGGCGACTGAAAGAGACACACAGCCAGCCGGTATGGCACGGCGGCGCGGAAATAAAATAAGGGAAGTAGAATTCGAAAGGCCGCGAGGGACCGCAATATCTTTCCATCAAATTCGGCGGGCGAAACGGCACCGCGGCGTGCTCGACGAATCGTTCGTTCGGAACGTCTTGCAGTGTTTGATCCGTACGACAAAGGTCAAAAATTCACACACAAAGCCTGAGATCTAAAAACACTCTCGTCTGTCAGCAAGTCAAGTCTGTATCGCGAAATATTAATGACGAAATGGAGTTTTCGAAATTGCTCGACAGATTTCGAGCAGAGCATGCCAATTTGTTGGTGAAATTTCAACTTGGAGCTTAATGCAAGAAATCGATGCACTTTTTCCGTCAGGTTGATCATTGGTGAAATATAAATATAAATATAAATATAAATATAAATATAAATATAAATATAAATATAAATATAAATATAAATATAAATATAAATATAAATATAAATATAAATATAAATATAAATATAAATATAAATATAAATATAAATATAAATATAAATATAAATATAAATATAAATATAAATATAAATATAAATATAAATATAAATATAAATATAAATATAAATATAAATATAAATATAAATATAAATATAAATATAAATATAAATATAAATATAAATATATAAATATATAAATATAGAATAATCTAGTTTTTTATGCGAGTTTCGAGTGAATAATTTTAGCCAATTAACAATATATTTCTATAATTCTTCGTGTTAATATATTTATCAACTTTAACAAGACATTTCAGAGAAGTGTCTACCTGATTTTGTGTTACCCTATTTCTGAACAAATTAAACTGTACTTTATTTCTCGCATGGCGGACCATAGTGGCCGTTGGCTGGGTCTCCCGTATAACTAATACCAGCATCTATTGCATTACACTTTCATTGATTGATTTATTTATTGATTATTGCTAATATTGCCATATTGTAAAAATAAGTTGAATGGAAACAGTAACATTCTTTCATGCGAGGCTTTGTTTGTTAGTAAAGTAATAAAGTAGAATTGATACGTCATGGCCAGACGCGCCACTTTATTCCTATTCAATAATATTACTTTTTCAACCTAATTTTTCTTGGAAACGGAGCCTTAAACGAAAAACTATTATTTGTCTTTTTCGATACATTTTTGTATGTTGAATCACTTCTCGGCTGTACCACGATTTTGGGAACATCATGTACAAGGTGTCCCACAATTATGTAAATACCCAGAAAGGGTGATTTCTGAGCTCGTTTGAAGTAACCTTTTCCTTAGCGAAAATGTAATCCGCGGCTTTGTTTACGAGTTATTAACGAAAAACACTGACCAATGAGAGATGACGGCGCGAAGTTCTAGAGCTCGCAGCACGAGGCTTTGACAGAAGGTCGGGGCGGACTCGAGCCGCGTTCGAAGTATTGAACAAGTCACGTGAACTTTCCGGATTTCTTTTTATTACGTAAAAGTGACATTTTTAAGAAAAACGCTGTTCACCTCTACTTTAGAACGTCCGAAGAATATTTACTAATTTTTCGGACCCGAAATAATAAGTAATTTAACTGTGACGGCCGTTTGAATTTTCTAGTGCGCATGACATCTCGCGTGTGTAACATACGAAATTTATATTTTATAACATAAAACAATATAATATAATAATATAATATTATAATATATAATATATATAATTATATAATAATCAATTATATAATATAAATAATATAATATAAAATAATAGTAATATTAATTTATATTTTAATTTAAATAATTCCGTGTCCGAACACAGTTCAACGAATGATTCGCAAAGCTAATTTAATAATCTTCGACTGTTAAGATAATTGTGGAGGGAACACCCTGTATAAACAAGATTATTCAGACATTCCAATACAGTATAAACGTGCATAGTTTTGAATCGATACGAGCATCAGCGAGTTTCCCGATTTTTTGTCCCTCGTTCGAGATAGCTGTGCGTCGCGGCATGGCGACGGAGTTTATCCTTTCGGAGAGATTATGTGCTCCGTCTTTCCAGCAGATATTAGAAGTCCCTTCGTTCCTTTTGCTGGGGCTGCCGCTGTACCGGGAGAATTCGCCTCGCGAGATTGGTCCGGCCAGAAAGGCCGAACAGTCCTCTCGCCCCGGTGCTGATAAATTTCTCAAGGATTATCCCGTCGTCCTTCGCGAAATAGTTAGAAAGGAGAAGCAAGTACGCGGGGGGTAAGGGGAGGAGCAGAACGTCGCCACGTACCGACGGGGACTGTTCGAGGAAAAGAAGAAGCTGGCTTTGCTTGTACCTCGCCGAGACCGATCAACTGGCAAAATCATTTTCAACCGCTCTCGCACGTCTCTAGAAATTTCCGTCTTCGTAAAATTAAAGCAGCAGAGAACCTTCGCCGCCGTGTCGCACGGTGTTTGGTCCTGTACAGGAATTTTGGACAGAATTGGCTAAAAATAGCTAAACTACAATGGTGTGCATTATTATATTTTATTAGTATACATATATATTATTATATTATATATTATATATATATATATATATATATATATATATATTATTTTTGTATTATATTATATATATATATTAGTATATATTATTATATTTTATTAGTATAATACTGTTTTCTATTATTTCTAATGTAGAAATATACAAATGTGATGATTTTTTGATCAGTTTTCGTAAATATACAATAATTATGAACTCAAACAATGGTGTGCATTATTATATTTTATTAGTATATATATTATTATATATTATTATATTATATATTATATATATATAATTATAATATTATATATAATAATATATATATATATATATTATTTTTGTATTATATTATATTTTATTAGTATATTTCTGTTTTCTATTATTTCTAATGTAGGAATATACAAATGTGATGATTTTTTGATCAGTTTTCGTAAATATACAATAATTACGAACTCAAAGTAACTTTTACATCATTACTGATATTTAAACGAATACCAAAACAAAATTGTACACGCCTATTTTATGCAAATAATATTAACGTTTTTTTAGTAGAGGGAGACCGAGGCTCGAAGTTCAGATTTTGAGAGACCATAAAAATTGACTGAGAAATTAATAACTATTTTCGTTTCTAATTTATTGTTAAATTTATGCCACATTAAAATTCTCAACTCAAATTTAATATATTACAATGAGTTTTTCATAGAAAAACACGTTTTTTTTGCTCAACTCAAGCGAAATTTCTTACCCCATCGTGGGGCAAGTTGTTAACGCTCTGGAGTAAGTTGTTACTAAGAAATAAATGTTACTTTCTAACGAGATATTTCATTCTCGGATGAAATGAAACACAATTTTATCGATAAAGTTTGTTTGTTAACCCTTTGCACTCGAAGCCATATTAACTGGAAAATTTAAATTAACCTTTTTGACTTATGGTACTTCCATTTTATATGACAAACCGCATTTTATGCATATGAAATTGAGTCTTGTGACTCATACAACAGTTAGACTTTTAACAATTCTTTATACCTAAGCTTTGATATTATAAAAATTATCTTGGGACGTAGCGTAACAATTTTTTTTAGTGGTGTCTCACCACTCGAGTGCAAAGGGTTAACTTTGGATTAACAGAAATACGGATATATTTTTGGAAGAAAAAATATACTATCCTTGGCACAAATTTTAATGTAGTAAAATGAAAATAATAATTTAATATTATGAGAATTTAGGAACAACTTTACTTAAACCTGATAGAAATAACCTCTAAAACGATAAATACTGGATATCGTCGAACGGCTTTGTCAGAATCACAGTTCGGACAAATATACGTTATATTGTTATACATTATTGTTATACATTATTATTGTTACACATTCGCATGCTAAAACATAGCAAGAACTGTTTGTACATTTGGAGCGGGCGGTAACAATATGCCTCGAGTAATAAATAATAAATAATAAATAATAAATAATAAAAACAATATACCACAAGTCATTGACATGTGTGGCAATATATACAAATATTTTGTTTATACATTCAAATATTCTAACAAATGCTATCACAACATGTTCTTAAATGTTATTTGATTTACAAGAACAGTACAATAGACGATATTGACATTAAATAATTGAATTAGACAAAAATATAGTGACTGCGAAATATTTACTTACCTGATATGTGACTACTATCTTGTCTGAAACTACACAATTCGCTGTCGCGGACGCTATCAAAATGATCGACGGTGTAACATGATCCGTTCACGCTTTCAAAACGATTGTGAAAGCATATCGCGATTCTCTTTTATTTGAAATATATTATTACCATCGGAAAATGTATTGTCATCATAAATATTATTATATTTATATTATTATATTTATATTATTATAAAATATATTATTATATTTATATTATTATAAAATATATTATTATATTTATATTATTATAAAATATATTATTATCCTCGCCGAAAATCGTATGCCATATTATCCAAAGCAAATTAGTTGTATCGTCGCCGTTCGAACCATATATTTAGGTGTCCATCTTGGCAAACAACGAGACACCCGGTAGATTACTATTCGCAGTTGGTCATTAATCTTGATACAAAATTAAGGCGAAAACCTAGCGATCACGGTACACGTTCTCACGGTGACGTTGCTCGGGTTAATTTTCATGAACAATCCATCCGTTACCTGTCGGTTAGCATTTTATAACGAAGTAAACAACCGGAATGAGGTCGCGCGGCGCAAGTACGGAACATAGTGATCGCGCTGGTAATAAAAGTTCCCTAGTACGTCGCTATAAATCACCGCTGCAAAGCCGCGTCCGATGCGAGACGCAGCCTTGTCTTATCCAGCTGTGAGTCCTAGACGCGCGGCGGCGTTATTCTGTCTTCGGATTGGATAGAAGGCAACGCTGTAAATATTCCAACACCGCCATTAGCTCAACAAAAACACGGAGCGCGCAATTATTCTGTCAAATAATCGCGAAGTTCGGCCAACGATCGTACCGCATAAATATAAATATATATTTATGTTATATAATATGTTATATAATATATATTATGTTATATAAATATATATTTAATATATATTATGTTATATAATATATATAATATATATTATGTTATATAAATATATATTTAATATATAAATATTCATCTGACTATGGGTTTGATAATAATAGAAATATTTTAATTACTCAACTGTGATTTTAACGAGATTTTTCGAGATATTTTCACATATATATATATATATATATATATATATATATTTTTTCTTTTACTTATTAAATATATATTTAAATTAACGAGATCATTTATATAGTTTAAGAAACCGTTTAGATTCTTAGATCAACTGTGTTTTAAATGTACTAGGCCAATCGTGGATGAAAATGTTTTAGTGTTTATTTATGCTCTATTAAGTTAATTGGGAAATAAATTATATTTCACGTAAGAATATTTATAGATTTTTAGATAAACTATATTCTTCTCTTCCTTAATTTAGCAATTGGAATCTCGGATATAATTTGGGATATAATTTAATTTCGATATCATATGTCGATACGATAATTTATTTGTTCATTGTTCACGTAAATTTGTCTACAAGCAATTCGGAAATCGAAAGAAGTTATTGTGAACTAGATTCGTTCGTTTCTTAGAGAATGATTAATTATTTGCGCGCACTTTAAATATTCAGATGTCTTCGTAACTCGAGTACACTATGAATAAATTGCATAGTTCGCATACAAATTAACAGACCGCGGATTTTTATTATATGCAAATTAAAAATTGCCTGCATCGATTGAAAAGTATATAAATCGAGTAGCAATTTCATTCCTCCTTGGTAGAAAAATTCCTCTCTATAATATTTAATCATTTTAATAGATTAAAAACAATGCATTGGCGTCTTAAAATGTTTTACATTTTTATATTATTTTATACTGTAATTACCGAATTTTACCACATAAACGCACGAAATCCGCGGTGTGTCAGTGTTTCTACTAATTAGTGATACAGCTTTTGAACGTATAATATTATATATCACATGTTATTTTTATTGTTATATTATATTATATGTGCCCATAATTATGAAAGTGGTCTAAGTCATATATTTCTTGTTTCGAGATATTTAATGAATCGCATTTGAATAAATTAAAAAATATTTGTACATTATGCGACATTTTAATTTATAATTTTATTAGTCTTGATTAATGGAGATTTATTATAGATATGAAATTTTGTGTGAATTTCATAGGAAAATGTTGTTTTTAAAGCTTGAATTGACTTAGACCATGTTCAAAATTAACTGAATGTCCTATAATTGACTTAAAGTAATACAAAATTGTGATTTTTATTTGAGCTGTTTATTTTGAAAGTGGTGTAAGTCCAATGTCATCGAAAGAAATTGTAAGTGGCGTTGCGTGGGGTATTTAGACAATACAAGCTCGGATTCGGCATTTTGAATTTCTTTAATAAAAAGAACTTATACCACTTTCAAAATAAACGGTCCATTTGAAACAACAACTTTAACGAAATAATTCATAAACATTTATTAATCATTTTTAAAAAGTAATCCATTTTTATCATAATTTCGAGTTTTTAAGATTTTTAAAATGTTCCTGAAAAAAGTGGAGGGATGTATGGTAGTAAAAACATCAGATCTTTATATTTTTCTTCCGTTACTGGTCTAGTGGTGTTGTATAATGGAAGTAATTGAATATTTTCGTATATTTTTGGTCTTCCTCTTTTAGGTAAAAGATCCAAAACTTGGAATTCAGAATCATCTAAAGAAGTCTTATAAAACATTTTATAAGGTTCATTTTTCAAGAATCTCATCCATTGAATTTTTAGCCAAGAGACAGATTCGCCCGCGGTATTTTTTACTCTCCTTGTTATTGATTTTTCAAGTGATTTCGTTGAAATAAAATCCGGCTGTGACATTCGTTTGATCGAAAATGTATTTCTTTTTCTACAATTTTCGATCAATTCATAGTAATGTTGACTTAGACCACTTTCATAATTAACGCTAAATGAATTCCGTATAACGTTGTAATTACAACTACTATCTAAAGGTTCATTTTTGACGATATCGTAAAAATGACATTGAATAAATTTAGTTTAAAATCATGTCGTGTGTGAAATAAGTGATAAATTCATTTTTTTTTAAATTTTGATTTAGACCACTTTCATAATTATGGGCACATATATCATATAAACATTAATAATATTATATTGACACATTAACATATAATACAGAATAGAATAACTTTCTTAGCAACAATTGCTGCAGCTCCTAAAACGATACTACGAAGGAACATGGAACGAAAGTTAATGTCGGAATAGAAAACCGATTTTACAATATATCGGAAACCAATATAATGCTACGTAAAAAAGTTGAAATTCCAGAGTTGGGTGTCTTTGGCCGACGGGGTGGTCTATGCGAAGAATTTCTCAAAAGACTAATAATCGATGTAACGAACGTATGAAACATTAATAGACTTTCGAAAATGTTTCCCGCGATTGCGTGTGCGTGTATCGGATCGATACGGATCGTAAATTCTTTGCCCTGCAGTTTGGCGTGCTCGCAGCAGAAACCATAAACGAAACTTTCGAACTTTTCTGATATCGTTCTATTGGGTTGGCAACTAAGTGATCGCGGATTTCAAATAAGAAGGAAAATTCAAAATTTTTCTTTAAAAATATAACTTCGTTCAGTTAGATACTGACCGTTCTTGTCGATGACCTTTTGCCATCGTTCTGGCAGTGTCAAAATTCCACGTTCGTAAAATTTCTGATCTTTGCTATCAAAGAACCGAATTAAATGTGATCTGACATGATCAGCGTTATTAAAAATTTTACCATTTAAGGAGTTCTGCATGGAACGAAGCAAATGGTAGTCCGAAGGCGCAAGATCAGGGCTATATGCTGGATGTGACAAAACATCCCAATCCAGTTCCAATAATTTTTGGCGAGTGGCCAAAGGCTTTGCATTATCATGGTGGAAAACAACACCCTCACGATTCGACAATACCGGCCGCTTTTCTTCAATTGCATCGCTCAGTTTGGCGAGTCGTTGAACGTACACGTTTGAATTGATCGTTTGCTTTTGTGGCATAAGTACAAAATTCCTTTATAATCCCATCAGACTGTCAGCATAATCTCTTTTTTTGGTGAATCTCTGCTTTTGACGTCGTTCGGGCTTGTTCATCTTCCGATTAACGTTATTATAAACTATCCACTTTTCGTCGCCAGTAATTAGGCTTCTCAGAAATGGATCAGTTCCGTCGCGTTTCAGAAGCGAATCGCAGTCAAATGAATTTTCTTGAGCTGGCGAGGGACTCATAAATCGAGTTTCTTGACATAACCAAGCATTTTTAATTTTTTTCCAATGCATGTGTGCGATAAAATTGAGCTTCTGCGCAATATCACGTGTTGTGCTATGACGATTTGAATCGATAATGGCTTTGATATGGATCTCATCGACTTCAACTGGACGGCCACATCGTTGAGCATTTTCACAGTGAAAAATCAGCAGAACGAAATCTGGCAAAGCAATTTTCACGCTGCCTTTCTTTCAAGGCTTCATTTCCATATACGGCACATAACTTCTTTTGTACCTGCGATGCGTTCTTGCCATTTCGGAAGTAACACAATAAAATATGTCCGAAGTGCACGTCCTGTTCTTCCATTTTTAATTGGGATAAAAAGAAAACTAAAGCACTAATCGATATAATATTTTTACTAAATTAAAGGCAGAAGTCCAAACAATAAGGAAAAATTATAGGTTGGATGCTTCGACTACGCTAGCAAAACAAAAAAGAAAGTGTAAAGTCCATCAATCGACAAAATCCGCGATCACTTAGTTGCCAACCCAATATATTCGTTGGTTGTAACAAGGTTGCCAGTAAATTCGCGGTCAAGGTTTAATTACGCTATTGTATACGAGTGATAAAGCCTCGGCAAGGAATGGTATAATCTGGTTCTAAATTGTTTCAGGTGCTAAGCCGTTTCCTGGACTGGAAAACCTGCCGAGGTCGTTCTGGCATGAGCTCAGTTCGCCTTTTACCGAGGTAAGTCGGCTGCATAATTGGAACAAGGAGTTAAAATGTCTTTTGAAAAAGCTACGGCCCATACCTTTTGCACCGTTTCCACTCTGCACGCTGTACAAAACTGTTATCTCTCTCTCTTCATTTCCCTTCCTGTCTTTTCATTTTTCCCTTTTCTTTCTCTCTCCCTCTCTCCCCCTCTCTCTTTTCCGTCGTCTGTTTCTACTTCTCGCTTGATGGCTGACAAAGTGCCGTAAACGTTTATGTAACATCTGCGATGCGAAATATTTGTACCTTCTGTCATAAATTCAGGAACATCGTCTTCCAGTTTCGACTGCAGATGTTCGTACATTTTTATACGTTTTCCTATTATCGTGTGTCAGAAAAGCTCGGAGAAGGATACGAATTGTTATCATCGGTAAAAGAATACTAAAACAAAAGATTATAATTGAACATCTTCTTTACACATACATACAATTCCGAAGCGTCACAATTGAAAATAACCTTAAACAGCACATAAAGAAACGAAATAATTAAGCCCTACATATTTTTACGCATTTTTTATTATTATTATATTACGTTATATTATTATGTTAATATAATTAATAGGTGTAAATAACTAGATCGCGGATTTTGTGCATTGTTATAATAACTAATTGCAAGTTGAGTACAAAACTGTGAAGACGTTGGAAGAGAATCGAAGAAAGTCTTTCTGACGTGCACATCTTGTTTCTTCTAATTAGATCAGACAGTTTTTATTTCGCATACGAAATCCGCAGAGATAATAACGTGCATTAATAAGCCAATAATATAATCTGCGGTAGTCACCTAATTGATCATGTCGACAGGTATACGAGGTGGAAAGCATCGCGACGGAAACCGGTGGCACACCGGAGCCCAGGCCCTTTTTCGAAGATTCGGAGAACAACATTACCGTGCAGCTCGGTGCCGATGTGTATATGCACTGTAGAGTACAAAACCTGCAGGATACCCTTAAGGTAGGTTCCCATTTCTCTACTTTTACCGGGCGATCGTCGTGCAGCAGCAACGTTCCGCGTTTCGGTCGTCGCGGGAGCACCGGTTGAATAATCTTGGAACGCATCCGTCTCGCTTAAAGAACGCTTCTTAAAGGATCTCAAAAAGCGTCGTTGTACGCGAGCCTCGGGTACCCTGCACATTTTTCGAGGAAACCTCCTTTCTTTAAAAGAATATCTGCTCTTGGTACGCCGTTCTTTAACGCTGCACGTCAGCCACGCTTTGCAAAGTGTCAGCAAATTATCTGTCTCATGCATATGGATGTCGTTCGTTACAATGCAGGCACGAAGCTGTTTTACTTTTTGTCATTTGTTTGAAACATTACAGAGACGGTATCTACGGCCGAAAATATTCGGACACATTTCAAACGCGGAATAAATTTTGATACATTCGACCGAATGCCGTGAATCGTTTTGAAACGTTCGAAGGTTTAAACAAGCACCGAACTAATTTCTGCAGACATTAAAATTGCTCGAAATATAACAAAATAATAAAAAAGACTTAGTGGCTTTAGAGATAGGATTCTCTGGTTTCGTTCTGATAAACAATTATAATTAGATTGCGGATTTTATGCGTTTATGAGAGAAATGAATCGGTCAAATATCAAATTGTAAGGTTATTAGAAGAATTTTTATATAATATATTATATATAATATGTATTATATAATATATGTTTAATGAATATAATAATTATGGCAAATATACATATAATAACTATGTATATTTAATATATATTTGTCATAATTATTATAACTAATTTATGTTTCTTACAATTAATTTAAACAATTTTTAATTTGCTTAAAGATCCGCAATCTGGTTATAATGTTTTGTTATTTAATCTTTTAGGCCCGACGCGCCACTATAGTGGCTTGCTCTAGTAGCTCACTCGCTCATCGTTTGAATCAAATAATCGTCTTCATATGCATTGTTTCACACTTCTTTTGTCTTCACATCGATTTACAACAGTCTACAGGGTGTCCCAAAAATGTCTCGCAATCCGGAAATGGAGGGTTCCTCGGATCATTTGAAGCAACTTCTTCCTTTACAAAAATGTTCTCCGAGGCACCGTTAACGAGTTATTAACGAAAAACGGTGACCAATAAGAATCGAGTACGGCTGACGCGAGGCGGCCCAGCCAACCAGCGCGCGCAGTCCAGTTCCGCTCATTGGCTCGATCGCCTCGCGCCAACCGAGCTCGCTTCTCATTGGTCACTGTTTTTCGTTAATAACTCGTTAACAGTGCCTCGGAGAAAATTTTTGTAAAGGGAAAAGTTGCTTCAAATGGCCCGAGGAACCCGCCAGACAGAATATACAGTATCAGACTCTGCCGTCCAGAGAAATAGCCTCGCGCAGAATTCAGCCGTACCTAATCGTGCGATTTAATAAAAGCCTTAATTATGTTTATATTTATATAAATGTATAAAGTTATGTTTATACTTATATAATTATACATATAAACTTATGTTCATACTTATGATCCACGCCTGTATATATATTGTGAAATAATTAGTAGTAATTTCGAACAGATAAGTTATGAAAATGTATCATACGAAATTAGAATGTTCGAAATCTTTTATCGACAGTGTACATTGCACAGGAGGCTGCATGAAATACAAAAGATGATGTTCAGATAATTTATCACGCTTGGTTAAACTTGGGGACGTTAAGAAAAAAGTTTGATAAACTATTTGATAGAGCTGGAAAAGGGTCATATTCAAAAGGCGAAGCTGGCTTTTTGTCACGTACTGTACCTGCGGCAGAGGTGAACGAAGAATTCAGGCGACCCTACCATGAATCGAGACTGATTATGGCTGGGATGCGTGGCGCTCCATGGCGAACAAGTGTGTAAATTACTTGATATTGTCGCTAAGTTCAACGACAATGGTTTTTAAAAATCGTGTCCGTCAAACAGAGCTCTTAATTAAGCGTGTGCCAATTCTTGTTGTCAATAGGTTATTACCAAACGTTACGTCAATCATTAACATTAACATTGGTCTTTTTTCAGTAGGTCAAATGCAGAACATTTAAAACGATCATTTCGCCAACAGATCATCGTCAGAAATCACTTTGTTGCATTACTTTTCGACATAACCACTCCAATGCAAAACTTGCTCCGCAAGCCAAAAGATTTCACGTTGCAAAAATAAAGCAGTCATAAATATTCATTAGCGAAAAACATTTTCTGCAGAGACATGCAAACTCCATAAATGCATAAAGATCCGCGGTCTGGCTGCATTCTTGCTTTCACAACTGCATTTAATCGCGCCCTTCATAAGTTCTCCATTGTTTTTCGGATTTTAAATATAACAATACCACAATATTGTACCCTAATATAAAAATACTGATATAGTATTACATCCTAATATAAAAATACTGACGTAATACTACACACTAAATAAAGATACTGATACAATATTTTGTACCCTAATATAAAAATATCAATATGTTTTAATATAATAAAATATAGCATAACTATAGTTTCAGAAATGCATACGCGCAATGTTTAGTTTGCCCTGTCGAAGCCTAGAAATCGTTAACCTAATCAGTAAACCTATTGACATCACTTTTCACTCGCAAACACAGTATACATATGTTTTCATAAATATCATAGCAGTTGTGATACTATTCGATAGCATAATATCGGTAATAAAATAGTACTTATTCTAAATATGCTCTTGAAAATACTGTGCGAATTATAATGAAATAGGGAGACCGAAACAATTTACCGGGAAATACATTAGTTTAATAATAACACTTCGATAATCGTAAATTAAACAATTTTGAACGCGTCACAATGACGCGTTCTGTTGACCTAGTGTTGAATAAATAATTAGTTTCGAAGCTACAACCGAAAAAGCATTTTACATGTCGATGTATTAACTTTCATGCATTTATGACGAAGTTGGAAGATAGTAGATGAATTGAAAGATTAAAAAAAAATTTAATTTGTATGAATCTATTACTTTTAAGCTATTAAAATGATTACAGAAAGAATAAATTTGTTATTTGTTTCTATTTCTATTATTTAGTTTCTATTTCTAGCAATTGATGTAGACAATTTTCATTTTGCATAAATATCCGCTAAAAAAAATTATAACTAGACTGTGGATTTTATGTATTTGCATGAAAATTGAGTACTTATAATTTAAAATAGTGTACAAATTAAAGGCATTTCAAAACATCGACGTATTATCTTAAATCTGTTAAAACGATTAAGAAAGGAATTAAATTGCTGTTTGATTTCCACTCCTTGCAATTGACAGAAACAATTTTCATTTTGCATAAAGAACCGCTGTACAATTATAATTGGCCCGAAATATCACGATAGAATTTTCGACATTGTTCTTTGAATTCCGAAAGAAGTGTCGCGGCTGTTGGAACGGAATTAAGATGAGCGCGAGTATGAAAATTCAGTTGGGAGTCGCTGAACGGAAAGAGAACAATTTCGAATTAATCCAGCGGACTTCGGCACCGGTATTGTCAGCCTGAAACCGTGTTTCGTTCGTTGAATTCCTCGTTCTTCCTCGTACTCTAAAAGCTTCGCGTCGTTATCGTTACTTGCCCCGAAAAATTCCGTCAAGCTCTTTACACCCACCGCCCTGCGAGCCACTCTAACCCGTTACTAACACCGGCAAAGAATATTTCGCGGACAGCTGCCAAATATTTTCCTCTTAATTTCATGGTCGTTTCGGCTGAAAAACCGCAGTCGATGTGACACGAGCCTTGTCCGTAGCAAACGAGACCGATGTACGACGAACGTGACTAAAAATTCGTCGCTGTCCTTTGTTAACGCTCCAATTATCTGCGAAAGTAAGTTCGTTTCGCCGGATTGTCTCCTCTACAATAGCACATGAAATAATTATACAATAGTCGTAACAAATGTTCTGGCACATATAATATATACTGGCTGTCTGTACGTACAAAGGTATTTTAACATTTTACAATTTAGATTTAATATTTTACAATTTAAATTCAGTATTTTACCATTTAAATTCAATATTTTACCATTTAAATTCAATATTTTACCATTTAAGTTCAATATTTTACTATTTAAATTCACTACTTCACTATTTTTCTATTCAAATTCAACATTTAACAATTTACATTTAATTCAATTCGATTAGATTTTAAATGTAAACGTTTTTAGTTACTTTGTAATAAAAATGATTACAATCAGTTGCATGGTTCTTCTTCTTGTCTTTGTAATCTGTGTAATTGAATGAGTTCACAAATAACTGGACTATTGTCCAGTTACTAAATAATTGGACTATTGTCCAATGTATTAATATATAATTAATAGTAAACTAATAGATTATTACTAATAATCTAATATATTATTAATAAAGTAAAGATTTACTTCTTTCGAATTAATTCGTTAGATTTTAGGAATTCATATTTGGTTGCACGGTTGAATAAAATTATCGTACAAAGTAAAATGAGTCATAGAATAAGTTCAGATAAAATAAAGTGCATGCAGCGCTTCGTTGACAAAGAATTTGGTTCGCATAGTCAACCGTGAATGTTTCAGAAGGATCATTAAATGTGTTTTTGAATTAAATACTATTAGATATTGATGCTATCAATATGAGAATTGTGAGCTGATAATGACCGAATAAAAATGTAAATATATATAATAAATGTGAAAATGTAAAAATGTAAAAATGTAAAAATGTAAATATATATATAAATATAATATATAAAAAATGTATAAATATAAATATAAATATAAATATAAATATAATATAAAAATATATATAAATATAATATATAAAAAATGTATAAATATAAATATAAATATAATATATAAAAAATGTAAAAATGTAAATATAAATATAAATATAATATAAAAAAAATATAAATATAATATAAATATAATATATAAAAAATGTAAAAATGTAAATATATATATAAAATAATGTATATGGAACAAAATTGTACCATTTTTAATTGTTCCAAAACTAAGAAGGTTACCACATGACACACTTTAACCGCTGAATTCTCAATCTTATTGAAGTATTATTTTAAGCAAAATATATAGTGCATTCGAAATTAGTAGAAGATATTAAGCGATCAATTTAATCACGTATTGATTTGTCTAATTTTAACTTTCCTAATTGTCTCTTGAAAAATCCTCTTTTGTTCTTATAAATTGCATCTGTTGAATTAATCCTATTCCGAATCAATTTTGTAATATTGAAGAGTACAAACAAATTCTTAATTATTTTCGAAAAAATATAATTTTATCATCATTTATTTTAGATAAAACCAGTGTAATCAATTTCGTGTCGCATGACCCAAAAAGTCCAAAAAGTCAGTCGATGAAGAAGAGACCAACGAGTCACTAATTCCCTTATGAATTCAATTTTTTCAAAGGGATGGTTTAATCAATTTCATCTGCATTCATATCGTTAATCTGATTCAGCTTTAAGTAGTCGTCCACTGTAATAATGGCACGATGCAACAAAACGTTAAGTGCCTGCTTGGTTATATGAATTCCTGATGAACGTAGTTACATGGACAGCTATACAGGGTGCCTTGTTTAAAAATGAGTACAGCAGGATATTTCGGAAGGAGTTGCAGTTATTAAAAAAATGCTCCTACAAAAGTTGTTTGGTAGGACAGGCCATATCATGCAGTATTAATTGTTTTCTTGTGGGCGGAGTAGTACAGGAAATCTGAAGGCCAACTTAATTTTTTAAAATGGAAAGCTATATTTTTTTCTCCATAAAGTAACAGCAGGCACTGAGAGAAATCCAAAGAGGTGCTATACGATATTATTCCGAGTTCGATAAAGGTAAATCGTTAGCTTATGTTCTGCATTGATCGACGACCAACATTCAGCAGCCGCTGCTGAGCAGCGTCGGTTGCGATCGTACCAATTTACTGCAATTATGATATTATAAACAGGAATTGCGGATTATTGTTAATGCCATAAATTATCGATTGTAATTTTCATTTGCTACTTGAATAATTTTGCATCCGTCTACGTGTTCACAATCATTGAAAATACGAGTCGCCTCCAAGTAGTCTTTCAGATTCCAGTAGAAAACATAAATGATTTAAGAACAAGAATTACGATCGCATGCAGCTCAATATCGGACGAAATGTTAAAATGTGTTGGGACACAATTTTTTAAATGATTACAAATGTGTATTTTCAATGACGTAGAAGGATACAAAATTATTCAACTAGTAAGCATACATTACATTGCATTAACAATATTATTAGCATGAGTTCAAAAATACAGCCAGGGCTGGAGGCCGCCTGACGGAAGGTCGGATGTCCGAGGGTTAAATATCGTGCGGGATCTGCTTTTCAGTTCCAAGAGTTGTCAATAAACATATTGCACTGGGATCTGACGATCTGTCGCGCACCGTGGCGATTTTTAATACTTAATTGCCGGAACACGAAGTGGAAACAGCCATTTTAATAATTTCGAGCTTCGGCCTCCTTTGCCGCGTTGAATCGCCTCGATAACTAATTACCACACTGCGGATGTTTATGCGCGAAAAATATGCAAAATATGCAGGAAAAGTATGTATCTATCTACGTAATACTGTTTACAACTGTTCGCAATGTAATATTTGAAAAAATAAATGTGGATCGTATTTTATGCTTTCGATTTTTCACTTATTTTATTCGAAACTATGCATGTAAAACTAATAGTTAACAACTGTTCACAATATGATACAGTAATCGTCAGACATTAAAGATTGCGTGAAAACTACATGAAAAAAGAAATGTAGGTCGTATTTTACATTTTTGATCGGTTTGATTCGTACCATTATTGCGTCTCCATTTTCTGCGTGTAATTTATGACTAGAGTAGGACTACGTTTATGCGAATTCTGTGAGAGACAAACAGTTCATATAACTGGATTATGCACACGTATTATACTAGTCCATCTAACTCCGCTCACTGTTGTACATGATTATACGTTTGCATAATTGAAGTTTACGTATAGATAAGTAGATACTGGCAAACAATCGTCTGTACGAAATAATGTTCCTATCCCTGCTAACCTAGAAATTGTCGAACCAATAATTTCGTAACGTTTAACGAATTAGCTTCGTGGTTTATGTTGTAACAATGATAGATTCATCGTGCCTGTAAACATTGCATATTGCAAATGTACATGTTAGTAATTACGATTTACTGGAAATTTAGATATTAAAATGAATATATATTGGTCGTTTAAAGTACAACAATATAAAAAGTAGGCAATGATTTCTATTGTTTCAGCAGTTTTCAATGTTCTCTTCAATTTTTCTCAAAAAATTAAGTATAATTCTGTTTCGTGGGATGAATTAATTTGAGACGGTTTTTACAGGATAAGATATACGTATTACAAGATTTACAGATTACACATAAAGTGCAGATACATTTCACGTTACATATTGATCTTCGCATTATACGCTAAGCCCCGCAATGAATTTCCCGAGTACAGCGACTTACGCCACTTTCAAAATAAACATGTTTGTTATACCGTTAATTAGCAATACTTCTCTCGAACAAATCTCAATAGTTCTCAACTTATTGATTGCAAATTTTTAAAAAATGAAAAGATACCGTTCAATTGTAATTAGTATTACCATTAACCCGATTTTTTTGAAAAAGTGACTTATGCCACTTTCAAAATAAACGGCTCATATCATAGAAATATTGAATGGTCTTTTTTAACACTCTATATAATGTATTTTTGTGAATATCTTGGAAATTAATAGTGTCCGGCGATAACATATATAGGAAAAGTTGTTCAGGACGATGACCTTGGCAGCATATTTCAGGGTTACTGAAGTCGGTGTTGAAGCCCCTGTTCCGAATAATTAATAAACAGTACTTAATCCTCGATCCTGCTGGCGCACTTTCGAACAAGAGGATCTCCTTAATCAAAGAGACAAGAGCACAGCTCGTTCGCATTATTTAAGCACATCAGCCTTGAAAACGCCCCGGTGTTAAAATTCGGCGAACGCAGCCACGATGCACATACGGATCCCACAACGGTGAAAAAAAATATCTTGGTACGCACATAAATCTGTTTAAGAGGCCGCGACAAATTCACCGAGCGACTCCGCCATTTCTGCCTCGCATTATCCCCGAGCTGAACAGCGTTCTAAATCGTTGCGGCAGTAAAAAGAACGTCCCGGCAGGAAATAGCGGCAAACGTTTCGTCGCACTTATTGCGCGACATTACCGATAAATCGTTGTCGAAGTCACCAATCTCGCGCAGAGCTCTCGCGACTACGACGCGACGCTGCGAAATGCTCCCTCGAATGACACACGTGACCATTTTGTTCGCTCGCATGCAGCCTCGATTCAATCTTTCTGAGTGGAGACCTTACGAATCGACTGCAATAAGAAAGTTGTCCCGTTCGAATGCGCGAGCAGTGCGTGCACGCAGCGCGACACTCGCGAAATCATTCTACGATCGCGTCGGAAATGTCGCGAGAGCGCGTTCGAAATCGCGAATGATGAAACGGCGAACTCGACTTATCGAATTAGTTCATTGAATTTGACAGGTATCGTTTCAATTTTAGTATACGAAATTTCTGTAAGAACAACCCTATTTTTAATAAAAATGTGAGCAATTTTGATATCATAACAGAGGGAACGCTGGGAAATAATTGAGGCATAACAGAGAACAGAAAATTAATATAGAGAAAGGAACAATATTGTTGAAGTATTACAGTTTATTGCATAGAAATGTAGCGAAATATATACAGTCCGGGACAAAAAGATGGCACATTGTAAAATTAACGCAGTTTTTATTTATTTAACATTACAATCAAGGTTCTGTTCCTGTACAAATTTGCAAAATACCACTATAAACATACAAAAATGAAATAGAATTGCATTTCGCGAGTCAAAACAATTTTATTTGAAAAAAAAGAGTTTTTATGGAAATACAATGATAGCACATTTAACTAAAAATCATGTATAGCAATAAATCAAGGAATGTTATTTAATGCTTTAATTAGTTTCTCTGATGTATTTATCTGGATTTTATTCCGTAGATCCTATAACGGTGTTCAGCTCTTTGGTTTTGCGTATTAAGATGCAGCTAGGAAAAGTTTTGACTTCAAAACAGGACACCTTGACAGAAGAGATCTGCAATGATTGCTGATTTTATAATAATGTTGTTGCGGAGCTTGGTCCGAAAGTTGATGTAAATGTTCAGAATTTGTATTAGAAGATCGTTAACACATTAAGTGCTGAAAATCCACAAAATTAACTAATGAAAAAAAATTGACTAATACAACTGAAACAAGAAAGTTCAAATTTATCGTAGTACAACCCTAATAAAAATTTACCAACGAGTATTTGGCTAGAAGCAAATTAATTAATAACGAATTAATTAATTAATTAAATTAGTAACGAATTAATTGTTTAATTAAATTAGTAACGAATTAATTAATAAAAACGAGATTGTTCGCATCAAATATTTGCGACATATGTATAAAAGTGTTGGTAACATTTAATTGGACATTAGTTTGTTTTCTTGAAAAATACAGTGAGCAAAGGAAACAATGCTTGGAAAGAAGTATGCGTTTGGCCAAGCGAGATCCTAGAAGAAAGTATTTTATCCTATTTATGTTCGCAGTCTCCAATATTTTCTGCCGTTTTTACGTTAACATACATATACGATTGTTTTAACGAGGGTCGATGCTGATTTTACAAAATTTTCCATTTTATTGATGGAATTTTTCCGCGCGACAATTTATCGTCTGCCTTTGTTTAACAACGTTGATTTCGATAAAATGTTCAGTACGCATATAACTTGCCGAGATTTGTGAAAAGCATTTTTCAAATATTCGTTACAGGCTCGGGTAAAGAAAGTTGGAAAACAAGAGTCTTTTAACAAAGCACATTGGTCATTGATCGGTATACCAATCCCTCTATCATCTAAAAAAAAGAGTTCAAATCGTTTAGTCCAGTTTTAAAATAGTTATCGCGTTTTAAGGGATGGCTAAATATTAACGGGAGTTACTGTGCTCGACCCAATTTGTACCATGAATTATGAAACACCCTGTACAGCAAATAATTTCCTCCGCCGTTAAAGTAGCAACGCGATAAATTCCGAAAAATCGCGACGCGACGGGTTAGAAGCGGAGGAAGCTGTTTGAGTCGCGAAATGCCGACGAAGTAAGATTATGACGTTATTTACCCGCGTTGCCAGTCTAACAATCTGCACACTTCCTTGTTTCGCGTTTAATTCCCGTCAAAGAGCAGTCATTTACACCTTGAAGAGCCCGGGGCTCCTAATTATCCGCTGCATGAAAACTCCTCGGCCGACTAAAATGGCGTCTGAAGCCTCGGTCGCTGTGTGCATCGGAGAGATACAGTATCCACGGTTCGCGAAGTTCACGTGGAAGACTGTCAGTTGTCTTAAGAGCCGGGGCGGAGGTAAGCAACTTCAAGCTGAAACTTCATTAACAGCAACAAAAGAGGCGCTCCTCTGGCTGCGGCGATCAATGTGGCATGGTAACGCGATGCGACGCCAAACACTCTCTCCATCTCTCTCTCTCTCTCTCTCTCTCTCTCTCTCTCTCTCTTTTCTCTCTCACTCCTATCTCTCTCTCTCCCTCTCTTTTCTCTCTAACTCCTATCTCTCTCTCTCTTTTCTCTCTCACTCCTATCTCTCTCTCTCTCTCCCTCTCTCTCTCTCTTTTCTCTCTAACTCCTAACTCTCTCTCACTCCTATCTCTCTCTCTCTCTCTCTCTCTCTCTCTCTTTCTTTCCCTCCTAATCTCTTGCCTAGACATTTTGTCCGGGTTGGATTTCCAATAGGAATATCGTCACTTTCATTTATTTTAACGATAATCGCAATAATATGACAATGAATTATGTTTCTTTTTCTTTTATCGACTTACAGCATTTACAATAAATTCCCTTATGGAATTATGTGTTTTAATGACGATTTCCTGTAACATGAGGGGTACCTTATATGGTTACGTTACATCATTGTACGTTACAGTATAGTAACGTGTGCGTGATCGTCGTTATATTAAGTTCAAACAAATTCATTTCTGTCATCGGCTCGGCAGTTTGTCGCTATTAATATTTTAATTTTAACATTGGTTGAAAAAATCAGAATAGATGTCTTACAGTTTTCTCTATAAACTAATACAAAACAGCTGCTTTTGGTGCTCCGTAGATCTATGTACAGTAAATTTTCCTTCAGCTTGTAAACAAAAATAGACAATTTGGGTAGAGGAGATCCGATTATTCGAGCCTCGCGGTTCGTTCTCGTAGTTGTTGACAATCGGCGACTATAAAAACGAGCCACGAGGCTCGGATAATCGTATCTCCTATTCCCAAATTGTCCATTTTCGTTTCCAAGTTGAGAGACAATTGCGGAGAAAGTATTGTACTCCATCCACACATCGAGAATTGGCACAAAGTATTAGGTCTGCCGGAAAGTTCTGTCCGATAGTGTCACTTCAAGTTTCAATCCATATGCAGATGTTGATTTGAGACATATATCATTTCTTTATCATTGCTTTTACACACATGTACTCTCCTACATAAACTGAAACAAAGATGTCTCATGTCGTTATTAAGTGAGATGCGAAAGCAAGAAATTCCTAACCGTTCTCTTTTTTGTAGAACAGATTTGTTTTATTTTGCATAGAAATCCGCAATCGGTAACTATGAATGACGAACAAATTTTTTACTGGTAACTAAACTGCAGATTTCATGCATTCGCGAGAAAAATGATTAGCTGAAATCTTAAAGAGGAGGATGAATGAAAAAAATCGGTGAATATCGACACATTACTTTCGACTCATTATGATGATATTATAGTAAGGAAAAGGTTTCTAAATGACTCGTGTTTCTTGCGACAGGTACAGAACATTTTTATTTTGCACGAAGATCCACAGTCGAATTGTAGAAAGCTGGAAGTAAATCGAAAATTGACGTCGTCTCTTAATGTTAACAAATTGAAAGAATTATGTCGATGTTCGTAAATTCTATTAATGTTTTCCCCATTTTCATCAAGCTAATTTTTGTCACTATTAATTTTAAAATGCATGCGATTCTTCAACCAAATCTTGAAATCTTGAAATTATTTCGCATTTCAGTGGACAGTAGAAAAATACAGTAAATTCTCCCTAATTTTCTTTCAGCTTGTACACAAAAATGGACAATTTGGGCCGAGGAGATACGATTATTCGAGCCTTGCACTTCGTTTTTATAATTGTTGACAATCGGCAACTATAAAAATGAACCGCAAAGCTCGAATAATCGTATCTCTTCTTGCCAGATCGTTCATTTTTGTTTCCAAGCTGTGGATTAATTGGGGAGAATTTACCGGAAAGTTCTGTCCGACAGTGTCACTTCAAGTTTCGATCCATATGCAGATGTTGATTTGAGACATATACGACTATCTCTCTTTATCATTGCATTTACACACATGTACTCTCCTAAATAAACTTGGAATATTCTTCCATATTTCCACAATCTTAACTTTTGCGTCTGCCATACTGCTAAATCTACAATCAATCCTCGGCTCTAAAAATAAATCATTTTTTAAAAATGACATTCACAAGTTGCCATCACGATGGCAAGAAGTCGTAAGTAACGATGGAGAGTATATTCTACAATAAATATTATTAAATGTATGAAAATTGTGCTATATTTCAATTAAAAAGCGGACAGAACTTTCCGGTATACCTTAATATAAACAGCTACACGCGAGCGACGCGTGATCATACCAGGGCCGAATCCCAAGTTTTGGACCCTTCTACGTGAGGAAATAGAAAATTAACTCCTCGAGTATCGTCGTCTAATAGCCGCTTATTAATAGACCAGCTTATATTTTGCGCGAATTCTCGATGAACCTAATACAGCATCACATGTGTCCGACGCATACGTCGGACTTCTGTCTTCTTCTCTCGTAATCTCTTGCCTAGACGTTTTGTCCGTGTTTTGATTGACCGTCGAAGCGATCGATCGCCGAAGTTGGTCGAGACGAGTCGGGTTAGGTGTCCGGAAGTTTCGGAAGTCGGTCACAGGCCGGGAAGAATCAAGCGAGGGTGACGCTTCTATATGTATACTCGGCGCCTCGAACTCGCTACTTTTCCACTTATAACGACCGAGGCTAACTTTCAACGGTCTCCACCATTCTCTCTCTTTCTCTCCCCCTCTCTCTCTCTCTCTTTCTCTCTCTCTCTCTCTCTCTCTCTCTCTCTCTGGCGCGATCTCGCTCTCCGCCAGCAGAGTAACAGCCGCCGGAAGTTTATACACGTGTAATTAGCTTAACAAGTAAGCCGGGACTGCACTAATTGCACGCGAGCGAATCGCAACGATACTACGGCGGCGCAGGAGTGAGATTGTTCCGTGTCACGCTAACTGGCCGGGATTTACGGGATTCCAGTCTCGCCCTCGTTTGCCCGAACCCCCTCATTAATTTCCCGGATCGGCGGAAAGACCCTTAGAAAAATATCCGGCGATCAGAACGCGCCTGTTTTACGCCGCCGCATTATCTTGATAATGATCGCACGAATTATTATCGATGAAAACGCCGCGATACCGGCCGGCCGTTATCTTTCCTGTCGCAGCGGACGTCGCCATGAATCAACTCGATAAAAACGCGGAATTTATTTTTACGGGGTTGCTTGCGTAGATTCGGGAGAACAGGTCTTGATTGGATCGTTGCCGTATTTTTCGATAAGGCATTTTCAGCGTTTTCGTTGACGCATCTGTTTGAGAGAAGGGAACTCCTTCGAGCATCAATTTGGACCTCGGTCTATTCGTTTGGAAAAAGGGTCTGGAGCTGTTGACATAACCTTTAGCAACGCTGTGGCCAGGTCAATTTTGACTCAGGATATTCAAATTGCTGAGTTCGGGATTATTCTCGGATTGTTTTGGATAAATATTTACCTCACATCATTATTCGTCATAAATTATTCTATCTATTCGTTTTCGAATCATTCCTTATTCGAATATTTCTTCAATAATAATAATGTATATTTATAAAATTGCTTAAAAACAAACAAAAAAATCCTCGATTATTCGTATTATTATTTGAATAATTTTACAAACTCTATTCGAATAACTTGTTCGAATGAAGAATTATGTGAATAATTTATTCGCGAGTGGAGAATTATTCGAATAAATAGATATAATAATCTGTTCGAATGAAGAATTATTCGAACAAATAGATGGTATCATTTCTGTCGAATAATGAATATTTTCGAATAAAATATTCGACTAGAAAGAAACAATCCGAAAAACTCTGGTTTCGAGTACAGATGATTTCGTTTGCAAATTCGATTTTCTCGGAGTTCGTCGCAGCATTTCGCAAGGAAATAGCTTAAAGCCGGCGTCACCACGTTGCGACAACAATTTCAATCAATCGTGATCAATCCGGTGCAACCCGTTGCAGTCTCGTCTGCATCTGACAGAACGGTTTAAGTCCAATCCCGGCAATCCCGAGTCACCAGAGTCGTGAGACTTCGCGCGAACCAGGAGAAGCCAGCCAGCTTGCTGGTTCCCAGCGTTAACGAAGTCTGCGAAGTGTTAAGAAACACTGAATATTCCTGGCCCGCCACAATTCCTCTTTACATCGAAGCGATTTACAAGTTGGCAACGTCCGCGGATGCGAAATAATGAAACATCAGCGTTCAGATCACGCTGTTGCAGAGGTCCGAGGCATTTCGAGTTATCGGCGGACGTAGTAAACGTTTTGAACGGTCAATTAATGGAAATTATTAATCGAGTCTTTGTCGGCGGGGAGCCTTTGATTAAACGTTCGCACGATTCCTATTGTTTCGACGCGCGGCGGAGAAATTAGCACCGAAAGATGGTCGAAGCTATTGGGTTGGCAACTAAGTAATTGCCGATTTGTTCAATGAAATAAAAGAATTTTTTTTACTTGGAACGAAGTTTAATCTGTAATGTATATTTCATTTTGTTCGATGACCTTTTTCCAGCTCTCTGACAACTTGAAAATTCCACGCTCGTAGAAAGTCTGATCCTTTTCGGCCAAAAACTGAGTTAAGTGAGATTTTACAGCGTCATCGTCGTTCAAAGTTTTACCACGAAGGGAGTTGTCCAGGGATCGAAATAAGTGGTAATCCGATGGCGCGAGATCAGGGCTATATGGTGGGTGTAACATCAATTCCCAACCAATATCCATCAATTTTTGCCGAGCGGACAAAGACGTGTGCGGCCTAGCATTGTCCTGCTGGAAAATGACACCTTTACGATCGACCAATTCTGGTCGCATTTCCTTGACCGCTGCATTCAATTTGTCTAGTTGCTAACATTCACGGATAATAAAAAATAACATAATAATAATAATAATAATTTTATAATATAACATTTACGGATATCATAATAATGGGAGTGAGAGACATCTATAACTGAAATCGGCAATTACTTAGTTGCCAACCCAATATATTCTTTTACTCTTTTGATGAGGCTCTTGGAACGAAGTAGTGCTATTATTTATTACAATTTCACAACAAAATTTATAAATTTATAAATTCGCTTTTGTAAATTGAATGTAAAAGTATAAGAACATTTTGAAATTCTTATTGGTATGAATTGGTAGCTAGTTCTTTTCGTTCCATAAGCAGAAAATCATACTGATTTTAATAACACCAATACATGTGCATATATATTTGGTATACCGGTTTGGGACCGGTAGGAAAATAAATGGAACTTAATTATTTCATTTCGGGACATTTATTATATTGGACATAAGTATTATAAAATTCCTATAGATCAATTACAATCATATAAAACCTGGCCACCATTTTCTATAAAGATTACTTTACAAAACGGCCTTTTGTTTACAAAACTACTATTTCATCCTCCTAACATTCACTCGGAGAACTCGCCTGAAATTAATCTCTTGCTCAATGTCTTCAACATTTCGTTGCTAAATACGATTATTTAGACATTTTAACACATCATACACATGTAGTTACTCACCAAATTGAACGTACACTTAAGTTGACAATGATGATAATCGGAAAAATAAACGAAAACGGACATTTTCAAAAGTTAAAATACAATATAGCTTTATTTGTTTGTCGATAGATAATTCTTTGAACAATTTAAAGAAAAAATGAACTATATTTTACACTTAACGTAAAAAATTTCGTCGTCGCAAAATTGAGCGTACAGTTAAGTATTTAAAAAACTGAGTTTTGTGAAACTTGTTATGTATTTTTTTCGATTTGGAGTTCGTTCAGTCGTCTCTAGATCCCTTAATTACGTTGCAATGTTACGCTCAATCGTCATTTGCCACTGTTTATTAGTAAAAGTTAACACCATGTCTTCCAAAAGATCAGAAACCGATATTTTTGTACGAAAAATTCTAGTAAAATTATACTGTCAAGGTTAAATCGTTAAAACAAAATTGGTGAAATAAGGAAAGGACTCATTTTAAAGTGCAGAAAGTGACTAATAATTATAGATACAGCGGAACCTTTCGTAATAAAGTAGGACATGGGAGAAAAAATATATTGAGTGAAGTCGATGAGCAGTACGTAGTGAGACAAATTAAAATTGATTCCAAAAACACTGTTCCAAAATTAACAAAGCATGTGTCTTCAAGAATTAAACAAACTACCTCTACGAAAACAGTCCGCAGAGTTCTACGTGATAAAGGGTACCACGTTAGAATAGCGAAGAAGAAACCTTACATTTCCAAGGTAAATAGACGCAAGCGTTTGGAATTCGCAAAACAATATGGTAATTGCGATAAGGTTTATAGAATAATATAATATTCTCGGATGAAGTTAAAATTAACTTATTTAATTCAGATGGTAGAATAATTGTTTGGCGAAAATCGAACGAGGAGTTCAACAAGAATAACACGAATCCAACACTGAAGCACGGCGGGGTTATGGGGATGTATGGCAGCTCCTAATGGCAGTTGGTAGCATTGAATTTATTGAAACTGCTATGGATAAGTTTAAATATCTTGATATTTTAAAGAAAAATTTGAAGTCTTCGGCCGAAAAATTGCAAATGCCATCTGTTTACTAGTTCTAACAGGACAATGACCTGAAGTATTCTTCGTATATTGTCAAGGAATGACTACGCTGCAACGTTTCAAAGTTATCCCCCTCTCCCATCCACAATCACCGGATATTAATCCAACTGAGCACCTGTGACAGGAATTCAAATCAAAATTAAATGATTGTAGATTCAGCAGTGTGTCAGACACAAAAGTTAAAATTGTGGAAATATGGAAGAATATTCCCAGTTTAACAACGAAAAAACCAGCCGAGTAGACGTCTAGGAGTTTAAAAGCAGTTAACGATGCAAAAGGTTATGCAATAAAATTTAAAATTACGTTTAAGTTCGTTATTTTTATATAATATAATATCTGTGCGCTCAATTTTGTGGCGACGACACAAGAGTATTTTTACGTTCAATGTTAAATATAGTTAAATAGTTCATTTGATTAAATTTTCTTTTAGTGGATTACTTGTTGAAATATCCAAATGGAGTATGTATTGTGTTTTAACTTTTGGAAATGTTTGTTTTTGTTCATTTTTCCACTAATCATCCGTGCCAATTTAGGTGTACGCTCAATTTTGTGAGTAACTGTAGCTCTGAATAGATGTGAAGCAGTGACTTTTTTAACATGCTCCGTGCCACGTGTACCACCGATGGTATGTACACGCTAACATGTTAATTTAATGCGTCAGTAAGATATTTTATAACAAATTTAGGACTGAAAAATTAATTTCCACAAAAATAATGGGTCACGATAAGTTTATTTCATTGTTTCATTGTCATATATTAGGTCTACCGGAAAGTTCTGTCCGTTTTTTAATTGAAATATAACACGATTTTCATACATTTAATAATATTTATTGTAGAATATACTTTCCATCGTTACCTATGACTTCTTGCCAGCGTGATGGCAACTTGCAAGTGCCATTTTTAAAAAATGATTTATTTTTAGAACCGAAGATTGATTGTAGATTTAGCAGTATGGCAGACGCAGAAGTTAAGATTATGGAAATATGGAAGAATATTCCAAGTTTAACAACGAAAAAACCAGTCGAGTCGACGCCTAGGTGTCTAAAAGCAGTTAACGATGCAAAAGGTGTAAATGCAACGATAAAGAGAGATAGTCATATATGTCTGAAATAAACATGTGCATATGGATTGAAACTTGAAGTGACGCTATCGGACAGAACTTTCCGGTAGACCTAATATATACAATAATTAATAATTACATATAAAATATCAATTTTTGGTCAAAATATTAAATGGTCAGAGTGCAGAGTCGAGTAAGTGTTAATTTTGTTCATTGACGGCCGCATTGTGACGTTCGCGTTCCCCTCGAACCTTTCCCTCCGGTGGATCGGTATTTCACTTTGATTATTCCGCCGGCGCCAAGAACGCCGCCACGCAGCTCGGCCAGGGTATAAATATCGCGGCGACGCGGCATGACAGTCGAACGAGAACCGGCTTCCTTTCTTCGGCCCTTTCCCTTTACTTTCGCCGATCCTCCGGTCTGGCGTGTTGCGCGCGGCAAACGGGGCTTCAGAAAAAGCGAAAGAGCTTCGCTCGAGGACCCTCGGAAGAAAAGATACGTCGCGGGCGCCGCAGGAAACCCCGCCTAGACGAGGGTGAAGCTGAAAGAGGGCCGCGTCATCGTGCCCCGCTTAGAGAGGATTCGGTATCTTTGTTTGCCGGCGGATTAATCCCGGCTCAAGGCCACTTTTACGCGAGCCAGCACTGATCCTGCCTCATCCTCGCCGACCGTATCCTGCGGATTTTTTCATATCCTCGTCGCCGTCGCCGTTGTCGCCGCGCAGCCTCGTCCTCCGGGATTTTTCCCAGGGCTTCGGTACTCCAGGTTTTCGACATTCTAGTCTGTACACAGGCAAATTGATCGACGGACATTTCCTACAGCGACGGACTAAAGTATTCGCACACATTTTAAAAGGCGATAAATTGTTTGAAACTCGACTAAATTACTTGTATTTTTTTTTCTTAATGTAACACAAATAGCAACTATAACTTAAATTAAATAAATTAATACTTAAATGATCGCACATTGTTTCCCGTAGGCTTACTCTACGACCGCGGTATGCGCATTGCGGTATGCATTCAACACCTTCTGGTAAAATTTTTACTCCAGAATTGCCTTCGAAAGCTTCTACAATAGATTTATGGTCTTCATTATCCGATTGTTCGGACTCGAACTTATATTTAGTATTACGTTTGCGCATAACGATCTCGTCGTCGCTATCACTATTTCGGACGCACCCTTCAAAATTTACTAAATGATCTTTATCGTGCACACTATCTTCAGAATCAGTAATAGAATTTTACAGTCGTTATCGCTCGATATATCGGACGAATCGTTTGCGTAACACTCCAGAAAACTCAATACAAATTAGTGTTCTTTCTTGACAATATTCCAGGGAATTTAATTTTCTTTCAATTGAAATTATTATGAGAATACCAAACAGTGTTCAGCAAGCTCGGGTCCGAAAAATTCGTAAATATTCTTCAGACATCCTAAAGTAAAGGTGAACTGCGTTTTTATTAAAAATATCACTGTTACGTAGTAAACAAAAAATCCGGAAAGTTCACGCTTCGTGACTTGTTCAATACTTCGAACGCGGCTCGAGTCCGTCCCGACCTTCTGTCAAAGCCTCGTGCTGCGGGCTCTCGAACTTCGCGCCGTCGCCTCTCATTGGTCAGTGTTTTTCGTCAATAACTCGTAAACAAGGTCGCAGATTGCACTTTCGCAAAGGAAAAAGTTACCTCAAATGACCTCAGCTACCCCTCATTTTCGGCTGTTAAAATAATTCTGGAACACCCTGTATAAGCACTAAATCCTGGAACATGTGAATTAGTTCGAATATTTTGTAATACTTAGCAACTACTGTTAGAACAAATCATTTTCAGAGAAAAGAGATAAAAACGAGAAATCCCGTTGCCGGTTTTTTACGTCTCAGCATTGAAACGCGAGAAATCTCGCGAGCGGTCGTTTAAGTGTTAAAAGCATCACTCTTTCTTGGACAAAGAATTGCCGATCTTCGAACAGCTCCGTTAAAAGCTAACATAAAATTGCAACTTTTCTTTCAAATTAAAGCTTGAAATTTCTACTTCACGATTCCATATTCTAACATTTAATATCGTGCATCCAAATCCGAGGGCATGTTCGTGATACCGAAAAAGTGCAAAGTTTAACACGTTCCGTGCCGAGCTTTTTTTACTCGAATCTTCACACTTTGATATTTTACTAAAACTTGATGTATTACGTGCAATTATTAATTCTCGTACACATAACAACGTAACAAAAACTTATCAACGCCCATTCTTGCGGTGGAAATTGATTCTTCGGTTCTAAATTTCTTGTAAACAATTTGTTCAGTTCACTAAGTAAACATGCAAGCGTGTACCATCGATGGTACACGTGGCACGGAACGTGTTAACGCCGTTTTCTTCGAGAAAAACATAAAATGTAACACATAGGTTGTTATTATTGGCTTCCGTTCAATTGTAATCTATGCATAAAAACAGGAAAAACTAACACATAAAAATAAAAGGTTCACTGCGTGCAGCAACAAGGCTGTTTAGATGAAAAAATAATCTTCGATAACAGTATTAGATGAAATTCATATTAATTTCTACAATAAATCACGTTGTTAATGGATCTTCTAAGACTTATCAGTTCAATCGTAAAACATATTTGTTTAATAAAGAAGTCGAATGTAGAGGGTACGTATAATCGAATGTATAAAAGCGGCGCGAAAGTAAAGAATGAACGCAATCAAGTGTCTGCGAATAAATAAAACGAATAAACGGAGCGAGAAACGAAAACTTGATATCTATCTCATAAGACGTATCAAATCTTTTTACTTAATTTCAATTAATTATGTGTTTGTTAAAATTAAACATGTGTGTAAATGACGGAAGTTCTTGAAATTTTCTTCAGTGTAATAAATCGTTCTAGGTAAGATATCGCAATGTTTGTTAATCGTATTGGTAAGATGCATTAAGTTTACGAAACAACAAAACAGTGATTATTCGTTTGAATTTTTGTTTTTAGGTTCAATTTTAGTAGTTTATTTACTGTGCACAGCAACTGAATTTTCTGAGGGGTCTTGAAATTGTCAATTTCTTTAGTAAAGGAAATTTTTAGATGATTGTTACTGCGCGGTGCTTGTGCAGTAGCGAAGAAAAGATTAATATTGAACCTACCGAGCCGGTCCGAATAACAGGTTTCACATTTTTCGCTGAAATTATGAAAACTCTTTCATACAAAATGGTTGAAGAAATTCCTTGATCGAAGCAAACATTTTGTTTGATTTTATTTATGCATGTACAATGATGTGCGCGTAATTATAGACCCGAAGTAATTCTTGCATTGTCACTAATATCTAAACGAAATCGTAAGAAAATATTATAGTTGTATATCTTTATTTTCTATTATTTCTAATATCGAAGTAAACAAATATGTTATTTTATTAAGTTCTTTTTTTTAAATATACAGGGCATCCCGGCTAGAGGAGGGATATTTTACCGATATTTAAACGAAAACCTAAAGAGAAACTATATTTCTATATTTCTACTATTTCTGATATGAAAATGTATAAATATGATATTTTGTAAAATTTTTATGTGTACACTTGAAATGTATAACTTTACTAAATCACATGTATATTGCAGATGTTTATGCAAAATAAAATTTGTCTGCATCGATTGCTTAACAAACATTTATTTCCTTTCTTAATAATTAAAATGTGTTGAACATAATACAATAGTACAGTAAATTCTCCCTAATTGACGCTCAAATTGTACACAAAAATGGACAATTTGGTAAGAGGAGAAACGATTATTCGAGCCTTGCGGCTCGTTTTAATAGTTACCGATCAACATCTATAAAAAACGAACCGCAAAACTCGAATAATCGTATCTCCTTAAAAACGCAATCGCGATTGAGCAGTGAAAGGGCGTACGAAGGAAATTAATTAAAAACGTTAACATTTCTCGATCGTACAAATTTGTCATTGCGAGACAGGATCCGATTAATGTTAACGAATTCGGAGATCGTGTCATATTTTGTATAGAACAATAAATAAATACTATGCTTAAAAAAACTTTATATTAAAGTAAACTATGCGTAATATAACTTTTCCGCTGAATAAAACTTCGTCCATAACAAAGTTCTCTGTTGCACAGCGCGATAACAATAGAGAATTCGTGTACATCCTCGCGCGCTAGTGTTTGTTTCCCGTCTCGATTCAACATAATTACGTGAAACATTTACTCAGCTCGTGGGATCGCTTTCGTATCTGTTTCCCGAATTGATCGCGCGCGATCAAATATTTCTGTGAGCGCGGAGGATCGAGGCCAATCCGTGTACTCCTTTGGAGCCGGTGAACGCGAGAAATCATGGCACTCGAACGATGACCACCATCCAGCCTCGCAGTGCGCGCCGATCGAGCGAAGGAAGAAACCAATGAAAGCCACGGAAAATGATAATAAATATTGGACGGCACTGACCGTTTCCCGATAACGCGATTTATCGTATTATTTAGACGGGGCCAACAGCGACGCGATTTTCGAACCGGCTACGTTCGACGGCGACCGGAAACAATATTTGAAGTGATTGCTAACCTAGCGAACTGTTTAGATCAATTATACGGATTTAACGCGTTACACGAGCTGCTAATTTTGTTGCGCTTTCCACTTAGGTGGCTGGTAAATACGGAAAATACGCCGTTGCCTGGACCAGGCAACAGCGAAATATAAACGTGAAAATATATCAATTTAATTCACTCGAAAGAGCTGCGGAGACTTTGTTTGCATTAGGTGAATTGTTAAATTTCAACCATTTTTTATACTGTTTTATGCAGTTATTAATTGATTCGATGTAAAATTGGATAGTTGCAATTTCAAGTATTGAGTTTGCTGGAAAGTAACTTCGATATTTCAATGTGAAATAAAACTCAATTTTTTTCTGCACAAGAAGTGAACTTTAAATCAGTCAAATATTTTCCATTCTGTTCGATGACCTTTTGCCATCTTTTTGGTAACTTCGTGATTCCGCGCTCATAAAACTTCGGGTCCTTCCCTAAACATTCGATCAAGTGCGATTTGAGGCTATCGTTATTATCGAAATTTTTACCATTTGAACAGTTTTGCAAAAACTTCGAAATAAACGATAATCCGTTGGTGCTAGGTCGGGGCTATATGGAGGACGCGACATCACTTCCTAAACAAGTTACAATAATTTTGTGCGTGTTGCTAAAGATGTGTGATGCCTCGCATTGTCGTGGTGGAACACGATTCCTTTGCAATTTGCCAATTCTGGCCTTTTCACTTTGATTGCTTCCTCCAATTTCATAAGTTGTTGGCAGTAAACATCTGAAGCAGCTCAAAATATTATATATGTATATTATAATATATTATATTATTATATAATATATATATATATATATATATATATATATATATATATATATATATATATATATATATATATATATTATACTTTGATTGATTCCTCCAATTTCATAAGTTGTTGGCAGTACTGAAGCAGCTCAAAATATGATATATATAATATAATATGATGTATATATTATATATTATATATATCATATTTTGAGCTGCTTCAGATGTTTACTGCCAGCAACTTATGAAATTGGAGGAATCAATCAAAGTATAATATAAATAATATTATAACATATAATATATAATATATATATATATATATATATATATATATATATATATAATATATCTTTATATTCCCACTAAATTGACAGCATGATCTTTGTCTGGTGCAATTCAGCTTTCGATATGGTTTGTGCTGGTTCATCACGCTTAGACCATGACCTCACTCGATTAATATTATTGTAAACGATCCATTTTTCATCACCAGTGATAATTCGTTTCAAAAAAGGATCGATTGCATTACGTTTAAAATGCGTATCGCAAATACTGATTCGTTGTGTTAAGCGAATTTCTTTCAATTCATACGGAATCCAAACATCGAGCTTCTTAACAAGTCCAAGATATCTTATGTGATATTCGATTATTGTGTGTGATGCATTTAACTTTTTTACAATCTCTCGTACAGTTATATGACGATTCGATTCAATTATGGCTTTGATTTTGTCATCATCAACTTGAGAAGGTCCAACAGAACGTTGGCCATCTTTAAGTGAAAAATCTTCAGGACGAAATTTTTTGAACCAATTCTGACACGTGCGTTCTGTTAAACAATCGACGCCATAAACTTCGCATATTTCTTTGCGAGCCTCGGCCGTTTTCTTGGCTTTGTGAAAATAAAAAAGTGAAAGGTGTCGAAAATGTTCATTTTTACACTCCATGTTCAAATTGATCGAAAATTATTAGTTTTAAACAAAACTGCACGGAATTTGTTTCTATAGCAACCTAAACGTGTCAACTACCAAAGCTGAAGACACAAATTATAACCTTAACAAAAGAATGACAATGTAAACATAACATTATCTATTGGCGCAAACCGAAATTAGTTTATTGCCAAGCCAATAGAAAAACATTTTTTAAAATGTCAGCGTTCTAGTTTTATCCTATTAAAACAATTAAAGAACGATCGAACCACCTGTTTAGTTTCCATTTATTGCAATTGATGCAGATAATTTTGTATCGCATAAAAATCTGCTGTCTAATGACTCTTTATAGAAAATTATTCTAATAATTATTTTATATTCTTCACTTTCGTTCGAAAAATTGAAAAATATCAATGTATACTCTTTAATCCATTAAAGTGACTGAAGAAGGATTAAACCTGGTATTTTTTTTCTTTATTTACAATTGATGCAAAAATTATTCTGGTAATTATTTTACGATAATCCTTTCATTATTTCTTCGCACTCTAATGTTCTTTAATTTCGTTCAATATTTAAGCTGTCAATATTAATGTTTAAGCTGTTTCGGTAACGAGTAAATTTAACAATATTCATTGTCAATATTTCTAAGAACTGTTCGATTTATTGATCTTCGTACGGGACTCTTTTTCCCTGATTAATACTATGTGTACGGATACGTTTATCGAACGGAGACAAAATGATCTTCATAACGAGCCGGTAAAGTTCTAATCAAGCTGCGAGGCGAATAATAGTTCAGACCGAGACCGCCCTAAGAGAAAGACCTACCTCTGCAAACTCTCAAGAAGATTAGATGAAGCAACGAGGACTTACGATAATCGTGACGTCGTGTCTCGAAGTACAGTTCCATTCACCTATACGGCATTCACTATAGCCGAGGGGACACAGTTGCCAAGGTATAATTAGGATAATTGCATATCATGTCGGTAATGAACCAGAGTTCAATCAAATTGGCGACTCGGAGAAATTGTTAGATCTTTGAGAAACAAGATCCAAATGGTCTTGATAGATCCAAAGTATTAACCCTTTGTGCTCGGAGCCATTTTAACTCCGAATCCAAGATGGAGCTGGGCGAAATTTTTTTCGGATGACGGATAAAACGTAAAGACTTAACGAATACAATTTTGTTCGACGCTATCGAATGAAGAATTATTCGAATAAATAGGTAGAATAATTTATTCGAATAAATAGATATAATAATTTATTCGAATAAATAGATATAATAATTTATTCGAATAAATAGATATATATAATATTTATCTAAGACAATTATCCTTTTAGTCGAATATTTCATTTGAATAACTATTATTTATTATTGGTCATAAATTTTATCTATTTATTCGAATAAATTATTGTTATTATTATATATATTATATATATAATTATTATTATATTATTATTATATATATATATATTATTGGTCATAAATTTTATCTATTTATGACCAATAATAAATATATATAATAATAATAATATAATATATAATAAATATTTTAATTTAAAATAAAATTTAAAATTATTATATATATATAATAATTTATTATATCTATTAATAAATTATTATATCTATTTGATTCGAATAATAATTATTCGAACAAATAGATAGAATAATCTATTGAGACCGAAAAATTATTCGAATAAATAGAGAATTTACATTCGAATCAATAGATAAAATTGATGACCAATAATAAATAATTGTTATTCAAATGAAATATTCGACTAAAAGTATAATTGTCTTAGATAAATATTTATGCGAAATAGTTGGAAGATCGTCGTATCCAGATCGATGATAATTTTTCTGAGCATTTTTTTCAAATCGCATAAACAAAGATATAACACAGAAATGATATCGGAACGTGATATAAGAATTGTTAATGGCTAAAGGGTTCATTCTGTTTAACACAATGATTTTACGTGAACGAATCGAATTCTTTGTTGGAGGATCTTCTCTCAGTGTGAGAAATTCTGTCAACAGATCGTGCTTTTCTCTCGGAGATCAAACTGAAATACACTTTCGGTCTGATTCGTACTTTATCACGGTAACGAACGGAGAAGCTGTTCGTTCGGTGATAGTAAACGTTGAATGGGAGCATGAATCTTGATCGGCGATCGCGCAACAATAAACAACGCATCTCGTCTTTCCTTTTCTTCTCGGGAGGCATCAATTAAACAGCGGGATGCAGTTCGCTCTGGCGCGCGACGGCTAAACAACTCGCTGTTGTTAAACACGCTCGATGTAATCAATAGAGATAGCAAACTCGCCGGCGAGCAATCAGAGCGATACACGCCGCGCGTTTCATGACTCGCTCGCTCATTCACGAGTTCGCTCGCGAACGAGTAACGAGTAAACTAGCTCCGAGTAATTGACGCTTAAACTGCGAATACTCTGACTAACTCTAAGCGGACGAGCACTTTTCGAGCGGCAATGCATTTCGAGGGCCAATGAAACTACTTGTCGTACGTACGCCCGGCAACAAAACGCCGGAACATCCTTCATTCTTCTCGCATTTCTCGGAGTTAGAGCTATAGGAACCAATTACTGTGCGCTGTTAGCAGCCCTCAGGAGATTTCCCTATTGAACACAACTCTAGCAATTTAAATGGCATTTCTTAAGGACCAAATGGTAAATTTCGAAGTCCCTTTCGTCCACATAAATTTTCCACACAACACTGGAGTCAATTACTGTGTTTCTATGATCTACAGAAATCAGTTACTGGGCTCTCTTCCTGAATACTCAGCCTCGATAACTGTGCACGATAAAAATTTAATACTTAACATACTTTCATAAATTTTATATTTTATAAAAACTATTTAATATAACAATAAGTCATTTAGAAGCTCGCATTAGAGACGACTGCTTTAACAACATTTCATGTTTACATTTCTCCTCTTTGAAAATATGATAGAGACGATTTAAGATTTGAGGTTATGCAGCTTCATCCCGTAATAAGAGAAATAGATGCAGTAACACAGTATATAAACTATTGAAATTGAAGTTAAAAGTTAAAAAGAAATTTCCGTAATCTTTGTACGTTTTACCAATACAATTAACATTGCGATATCTTACTCAGAATGATTTACTTTACTATCGTTTATTTTTTCAAGCTTTCTCATAAGGTTTACAGAAAATGTCGCGAATTCAGTATCAAAACATTGAAATAATTTTTATGGTATTTTAAGATCTTTCGTCTTTTACATGTTTAATTTTAACAAATAAATAATTGATTCAAGTAAAAAAATTTCTGATATCTTCAACGATAAACATAAAGTTACGCCTGTTCCGGATGTACATATATAAGTCCTGTGATAGTCCTTTGTATGTACTTTTAGTTTATCCACAAATCTTGGTCATTGGCGGAATATTTGTAACGTTATTAATGACACTAATTGATTATGAATTATACACATGTATGTACTTTAGATCTAGGTTAACTATGTATTTTGGGGAAAGAGAAACGTTCGTAGCGTTATTAACTGTATTAACTGACTATGACCCGTAAATTAGATTTAATCCAGGGTTCAGCCCAAATTCGGCAACTCTGGTCTACGTAGCAGCATACTCTGAACAATATTGAAAGATTAAGCTATGCAGGATGATTAATCATTCAAAAAATCGTAATAAATGGCTAAATAATTATTTTAGGCTAATAGATTATTACTCTAATTTAACGAACATCTATCAATATTATTGAACCTTGAACAGGACTTGGGTCCATTTTGCTCGTTGGTTTCATGCGAATATCTGATTTCCTATCAGCCAATTTAAATTAGTAATAAACTAGGATCATTATGCACAATAAATAAATTTTCTGTGTCGGTTGCAAGAACTAAGTACCACGTGTACATTTAATTCTTTTTTTAACAATTTCAACAAGTCGAAAATAATGCATCGATGATTGTTTCGAATTGGTCTCGAACGTTTTCATTTAAAAAAATGCTTAAAATCCGCGGTCTAGTAATAACTTACATTAAGTTCGTACTTTACAAAAATATGTGACTCTGGATTTACTGAACGATATGTAATATGTTAAAGATGTTTCGAATTATCGAAGTGAACAACACACGCGCGAACACTCTTCGATATTCCAAAAGCGAAGACAATTGGACTTTTGTAGGTTGCAGCCGATGCATAGAATCTATAGCGTGGACTTAATACATTCGTGAAACTTGTATTTTATTCAATCGTGAACATTCCTTGAAATTATGATCGCGCTCTTGTCAAAATCGCATTCCAAAAATCGGTAACCAGAACATCTAGAAGATTGCTGAACCGAATTAATTCAGCTTCCATGGACACATCCTGTGTGTAAAAATCTAGTGTCCAGTCATGGTTTTCTCACGATTCTGTTACGAAGTTTTTATCTTGAGCAACCTTTTTATTGAAAATCCATACGTTTACTCTGAACAATCACCACCTCGGAGCAAGTTAATTCTGCGGAATAGTAAAACATTGGACATTCGAAAATCTAATATTTACCGAAATATCCCACGTGTTAACTGAAACCCAGTTTGCTTCAGATAAACCCTATAAAAACTAGAATTGTACCTACGGGACATGTAAAATATCAATGTCGAGAGATCGCTAGTATTTCCTTTGTTTATTCATAGTTCGCGTTGAAAAAACTGTTACAGATACGTCGAAAAGTATACTTTTGAATATTGGACGGTTTTAGAAAAAAAAACGCTTCACAGTTTTTACTAAAAACACAATGGAAATTGTTTCTTTTCGTACTCCGTTTTTAAATCATTAATACAAATTATTGTGGATAAGGGTTATGTAGAGGTTATGCCAAGTTAATTAGCATAATCAAGCAAATAGCACCGCGCAAGGGAATTACTTCATTAGTTCTTTACTAATAGATATAATGACTTTAGAATCATTGACCACGTCTCCTCTGAAGCAAATAGTGTTTTCGAAGAGCAACTCTCATTTTCTGATTCTGCAAAGATTTAATTAAAATCTCTATCTAAAATCTCTAAAGTTCTTCTTACTAAATGACTTTTAGATTTTTATGAACAGAAAAAATATAAAAAGTGTACCTCAGTACCTGGTTCTATCTCATTATTTTCTTAACCCTTAAATGCATGATTTTTTGTTTTGAATTTTAAAAAATCGTTTTTTATAGGAATGTAGTCATAGGTTACGTAAAAAATAAATAAAAAAATCTAGGTAACAATATTGAGTATTTATTTTGAGAAAAAGTTGTATGTAGACTTTTTGCAACAATATGCGTTTATTATTAAAATTATTATAGACGTAAACGAATGGTCATGTATTTATATTATCTATTAGTATAGGAATTTTCACATTATTTATAAATGAAATGCAGCAAAGCAATTGCGATTTTTGTTGTGACACAAAGCTTTCCTTAATAGGAAACTCGAAAAAAGAAAATATCTCTCCAAGTAACACATCGAAGGTTATCACCCACCACATTCAAACGTCAAAAAACATATAACTTACTCGCCAAAAGTAATGTCAAGTCTTTTCTTTCACACATGGTCTATTGTTATCAACGTGTGTTCGGAAACGCGCATACTCAGGTTTTTGAATAAAATTAAGTGGAACTGGAATGTAGACAATTGGCATTAATGTAGACAGTTGACAATATGCATTTAAGGGTTAATGCTACGAGATGATGTACATAACAGAATTGGGAAAAATTTTATTCGGATGACGAAGGAAAGATAAAGGCTAGCGAACGCAATTTTATTCGACAGTATCGAATAAATATTCAATTCGATAAAAATGTATCTAAATAGAAAGTTATTTGAATAACATTTTATTCGACACTGTTCAATAAATATTCAATCGGATCAAAATTTATTCGAATACAATTTTATAGGAATAAGAATTCATTCGAATAAGGATTTATTCGTACAGGAATACATATGGAAAATAATTGATTTGAATAGACATGATTAAATATAAAGTGTCTTTTCATAGTGTTCGTCGATATATTTCTTCCATATTACTTTTTCGAATTATTCGAGTACAGAATTATACAAATTATTCGAATAAAGAATATTTCGAATTATTCGGATGAAATTTTTTTCGAATTATGCGAATAAAAGATTGTTCGAATAAATAAAGAATTATTCGAATAAATAGAATAATGTATGACGAATAAGGAATTATTCGAATAAAGTATTCGACTAAAAGGAATACATTCGGACAATTATCTTAAAGATAAACATTTATTTAAAAAAAATCCGAATAATGTACATAACAATAACTTTTCCAAACGTGGACTCAATGACTAAAACCTCGCCGTTCGAAGTCTCGCGATTGATGTAAGCTTGTTTCTGAAATGTCTCGGTCCGAGGCGACTAGGTTTTTTGTTTGGTTGCGTTGTGTAAAAGTGTGACGGAGGTAAAAAAAATTTGATGACAAGGCGGAGAAAACTCGTATGTATATCGCAGAGACGGAACATATTCCGTCGCTGCTCATAAGCAGGTGGAGTGTAAGCATTCGCCTGGGAGAAGGTGTAAAGTTAAACAATTTACGGAGGTAGCATGACACAGGCTGGCTTAGCTTATGGCAGAATTATACCGTCCCTGAGATCGACAACGCCGATACGACGTAAACGCTGCTCAGGGCATAAACTTTTCTAACACGGATACTTCCCTGTATAAATCACTTTGCTCGGGATCCGTTTTAATTGGGCTCCGCAACTTTTGTTACTCAAACAATGCCCGCATTCGACAAGGGGACGAGTGAATTGAACTTCTCATCCTGGCAGATGAACGTAAAATGTAAATTGATCAGTCGAAAATCAATTAGATACGTTTTGATCCTTTTTTAGAAATTTTGATACTTTTTCAGAAATCTTGATTACTTTCTTTGAAATTTTTATTCTCTTCTCGAGATTTTTGGGTGAAGTATTGTTTCGAATTATTTTCAGTATTTTTAAAAAAGTTGTGATCACTGGACTTATTTTTATAAGTGCGAAAGAATAGTGCAGTTTTGTAAATTATATTATAGCGATGTGGCGGCTACCTCCAGACCCGCCAGCAGATGGCTATAAAATGTTTTATAAACTAACTTTAGATGAAAAAGATGAATTTCTAACTTTGGATTTGTCAGCAAAAAGAGGAAGACCTAGGCGTTATTCACAAATAGAAATGGATTCGTTATACGCTGGATCTCGTCCTGTTTCTTCAGCAAAATACAAAGACACGATGGACTTGCTTAATTATATACCCCCGATATACCACAGTTATTTAAAAAATTTGAAACAAAACACGATTTCCGAGGACTTGATCACTTCCATTGATGACAAAAATTAAATTGAACCGATGTATTTTCATATAAATTACTTATACTTATGTTTCAAAATGTACTAATTATTTTTGTATTTTATGAATATTAAAATAAAAAATACTTAAATCAAACCTTTATATTAAATATGTTCATGGTATAAATTATTATTATATATGTAATTTATTCAACAATTTTAGTAAATCACTGTCCTTTCAAAACATCACTTCGGTAAAATACGTCGGACAAAATTAATATATGTCAGTGATTTTTCTAAACTATTTATTTTGAAAGTGGCTCAAGTCACTTTACCGTAATGAAAAGTGGTGATTTTTTAACGTTTATACGAAATTATTTATACCGAGAAAAATATCAGTATCCTGAGATAACAAATACAAGTAAATCTTCTCGAAAGTTAGCATCCACATTTTTAAACGTGTTAAAACGCAAATCCTTAAATATATCGACTTAAAAACAAAGCGGCTTATGCCACTTTCAAAATAAACGGCTCGTATGTTTATGGATCGTAGCGAAAGTGAAAAAGAATTTTCGATAATTCATTTAAAATTCGTCCAAGGTAACTTTTCCTGCGAGTTTCGTGAACTGAGCCAGCACGATCGGAATTTTCATGTTCGAAAGAAGGTTAAGTTTAATTGTAGTCCACTTCCATATTTATTCTCGCGCAGGTCGCGGTTGAAGGGAAGTGGAGGAACTTCGCAGCTCCTTGCTATCGCGCTTTGTATGACCCCGCGTAATATCGTGTCGGAAGTCATTACCGTGAAAATATTTGTGGAAGGTCGGGAGTCCTTTACGTCCGACTTCATAGAAACTGTTTCAAGTCACTCGAAAAATATTGAAACGTGTGCCTGGCGGTGCCTCCGGTATTTATGTTCCTAGCTTCCCGGACAAAAAACGAATGGAATCGCACGTTTCCACGCCAAAGTGTTTTGGTTACCGTCGTCACTGTCTACTTTCTCTTTGATTCCTATTTATGGTTATCGCGAGGAACCTGAAGTAGAAAATGGACAAAAAAAGGTGGAATCTCGTTAGGAGTCCGTTTACCGCGAACACTTACCCACGACCGTGGCTTTACCTGTCTTTTGTGGTACAATTTGGGTTTGCAAATTTAGCACGAAGTTATGATAAATGGAAATACTTAATGTCGAGCTAAATAAACACGACGAACCACTTCGCTCTCTCCGCGTACAGTAATTTCTCCCAGATATGTTCGGAGGTTGGAATTAAAACCGGCAGAGAGAGGGAGAGATCTGAGAATTCTAAGTAGCAATTCTTCGGGCCTCGCGGCTCGTTTTTATAAAAACTCTGTGCAGTCGGCAAGAAAAGGCAGCGGCCAGCATGCTGGTGTACAATAATATGAATATATAGTAATGCTAGAATAAAAACGATGACTTAACTTTTTTATTTCTATTTTTTTGCCACGATTCGAAGGCAATTCGGAGAGCACATGCCACGATTCGGAGGCAATTCGGAGGACACGTGACACGATTCGAAGGCAATTCGGAGACCCAAATAAACCATTTTGTGTTGTCTTCCGGGAATTCGCGTTATGTGCCGCATCACACGCTTGACCGACTCCGTCGACCCTTAGCATTGACATAGCAATAAATCACATAGGCCGGGAGAGGTTACTGTGCCGCCATTTTAATTTAATTTTTCAATTAAAGCGGTGATAACTTATCCTGATTTTTCCGAATGTGTTTTTTTCGCCTGACGGATTGTGGATTTGAAAGATAATTGGAACAAATAGGTGTCAAATAGAAATTGATTAACCCTAGAACCACCCTCTTCTACTTTTCGGCATAAGTAACATTGTGCATAATGCAGGGGTTATTTCAAAGCTCTGTAATTTTGTGAAAAAAAATCGTAGCCGCGTTCCTTTTTCTTTAAATTAAAGGGAAGGCTCGAGCTTCATTCGTCTGAAAACGGTATCTTCGAAAAAAAATGTTCGAAGTCCGTGTATTTCGTTAAATTTGACAATGTTCACGCGATGATCTTGACAATTCTCAGTGTGACGAACATGACCTCACATTTAAAGGGCCACAGTTGTGAGGGCGCATTAAACTGAAAATCCAGAAACACTATCATAAAGTAGAGGTTTTATACTTTAATTGAATTGAATTTTTTTGCGGAGTTATCGTTAGTCAAATTTGGCTAATTTTTATCCAAAAGTTTTCTATGCTATATATCTTTTTCAGCAGTATATTATTTATTTTTCTTGAAATATAAGAAAATATGTATTACATATATATATGTATAATAACTACTATATGTATATATAATATATAATAATATAATATAATATTATATTATATTATATTATATATATATATATATATATATATTATTAATATTTTTTTATATTTTTATTTAATTTATAGTATATATTATTAAATATTTTATATATATATATATATATATATATATATATATATATATTTATACAATATTATAGGTTATATAATTTTTGTCACAAATGCAGAAGCTCGGCAGAGCACCGATAACGAATAACCTGTATAATAATTCATTAAAACGAATTTTATCGGAATTTCAACGAACTCCACTGTATAATTTTCGCCATCCAGCGTTTCTTCCTTTGTCGGATCGTTCCGCGAGGTATTTACAGTGACCCAATCGTTTTATGGACGGGTAATATCGATGAAAATGGAAATTTGCATGAAATGTAAATGAATTTATCCGAAATTCAATACTTGACGCTCGAATGGCTCCGCTACGTGTACTATAGTGTTTATACCGCAGAAGATTAAAGACTCCATTAAGGGATCACGGAACAACCAGGCTCCGAAACTCGTTGCTTCGAATGTGTTCGAAGGCGTTCGAACGTGATGGAAAGCTTGAAGAGCATGATAGCGGTGCCGATTACTATATGAGGCGACGAATTTCATTATTTTTGTTCTTTCATTTCCTTTATTTTTAAATAAAAAACATTGCTACGCCTTCGATTTGTCCTCGGGCATAATTAACTTATTGAATTTTTCATTACTAAATAAACGAAATGGAAGAATATTAAAATGTCAAAATTCAAGAGTAAATAAATAAATAAAAGAAAAAGAAAGACAAAAATTGTGAAACTCTAAAATAAAGAAATAAATAAAGTGAAGGAATACAAAAATGACGAAATTCAAAGATAAAGAAATTATTATATATTATAATATTACATATAATAATTATATATAATATTATGTAATATTATAATAATATTATTATATATAATAAAATTATTATATATTACAATATTATAATATTATATATAATATTATATATATAATAATTATATATAATATCATATATTATAAATTATATACCCAAAAACAAACCTACAGCACAGCAATTGGTCATCTCACAGTAACCGGCTTTACTATCCTATTGAATGATGCTCGAATCTATTATACCAAAGCTCGCCAGGTCCGGGAAAAAGTTCGAACATGTTTAGTGGAGTTTGAACGCTTCGAGATGTTCACATTGTTTCGCGGCTCCAAGCTTCTAATGGAGAACGCCGATCGATCGTTTTGAAGTCGTGAATGTCGAACCTCCGAACTATGCCACCGTATTTTAAGCTTTGCCAAGTTCGCGGATGATCCGAATTTCTTTCGACGTTTCATCAAATCATGCCTCGGACTTCGCTGAACATGGTAAAACAAAGTTGCTCATTCATGGTTGCACGAACGATTTTCCGAAAAGTAATCACAACTGTTAACTTATATGAAACAGTAAAAGTTAACAAATATGAAAGAATGTTGCACCGCATTTCATTGAGCAATAATTGCACTTTTGTGGCCCAAATTATGGACCAGTTTTATTAGCCGAGGTCTGACGAATCTATTTTTGTACAAGATGAGCATCACTTTCATAAACTTATTATCGGGTTTTTATTACTGCGGGTTTTCATGCGAAATAAGAATTGTTTACATCAATTACAAGAAACAGAAATCAGATAAATAATTATCTTTTCTTTTTATGATTTTAATGAGCCTAATAAACTAATACATTGACATTCGAAGACACTTTTGATCTGTTGCTTTGAGTCGTATCCACTAATTTTTCTCATAACTATATGAAATCTAAAATTTGCATGGTCATCCAAAAATGCACGAAGCAGGTTTCACGGTGCAATCGAGGATTTTTAACGGGACATCGTCCTGGATAAAGCAGTTCTAAACGTCGGAAGACAAACTTTTGATCGCCGGTCGAACGTTTAATAGTCGATCCAGCGATTTCTTTTTTACCACGATATCGCGTGTGTAACATTTTATCGAACATTCGAGAAGCATCAGGCTTCGTAAAACATTCATAAACTTCGACTAGGATGTCGAGCAATATTCTATAATTCCGTACGATTTGTCGGAACGATTTGGGTGTCAAATCGGAGGGTGGCCGGCGCATGAAATTTAAGGGCAAAATTACCAGAGACCGAGACGAAATTTTAGATCTGCCTTAGCCGTTTACGATCATTGCTGTGGAAACTGGGAACGTCTCGCCTTCGCAGATGCGAGGTTTAAATCGGTGCCGTAGGAAACGCCATCCTTGCTCCTGAACGTTCTGTAATTGAAACTTTCAGATATATTTAGGGAGGTAGAAATGTTATCGACTCTGTGACACGCATATACTACTCCGCATTAGTATTTGGACAGTGGGTGAGATACGATTGAAAGTTTCATAACTTTATATTTTATTACATTTTATTTATTGTTTTATTGTTATCAGCACTAGACTATGGATATTTATGCAAATGCATATGTTCATAGGAAAGAGATGAATTTATGGGATCTGGACGGAAATTTCTTTTTATCATTAAAGATTCCTAAAAATATAATTTCTTTTTGTATATTGCATATGTTTCAATTGATTATCCAATAAGCACTGGACGTCTTACGCCCATTTTAAGTTTGAGCTTCGTACGCCCTAAAATGGACGTCTTTAAGACGTCCAGTGCTTATTCAATCTGGGTATATTCCAACATGTTGGGGAAGATCGTTAGATATTTAAGATATTTTTAATTTTACCATTAATTCTATTTTTAGACTTCTTAAGGATTTTTCAATTACATCGATTTTGTGTGTACAGAGTCGGCATGATTAATCATTTTTTGAGTTCTGAAATCTGTGTATATTATGATTTTAAATTCATTATTGCCGACAGCAGTTCCGCGTTTCTCGAAGGAATATTTATCAATAGAATATTTATCAAGAGAATGTTTATCAGGAGAGCAGTTGCGTTGCAATTCCCGCGTTTAGTAACCGTGTATCGGCAAGGTATGCTGCAATTAAAAAGTTTAACCTTGTACCAGTAGGATATGCTGCAATTAAAACAGTTTGACCTTAAAACAGTTGCGCCAGTAAAGTATTAATGCGGTTGAAAATATGTTACCTTGCACCAGTAATATCCTGTGCAGTTCGAATTTTACCTTGCATCATTAAGATCCTGTGCAATTCAAAGACCTTGTACCAGAAGGATGCAATTAAAATTCAAAATCGAGGACCAATTTTCATCTTCGTTTTAATTTTCAACGAATTCTCTTCGATTTTGCAAGGTCTCCATTTTCCTTGACCGTTTCAACAATGTCTTTTACTTTATATTAGGTCTACCGGAAAGTTCTGTCCGATAGTGTCACTTCAAGTTTCAATCCATATGCACATGTTGATTTGAGACATTATGAGAATGAGACTTATTATGATGATAGTATAGTAAGAAAAAGGTTTCTGAATGACTCGTGTTTCTTGCGATAGGTACAGAACATTTATACAGTCGAATTGTAGAAAGCTGGAAGTAAATTGAAAATTAACGTCGTCTCTTAATGTTAACAAATTGAAATAATTATCTCGATGTTGGTAAATTCTATTAATGTTTCCCGCATTTTCATCAAGCTAATTTTTGTCACTATTAATTTTAAAATGCATGCGATTCTTCAACCAAATCTTGAAATCTTGAAATTATTTCGCATTTCAGTGGACAGTAGAAAAATACAGTAAATTCTCCCTAATTTTCTTTCAGCTTGTACAAAAAAATGGACAATTTGGGCCGAGGAGATACGATTATTCGAGCCTTGCACTTCGTTTTTATAATTGTTGACAATCGGCAACTATAAAAATGAACCGCAAGGCTCGAATAATCGTATCTCCTCTTGCCAAATCGTTCATTTTAGTTTCCAAGTTGTGGATTAATTGGGAAGAATTTACTATATATTAGGTCTACCGGAAAGTTCTGTCCGATAGCGTCACTTCAAGTTTCAATCCATATGCACATGTTGATTTGAGACATATACGACTATCTCTCTTTATCGTTGCATTTACACACATGTACTCTCCTAAATAAACTGAAACAAAGATGTCTCGTGTCGTTATTAAGTGAGACGCGATCGTGAAAACATGGCTACCGATGATAATGCCGGACCACATGCTGCTTTGGCGACTCGTCAGAAAATCGCAGAGCTAGGCTGGCAAATTCTGTCGCATCCACCATACTCCCCAGACCTAGCACCCACCGATTATCACTTGTTTCTCTCTTTGCAAAACTTTTTACAGGAAAAAAAATTCAAAACCGAAGCAGATGTCAACCAAGCACTAGTTGAGTTCTTCGCCTCTAAAAATAAATCATTTTTAAAAAATGGCATTCACAAGTTGCCATCACGCTGGCAAGAAGTCATAAGTAACGATGGAAAGTATATTCTACAATAAATATTATTAAATGTATGAAAATTGTGTTATATTTCAATTCAAAAAACGGACAGAACTTTCCGGTAGACCTAATATTTCCCAGGTTGCGTTATAGGCTTCGCTGCTTTTAATACTTACGCGCTTGCCGACCCTCGCAAGCCCTCGCACTTTCACTCTTTATTGCTTCATCACTTTCTCCGGCTTCGCCGCGACCTGCATTCGTCTTCTCTGGCAACTGTTTGATTTTACTTTCTCTTTGTCCATTCGTTTTGTCCCTGGTTTTAAAGATCTCCAGTTTTAATTGAACAACAAATGTCCTTGAATTAGTAACAATTGCTTCTCTTCCTCTTATTGTTATATCCTCTGGTCTAGATTACTATACTTTTTAATGAATCAGAAAGTTCGTGGTCAGATTATAGACAGATATGAACCCTTTGCATTCGAGTGGTGACTCCGAGGCACCACTAAAATTTGTTACATCACGTTTTAAGATAATTTTTATATCAACAAAGTTTAGATTTAAAAAATTGTTAAGAGTGTAATTGTTGTGTGACTCCCAAGAGTCAATTTCATATGCATAAAATGCATTTTGCCATATAAACACAAGCAGCTCCTCGTAAAAACTATGTTGGCTCAATTCTTTTCTTAAACATTATAAACATTAATTTCCTTTAATCTATTCTTTCTGTCTCTTCGACCATTAATATAATTTGTCATTATATAAAGTTACAAAATCGATTAAAAACACGATTCGAAATTACGAATCGTCGAATTTGTAACTGCAGATCAATACTCGCGAGTAGACCGCAGATTTTGTGTAATCATGATCAAATCGAGCAGGCGAAATTTAATAGAGTGAGTGAGAGGATTATGAAAATTTAAGACTATCAATATATTAAGCGATGTAATATAAAATATCGGATTTCTTATCAGTCGCTAAGCATCCTCAGTCCTCCCGTGCCCCGTAAATTACAATTTTTTGTTCTCTTCGAATAATCCAACATTTCAACCTATCGACACTCGAACGATGGACCTCTATGACAAAAGTTTATCTGAGGATGCTTGGGATGATTTACAGTTCTCTTAATCGGTTTTCTCAACACATTTTCTAATGTATTTTCCTTTCAGACATGTTTTTACAATTGAGTAGATCTTCATTTTTGTAACTGTGAAGATAATGGTATAACAAGGGGTTGTGATGAAACACGTGGCAATTTAAATTCATCCAAATGGACCCACACTCCGCTGTCCGAATGTTAACATTGTTAAAGAAAGATGAAATTTTATGTTTGGTTCCTATTTATTGCAGTTGATGTACAGATTATAATTTTGAAAATAGATCTCCAGTTTGGTAACAAAAATTGTATTTTTGCAAAATGATCCACAGTCTGGTAATAAAAATTATAATTTTGCAAAAAGATCCACAATCTGGTAATAAAAATTGTAATTTTGCACAAAGATCCACAATCTGGTAATAAAAACTGTAATTTTGCAAAAAGATCCACAATCTCGTAGTAAAAATTGTAATTTTGCAAAAATATCCACAATCTGGTAATAAAAATTGTAATTTTGCACAAAGATCCACAATCTGGTAATAAAAACTGTAATTTTGCAAAAAGATCCACAATCTCGTAATACAAATTGTAATTTTGCACAAAGATCCACAATCTCATAGTAAAAATTGTAATTTTGCAAAAAGATCTGCAATCTAGTAATAACAATTATAATTTCGCGAACAGATCTACTGTCTGGCAATAAAGAATAAATTGTGTTAATTCTTAGAAACAATTGTTCGATACGTTCGAGTGATAAAATTATTTAAAAAAGGAAGAATTTTCCGTTCGATTCGTGTGCCTTGCAATTGATACAAATGATAATCTTTAAAAACAAAGTCAATAAAGAAGACATTGTCCACTCTGTGTCTCCTGAACGAGCTGCAAGGTTCGAATAATCGTACCTCCTCTTCCCAAATTGTCTATTTTTGTGCACGATCTGAGCGTCAGTTAGGGAGACATCACTGTAGTTGGATCGATGTGGTTGATATCATCCACGGCCAATCCGTTTAATTAATACGGACTTCGTTTCACGGACTCCTCTGGCTCCTCCCGACCGCTGCTATAGGCTAAGTTATTAAGCAGAAGATAATGCTTGTGCCCCCGGTATTACATACACACGTGTGGTAGCTAGGCCGCGGCTTATGGCGGATGGTTGCGAGCTATAGACGCCGATATGCATGTGTATGTCGCCGATATGCATGTGTATGCCGCGTGCGACTTCAGATTACGGGCCCGTAATTGCTGCCGAGTGATGAATTAATTATTTAAGGAAACGGCGAAGTCTCGTTAAGATCTCAAACGGCGCCGAGATTACGATACGGATCTATGAATTTCGTCGCGGCGCCGCATTAACAAGCCGAAACTTCGCGCGAAATCTGTGGGCCGCGATTAATACGAGAAGAAATCGTTGCCGACGGTTCCCCATTTTTAAATTACACGTTCGACTATTTCATTCTATCGCGGAATCGGCTAATTGAATTTTTCTGTTGCTCGTTCACTGCCGCAGGATACGGTCTTAATCGCTTTTTGCTTGACATTTTTATTTTGTTCTCCGACATACACGATCGAGTCCGTTTCGAAGCGATTCTTGAAAAAGTGGTAGCCCGTTCCGAAATTCTTCTCTTCTATTTTTATTATTTATTAATTCAACGGTTCGCAGCGTTTCGACATTTTGATACGAATATCAATTTTCGAACAACTGATTCTTCGCTAGATTCGTTCAAAATTAATAGAAGATCTAACTATATCTGGATCCATTGGAAATACATAGGCTTATGAAAGTATTCGAACGATGACATGCTCCTAATTGAAATTAATACAAACCGTACGCTGTAATAAATATGTTGAAATTGTCCTATATAATTTCACTGAAATTAAGTAACCCATATCCGAGTTAGAATAACTTGTAATAAACATTATCTATAATATATATATATATATATATATATATATATATATATATAAAATATAATAATAATATAATATATATATATAGTTATATGTAGTAACTTTGTAATAAAACCTTATCGTAGATCACAAAAGTATTCGAACTGTGTGTTTAACATTAATTAATAGCAACATTAATTGGACCAATCAAATATTTAGTATGAAGTTGAACTTCCCTTTGCCGTTATTTCGGCCCTAAACCGGTTTTTCATAGAAAATGCTAACCTTGAAATAATATTTCATACTTCAACAATCTTTTGTTTCAACTCTTCTTCCGATAGCTTTTCGATCTTCTTTTCGATTTCTTTTAAGTTTTTCAAATATTTCATTTTATCTAAAATCCCAACGATGAATCTAAGATTTTCAACCCCATTTGTGTGTGTGTGTGCTGCCACGCATCTCCACACCGCCACGGAGCCACCATTACGTTCTACAGTTGGCTATAAATTCTTTAACTGTAATTTGTCCTCCATACATTTTTGCGACCTTCACTGTCAAAAATATTACGTTTACTTTCGTCAGAGAATTAATACCGTACTCAAGAAGGAATTATCCTTCAATCGTCTCAAGCATACTCGATTAATATTATTGGGTTGGCAACTAAGTAATTGCCGATTTCAGTTATAGATGTCTCTCACTCCAATTTTTATGATATCCGTAAATGTTATATTATAAAATTATTATTATTATTATTATTATTATTATATTATTTTTTATTATCCATGAAAATCTCACTTAACTCAGTTTTTGGCCGAAAAGGATCAGACTTTCTACGAGCATGGAATTTTCAAGTTGTCGGAGAGATGGCAAAAGGTCATCGCGAACAAAATGGAAAATACATTACAGGTTAAACTTCGTTCCAAGTAAAAAAAAATTGTCTATTTCATTGAACAAATCGGCAATTACTTAGTTGCCAACCCAATATTATACGGAAGGCCCGCCATTCGCGTGTTAGATGTCGGATCTAGGTGCTCCGTTTTATATTCTGTTCGCGCTGTCCATTATTGAGAGATTTTCACGGCAATCGTCCTTGCGGCTGCCAATACTGTCGTTGCTCCACGAATAAAGTTTCGGCGCAGTTCGTTAAGAAGATCCGAGAGTTAATTAAAGTTTTCAGAACGACGTTCGATGGGTCGATCATTTGCCGGGTCAGTAAGCTTATTTTTAGTCGTTCCCAGACGTAGCTTTACACACGCCGGACGCCAAGGAAACGTGCTTTTAGCATAACTATGGTACAGAGCATAGTATGTTAAAGCTTCTTATTTTTCGATCACATTCGTGTGTGTTCGTATTTGTTAATTAAAACATTGATACGTTTTAAATATTGGATACTTGGCAGGGATAAAAATATTTTTCAATTACACTTTAGATAATAATTATTATGATTTCACAATATCACAATTTCATTGACCTTGTTTTCGATAGCAAAAAGTTCTCTAAATGAAATCCAGTAAAAATTTATTTGTTAAAACAGGAACAAGATTGAACTTATTAAAGACGTATCTTTGAATAAATATTCAACATAAATATATTCATTAAATAAATATATTAATTAAATATATTCAAAATAAAATATTGATTTTTTTGCAGATTGCTCGATTTCAGCCAAATTCGTATAAGTCCAATATCATTATAATATGTTAGTTAGTTCCAAAAGCATACTAAATAATACGAGGGTCTGTAAATGCCCGTTTCTGCCGAAAAGTGGCGCCGAGTAGCTGGTAGCCAACGTCCAGAATGGTTCGGAGTGCTAATGATGCCTTAGAGTCGCCATTCGAATGCGAAGCGTTGTTTAGTTCAAATTATTATACTAAATCAACATTCGTAGTTTCTCCTAATCTTTTCACCGCGCGTTTCGAGTTACATCTCTCCCCATTCTTGCTATAAATGCGGAACATCCGCAGTCGAGAAATAAATATAATGTAGAGACAGCATAACACAGAATAGCCGCGACACTTCGAACCAGCCCGAATTTAATACCCCTCTAAAAATCGATTCCCCGATCGTAACAATTTTTCACGGTTTCCGAAATGCCGTTGGATGGCCATCGCATCGCGTCGAAGTCAATAATTCTCATCTTCCTCTTCTCTCTCTCTCTCTTCTTTTTTTTTGTTTTTTGGTAGGAACGCGTTGAATAGACGCGAGAGTCCTACCACTCATTTCCAGAAAGAGGCCATGTCTCGGTTATAACCGGGCGGGAATCGATGCGATCGATTCGCTCCAATTTTCTCGGTGTATCGCGTTTTATCGGATCTATATCCTCCTTAGCAGATCGTGGCCCGGCCTGTCGGCCGCTGGAGTACGCTCGGCGTTCCGTCGATCTCGCATTTTAAACTGCTGATTCGACGAACGACGATTTATCTCGGATACTGCAGCGACAGGCAAACATTATTACGCCTTGTTATCGGGGGTTGCAGCTCTACGTGCGATCCCTCCATCAACTTTTTCCCACGCCCGGAGCTTCTTTCTTCGACTATCATTCGCGTCCAATGTCAACGAATACCTGTTTCGAGGGGTTTCGGAGGAATCCAAATTTTTCTCGATGCTCTACAGCGATCTTCGAATATTGTTCGTCGGTCGAGGCTGTTTTGTAACCTACGTACCCTCCAGGGTGTGGATCTGAACTGGGTAATATTTCTAGAGGAAATATGCTGCTGAACAAAATTATAGCATAGATAATAATAATAATAATAATTTTGGATAAATATCGACCAGCTTTGACCGACCAACTTTGCGAAAAAACATCGTAGAATGATGACTTTTCTTTGAAATTGAAGCTCGGAGCCTCTACTTTAAGATAGTGTTTCTAGATTTTTAGTTTGATGCACACTCGCCATTGTGATCCTTTAAATGTAAGGTCATGTTCGTCGTATCAAAAATTGTTCAATTTAGTCATATTGAAAACTATCAAGTTTAACGAAATACGCGGACTTTGTACAATTTTTTTCGGGGATGCTGTTTTCAGTCGAACGAACTGAATTGATGATCTTTCCCCTTTAATTTAAAAAAAATAGAGATAAACGTGGCCATGATTTTTCTTCGCAAAATTACAGTATTTTGAAGTAACCCTTAAAAAGTTATCATCTATGATATCATTTTTTTGAGCAGCGTATTTGAAATATTATCCAAAATAATAGATTCTTCACAATTAAAATAAAATGACATTTCAAATAAGAAATAGATAATAAATAAATAAATATATATATAAAATATATATATATATATATATATATATATAATACATAAATAAATATATAATAAAATAGATAATAAACGTCAAATATAATAGTTTATTTTGAAAATCTCTAAAACTAAGGCATGAAAATAAAATATTTTATTTTCATAATCTAGAACATGAAATAAAATTTTTTTATTTTAATAACATAATGCAATCAACAGAATACTTCTTATAGTTCTTAACCGGAAAATAAATTGTCGAAATGATTAACGTAACATAGAACGAGATAACGTAAGAAGTCGTGATATTTGCAAATGAAATATATTGTCATTTTGTACGTTTACAATACAGAGGAAAAGTATTTCGTTCGTTTCGGATTACCAAGCAAACTATAATTTATTAGCAATGATATTTATGGTTACTTGTGAGTTCGAAAATCGATTACGGAAAAATTGAATATTATTTTAAGTATCATTATATGAAGATTCAGATTATTTATTATTATTTATTGAGTTTGTGAAACCAGGGCAAAGCTTCGTTTAGAAATGAAAATAAATATACGAGAACCAAAAATTGTCTCGTTCTATTAGGAAAATTATTCACGACGAAGAAGTGCTAATTAACGTAGCTATAATCTAGAAAATTAATAAAGAATTAAAAAGTTTACATAACTAATGATATAAAACTGCAAGAAGCGTATTCATGATAACATAAAACAATAACACCATAGTAAATTGATGCAATTTACACGGAGATCGATTAGAATTGGTGGGTTATAATACAATTATAATACAATTGGTTGGTTACAAACGATTAAAGATGATAAAAACTGCAATTTTCGTAAAGTTTAACCTGTGACCTTGATTTTCCAATGCAGATAGAAAATTGGAAGTAGAGTATGTATTTTTATAGATTAAATGCTACAAGTTACGTCGAGGTAAGACAACGATTTCGTTTGTTTCGAAGAAATCTTCGATCATCGTACTCTGCTGACCTCGTATCCAGTGATTACTGTTCTTTTTTTGCTTCTCTAACAATAGCTTGCATCCTACGGTTTTGTAGACAACGGTCTTGTCGGTTCGTTCGAATCACGGGTGAAAATAGTAAAAATATAACGCACGTATCTGCAACAATGTTTTGGTCATTCTTTCTCGTTATCTTTTAATGTATCTGCGATGAAAAATGATCTTTTATCGTGATATACGAGATATACGAGTTCGTTTACTATAGTTAGTAAAATGTCGTGTGTTGTTGAAACACTTTCACCTTCAATTATAATTATCGCGGACTCGATGCATTTATAACAAAAATGAATAAGTATAATTTAAAAAAAGAAATTAATTGTACTAAAAGAATGTAAGATCACCGATGTAATATTTTCGACTTATTAAAACGTTTAAGAGAGGAAATATGATTATTTTATTATTTTATTATATACTTGGTACAAATGTTAACTGGCGAATGAAAGAACGTTTAGAGAGAATGTAGCATTAAATGAGAGAAGAAGATAATTGAACGTAAATGAATTTTATTGATTCTGGCAATTGCAATGTATGTCACAAGCGTCGAACGACGTTATTTTCCAATAGTTAAATATTTGTAGTTTATTGTCGGAATGTATTGAATTGATTGCAAATTAATTATTAATATAGTTTGTGAAATATCCTAATTGGAAAGTATCCAATTTGCGCTGACTTTACACATTTTCCTACCTGAAGAACGAAGGAAACTTTCCAAACAAAAATCTCTTCTTGCAGATTTCCCTAGCTTGTTCCATTTATCAATGTAAAACTGATTACAAGCTTACGCAATTGTCCGCTACGTCCAAAACGAGAATAAGTATAATATTACACGAATTCACTGTACCTTCATTAAATTCGTTTCCCTGTTATTTCGTTGAAATAATTTCGTGTTCGTCCAACAGTGCCTGGTTACCGTTATGAAGTAATTGATAAACTCGAAATGATTTTGTTAATTACCGCCGAGAGGTAATAACAATATTATTAATTAATTACTCGTTAGCATGTCATCGCGATTTCTCCGTTAAATATTCCACGGTTCAGTTTCATTTCGTTTAACCTTTTAGGCCCGACGCGCCGCTATAGTGGCTTTCGCGGATGTCATCTCTCTGGACGACGCGTCACTATAGTTGCTTTCGCGGATGTCATCTCTCTGGACGACGCGTCACTATAGTTGCTTTCGCGGATGTCATCTCTCTGGACGACGCGTCACTATAGTGGCTTTCTCTAGTAGCTCACTCGATCATCGTTTGAATCAAATAATCGTCTTCATACGCATTATTTCACGCTTCTTTTGTCTTCACATCGATTTACAACAGTCTACAGGGTGTCCCAAAAATGTCTCGCAATCCGGAAATGGCGGGTTCCTCGGATCATTTGAAGCAACTTCTTCCTTTACAAAAATGTTCTCCGAGGCACCGTTAACGAGTTATTAACGAAAAACAGTGACCAATAAGAATCGAGTACGGCTGACGCGAGATGGCCCAGCCAACCAGCGCGCGAAGCCCAGTTCCACTCATTGGCTCGATCGCCTCGCGCCAGCCGAGCTCGTCTCTCATTGGTCACTGTTTTTTGTTAATAACTCGTTAACGGTACCTCGGAGAAAATTTTTGTAAAGGAAAAAGTTGCTTCAAATGGCCCGAGGAACCCGCCACTTTCGGATTGCGAGACATTTTTTGGACACCCTGTATATACAGTATCAGAGTCTGTACAGTACACATCAGACTCTGCCGTCCAGAGAAATAGCCTCGCGCAGAATTCAGCCGTACCTAAAAGGTTAAAAGATGCATGCTTATACTGTCACAAGTGCCCCAATATTTTTGTGACATAAAAATTCGCATTGTTTGAATCAACAATTCGAAACCATATCGAAACCATTCAACCATATCGAAAAATTAAGCTATTCTTTTGTACGTACAATAATGCAACAATACAAGGTATTATGGAATTCCGTGTACTTTGACATAATGTCAAGGCGTTTTTTGTCGCTGGTTGTACATTTATCCAAAATATAACTGTTGAGATTCAAGATTGCACGATGTCCAATAGTATCGTTGCCAAATGTACGTTTCAAACGTTCGACGTTCCGCGGACAAACGATTCCACGAAAGCTTCTCTTGCGCTGTAACGATTGAAACATTAGGAAAGTAGACTTTCATTCTCGTGTATTAAATTAGATTCGATATGGAATCGAGCACCGGCGTGCTCCAAACCCCAATATGTACACGTGCTTTTTCCGATGGGACCGCCGGGGACGAAGTTGTGCTCGAACGTAACCAACGGTATAATCACGGAGAGCATGCAATTTTCTCCGAAAATAGATGCAATCGGCGCACCTGAATAAGAAGCTACAACGTAGCCGCGGTGTTCTCGGTTTGATTAATTTTGATTGATCAACTCCGTGCCCGAGACGCGCATTATATACAAAGAGACCGTAATTTGCGAGCTCGCGATGCTCATCGAACACGCTCTCGTACGGTGCATGTGCATAATGCCAGATTTTACTGCCTTATTGGGCGCATAACGTGCATCGCGAAGGATCGTTTGTTTAGATCTATTCTCTTACACCCCATAACCAGATACATTACACAGGTAACACGTTCTTTTTCACATTTAGCTCTTCGCGTACATTCACCCGGCATTTACATTGAATTTAGGATTATTTATTATTAGAATTTAGGATTGAAATCATGGCGACGTAAGTGAGATTTTCGAGAATTTTGATTTATTTATTAAAATGTAATGTTAAAAAGATAAGTGAAATAAATTATATGTATAATTGCTATAAATGAACTGAAGTTTAAGTTATCGTAGCATTAAATTTGTTCGGTAAACTATACGCGTGTTTGTGAACAATAACACTTCTTGTTTCTCTATATCGTTGTTTTTTTCTATAAAATAACGTATAATAATTGGAACTCTCTTGCTTAATATTAGGCTTGTGGTGCAATAAACAGCAATTATTTTCTATTATTTTATAGAAGTATCAATGATATTTAGCGACTTTTGGAGTATTTGTTCCAAGAAACATTCTTTAATAATTCCACACAAATCGATAATCGTAAATTAGAAGATTTGAGACCAAGTGGTCATTCAATTGATTCCTCAAGGGCTACAATTCTTCCCAATGTTTACTTAAACTCACCTAACCTAACGCATCCTCTTCTTCAACTTAATCTACCCGTTCTAGATAAGATTTATTTTATTTCCTTGTTTCATTTTCAAGAAAACTTTTAAATAATTAATTACTGTGTATGCATTAGAATAGTATTTATGAATTAATACTTCAATTAGTATTTTTTAATACTTCAAATAGTACTTTGAAATACTTCAAATAGCTTTGGCAAAGGTGCAAATACTTCAAATAGTATTCTTGAATATTTCAAATAGTATTTTTGGATGCTCCAAATAATATCTTTGAATACTTCAAATAATATTTAAACTATTTATTCTCTCTCTTCTAATAATATTGAAACTGTTCCTATACTCCAATAAAAACAATTTATCCTTTTCAAAAGCCTCGCCAACCTTGACATATTGGTAAAGAAGAGTACGAAATTAAAATCTTCTTCAGCTGACCAATTAATCTGTCATAAATTGTAACCAAAAAACAAATATTTAAAAGAAACTGTCAAACCGCAAATCTTGTTTGTCGAAGTTTACGATGCTGGATAATATTATATATTTGAAAAAAGTAAAACGGTACGCAATTACAGTAATTTGTACACTGACGGAGGATTTGGTGCACTATCGAATTTTTTTCGCGCGACTTTGACCGGAATATGCAAAACCGCCGACGGTAACGAATCACGGAATGGAAAAAAAAACAAAAAAAAAAGGAAAGAAAGAAAAATTGATTTCCCTCCGTATTTACTGCCGACCTCATTTGGAAACACGGGAATTTAACGAGCAAGGACGCTCTGTATGCAGCCGGTGTACCCTTGATTACAGGAGCTGCTCTCTTTGTGCGATGATCATAAAACGTCATCGATTAAGGAAGAAGTTCGACGCCGAGCGAATACGAAGGCAACGAATTGTCTACCCGACGCTCCGCTTTTCGTTACGGGTCGCTCGTAAAATCGCGAAAGGTTCGCATAATGGAAACTCACTTTCTTGTAATTAAACGGTGACTGGTAGCACTCGGGACGGGGGCCGATAACGAAGGCACAGATAACGTTAAACCTAGATCAACGATTAAGACGGAATTCTCCTGGCGAAAGAGACGTGACTGCTGCGACGAAACAATTGAGTTCGATCATTGTGTTCTCGTAGAATAAATTGGCAGATTTGAAAGTAACTGCACTCGTTTGTGCTGGACATTAAAAAAACATTGTGCGACTGATACATCACTATTATTGGGTTGGCAACTAAGTAATTGCCGATTTCAGTTATAGATGTTTCTCACTCCCATTTTTATGATATCCGTAAATGTTATATTATAAAATTATTATTATTATTATTATGTTATTTTTTATTATCCGTGAATGTTAGCAACTGGACAAATTGAATGCAGCGGTCAAGGAAAAGCGACCAGAATTGGTCGATCGTAAAGGTGTCATTTTCCAGCAGGACAATGCTAGGCCGCACGCGTCTTTGTCCGCTCGGCAAAAATTGATGGATATTGGTTGGGAATCGATGTTACACCCACCATATAGCCCTGATCTCGCGCCATCGGATTACCACTTATTTCGATCCCTGGACAACTCCCTTCGTGGTAAAACTTTGAACGACGATGATGCTGTAAAATCTCACTTAACTCAGTTTTTGGCCGAAAAGGATCAGACTTTCTACGAGCGTGGAATTTTCAAGTTGTCGGAGAGATGGCAAAAGGTCATCGAACAAAATGGAAAATACATTACGGATCAAACTTCGTTCCAAGTAAAAAGAAATTTTTTATTTCATTGAACGAATCGGCAATTACTTAGTTGCCAACCCAGTATTTGGTATCCGTACGAATTTATTATAATGTTGGTAGTCTGCATGATTAGAATACTGTTTAAAAAGTGCCGGACATTTAATAACTGGACTGTGGATTTATATGCAAAATGAGAATTCTCTACCACGATAGCAACGAACAAGAGTCAAATGAAAGTTTATTTTTGTTCTCAATATTTTTGATAAGTCGAATACATTGTAACAGCATTGTGAAATTTCTCCTCTGCATTTATTGCTTTGCATTCCACCTACTTACTTTTGTCATAAATGCATAAAATTCGCCGACTACTAACACTAGATTTACGAAACCCGTCAAAATGGCGATTAATTTAATTTACGATCATTCATGTCGTAAAGATACATTTATAAGCTATCTATTCAATTTATAAGTTACTTACTGCAAATGTTACAATAACACTTGTTAAAAATCAGAATAAATGTCTTGTTGCTACTTAAATACAAAATGCTACTATTTATATTATATTATATATTATTATATATATTATATTATTATTATTTATTTATTTATTTATAATATTATTATATATTATTATATTCTATGCTACTTTGATATAAAACAGCTGTTTTTTGTACTCCGTAAATCTAGTGTTAATAACATTAAACGTACCGAGCTTAAAAAATTAATTATCCTGTGTTCTTTTATAACGATGGAAAATCTGTATCTATTTAGACTTTGCATCATTCTTGTTTCAATTAAACTTCAGATTTTATTCGTTTATGATCAAACTATTTCGTTATGATCTAAAATAGTACAAATACTAAGAGAATTTAAAAGTATCTAACAACTTTAATCTACTAAAATTATTGAAATGAAAAGAGTTTTCGAAAATTCGCTATTCTTTTTGTATTTAAACGAATGTATTGCAAGATTCGAAGAAGTTTGTACGATTAGAATATTGTGTAAAAAAAATGTCAGATGTTTAGTGACATGAATGTGCCGAGCCTCAAAAATTTAACTATCGCGTGTTGTTTTCTAACGATGAAAAGACTATCTTTATCCTAGAACTTTCGCCATTTTTATTTCGATGTATACATGGATTAAGAAATTCATTCAATCATTTTCTATAAAAGAGCCATCGTAGTTTTAGAATCTTTAAATATAACGTCAATGTAACAATGAACAAATAATATTTAAACGAATCGATGTCTAATATGTTCTAGTATGTGACTGCGCTATGGATTATAATCGAAAATAAAAAAGTTCCTGCATCGATTATTCGAAATTTCAATCAAGCAGATAATTGCTTTTTCTTTTGATTATTTGAATATCAGTTGAAAGTATAATATTCCTGAAATGTTTCTGCTGTTTCCCATCGGTCCACCGATTTTCCTGCCGAATGCATGAAATTCGCAGTCTGATAATAACATTCATGTATATGACAGAAGTTATTTTACACGTGAAAAATCGCGCACTGCGAGCGTGAACTAACTAAAAACAATACTGTTAAAAACGATAGGAACAAACATGCTAAAAACTGCGAAAACCGGGGTCATCTGCCCTGGATATTTTTTGGCCGCGTATAGCCGACTCGACTGTAGAGCTGCACACATTTCAAATAAGAGATATTGGAAAATAGTAATTGAAAAAGTTTATTTACGTTTTATCTTCTATTTGTTATTATAAAATATTATATTTCTTTTCATCCGGCTGACGCCAGTATTTACGTTCCAGTGCTGACTGTGCTGAATTTTTTATTACTCTGGACGTTTGTAGGATTTGAATAAATTGATAAATATAACACTGTTGACAGTTCAATGATTTTTTGTTTACATTATAGATTGGCAAGGGATTACAATCGTCCACGTACTTTCTCGTGCGGCAGCGCAGATATCAATTTTTCCAAAAATTTCGAAGTAGAGATTCAAAACCAGGAAATAAGAAATATGTTAAAACTATGTTACGAAGATCAAGAATTTTATACCACACCAAGAAGCTACGGAGAAAGCTTCAATGTATCATGAGTGACAAAAAAACCGCAGCTCTGCATCGATATTGACACAAATTAGAAAATGTAGTTATTATATCTTTCGCAAATTTACATTTTTGAAAATACTGAAAGGGGTTAATCGGTAATAACATAATTTCGTGCTGACGTAAAACTGATGGAATTATAAACATGTCGCTTCATACGATAAAATTAGACACGTACTATCGTAAACTTTTATAATGCATGCGAAGCAATTGCATGAGTTGTGCTACTGTCAATGCAAATCGCCAAAATGAGATTATTCGGTAATAAAACCAGTGAGAGCTTCCTAACTATTATAGTTTTGGAGAAACCCGATTATACTTCGTATTGGAGTTCGAAAAAGTTAAAAAACCTTTTCATAATCTGAGACTGAAGTTTATTATACACGGTGTATTAATCGATTAAAAATAATACATTTGCATTACTCGATTCTGTTAATCTTTTTATTATTTTCAGTTACAACTACCTAATTTTCCCATAGATGCACGAAATTCGCTGAATTTTGCTCATAAAAGAAGGAACAGTAAATTTTCTCCAATTGTCCCTTATCTTATAAACCAAAATGGACAATATCGGGAGAGGAGATATGATTGTTCGGCCCTTGCGGCTCGTTTTTATAATCGACGATTGCCAACAACTATAAAGACCCTCGAATAATCGTATCCCCTCTCCCCAAATCGTCTATTTATGTTTGCAAGTTGAGGGACAATTGAGCCGTTTATTCATCACTTTTTCAAAAAAATCGAGTTAATGGTAACATTAATTACAATTGAACGGTATCTTTTCATTTTTAAAAACTTTGCAATCAATAAGTTGAGAACTATTGAGATTTGTTCGAGAGAAGTTTTGCTAATGAACGGTATAACAAACATGTTTATTTTGAAAGTGGCGTAAGTCGCTGTACTCGGGAAATTAATTGCGGGGCTTAGTGTAAAAGAAATAGAAACGTGCGATAAGTGTGTGCGAAGTATTGTTTTCAATTATTTTTAGTATTTTTAAAAAAGTTGTGATCACTGGACTTATTTTTATAAGTGCGAAAGAATAGCGCAGTTTTGTAAATTATATTATAGCGATGTGGCGGCTACCTCCAGACCCGCCAGCAGATGGCTATAAAATATTTTATAAACTAACTTTAGATGAAAAAGATGAATTTCTAACTTTGGATTTGTCAGCAAAAAGAGGAAGACCTAGGCGTTATTCACAAATAGAAATGGATCCGTTATACGCTGGATCTCGTCCTGTTTCTTCAGCAAAATACAAAGACACGATGGTCTTGCTTAATTATATACCCCCGATATACCACAGTTATTTGAAAAATTTGAAACAAAACACGATTTCCGAGGTCTTAATCACTCCTATTGATGACGAAAATTAAATTGAACCGATGTATTTTCATATAAATTACTTCTACTTATGTTTCAAAATGTACTAATTATTTTTGTATTTTATGAATATTAAAATAAAAAATACTTAAATCAAACCTTTATATTAAATATGTTCATGGCATAAATTATTATTATATATGTAATTTATTCAACAATTTTAGTAAATCACTGTCCTTTCAAAACATCGCTTCGGTAAAATACGTCGGACAAAATTAATATACGTTAGTGATTTTTCTAAACTATTTATTTTGAAAGTGGCTCAAGTCACTTTACCGTAATGAAAAGTGGTGATTTTTTAACGTTTATACGAAATTGTTTATACTGAGAAAAATATCAGTATCCTGAGATAACAAATACAAGTAAATCTTGTCGAAAGTTAGCATCCATATTTTTAAACGTGTTAAAACGCAAACCCTTAAATATCTCGACTTAAAAACAAAGCGAGACTTATGCCACTTTCAAAATAAACGGCTCAATTGGAGAGAATTTACTGTACATGTTTATTTCGAGCTCAACGTCGTACGATTCGGCCGGTACAGAGACGATGTTTCCAGGCTGGGCGAAAGACCGATGGATCCCGGCACGGATTAAATTGAAAAATACCGGGCTGCCGTTAGAATTCCATTATACCATATCGTCATACCCGTTGTCTATTATAAGTCGTTCAAGGATTAATCTATTACGGTCCTGCTCGACCCAGCTGCGACGATTCAATAGTTCGCGCCGGTATATCCCGCTCGGCCGAAACGTCTCGTCGGAAATTCCGACAGTACAATTTAATACAGTGGGCTCCCTGTAGTCGTTGTTCAAGAAGTTTGATACCGAAGAGTTAAAGAATCGTTAGGCATGCCGGGATTACAGGAACGCCGGCTATTTCGTGGCACGCGGTACAAAGTAGACGACTCGCCGAACGCTACCGTGGTATAGTCGTTTATCATTATTATAAAGGACTAAGCAGTGAATAATTGCGTCTTAGGAAAGTTCGTTTCAACGACTATGCAACCGTTTATATCCGGTGCTCGCGCTGCAGGCCGCCATTTTCACCGTTCTATCAATTAACATGAGTGCGAATTGTTAAACGGAATTTGGTTCCCGCGTTGGGAAACACGGATTCAAGGACCGGAAGGTTCTTACGAAACAATCGATGCAGTCGTGGTCTTCCTCTTTTTGGTGACAAATCCAAAGTTAGAAATTCATCTTTTTCATCTAAAGTTAGTTTATAAAACATTTTATAGCCATCTGCTGGCGGGTCTGGAGGTAGCCGCCACATCGCTATAATATAATTTACAAAACTGCACTATTCTTTCGCACTTATAAAAATAAGTCCAGTGATCACAACTTTTTTAAAAGTACTGAAAATAATTCAAAACAATACTTCGCACACACTTATCACATGTTTCTATTTCCTTTACACTAAGCCCCGCAATGAATTTCCCGAGTACAGCGACTTACGCCACTTTCAAAATAAACATGTTTGTTATACCGTTAATTAGCAAAACTTCTCTCGAACAAATCTCAATAGTTCTCAACTTATTGATTGGAAATTTTTTTAAAATGAAAAGATACCGTTCGATTGTAATTAGTGTTACCATTATTATTATTAAGGTATCATATATAGATACCTTATCATTTTGTCTATCAATGTACAATTAAGAACAGGGAAAGTACTGCACGCACGTCCGAGCAGAAAAAGCGAATAACTTCGAAATGCGAGGAAGAGAAGCGAATGTTCCTGTATGTGTTAATACTTTAAAGAAAAACGCGCGCAAAGTTAATTTGCCTTTCCTTGTGCGAGATTCAAAGCCATTGTTCCCGCGTAGTATGTAACTCTGGCGGCGAACGTGCTAATTGTTTTACAGCTGTTGACCTAGGAAACCGAGGCTACTAGCCAACTGAAAGCTGTACGCGTTGAGGCTACATCTGCTCGTTTCTTTTAGCAACTTTACGACAGAACTTGATGCTGGGAATCCAGGAACAATGCACGAGAAACAGCGAAGTAAGCTTTCCTTTCTACGGGACCCTCTGTTTGTGGTACATACACGCCCACCGCGCGACGTGCCGGCGATACTCTACTCATCAATCCTTGGAAAACGTTTGCTAAATTTAATGAAACCGAGCAGGTGAAGAGGAACAAAATATCTTCAAGCTGTAACAGCTGCACGTCGAAACAAACGTCGAATTAAATTACCTTCCTATACAAGTTTCCCTACTGTAATTAATAGTTTTACGTCACATTAATTGCATGGTTTTTAGTAGACTGCGGATTTTACGCATCGCGAGCAACTGTTTGACACTCGAATGACAGAGTTATTTTTTAAAAAACGTAACCTAGTATGCTTAGGGTCATGTATAATTTCATTTACTAATTTTCTTCATATTTTGTGGTTTTTTTTTTATTAAGACGGTACAATTGATTAATCGAAAGATTTGAGGGAAGTGAATTATATTTTTTACTGTTGCTTACTGTTATTTTAATACTATCGCTTAATAAATTAATAAAATGTAGTTATCATTTTATATATTTTAAATTTCTGGTTACTTTAGTTCTTCCATAAACCTTAATGGAACATGGAAAAATTTTGATTAACGTCAGAAAATAGATCGTCCTATCAATGTTTTACACTCTGGGTCCGTGTCTGCCTTAGTTAAATTGTCCAGCATTTGTCTAACAATTGTCTAACATTTCTGACCATCTGAAAGATGAAGATTTAAATTGTCTCGCAATCCGAAAGTGGTGGGTTCCTCAGGCCATTTGAAGCAACTTTTTCCTTTACAAAAATGTTCTCCGAGGCACCGTTAACGAGTTATTAACGAAAGACAGTGACCAATGAGGGGCGAGCTCGGCTGGCGCGTGGCGATCGAGCCAATGAGCGGAACTGGGCTTCGCGCGCTGGTTGGCTGGACCGCCTCGCGTCAGCCGTACTCGATTCTTATTGGTCACTGTTTTTCGTTAATAACTCGATAACGGTGCCTCGGAGGAAATTTTTGTAAAGGAAAAAGTTGCTTCAAATGGCCCGAGGAACCCGCCACTTTTGGATTGCGAGACATTTTTGAGACACCCCCTGTATATACAGTATCAGACTCTGTACAGTACACATCAGACTCTGCCGTCCAGAGAAATAGCCTCGCGCAGAATTCAACCGTACCTAAAAGGTTAATAAGAGTCACTGTACATCGATAACCAAACGTGGATTTTTGCCGACATTTTCCTGATTTCTCCTCGCTGTGCGACGGCCCGATATCCTCCGTCGATGTTCATTCCTCCAGGGTTTTTCTGCGTGCGTCGGACAGAGACGTCCAACGGCTCCTTTGAACTCGGAATCTACAAGGTGATTATCTCAGGCGGCATGTGTCAAGAGAAGCGCGGCTCGCCGGGAAGATGGTATTCGAATTCGAATCTGGTCCACGACCTCCACGACGCGATGCACAGCGACGCGGGCAGGATGTCCGATTTACATTAGATTTACATTGCTATAACTTGGCCCCGCGACCGAGATTGATGCACACCTCGTCTTCGGCGAAAGCCTCCTTGTCGGGTCTCCCCGGGATACTCCTTCGTTCGATACTACACGCGAGGAAACGTCGATACGTGTCTCACATCTCTCCGTGTTCTCTCTGTTGATCTGCGGTATCGTCCTCAGACAGTTCCCATTGAAAATCTGTCGCGCGCGTTCTTCTTTCCTCATTCATGTATTCCGATTTCGAAACATCGAATCGCAATGCCGCGGCCCGAACTCGGCGGGGATTTGTATTTCTGCCGGTGAACTGGAGAAATTCGTTGTTTGCCGAGACCCTTTTGTTCTTCTCGTTTATTGTGGTTCGATGCGATCGGTCGATGGATGCAATTAATCGAGAAATCCATTAGTTCGTTTATTCGCTAATTAATGCAGCAAAGTTAGTTCGTTAAAAACATTTGGAGAATTTAACAACATTGTTCTACTATTTTTGCAGCTAATTAAAATTATTCAGAAAAGAATTTACTTTTTGTTATTGTTAGAGTGCGGATTTTATAGATTTATAACAATAATATGTAGATCGATCCTTAAGGCAGTAAAAACATTTAGGGAATTTAAGAACATTGTTGTATTATTTGCAATTAATTAAAATTACTGAGAAAGACTTTACTTTTTGTCATTGTTAGACTGCGAATTTTATGCATTTATAACAACAATATTTAGATTGACCCTGAAGCAGTCAAAACATTTAGGGAATTTAAGAACATTGTTGTATTATTTGCAATTAATTAAAATTACTGAGAGAAAATTTACTTTTTGTCATTGTTAGACTGCGAATTTTATGCATTTATAATAAAAATATGTAGTTCGATCGCAACACAATGATGGGTATACACGTCACGAATAAATCACGATATTTTCTGTCACGACGAGTATGCTCGTCGAAAACAGTTAAAAAGTTCGGCAAATAAATAAGTAAACGTTGGCAATAAAATGAAAAAATCCAACAGTCCATTCTTTGCAACTTAATTCCGTGTTATAACAGCCACGCATACACTTTTCTCAACTAAATTGCGACGGCTGTCTGATTAACAACGCAAACAGCTCGACGAACGGAAAATATTTGCGGGAAATTGATCAGGAAACGAATCGATCGACTACGCTCGTTCGCTCAACCTCTGACCCATTATCTTTGCAGGTGTCCTGGGTGCGCAGGCGAGGAGAAGAACTGCATTTGCTCACCTACGGGTTGGACACGTACGCGAGCGACGCGAGGTTCTCTCTGAAGTTCGAACAACCGAACGATTGGAGGCTGCTTTTGAACTCGTCGACCGAACGCGATGGCGGTCTCTACGAGTGTCAAGTCAGCGCTCATCCTCCATTAATCAGAACTGTCCATCTGACGGTGTCCGGTGAGTAAATGTATCTTTGTGTACGTACGGCCTAGCTATCCGCCCGTATCTAGTTGTCAGAGCCACGAACTTGCAATTTGCGGCTCCAATTTCTAGTATACATGTACGTATGCCCTTTGATCCGACTACTTCGGCGTTAGCGATAATAAATCAGATCCGCGTGGATGCCGCACAAAATGGAACACGCCGCGATAGATACCTGCTAATCAGCCTTAATGAGAATTTCACGAGGACCGCGTTAATTAACGCCGATGGAAAACTTTCGTTTACGATAGTTTTTCATTCCCTGCCGTGCTACCACTTATGAATTATACTTTTGCCGCTGGTTGAAAATCAGATTCGCGTCTGTGCTGAAGCACACGTTTGTCCCTACGAACACCGATACTATACAGGGTGTTTACAAAAATGTCTTGCAATTCAGAAGTGGGAAGTTCCTCGGGTAATTTGAAATAACTTTTTCCTTAGCGAAAATGCAATCCGCGGTTTCGTTTATGAGTTATTAACGGAAACCGGTGACCAATGAGAGGCGAGATCAGCTGGCGCGTGAAGACCGAGCCAATGAGCGGAACTTGGCTTCGTGTGCTCGTTGGCTAGGCCGTCTCGCGGCAGCCGAGCTCGTCTCTAATAATTGGTCAGTGTTTTTCTTTAATAACTCGTAAACACACACAAAGCCGCGAATTGCATTTTCGCTAAGGAAAAAGTTACTTCAAATGACCTCAGGAACTCCCCATTTCCGGATTGCGAGACATTTTTGGGACACTCTGAATATCGGATCGTGGATCCATGTCGTTTCTTTAACAGTGAACCTACTATGCCGGTTGACAAGATCATCAGGTTTCCAAATTGTTGAGACTATTGCTTGAGAAACGATTCTCGATAAATTCCTTCGTTCAAGCTTACATTATAAGGAAATGTCGAAGTGTCTAAATAAATTTATTCTTGTCATTCTTACTAACAATATGCAACATTCGTTGGCCACTTTTAGTGTTCAGTAGTTTTAGTGTTAGCGATAGTTAGCTCTCGTATGAAACACAATTCGTTCGTTCAAAGTACAAAGCAACTCTGCACTTTTTCGGTATCACGAACATGCTCTCAGATTTAGGGGACTATAGTCAAGGAGAGTAAAGATTGCACTATGGCATCGCAAAATAGATATTTCAAGATTTAATTTAACAAAAAAAAATCATAATTTTATGATACCTTTTAACGCTGTTACAGCTGTTAAAAGATCGACAATTTTTCGGTCAAGAATTAGCGATGCTCTGGTTTCGCTGTTGTATGCATCTTAAAAATACAAAAATTTTGTTCAGAAATTATTTATAAACCCGATCTTGGCATTCGCATGCCACAAATATGAAGCTGGATCTGTGAACGAAAGAAACAAATCGAAACTATTCGATCATAAAGACTACTCGTGTCGTTGAACTTCACGGTAGATAGGAACCCGTGACGATAAACGTTTGGCCCCGATAAACGACGCGTTTAATATGTTATCAAGTATCCATCGAAGTAATATGCATGAACAGCACTCGACATAGCCTCCCTCGGCAAAAGGTACCCTCGCGTAAGGGGACCCGAGGACATTCCATATTAAAACGACCCCACCGGGCCGCAAACTTAATTATTACAAGCTTCGATGTAACCCCTCCTGTAATATCAGTCCGTGTCATGTGAATTATCTCTGATACGCCGTTAAATTCGGGATACTGGAACGGCCGTGAAGTCGATCTCGGCACACACCTGTGTGTGTGTTCCGTTTAACCTTTTAGGCACGACGCACCACTATAGTGGCTTTCGCGGATGTCATCTTTCAGAACGACACGCCACTATAGTGGCTTTCGCGGATGTCATCTCTCTGGACGACGCGCCACTATAGAGGTTTGCTCTAGTAGCTCATTCGCTCATCGTTCGAACCAAATAATCGTCTTCATATGCATTGTTTCACGCTTCTTTTGTCTTCGCATCGATTTACAACAGTCTACAGGGTGTCCCAAAAATGTCTCGCAATCCGGAAATGGCGGGTTCCCCGGATCATTTGAAGCAACTTCTTCCTTTACAAAAATGTTCTCCGAGGCACCGTTAACGAGTTATTAACGAAAAACAGTGACCAATAAGAATCGAGTACGGCTGACGCGAGGCGGCCCAGCCAACCAGCGCGCGAAGCCCAGTTCCGCTCATTGGCTCGATCGCCTCGCGTCAGCCGAGCTCGCCTCTCATTGGTCACTGTTTTTCGTTAATAACTCGTTAACGGTGCCTCGGAGAACATTTTTGTAAAGGAAAAAGTTGTTTCAAATGGCCCGAGGAACCCGCCACTTTCGGATTGCGAGACATTTTTGGGACACCTTGTATATATAGACAGAATATACAGTATCAGACTCTGTATAGTACATATCAGACTCTGCCGTCCAGAGAAATAGCCTCGCGTAGAATTCAGCCGTACCTAAAAGGTTAACGTGATTACTCGCAGTTCCGTAGGCAACTGTAAGACTAGCGGATGTGAGGCGCTTCTCAGCTGGCGTGAAGATAGGGGACAATTCAGGGTTGAAGGTAGCATTTTGACCTTGGACTGCGATCACATACAAACTATTACGTTCACGGTAGAAAGTTTTATGTCGAAGTGTTGGTTAGTTTGACCGACATTGTTTAATCGATTAACTATTTTCGGCTGGGTAAATAATGTCAGGTAATTAGGTAACGTTTCGACATTATTTAACCAGTTAGCTGTTTTCGGCTGGTTAAATAATGTCAGGCAAACGAAAAATATGATCTTGTTCCAATTTTAATTTTTGCTAAAATCTTTTTATGTGTCATCTAGTAAACTAATCCTTCAATCATCTCAACAAATTGTAATTGTTTCGTCCAATTATAGAAATGTTATCCCGCTTTAGAAAGTGTACGCATATACATATGTATCTGTTCACGATTATTCATATGAATTTAATTTTTATTATAAATTTGTATATGAATTCAAGTTTTATTTTACACATTTGTTTAAGAATGTTGGTTGTATTATAAATTAGTATACGAATTCAAGTTTACTAAAAAGTGTGAATGTATGAAAAGTATAAATATTATGTAAAAGTATAATATATAAATAAATATATAAAAAGTATGAATTTAATGGTTTATTATAAACCATTTTATTATTTGTATAGTTTATTACAGATTTGTATATGAATTTAAATGTTATTGTAAATCTACATGTTGGAGCAGTAGTCTTGCATAATATATAAAAAATATTCGACGATAGCCGTGATGGATCTTAATTTATTTATTAAATATATGGAGAACAGGCTATTATAATAGCCTTATTATATTATAATGTATGTAATATATATTATATTATATTATCATATTATAATATTATATGAATTTAAATGTTATTATAAATCTACATGTTGAATCAGTAGTCTTGCATAACATATAAAAAATATTCGACGATAGCCGTGATGGATCTTAATTTATTTATTAAATATATATGGAGAGCAGGCTTGGCTTCATGGAAGACCCGTCAACGGTTGCATATTACACCCTCGTCGGGTTAATCTCGTCGAAGGGGCGGCGACAAAAACCAGTCTCATTATTCTCTTAATCTAGTCCCGCAAAGTGTCCCGGGAAAGTTGGCCCGCAGATACATAATCCGGCGCGTTCCGCCGGATCATAAATCACGAACGCTCGCATCGTTAGGGTCGTCCTTGCGCCGCATAATGGCGATCTTGGTGCTGTAACGATGTCCTTGTGGCGCTCCAGGCCTGTCGTACCTACACCCCTTAATTGGAAACCCCTCTGCCCTCTGTTCCGTTTCTACCGCCCTCTTACTAATCGCCGATGTTTCCGTCGCGCTATGGACAAAGTCCGAAATCAATATCTTTCATTTTAACGGGATATTCTAAACTAGAACGACTTTATTTTTTCTTTCTTTTGGTACATTTTTACGAAGATATATATACTGTGCAATTACTTGCAATATTTTTCGTATTCACCTGAACGTTTGAAGTGACAAAAAAAGAAAGAAGAATAAAAGAACTGACGTTTTTTAATCTTTGTTATCTGAGCTGAGAATTTAAACAATGCACGACTAAGCAACTGTTTCATTATTTGGTCACTTATTTCGTTCGATTTAACACACATGGTCGCGGACAACAATCCGCAGTCTATTTACAATCTGGTCAGAACAGAATTGGCCAGAAAGTAATCTGATTAATGATGAACAATTATCACTCGTTAGTTGTTATAAATTATTATAGACTAGTTATATAAATTATTAAAAATTAGTTATACAAATTATTGAAAATTAGGTATATAAATTATTATAAATTACTTATAATAACTATCGAGTATATATAAATTTGTTATATAAATTATTATAAATCAGTTATAATAATGAACGAATTATAATTATTAACGAGATTACTTTTTGCCGAAGCCTGATTCAGAAAGAGTTCGAAACTGTTCGTATTATTGGGTTAGAAAGTTGGAAAGACTTTATTAGATGTAATAACCATATCGTAGATCACAAAAGTATTCGAACTGTGTGTTTAACATTAATTAATAGCAACATTAATTGGACCAATCAAATATTTAGTATGAAGTTGAACTTCCCTTTGCCGTTATTTCGGCCCTAAACCGGTTTTTCATAGAAAATGCTAACGTTGCTGTAATATTTCATACTTCAACAATCTTTTGTTTCAATTCTTCTTCCGATATCTTTTCGATCTTCTTTTCGATTTCTTTTAAGTTTTCCAAATATTTCATTTTATCTAAAATCCCAACGATGAATCTAAGATTTTCAACCCCATTTTTTTTTTTGCTGCTACGCATCTCCACACCGTCACGGAGCCACCATTACGTTTTGCAGTTGGCTGTAAATTCTTTAACTGTAATTTGTCCTCCATACATTTTTACGACCTTCACTGTCAAAAATATTACGTTTACTTTCGTCAGAGAATTAATACCGTACTCAAGAAGGAATTATCCTTCAATCGTCTCAAGCAAACTCGATTAATATTATTGGGTTGGCAACTAAGTAATTGTCGATTTCAGTTATAGATGTCTCTCACTCCCATTCTTATGATATCCGTAAATGTTATACTATAAAATTATTATTATTATTATTATGTTATTTTTTATTATCCATGAGTGTTAGCAACTGGACAAATTGAATGCAGCGGTCAAGGAAAAGCGACCAGAATTGGTCGATCGTAAAGGTGTCATTTTCCACCAGGACAATGCTAGGCCGCACACGTCTTTGTCCACTCGGCAAAAATTCATGGATATTGGTTGGGAATCGATGTTACACCCACCATATAGCCCTGATCTCGCGCCATCGGATTACCACTTATTTCGATCCCTGGACAACTCCCTTCGTGGTAAAACTTTGAACGACGATAACGCTGTAAAATCTCGCTTAACTCAGTTTTTGGCCGAAAAGGATCAGACTTTCTACGAGCGTGGAATTTTCAAGTTGTCAGAGAGATGGCGAAAGGTCATCGAACAAAATGGAAAATACATTACAGATTAAACTTCGTTCCAAGTAAAAACAAATGTTTTATTTCATTGAACAAATCGGCAATTACTTAGTTGCCAACCCAATAGTTTCTCCTTCGGTTTTAAGAGCAACGATCCAGAAAAACCGTGAGTCGGATGATCTCTTGGAAACTTGCGCATACATGTGTAACTTGGTTCAGCTTTTTCTTCGGGGAAGCTGTATACCGTCGAGTTCGCGAGAACGATATCGCGGAGCTAATGGTTCCTTTACAATGAAAACAGGTTATTGCTAACGGGGAGGCAGAGATGCTTTGAATTGTGTTAATAATGCGTGGATTTACATTATTTTGCCGCGTGCTCCTAATATCCGGGGCAACGTTATTCTAGCAAACTCCGCTCGTAACGACCGAAAATGTTCGCCCCGCGAAGTTTAATTCAATCTGCACGGCTAACACGGGAACTCCATAGTCGTTAAGGAAAAATTGATGCTCAAGAGATGATTCGTTACACAAGCACAGTTAAATATGTATGAATTCCCAGACGGGTCTGAAACGGTTGGATATTCTGCGATTGGGTAGTTGCCTCGGTTACTGTGGGCTCCGCCACTACTCTGCCCCTCGGACCATTTATAAGCTTAACAAAATTTAGCTTGAAGAGATTGAAAACATTGGTCTCATATTATAACAATATAGTACTTTTAATATACGTATTACGACTGAAAACGTAATTTATTAACGCAAATTTATGTTCTAAGATGTAAGAAACAGTGCCTGAAATATGTAACATATTTCTCATTCTTTCTTTTTTTATTTCCTAAATATTGTATTCTTATATTTTTGTTGCATTAAATATCGTGTAGATGATTTTTCCACCGATAAAGTATCTACAGGCTGTCCCAAAATTATTTTAAGTTCAGGAAATGAGGGACTCGAGGCTCCAAGGGTCTATCAGATCAGCTGAGTGAATACCACGTAGGTGTAATTATTGATTAAAAAATTTGTAGTTCGTTGTTTATGTTGAGTTTTGATTTCTTACATATTAACCAAGACGTTTGTCTTCTTTTTAGCCGAGATGTTGATTTTAGCGGTGTTGTTTCGAATCAGTGTTAGTTAGTGACACATGTTATGACACGATTTTACTGTAAGATGTATCGAAAATTTTAAGAAACATTGTATAGATGAACTTGGAATTAAGAAAAGCGTTCTAAAAAGTAAGGCATTTTACGAATCGAAAAATGATTTACGTGTTAACAAAACCGCTGTAAATGATGAAAACCCATATTTTTTTACATGAATTATTTTATATATATTATTTCATTATACAGTTGCTCATCAAATTGAACATATACCTTCTAAAACGCATTAACTTTTCTAAAACTGGACTAAGTGTCTTGAATCTTTTTTAGATGGTAGAGGGACTAGTCTACTAGACGATGACTAAAATAACTTTTTTTAATTTTGCTATTACTTGGGATGATAAAAAAAAATATAAAACTTTATTAACTTTTGTTACCTGATCCTGTAACAAAAAGTCCAGCTACAGGTGTTGAAAGATTTTAAAAACTGCAGATTTCTTACAGTTTTTGGTAAAAATCGTGATGAAACTGCGATTTTTACTTCTACTTATCTTCTATTTATCTTTAATTTGTCGTAACTCATAACAACGTCAATCGATTTCGATAAAATTTTCAGCATGCATATAAGGTTAGAACAAAAACAGATAAAGAGGTTAGAAAACGAGAGTTTTTTTTGTCTTTTTTGTCATTCCAAGTAATAGCAAAATTTAAAAAATGCATTTTGGTCACCGTCTGGTAGACTAGTCCCTTTATCATCTAAAAAAGAAAAATCAAATCGCTTAGTCCAACTTTAAAAAATGTTATTATATTTCATATTCAGTAAGTGAAACAAAGTTCTGCAATTATCTTCTTCGTTGATTTGTTCCATCATTTGTTCATTTACGAATGTTAGACAGCGTAGGATATTCGTAACGTGCTCGAATTTTATTTATTTATTATTTTATTATTTATTTTTTCCGCAATATTGTTGCGAAAATGTTTTTTTAGCAATCGTACGCAGATGTTTATTACGGATATCATATACCTGTTTTGTACCGGATAAACTTTTGCATCACGTTATTAAATCTCGTGAAGTACGTATTACATCGCAATAACACGGGAATTAAATGTATGTAGTTGCATTTTCCACTCATACATTGGTTTCAATCGATATATACGTAATTTAATACTGATACGGATGAAAAATGTTCTTATTGTATTGTAGCCTAAATTATGCTCGCAATAGCGACGTCGTACTTTATTAGATTGCAACGTTTCGTATTTTTGTGGACACATTCGAAAATATTAATACGAACACGTTCTTTTCTGTATTAATAGTCTCGATAAATTCAACGTTAAATGAAACTTTAGAGTATATTTCATTACATATTCTATATGATATTGGAGGCTTTCAGCATGAAGTTCCATTGTAAATTTATTAAACATATCTGTACCAATAATAATATTACATTAATAATATTAAGTACAAAATGAAGACATTGACACAAATCTCTATGCACATGCAATTTTTACATGTAACAATATTTGACACATATAAGTAACAATCTCAATTACATCTAATCTTTCAATTATATCTAATCCTTTCATCATTCGATTGTTCGATATTACACCAATTACATCACCTTGATAAAAATAAATCCACAGTATCATATGGTTCAGATATGTATTTATATAATTTTTTACATGGCATTTTTATATTTACATATCTATACGTATTTCAGTATGTTTCACTGTGGATAAAAAGTTTCTACACAATTTTCTTGTTGTAAAGCAATTTTTATACAATCTAGATTTTTAATACTTCATTGTGTACGAAAATCGTGTACCAATTCAAACGTACTTATTTAATCACATCTGTAATTATTCGGATCACTAACAAATATTGTATGGTAAATGGATACTCTTTATAGGTTAGAAAACTATTGGTACATTAATTATTAGACTGTGGATCTTTATGCAAAATAAACATTTTCTCCATAAATCGCAGCGAACAGGAATAAGATAGAAATTTCGTATTTTATTTAATAATTTCAGTGGGTTATTAACCCTTTGCACTCCGCTGTCCCCTCTCGTGGGACATCGTAATTCTAGCATATCACTCGGATGTCCTTGCAACAAACATACTTCTCCTACGATTTAAGTTAAAATGCTTGTGAAACATATTTATAAATTTCGTACATTTTAGTACAATCGTAGAACAACTTGTCGAAAGAAACTGCACCCAGTGCGATCGATGAAACGCGTACAATATCGATCTTAAAAGTAGATCGACGAAGCTATTAACCCTTTGCACTCGAAGCCGTTTTAACTGTAAATCTAAATTAATTTTTCTGACTTATGGTGTTTCCATTTTATATGACAAAGTGCATTCTATGCGTATGAAATTTATAGTCTCGCGACTCGTACAACAGTTAGACTTTTAACAATTTTTTTTACGTCTAGACTTTTATAATATAAAAGTTATCTTGAAACGCGATGCAACAATTTTAATGCTGCCTCAGAGTCACCACTCGAGTGCAAAGCGTTAAGTGGTTAAACAATATATGGCTCTCATTCGTTCAAACGGTTAAGGCAGTGTTAACCCTTTCTCCCTAATGTTTCGAATTTCATCAGCCAACCCATCATCTATGAATTAGGCATATAATAGCAGCATACTAAGAAGAAGTACAAATAACCACAAATTGGACAGCGTTCCAAAAAAGCACATATACCGATATCTTTTCATTTCGACGTCTCTACTTTCGGTACACGGCATTTTCTAATTATCGAAGCATCGAAACCAGCCCATTGTTCTCGTCGATAACAAAGTTCTCGATCATCCAATACCGACGATACCGGTTATCGGGACGAAAAATTCGATGGTGGACACGCGTAATCACTGACGGACAAAAGCAATCTCGCACACGCCGCGTCGTTCATTTCTCCGTTGCGAGGTGCGCGAGAGCCAAGATGAAGGGAGTGAAACCGGGTCAAGGAATATTAACCTCGACTACGAAGACGACAAGTTTAATGGGCGACTCGCAGCGAGATATTACCCTTATGTAGCACTATTCAGTCGAACGCTTTTGAGCCGCTGGCGTCGTAAACTGTCGGTTTACGATACACGCTGCTAGACCCTGCAGCCGTGTCGCCGATATACACGGTGTAAAATAAACACTATCCACTGTAATACAAATAATTGCACGCTGTATCTCCGTACGCCATGCAAGAAGATGGTTCCGAAATCAACTGTCCTACCTGCATGGACCAGCAAACTCAAACCTATGGTTTCATTAACCCTCTGCGATAGGAAAATTGATCCCGGATCGGCTACCAACAACTGGAACGTATTCATTCCTGTAGTAGTAAACGAAATATTGAATAAAACATAATATTGCATAACGTTGGAAATAATTATTCTAATTATTTGAAACACTGGAATTATTCCATTCACTCCATTCTTCACTCCATTCACTCCATTCACTCCATTCACTCCATTCACTTAATTCACTCTATTCACTCCATTCACTCCAATTATTCTAATTATTCTAGTCAGGATAATTAAGCTAATTACTCCAATTAATCTAGTTAGAATAATTAACCTAATTACTCCAATTAATCTAGTTAAAATAATTAACCTAATTACTTCGATTGATCTAGTTAGAATAATTACCCTAATTACTCCAATTAATCTACTTAGAATAATCATTCTCATCTAAGAATATTCATCTAATAATCATCTAATCTTAGAATAATCATTCTAATTAGATTAATTAGGTTAATTATAGTAGTTATTCTGATTATTCTAATTACTCAAATTATTTGAATTATACTAATTTGTCTAATTCTTCTAATAATTCTAATAACATAATTTGGTACAATATTGTCTTGATACAGAACTTACAACATTAAAGTTTTAATTCCAAAAGTGCCACAATTATTATACTTTGTCATATAAAACTAGCATAACTGGACTATGGGTTTTAGCACGGGTGTAATGTAGCACGGTGAAAAGATTGTTAGAATATATAAATATCGATGTAATGTTCTTATTTTGTTGAAGTTACGAAAGAAAGAATGGAACTTGGCTCTCGTTTCTTGCAATTCAAGCAGACGATCGTTATTTTGCAGGTCCGTAATATAATTACAAGTCGACAACGGATTTTATACGTTCATAACGAAAACAAATACATTAATACCACGATTAACGCTCCAATTAAATGAGGTCGTTGCAACGTGGTATATAAATAGAGGCAGGTACTAAGTATACAGAAATCTTGCTTTATTTTTCGTTAATTTTACATCAACTTATATAGCACGCGAACTACGTACAGGAGAAAAGGAATACATCGAGCTATGGAATATTTTTTAATGATTAAAAGAATTCTTACTATATAAATAAGAAAGAATCGAAAATATCAGAGGAACATAAAAATACTATAAACAATTTGCGCCGGTGGTAAATCCTGCACGCGAAAATCTCGGAGATGCTAGAACTTTTTTCCCGCTCGACTCTTTCGCCACTAATGTTATTATTAAAGCCCCGCGAATTCAGCTTTTCGCCGGCAGCGACACAGAGACCGGAACTAAGTTGAAATGCAGGGAACAGGAATCATTAATATAGCGAAATTTTTCGTATTACCGTGCCGCGTAGCTCCCCCGGGTCTCGTTTGAATAATACACACCTCCACCCAGGGAGACGCCATTACGGTGTACAGAAACCTCCCGGGCAATTTTATTTGACCAGCATTGCACGTATGGCCGCGTAACGAATGAAGTTTTATAATTCTGGAACCGTGAAACTTACGAGCTGAATCTAAAGAGCAACGCGAGTGTGCGGGCGGCTCGATAAATGGCTGTGCACGTTGTAACCGGGGCTTGGAAGCAGTTCTATGATATCGGTTTCGGTTCTTAAAACAGTTAGGGAGAACAGAAAACTTACGACGACTGCGGTAAGCTATATCGGTTCGGACTTGTAACAGTTATAAAACTGTTTTGCTCTCTGGCTTATAATACGTGTAAGATTTTTTTCTGTTCTAGGTTGTAACAATTGTAAGACCTTTTTGGTTCTGCGTCGTAACAGATGTAAGATTTTGTTTGTTTCTGCCTTATAACTGTTACAAGGCTTTATTTGTTCCGACTTAAAATAGTTACAAGGTTTTATTGTATCTGGCTAATAATAGTTGTAAGAGTTTATCGGTTCTGGTTTATAAGTGCTACAAGATTTTATTGGTTCCGGCTTAAAGCAATTACAAGGCTTTATTTGTTCTTCCTTAAAAGAACTATGAAAATTTGTTGGTCCTAGCTTGTAACAGTTATAAGACTCTTCCGGTTTTGGCCGATGACAGATACAAGGCTTCCACTGATTCTGGTGTGGAATAGTTACAAGATTTCCTCGATTCTGACTTATGAATGTTATAAGTTCTTCTCGGTTCTGATTTATAACTGTTGTAACATCTCCTAGGTTGTGGCTTATAACGATTATAAGTAGACCGCGGATCTTTGTGCAAAGTAAAAATTGTTGAGGACGAGTGTAAGAAACGGAAATTTGGAAAATATGAACAGCTTCTTTTAATCATTTTAGTAAGTCGAAAATAGTGCAATAACGTTATTAAATTCTTCTAATATCTTCACTATTTTGTATTTCATCTACTTGTTTTTGTTCTAAATGCATACAATCCGCAGTCTAATTGTAAGACTTTCTCGGTTTTCTCTCATAACAGTTGTAAGACTGTCTCGACCCTGGCTTATGTCAATTGTAAGAACTCGGTTCTGACTTATAACAGTTATAAGACTTTCTCGGTTCTCTATAACTGCTTGAGTCAGAACCGATAAACACTTGCGCCGGAAAGTACGTTAACACCTTTTCAAACGGAATATGTGACTTCATTAAAAATTCGTCCAAATGAGTTGATATATTTTTTTAAAATATTAGTCTACAACTAGACTACATATTTTTATTCAGAAATTTTGGTTAATTTCATTCAGTTTCTTTTTATTGAAAAGATTATTTTTCTGTCATAAAATATGCTAGTATCAACCAAAGATGCAAAAAGGATTTATGTAATTTACGATTAATATATAATATTACATGCACTTATAATGAATATAAAGAAAACAGTATTCATAAGATTAATACCAATGTTACATTGTTACGTTACACTGTCCCATTCAATGCAACCAATTGATGAATGCGTCAAAATGCACTTTTTAAACAAAATTATAATAAAGCAAATGACACTATGCATTCTTCTAGCAAAAGAACTGTCATCTCCAACGACATCATCAAGGTGGAATCAGATAGGTCGTTTTTCCGTTATCTTGTCCTAAATGAAAGTATAGCAACGCATAGCATTGCTCCCCTACGTTTATATTATTCGTTGAGAAATCCGCAAGAGCAGATTCCATCATCCCATCCGACCAGACTCCTCCGCACACCGCTGTGAAAATAGAGAAAAAAAGCGACGGGCGCAGGATAAGAAGCACCCTACCGTAGACACGTAAGAAGAACGCGAAGGAGTCGGTCGTTGGAGTTCGTTCCGGCATCGGAACATGCGAAACGCTCGCCGGCCCAGTTTCGATCGTGCAGGGACCCGTGGAATTTATGCCTGTCCCGTAGCCGGTATTTCGGTCAAATATTTCATAACCATCGCGTACGAGTCTATCGCGTCGATCCCGCCTGAAAAATACCCTCGGCCGGCCGTGCTTATTGCTTCCATCCATCGGCCCTCCCGCGCCTCGCCTCGCCGCGCCGTTCCGTGCTCATTCCTTCGCGCTCCCGAACCAGACACGTATCGACGTTTTCTTTTGTAGTAATGCGCTTCGACGCATTAAACGGAATCGATACTTCCGGCAAAGACAGGCCAGCTGTTCCCGCAACGGCCGACGTATCGCGCGAAACTTTGCCGGGGCTTCTTTGTCCCCGAATGCCACTCGACTTAACGCACATTGGATTAGGAAAACCGGTCGACAGTTTGGCCGACTTTTCCTCCAGTTGCACAGGACTTCGGCGTAATTTCGAGGCACCGCGACCTTGGAGTCTGCGTGGTGTTCGGGACTTTTGCTGGGTTCTATGCAGAATTCGGCATTATTTGAATAAATTATTCGAATGGAATTCAATTCGGATAGCATGTCGAACAAGTTCTTCGAATAATATTCTATTCAAGTTATATTTCGAACAGATTCTTCGACGAAAATTTGATTCGGATAATATGTCGAATAAATTGTTCGAATGGAATTGTACTCGAGTAATGTTACGAATTCAATTTTGTTCGAGAAATATTTCGGAGAAAATTTTATTCGTATAATATATTTCGAATAAATATTTCCATTAAAATTTTATTCGTATATTATTTCGAATAAATTCTACGATTAAAATTTTATTCGGATAATATGTCGAATAAATTGTTCGAATGAAATTTGATTCGAGTAATGTTACGAATTAAATTTAATTCGAGAAATATTTCGGATACAATTTAATTCGTATAATATATTTCGAATAAATATTTCCATTAAAATTTTATTCGTATATTATTTCGAATAAATTCTTCGATCAAAATTTTATTCGCTTATATTATTTCGAATAAATGCTACCATTAAAATTTTATTCGGCGGCTAGCCAGCAGATGGATTTTCATTTCTCGCAAGTAACCGATGTGCCTTAATTTGTATATACAAGGTGTCCCAAAATCATGGTACTTTCGGGAAATGAGGGGTTCCTGACGTCATTTGAAGCAACTTTTTCCTTAGCGAAAATGCAATCCGCGGCTTTGTTTACGAGTTATTAACGAAAATCAGTGACCAATGAGAAGCGAGATCAGCTGGCGCGAGACGGCCGAGCCAATGAGCTGAACTGAGCTTTATGCGCTCGTTGGCTCGGCCGCCATGGACCAGACGAGCTAGTCTCTCATTGGTCAGTGTATTTTGTTAATAACTCGTGAACGATGTCTCGGAGAAAAATGTTAGAAAGGAAAAAGTTGCTTGGAATAACCTCAGGAATCCCTCATTTCCCGGAACTACCATAATTTTGGGATACCCTGTATACAAACTTCGTTCTTCCAACATCCCAACCTCTAAGGCAGGGGCCGCTAGAATAACCTTACTGATGAGTCCTCTAGCGAGTCTCGGATGAAACGCTCTCCCTTCCTTTTTCCTCCAAACCTCCGTCATTTCTTAGCCGCCAAAATTATTCGAATAAAATTTGATCCGAATAACGTTTCAAAGAAATTCCTCGAATAATGTATTTGGATAATATTTCGAATAGATTATTTGAATAAAATTTTATGAATAGGACACTTTTCTCAGTACAAGAGATAACAAAAAGACTATAAAGAACAAACTAAATAAATTTTGAAACAAATAATTAGAAATAATATCAACGAATTAGACAGATAATTATCTTGATTGGTACTAAATACGCGCTTTTGTTATATATCGGTGCATACATAAACGATTTATTTTCTTTAGATTCCTTCACTGTAACCGGAATAAATGCGATTCGCTCGTATTAAAAGCCTTAGCTGTTGATCTTATCGAATCTCGGAACAGTAATGACCTCATTTACAGTTTCTTTCGTTCGTTCTATGCTAACGCGGTTTCGTTTCGAAGGCTCCCGTGTCGCGTGAACGAACTGTTACGCTTTCGCGGCGAACACGCGTGGTTGCTGTAACTGAACTCCTCCAGGGATTCTTCGTAACGAAGTTGTTCAGCAAACAACGGCAGGTTTGTCGCGTTTAATGAGTCGACTGCGGACCTCCAGCGCAACAAAAATTGTCTGCAGTGTTTGCGTCGATTGCAGATGACAAGAATCGAAGAAAGATCTGCTTCTTCCTTTACTAATTACTAGACCGTCGATTTTATGCATTTTTGCCGAGACTGATTAGGACAAATACGAAATGATAACATCGTTGGGAGAATTCGAAAATATTTTGTAATTATGTGCGAATTATTTGAATTGTTAAAGGAGAAAAGGCATTAGAAAAATTAAAGAATTTTTTTGTATATTGTAAAACATATTTAAATTATTAATAGGGGACATGCAATACTATTAATTATTCAAAGAGGCAAGGTATTAAAAGAATTTTAGAATATTATTATTATTAATATTATATATTATATTATATATATTATATATATAATATAATATATATTATTTAGAATATTATTATTATTATTAATATTATATATTATAATTGTTTATCATGTGCAACTTTTTAAAATGATTTCTTCTTTTTTCAAAGAGATAATGGACATTTTAATGGGACTTACGTTTCTTTGGCATTAACGTAGACAATTTCTATTTTGAAGAAAAATCCGCAGATGAAAAAAAAACACACGTGACATTAATTACACTTGTTTACATTTTTTGGAAATAATCAATTTTATGTGTTTGTAGATTGTGATTTCTTATTAACGATTAAAATGATTTATAAATTGAACCGTCCCATAAACTATACTATAAATCAAATCGTCGAATGTTTGTGTCCTCGACGGGTGGTTTTAAATGATTTGATCACAATGGATAGTTACGCGATAAATATTAAGGAGAGCTAGACACAATAAATTCAGTTTTTGGTCGAACACAACTGCTTTACCATGAAATCCAAATTCACGAAGTTTGTTACGTTATTATGTATATGGGAATAAAGTCGGCAATGAATCACGGTTATACGAACGTAAAATCATAGATATTGCGAAAATCAGGCTCGTTCCTATTATATTAACGATCCGGTTATATGAACTGTTTGTTTCCCAACGGGTTCATACAAATGCGGTTTTATTGTCACCGCCGCGCAGTTGGAACTATGCGGTGGACTCGACGCATCGTTTATAGCGCTGGCGGAAGTATTGTTACAGTAGAATTTGCAAAATGAACGATGTTCGTCGCATCGAATTGGTAAAGGATCAAAGTTATAAAGAACTGTGGATTTTATGCATTTCTGTTGGAAATGGGTAGATAAATAAAAGTAAAACGCAGTGAATTAAACTTATCCCTTTTAGTTTATTAATTTGATGTACGAGGAAGGACCGTCTTTACTCTCCTGATTGCTCCAGGAGACTGAAGACTATTCACAAAGACGAAACCAAAAATGTCACCTAAAGACAAAGAGCACTCTGTTCTATATACATATGAAATCATTGTTTATCTAATGGTACTCTGGCGAGACTCTCGGCGTCGATTCGTTTTTGTAACTTATATGCTAGAAGGAAAAACTTCTGAGTATTCAAAAGAGAGAAAATAATCCAATAATTTCTGACAAAAATGAGTACGTATTTAAGAATAGCAAAAATATTGAAACACTTTGAAAGTATTTAAACAGGTTGAAGCGATTATCGTATTACTGTCGACTCGTTAAAATGATTAAGAAAAGAGACAAATGTGCCCATAATTATGAAAGTGGTCTAAGTCATATATTTCTTGTTTCGAGATATTTAATGAATCGCATTTGAATAAATTAAAAAATATTTTTACATTAGTCTTGATTAATGGAAATTTATTATAGATATGAAATTTTGTGTCAATTTCATAGGAAAATGTTGTTTTTAAAGCTTGGATTGACTTAGACCATTTTCAAAATTAACTGAATGTCCTATAAATGACTTAAAGTAAGAAAAAATTGTGATCTTTATTTGAGCCGTTTATTTTGAAAGTGGTGTAAGTCCAATGTCATCGAAAGAAATTGTAAGTGGCGTTGCGTGGGGTATTTAGACGATACAAGCTCAGATTCGGCATTTTGAATTTCTTGAAAAAAAAGAACTTATACCACTTTCAAAATAAACGGTCCATTTGAAACAACAACTTTAACGAAATAATTCATAAACATTTATTAATCATTTTTAAAAAGTAATCCATTTTTATCATAATTTCGAGTTTTTAAGATTTTTAAAATGTTCCTAAAAAGCTGGAGGGATGTATGGTAGTAAACACATAAGATCATTATGTTTTTCTTCCGTTACTGGTCTAATGGTGTTGTATAATGGAAGTAATTGAATATTTTCGTATATTTTTGGTCTTCCTCTTTTAGGTGAAAGATCCAAAAAACTTGGAATTCAGAATCATCTAAAGAAGTCTTATAAAACATTTTATAAGGTTCATTTTTCAAGAATCTCATCCATTGAATTTTTAGCCAAGAGACAGATTCGCCCGCGGTATTTTTTACTCTCCTTGTTATTTATTTTTCAAGGGATTTCGTTGAAATAAAATCCGGCTGCGACATTCGTTTGATCGAAAACGTATTTCGTTTTCTACAATTTTCGATCAATTCATAGTAATGTTGACTTAGACCACTTTCATAATTAACGCTAAATGAATTCCGTATAACGTTGTAATTACTACTACTATCTAAAGGTTCATTTTTGACGATATCGTAAAAATTACATTGAATAAATTTAGTTTAAAATCATGTCGTGTGTGAAATAAGTGATAAATTCATTTTTTTTAAATTCTGACTTAGACTGCTTTCATAATTATGGGCACAAATGTCGATGCGTCTCCCTGCATCTTGCAACGAAAGATGAGAATTTTGATTGCGTGAAAACGCGCGGCCTCGCAACGAGCATACTAAAACCACCGGAATGATATGTCGGTTTCAAGGAGACACAATGCTGTCGCACAAAGAAAAGCAGAAGCGACTTAAACCCGGTCTTTCGGAGGGCTGGATGGTGTACGATCGAGTCCACCATAAATTGCGATTATGCACAAGCGTGCGGACTACTTTTATTGCCGGAAAGTTCGTCGGCAATGGTTCTTCGAAGTTCCGCTCGCGGAACGGGACTTTTTAATTAAGTGCATACCGTTCGCGTCGTCAATAGGCATTGTCTCGCTACATAAAGACGGTGTACTTGAGAAATTTTCGAAATTCTAGTTGAAAAGAATGCCTCGGTTATTCGAAGGAATTAAAGAGAATTAAAGCGTAGGATTTCCGTGCAGGAAGGAACAATCGTGCAGCCGGCTTTAAAAGAACCTGTTCGTACACTGTAAAGATGACGCGCAATAACCGAGCCAATAACACATTTTTGCGAAGACATTTCCGATTGGAGTTTTTTACCATTGTCTTTCGAGACAATAGCGCGCCGGCCGCTCGTTCGTTTAGTCATTCAAAAATACTTGCTGCAACGTTTCCAGATGTACGAGCTTCGCTCTGCTATTCAATGAATCAGCAACAACTCTTAATATAAGGACTTCTTTGTGCTCGCGTTCGCGAAGTTATGCTCTTTGTGCAAAGTACCGGGGAAACAGTTTCTTCAACTTCCCCTACCGTTGAACTTTTTGAACGTGACCGGGCCAGCTAGCTTTTGTTGCATTTACAAAAAATCTTCGCGGTAAAGTTAAGCAGCAAATTTAACAATCACCGCGGACTTTGCTTGAATTATTAAGGGTTTCAACCGCGATGTTTGTTAGCAGACCGCGAATTTTATGAACATTCGATGTCGATCGATCGATCTCATCTTATTAAAATGATTTAAGAAACAACAAAATTTGTACGTAGCTTCTGTGTTCTGCAATTGGTGCAGATCATTTGTATCTTGCATAAAAATCTCAAGACTATTTATTGCTATGTGTAAGTAAGTCAGATGAAAATGCCTTCGTCTTTTGGACAATTTAAATTAGTTGTACAATGTCTTCCCCTATATAATAGTTTTTATTGGTTTTGTATAATCTCAAAATATTGTGAAATGCTTCTAATGCATTTCTTCTTTTAATATTTATAATAAGATATACATAATATAAATATATTCTGAAGTTTTTCTAATGTCTTTACTCTTTTAATAATTTTAATATGTTCAACAATATATAAAAATATCTTTTAATGATTCTAGTGTCTTTTCTATTTTAATAATTTTAAGAAATTATACACAATATGAAAATATTTTCAAATTCTTCTAATGCGTCTTCTCTATTAATAATTTTAATATATTGTATGACATATATAAAAAATATCTATTAATTATTCCAGTGCCTTTCTATTTCAATAATTTTAAGAAATTATACACAACACAAAAATATATTTTGAAATTCTTCTAATGCATCTTCTCTATTAATAATTTTAATACATTGTATAACATATATAAAAAATATCTTTTAATTATTCTAGTGTCTTTGCTGTTTCAATAATTTTAAAAAATTGTACACAATACGAAAATATTCTCAAATTCTTCTAATGTCACCTTTCTTTTCATAATTTTCATAACTTGTACATAATATAAAAATATTCGCAAATTCTCTTTTAGCACCATTCCTCTCTTAAATAATTCTAGAAGGTTGAAAAAGATAAGAAAATCCCTGCGAACGTCGCCTAATTTGCACGGTTCTGTTGCCGCCGTTAGAACCTAGTCACAAAACATCCCCTGTTTTCGTCGGGTTTCCGATTTCTCGAGTGTCTGTCGCTGAAAGTTCCGCGAAACGTTTTCACCGGCGTTTCAGTCTCGTACATCGGCACAGCGCGACGCGAGCCATCTTCGAATCTCCTGAACTCCGCGGAGCCGTCAGCTTTCTCCGAAGAGTCTCGAGGTGTTCTAGAAGTCCTCGAAATGAATCGTTCAATCTCGCGACTCCGAGCGTGAACGAGCACTCGTCGCTGTCGTCGGCCGCGGCGCGGCGCGGCGCGGGAACGGAATCTCGCGACACTTCGTTGCCTTTGTCATCGTAAATCGAAAAGTCGATCGCCGCCGAACGAAACGAGCCGTATCTCGTTTAGCGACGTTTTATCATTGGCCGAGTTCGAACCGGTTCATTGGCTCCACCGATCGCTCGTTGATTCCATTAAGCTGCAATTATGCCTCGGAACGAGGCCAACCGATATCTTCCTTGCCTCGAGTAGACCTCGCAAAGCTGACACGGACGGCAGAGTGATCCACTGTCAGCCGCGAAACTTTCGGCTAATTTTTTCCCGAAATTACAGCACTGTCTTACCGGTTTACCGATAGTTATTTCGGTTGTTGTTTTACTGAAATTTATTTCGATTGCTATTTTACTGCTATTATACTTTCGGTTATTTTATTGACATATTTACTTCGCTCGTTATCATACTGAAATTTATATTGGTTGCTATCGTATTGAAATTTATTCAACTCAAGCACCCTCGTTTCTCTTTCATTCCTAGATTTTTGACAACAGGTGAACCAAATTTTGTTCCAATTTACAAGAAAGTAATAATATTCGTTAATTATGCACATTAACATTAGCTCACGTGCGAAGTGTTTGTCACGAGCCTGACTTGTTGTTATAGTGCAAGGGAATAATGCTGTTTGGAGTTGATACTGTTGCGCGTATTCTGATAAGTTTCGTGCTAATATCTGCGCAGAAATGTCAATTTGATCGACGTCCGGCTTAACTGCTTGGAATTCATACTGTCGCGCATGTTCTGATAAGTTTCGTGCCAATATCTGCGCATAAATTTCAATTAGATCGAAGTCTGGATTATCTAAGTATATATATATATTGTATCGAGTCAAATATTTTTGTAACTTCAGCAGAAATAATATTTTAACCCTTTGCACTCCGCTGTCCCCTCTCGTGGGACATCGCAATTCTAGCATATCACTCGGATGTCCCCTCTCGTGGAACATTCAAGTTTATCAGTGATTAACGAAACAAAATTATAAAACAAGCAATAACAAAATTATAAAAAATAAAATATTGATTTTTTTGCAAATTTCTCGGTTTCAGCCAAATTCATATAAGTCCAATATCATTATAATATGTTAGTTAGTTCCAAAAGCATACTAAATAATACGAGGGTCTGTAAATGCCCGTTTCTGCCGAAAAGTGGCGCCGAGTAGCTGGTAGCTAACGTCCAGAATGGTTCGGAGTGCTAAGGGTTAATACCTATACAGAGTGATTCACGGAACTGTAACAATGTATATCTTTGTTTTGGTTCGAATTAGGAAAAAATGTCAGCGGAGAAAGACGAATAATCTTAAAGGGATCATAATGTGATATAAATAGTGTTCTCGTAAGTGGACGCGTAAAGGTCATGTAAAGATTATCGACGTGTTTCTAAATGAATACTTACGTTTTTTTCGCATATACGTAATCCTTTCTTTTTATGCTACATAAAAAAGTGTTAGGACAATATTATCAAAAAATTAACAATTTAAAAAATTTCTTTTTAAAAATATCTATATACTTTTATGAGCCATTTCTGGTACGCGTTTACAATAAATGTACTGTAAAAACGCTACATATTATTCAATTATTTTATAATTTTGCTTACGCAGTTTTAAGACCCATCCCTTGTTATACGTGGCATATTATATTAAATGCTTCATTATATTAAAATACATATATTTTATCAATCGAATGTTAGAAACGCGCAAGAGTTCGAATACTTTTGTGTATGAGTGTATATGAATACGTATTACGATAATTATATTCTGTATTTGAAACTTAAAAGTCTATAACCTCCAGGAGCCTAAGGTAGTCCATAAAAAAAAAATTAAAAAAAAAATAAAACAGCTGTTCATTATGATAACAGAAGGATCGTGGACCGAATGAAACGCGGCTTAACTGCGAAAGAAAATGAATTCGTTGAACCGTACGATCGTGGGCACCGTCACAAACGGAACGGTTTCGTTTCCACCGGAAACACGCCGGCCGAATTGCGTTCCGGTATTGTTCGCGGTATTTTTACGGCGGCGCCGTTATTGCCAATCCGCCGATTCCAAAATCCGAAACCAGAAAGAAGATAAATCGAGCAACGAGCGCCGCTGCCGAGCTTCCGCGACTCCGTGGATATTCGTGCGTCGCGTCGCGTCGCGTCGTTCCATTGTTCTGTGTGTATTTATCGGGCCACGGTTTCGGAAGAGGTTGTTGGGAAGATCGGCGAAATTTTCGTCAGATCGTTTCGCGTGGAATGCACGCGAACGGTATCTCGGTGGAATCCGATATTGCTGGTGCACGCGTTCCTAGAACTAAATCCATACACCGTTGAAACAATAATACGCATATTATTGCTGCCGCATATTGCATTTGTAAGGGCCATAACTGCTTTCGTATATGATCCAATCGTAACAAGAGAACTGTTCATTTGCGATGCCCTGCATAATTTTATCACCATTTCAAATTTGTATTGCTTCCGATTTTCCGATGGAAATCGAGAACAGTGGAGCGTACGGTTTCCGTGAATGAAATTAATGGAGTACGCTTTTTTATGTAAATTTCAATTTTAATCAGTTGCTTGTCGTTTGTTAGGTAGAAGCATTTTATACATCGACTAGACAATTTCTTTTGTACCGAACACAAAAGAATCATGCAACTGGTACTCGTTAACAAATTATTGACCAAGGAAGTTTTTGTATAATCTGCAATATAATGTTTGTGTAAATTGTTATCTATAAGTCGTCTTTCTCGTCGATACTTCATTTGTTCAGTGTATCATGTTTGCACTGTTTATCGTTTTCATTCGTGTGTTACGTTGAAGTTTTCCTGTTTTCAAGAACGGGTCAAATTATTCTGTCACTGAATGCATAAGCATTCCGCAATCTAATTAGGAAATCAAGTAGGTGAAACTTAGAACAGTGGAAAGATGAACAGAATTTAAGTACATCTACGTATTTGTAGGATTATTTTTATCATTCAGATATACATATGTATAATCAGTGTAATTGAATAATCAAATGATTCTTTTATTGCGTTCATAAGGTCGCAGGTTGCGTGGCCGGAGGTTGCATGCAATTGGGATTTTTGATAGGGGTGCGTAGACCAGCCGATGCTTATTTCGGTACGGGTATCACGGGTTTCACGCACGGACCATCATGCTGTGAAAATATTTCCTCTTTTTGTAACATCTATTTTTCATGAACTGCGGTATATCTTTCCGATTTATCCGGAGAGTCCCTACACAAGCTGTGCCATTTGTTTTTAGTATCTTAGCCAAATGTGGAAAATTGTAAAAATTATCCATCCAGATAGTTTATCCTCGACGGAGAAATGTTTATGTCAAGGTGCAGTACCGTAGCAATAGTTTTGTTCGTATTTGGCATAATTAAAAAGACGACGAACTCAATGATGAATTAGTGTCAGTATAAACTAAAAATTTCCCCAAGTATCCGCTACTCGCTTCACGTAACTCAGATGTTTTTATGTCAAATTTCAATGCCTTGAGGGGAATATACTGCTTGAGAGACAACTCTCCCTTTCCATAAAGTCAGGGATTCATCTATTGAAACATTTTGATCAGGATCATAAAATGTTTGAAATTTCTTATTCAGGTGTCGAATAATTGGAAATATCTTGAATAATTTTGGTGGACCGTAGTAATTCTCTTTTTCTTGATTGTACAAATGTACAAATTTGCACTTCTTTGGTAGAAAAATATGATTTTATGCTGGGCTTACTTATTATCCCCATCAATAAAACAAATGCTATCAGCAAATACATTTCATCTATTGATTCAGGTGTTCATTGTCTTAGTGGTGATCTCAGTGGAAATATTTTATTATATAAATTTTGCACAGCGTACCTATTTGTCTCATCCACAATAATTTTGACAATCAGCTGATCGAAAAAATAATTTGAATATTGTTATTAGCTACCTTTAAGGTTAGGATAGGGTGCGTAGACCAGCCGATGCTTATTTCGGCACGGGTGGCTACCTTTAAGATAAAGATAGTATTTGGAGAAATTGGTATTAGGCTGCCTCGTAACTTTGTGAAAAAGAGAAATAAAGATATATCTCGAGCGGTAAAGATATATCTTTGTGGGTTATACCAGCTACTGCTTCGAAATAGGAAACGGAAATAATTGAACTTGTAACCAAAGAAAACTGGTGAAAGCTAATTTATTACGCGTTTGGGGTTTTTACAAATGTATGTAGGTGTTCGCGGACTCTATCGCGCTCTCAGCTTTTCGCACCGAGTCGGCGGGGGCTTCTGATTTGATATCTAATTACCTACTAGATTGTTCGAAGGAGAATTAAGACTCGATCTCACTAGAGTTTCCACGTCGACGAATGACTCGAAACTAGCCCGATTTCTGGTCGCGTTTGGGCCCTTTATATAGCCACATTTTCTCCGGAAAAATGGTAGTGGGGGTGTTCCTATGTGGTCCGATTCCAGAAACGTTCGTCATCGTACCCCCTTGAAGGTACTTGACTGGCAATATACAAATGAACCCTCGGTTGGCTGGCGCCAGCCTAGCGTATACCTACCTTCCTTCCTGCAGGAAGGAATATAAAATATTCGTGGGAAGATTCTCCGTACGTTACACAATCAATTCTCAAGTCAAATTTTCAGTAATTGTTGGTTGCATGAAACTGCGATACGAGGTGCATTTTTACATAATTCTTTCAGGTAAAAATATGAGATGATCTGTTACCATTAATTTCGTGTTTAATATTATCAATAAAACATTGCTATCGACGATATTGTTACCACTAAAATTGTTCAAGAAAGAAAGAAACGTATCGTTCATCGAAAATTAATACCGACTTCCCTCTATAGAAAAATATGTATTCCACGGCGAAGAAATTGGTCTCATTTAGCCGAAGAATTCGTTGAAAACTGCAACATCGCAGTTACTGCGATGATTAACATTGCAAGATAGGTAATATCAATTGTATGTAAGATAGCGTTCCTGTAATGCCCGCCTAGAAACCAGCGAGTGTTTCCTGAACGCAGAGGTATTAAAACTTGCTCGGGAGCTTATTCGAAAGCAGCCGCGGAGGTAATATTATAATATTATAATCTTATGTGAATTGGTTATGTTAATTTCTCGTTGGAGACGTCTGGAACATTTGACCAAACTTTCGTAATGTGTTACGCCGAGCGCGAGAGCGAAACAGCGGTTATATAAACGTACATAGATCAGCAAATGCTTCCCCACCGAGTTATAGTCCTTCGAAGTTCCGCGTTAGAGGAAATGTTCTCGCACGCTATTCGAGTTTCAATAGCAGATGTCTCGAAGACCCTGTTCACGGAAGACTAGTTGCCAATCTCCTAGGTATCAGCGACCGCACTTAGAATGCTTACGTTCGATTCCGGATGCCTCCGGACTTTTCGAACTACGCTGACAATCTGTGATGCTGTTCTCGTTATTCGAAACCGGTTTCATAACAAGTTTCATGGCAGTACACTTTATTATTATTATTATTATTATTAGATTATTTAGTTTACCGTGGTCGCATTAACGCATTAATTAAAAGTTCCTTCAAACCGTTGAAACAAAATGATTGCAATATTTTCACATTCTCTTGCCTTTTCTTCTGTCTAAAATTGTGTCATTTTAATTTCGAATGAATTATTTAGACAACAAAGAATATTCGAAAGAAATTGTAACAGCTTCTACATATCGTTCAGAATAATTTCGATTATGTCACGCATTTTTTTCTTAATTTCATTGTAACTCGGAAAGGATATGACCAACGAAACAGTGACCAGATTTATGTGAATATGTTATGTAAAAACTGAAATATTTCAGTTTTATTTGATGAAAAGGTCAATGATTCGAAACCGGACGGTACGAAATAAAGAATGATCTATCTACCAGATTGTCTGGATTTTATGCATTTTATGCATTTTCGATAAAAACGAGTAAATGAAACACGAAACAGTAACACTGATAGAAGAGCTTCACAGTTCAATTATATTATTCATAACATGTTAAAATTATTCAAGAGAGAAATAAATGAGTTTAGTCTATTTCCTGCACAATATTGTTATTCCGTCTAAATATAAATATTTTATATATTTACGTGTACTTGCGAATCAATTAATTTTGATAAGGTACGATACAAAATGCATTTAAACGGCTATTTGGGGCGCAGTCAGCGTTCTACTATACAAAATGATTTCTTTTTCTTTATACTGAACAATGAAAAATGAATTTAGAAAAAACAAGTGCTACGCGGTTTTTCGAAAAGGCTGCGGAAATTTGCGCATAACTTATCTAGCGTTTAACGTCAACGAATGACGATTATCAGAAAATCTCCCTACCGACGCACGACGTGTTGCAGGTCTTCAAGGAACGATAAGATGCATTGCGAACCGTACTTCCATGGGCGCAGTTGCAGGGCTAGTTGATTGACATCCGCACGTACTTTATACAATGTCAGTCCCGGGATTACGAAGTGACAAGCGAGATAAAGCAAAACGTGCGTGCTTACATCAGCCTTTAATCCCCTCTACGTTGACGCAGCCTTAAGCAACTCGGATGTTCGTGCTTCTCCCTTTTCTAATTTTCATTACTGCATGAATTGAGCCGTTCATTTTGAAAGTGGCGTAAGTCACTTTTTCAAAAAAATCGAGTTAATGGTAACACTAATTACAATTGAACGGTATCTTCTCATTTTTTAAAAATTTCCAATCAATAAGTTGAGAACTATTGAGATTTGTTCGAGAGAAGTTTTGCTAATTAACGGTATAACAAACATGTTTATTTTGAAAATGGCGTAAGTCGCTGTACTCGGGGAATTAATTGCGGGGCTTAGTGTAAAAGAAATAGAAACGTGTGATAACTGTGTGTGAAGTATTGTTTTGAATTATTTTCAGTATTTTTAAAAAAGTTGTGATCACTGGACTTATTTTTATAAGTGCGAAAGAATAGTGCAGTTTTGTAAATTATATTATAGCGATGTGGCGGCTACCTCCAGACCCGCCAGCAGATGGCTATAAAATGTTTTATAAACTAACTTTAGATGAAAAAGATGAATTTCTAACTTTGGATTTGTCAGCAAAAAGAGGAAGACCCAGGCGTTATTCACAAATAGAAATGGATCCGTTATACGCTGGATCTCGTCCTGTTTCTTCAGCAAAATACAAAGACACGATGGACTTGCTTAATTATATACCCCCGATATACCACAGTTATTTAAAAAATTTGAAACAAAACAAGATTTCCGAGGACTTGATCACTCCTATCGATGACGAAAATTAAATTGAACCGATGTATTTTCATATAAATTACTTCTACTTATGTTTCGAAATGTACTAATTATTTTTGTATTTTATGAATATTAAAATAAAAAATACTTAAATCAAACCTTTATGTTAAATATGTTCATGGTATAAATTATTATTATACATGTAATTTATTCAACAATTTTAGTAAATCACTGTCCTTTCGAAACATCGCTTCGGTAAAATACGTCGAACCAAATTAATATATGTCAATGATTTTTCTAAACTATTTATTTTGAAAGTGGCTCAAGTCACTTTACCGTAATGAAAAGTGGTGATTTTGTAATGTTTATACGAAATTATTTATACTGAGAAAAATATCAGTATCCTGAGATAACAAATACAAGTAAATCTTCTCGAAAGTTAGCATCCATATTTTGAAACGTGTTAAAACGCAAACCCTTATATATCTCGACTTAAAAACAAAGTGACTTATGCCACTTTCAAAATAAACGACTCAATTATACATTTCACCTTGTTACCGGTGATGCAGCAGTTCCCGGGAAAAATCGAATGGATCGACCCCGGAAAAAACAGCCCCAGTGACTTTTCGAATCAAACTTCTTTCGTCTTCTGCAACGTGCAGTCTCGCGGTTTCTCGGGCATAAATTAATATATTTGAAAACCCTCCGGTTGATGGCCGGTTTCTGCACGGTAACGTGGGACCTTTTGTTGTAAACCTCGTCGCAGTATGCATCGGCAGTTGAAATTATATGAATACGTCGTTCTTCTTTCAGTCGCATAAACTGTTCATCCAGCTCGACAATATGCAGATGCATGAACGATTTCACCAGAATTTCGATTCGAACGAGACCATTGCAAGCATTAGTCGCGATTTTTTCCATTTAGCTCGATCGAGGATTGAACGAACTATTGTGCTGCTACATTAAACGAAACTCGTACATTTTAATGCGGTGAATGAACAAAAATCGATTCAACAGTCTTTTTTCGAACCGAACCCGATACTAGGCCGGCGCGCATGGAATATCAGATTTCGCTTGCAAATAATCTGATTTTACGTTTTGCAACAATTTTATTGAATTTAAACGTGTCCGCTAAAATATAATATGTCCGCGGCCTGTAAGAAAATTCGTCGCAATTTTACAAAATTTCAGTTTACGCGCTCGCGGAGCTATAGAATACAGTTTTCACGCATACATCGGAAAGAAATCGTTACAACAAATTCGATAGACCGTAGGAAATGACGCAAATTGAAACCGAATTGCGTTGCTGTTAACAACGAACCTCGGAACGATCGGTTCCATATTTTTCTTGGAAAATACGATTACAATTGCGAATACGATTACGAAACCTTCTCGTCGGAACTGATTCGATAAATTTCTCAATTCGAACGTACGTTATAAGAAAGATTGCACAGAGACTATTTTTATCGAAAAATAAAATGAATTTTGAACATGTTCGGTTAAGCATAACTGGAAAAGTAGCAGAGATATAAAAACGACATTTCGCGTGGTTCAAGTACATACTAGGGAAACATGATTCTGTCACTCGTTGCATATTTAATGTCAAAAAATAACCCATTTATAAACGGCGATTATATTTTGAAACGATTTCGTAATGGGCCACTTCGGAGCGCTCTACTCATGGCCCATGCTTCTAACAAACTATACAACCCCAGGCAAAAAGTTTCCGTACACATACACTCATACAAAATTTGCAAAGAATATTCGCGTTTCAGAGTTAATAGAATGTTTTTTATCCAGATAAGATGAGTGGAGAACGTAGGTCCGATCTAAATAAAGTAAACGAATACAAAATAACGCAATTTTTCATTTATTATCAAGAAGAAACCACAGGGAAAGCAAATGTTATGTAGAAAAAAAGTTTCCGATCAGTACAAATGTTAGAAAAAAGTTTCCGATCATGGTTTAAATAACTCGCGCCTGTGAAAATGTAACTTTTCCCGCTGAGGCATCTGAAATAGGAAACATTTCAGTCGGTGGATTAGTAAGACGGACTTCTGCAATATGCCATCGTGTAAATTGTATTCAAACGATTTAAATTTAACCCTTAGCACTCCGAACCATCCTGGACGTTGGCTACCAGCTACTCGGCGCCACTTTTCGGCAGAAACGGGCATTTACAGACCCTCGTATTATTTAGTATGCTTTTGGAACTAACTAACATATTATAATGATATTGAACTTATATGAATTTGGCTGAAACCGAGAAATTTGCAAAAAAATCAATATTTTATTTTGTAAATTGTATATTAGTGTATATTAGCGGAAACCTATTGCCAGGGATTGTGTGCTAATTAAGTTCTCATTATAGAAATATTGTATGCAAATGGCTTTTTGCCGGATTTGGGCGTCTTTAACCCCACTGTGGGCAACGGTTCGAACGAATTCGAACGGAAGATCGGAACCAGGCAGTTTCCATTTCCTTGCTCATTTGGAGCGCTGCAAGTTGGCCACGTGTTTGTTTCAAAAGCCGTAGAGCAAACGTTCCCGTGCACAAAGGCGGCGACGCTTCGGATTGCGCACAGGTGTCACGCCAAGCCGCGCGACGCGGTCCCGTTCGAATATGATAAAGTAAATGGAAGCTTTTATGCAAACTCGCGAGCCTCCTAAGCGCGCGCCAGCTCGAGTTATCTCAAGTCGTGCTTTTTTCCCGAACGCACAAAGCCTCTTTCTTCTCTGCGGGCAAAGTTCCGCCGTCACGGAAGATTCAAAGAGACACACGATCGCGGAATCGCGCGTTAGTCCGCGGCGCACGTTCGGTGGCACGAGCAGCGTCTGTCTATACAAGGTGTTTCACGATTCATGGTACAAATTGAGTCGGGTAAACTCCACGGCTGGAGAGAAGACGAAACATGAAGAACGACGAAATTGCGTGATTGAAAACGCGATGAAATTGTTCATTTTTTGCGAAGCAAACAAATATCTCCAGAGACGGAAATGTCTGAAAAGTTGAAATATACAGTGGGCCACAAAAGTGTTCGTACACCTTTCAAAACGCAATAACCTTTTTAAGACTGAACTAAAGGTCTTTAATTGTTTTTAGATGATAGAGGGATCAGTTTAGTAGACGATGACTGAAAAGCTTGTTTTTAAATTTTACTATTACTTGGAATGAAGAGTTTGATCTGAGCCGATAACGAAGATTTGAAAAATGCATTTTGTACATCTCGGCAACTTATACGCGTGCTGAAAATTTGATCGAAATCGGTTGACCCACGTCGAGTTGCAGGCGTTGAAATATTTCAAAAACTGCAGATATCGTACAGTTTTTGGTCAAAATCGTGTTAAAATTGCGATTTTTTCGATCTTTAATATGTTGTAACTCGTAACAACGTGCACCGATTTCGATAAAATTTTTAACGTGAATACAAGTTACCGAGATCTACCGAAAGACATTTTCTAAATATTCGTTATAAGCTCAGATAAAAAAGTTAAAAAAAATGAAGGTTTCTAATTTTTTTCTTTTCATTGCAAGTAATAATAAAATTTAATGAAAAGTTTTTTAGTCATCGTGTAGTAGACCAGTGCCTCTATCATCTAAAAATAAATTCAAGTCGTTTAGTTGAGCTTTGAAAAAGTTATTGCGTTTTAAAAGGTGTACAAAAACTTTTGTGGGCCACTGTATGTTCTCAACGCGTTCGATGAAAATTAGAGTACTTAATGACCGCTTCCGCAAAGCAAAAATTGGCTAAAAGCTACGGAAATATGGGGCAACTGTCCTATATTCCGTTTTAAAAGGTATCCACATAATTTGTCTACGACCGTAAGAATCTGTAATCAGAATAATCTTTCGACGATGAGAACGAATTTCGCAGGTCCTGCGAGTAACGAGGCAATTTTCGAGAAAGAAACGACCGTGGAACAATCGAGGGAACTAGTTCGCACGCGGAAATCGTAAAATCTTTTGTCGGTGATGTGCAACAGAGATCCGCGCGAGTCGGGCGCGTCGCGTGGGCGTCAACTGTGACACGCGGGGACTCGTAAAAGATGGTTTTTACGGTTCCATCGAAAATCAACAATAAAAATCTCGGTGTAACGATCCGGACAGGAGGTAGCCGCCTGCAAGTGGGGATGATAAATACCTCGGTGACCAATGGATGGCCGAAAGATCGATCTCTAAAAGATCTAGAGATCGCGTTGGACGTACAGCCATCGTGAAAAGTGTTCGCACACAGAATTTCAGATTTCTGACAAATCGTCGATATTTCAACTGTTATAATTTTGTAGAAAGAAGTCATACTATTGGGTTGGCAACTAAGTAATTGCCGATTTGTTCAATGAAATACCAAATTTTTTTACTAGGAACGGAGTTTAATCTGTAATGTATTTTCCATTTTGTTCGATGACCTTTCGCCATCTCTCTGACAACTTGAAAATTCCACGCTCGTAGAAAGTCTGATCTTGTACTAACGCACGCGTGCTTCGCGAAAGTTCAAACTCAATTTTCTCAAAACCGTCATCGGTTTCGAAGACAGAATCGAATTTAATTCTTCTCTATAATCTGCATTTCGATGTGTCCAAGAAAAAAACAAATCATTTCTTCGTTAACTTGGCAATTTTTGTCAATTGTATTTTCTTATCATTAATATTTCCGAGTGAAAATATTATTTGGTACCGATACTGCTACCAAAATTATTGTTATTATTCCTCTAGTTCATCGATCAGTTCTTCCCACTATGCTTATTGTGAACCGCAGTCTAAAGACAGCTGATTCTAAATTAAGTAAATTTCGATTACCTTAATATCTCCAATTTAAACGAAATTCTTTAAACAAGGATAACTTTTCTATTATCCTCTGACTGTTTAATTTACATTTCATTTACATTTCATTTACATTTACATTTCATTTACATTTGCTTTTAATTTACATTTACTTTCAATCTACATTTACTTTTATTCAATTATTTTGGAATCGTATGCTTGAAAAGGGAACGCAACTTGTTTAGAAACGGATCGATTTCTATAAGTTTAAAGGAAAAACCGGCGTTTAGTTTGTTATCATGAAATAGTGTTTCACAAAATAGTGTGCCGATTGAAAATAATCTAGACAAAAGTTATTAATTGTAGAGGTACTGATTTTAGGCTTTAAAATGTGCTACGGTTTATCATTTCGAAATTCATATTTACAAAAATATTGTTGCGAATTACACCATTTCTCTCGCGTCGCGGCATTTCATTTACAATAAAGAATATTAACTATAATACAATTCGATACAAATACAATTCAGATCTTTCAGAAGTGGGATGTTGATCGTTCGACGGTCCGATCTCGACTCTTCGAATGTCCGTTGGTAACACACTTCCGTGGCAACCCCTATCTTCTATTATTCTTTAAGGAGTTGCTCACAACAGGGCAGTTTCACATTACAGCGACTTGATTTGGACAAGTCGCCGTAACAATACGATAGTATGAATATCGGCAATTTCGAAACATCGAAAGGTTTGCGTTGAAATACTTTCCGAATCCAATGCGTACACCGTTTCAAAAAGACTACAGCAATTTTTAATTCGTAAAATTAAAATTACTTCATACAATTGATAACTGTTCTCTACGAACTTATTTGATCGCATAAATACTGTTACGATTCTAAATTTATAAAGAAGCTGCACGCATCTGTTCCTTCAATGCTAGCTTTAAATCCTACTTCGGCCGTGTTTGCGATAAATCCGCTTGCCTCTCGACAAATGCCCGACACCGTAGTTAATGATTTGCTTTGAGAGGCCACGAGTACGCTCGTTAGTCGCGAAAGCTTTTTGCTCTTTTCCATTTTCCACTTTGACAACGAGGCGTCGTGTCGATCGTTCCTCGTCTTTGTTCATGCCTGTCTCCATTACCTGCACTTTCAGCGAAAACTAAAAATAGCGCGCATTCTTATGATGTTTGTCTACAGTTATAAACAGAACCAGTGCCTGAAGGAAGAAAACTCCGCAGCGATACTCGAGCCTGTTAAACAAAGTTTTTCGGAAACCACTGTAATTTTGTTCGTCGTGTACAAGTTTCAACAAAAGTCTCTTTTAGAGATTTCATGCTGCTCTACTCTGGATTAGATGCGGTGGCGTGGAAAAGTTCTCGGCCAGGTAGTCCTTGTAATTTTTCTTCGAGTAGAAAAGCCTTCTAAATCTATGAACTTAAATCCGATGGAATCTCTTTGGGGGGAGATGAAATTTTTCAAAATTTTTCAGAGTTACTCAAAATTTAATTAAAAGAAATTGAACAAGATACATACTACATACTATGCTGTTTTTATTGCTGCAGAAAAGGATGTGTACAGGGTGCTTTTCTTAACCCTCGCCCACATTTTTTCGTGCACTTTTGTTAATCTGACCAAAAAATGTTTCAAATAAATGTATATCGGTTCCCAGTTTGCTATACGATAAAATATTTAATTCCAATCGATTGTTATTTTTGCGATAAAAAATCACTGTCACCTTAATTTTTTTAAATGGCATTGCATATTTTTTACTTGACATTGAGATATTTTTACTTGAAAATTTCTTCATTTTAATATACATCAATCAGCAAATTGATAATATTATTACGAAAACGTATCATTACGTAAATTTAACGAAAACAAAGCTTTTGGGTCGGCTATGATCTAATTATTTTATTACAAAAATGTTATTGTTATTATTATAAAAAAATTATATCACAACCTATGTTCGAATATATGTAAATAATATTATATGTATATATATATATATAATAAATATATATATATATTTTTTTATTTATTTATTATATATATATATATATATATATTATATACAAGGACATGAAAGGATACTATTAAATTATGGATAAAAATGAACTATATCTTCATCTGAATTATCATAAATAAATAAATAAATAATATATATATATAATTTAATAGTATTTAATAGTATCCTTTCATGTCCTTGTATATAACATTCATAAAAATTTAAGCAAGCTTCGCTTTCGTAAGAGAAACAGCTAAAATCATCTAACCGGAAACATTTTTGCACGCCACTGTATTTGCAGAATGAATGGTCAGGAAGAAACAGTTACGGATTCAAATTTGTCGAAAACTACCGCTGTCGTTTGACTTGGAAACTAGTTGGCTGAATTCACCCCTTCCTTTGTTCTGGCTTACGGAATTACTGTGCATGAATTTCCTATGCAATTGCAATTAATTGATCACGAGTTACGGCGCGGCGCATAATCGTCAACCATTAATTGCAACCGAGGAACTTTCAAGTCGCGCCCGGCCCCGGTATTAATAAACGTAGAACAAAGGTAGTGAAATGTTGAAGGAAGTTCGCGTGGATAAACTGGGCGCTAAGGAAACAAGTTGCATGAAAATTACATCATTATTGGAAGAGCTGTAAAGATGTAGAGAAATTTCCCGCAAAGTTTTCACTGATTACCAAAAATTCAATTAATATCCCGAAGTTTCGGATGAAATATTCATGACGTCGAGGGTCCCCTCGCGTTGAAATTTCTCGAGGATCTTTTTTTGCGGCGACCAAGAGGGCGTTAAATGTTTAAGTTGGTCGCTTGAAACATCGCTACTGTTGAACAAATATATGGAAATACGAGATGATTCGGCCGCTTGCAATTTTTTCTTTACTTTAATTTTGAACGAGATCAACTCTGCACGGTTTTTTCAATGAGTTAGTTACCCACAGTTTTCATCGAAGCTCGAGCAAACTTTCGATCCAGATTGTATGCAAATTCATTTTTTGCTCACAGGAATTTTGGATATTCCCGTGGCGAGTCAGCGTAGATTGCATTAATGCGCTCCAATTGATTTCCATAACTCCGGTTTTTCAATCAGTTTAATACCTAAATTTAGTGTGGGATGATGCTGTAATAGCAATCGCAGGAATTAAAGAAGAAACCAAAGAAAATTAATCTTTTGGCTTTTCGGAGAAAAAGACAAATTCTATAATATATATAATATATATAATATATATAATATTATTATATATTATTATATATAATATATATAATATAATATAATTAAAATAATAGAATAGAAATGATTGAAATATTTTCTTTTATTACCTTTTGTTTTGTTATTTACTTTTATATATATATATATATATATATATATATAACCGATTTACAATTCGCCAAGTAATTTGATCGAACGTTATATTTATATTTGTTTAAGTTTTATTGAACCTTCAAATGACGTACTTCGTCCGACTTTGATACAAACGTGAGATATGGGATTAAGAATAAGATAACATTTTGTTATTTTTGATACTTATGGTCATCAAAGTGGACACCGTTTACTTTGCAACTTATCTTTCAATTTCCGGCTCACTCATCCACACAAACTCTTTCACGCCGTCTCTTTTATCTTTACTTTTCCTCTCCACTTTCTTTAGCCAACACATTACCTCCTCGCTTCTCTTGCCTCTAACTATATCATCCATATATGTACACACACTCTCTCTCTCTCTATTTTTAACTATTTACACTGGATTTAGGATTTATCTTCATTTTTCTCGAAATCATTTCAGCCTCGTGATCACTTGGTCTATCTGTTGATATTCTCCGTCTATTATTATTGGACTTAATTACAGAAAATGCACAAGATCGGCCAGAAAAATCTTTTCATCTCTTATTATTTGAATAAACTATTTATAACATTTATCACGAAGTGTAACAAAATTCTACGGCCCGTTTAAAGTTATTCTTCGTCAATTTTGGCATTACTATGGAACTTAGAAATTTATTGTTCTTTAGCAGTGCTATTGTTTACACTCTAAAAAAGCAGGTCGGTCAGTTGTGTGAAATATGTAAGTCAGCGGTCTCGTAAACAAGGCAAGTGTTTCGAGGCAAGTTCGATCCGCAACAAAACTATAAGTCACTCTCCGATAAACCAGCGAACTAAACATTACGGAAAGAGATTTTTGTTTACAATTGTTGTTATTAGGTGTGCAGTATTTAAAGTGGTATCGTGTGTGCAATAGTTTCTGATTTTGAAAGAAAGGTTTGATTTAAGTATTTTTTATGTTAATATTCATAAAATACAAAAATAATTAGTACATTTTGAAACATAAGTATAAGTAATTTATATGAAAATACATCGGTTCAATTTAATTTTCGTCATCGATAGGAGTGATCAAGTCCTCGGAAATCTTATTTTGTTTCAAATTTTTCAAATAACTGTGGTATATCGGGGGTATATAGTTAAGCAAGTCCATCGTGTCTTCGTATATTGCTGAAGAAACAGGACGAGATCCAGCGTATAACGGATCCATTTCTATTTGTGAATAACGCCTAGGTCTTCCTCTTTTTGCTGACAAATCCAAAGTTAGAAATTCATCTTTTTCATCTAAAGTTAGTTTATAAAACATTTTATAGCCACCTGCTGGCGAGTCTGGAGGTAGCCGCCACATCGCTATAATATAATTTACAAAACTGCACTATTCTTTCTCACTTATAAAAATAAGTCCAGTGATCACAACTTTTTTTAAAATACTGAAAATAATTCAAAACAACACTTCGCACACACTTATCACACGTTTCTATTTCTTTTACACTAAGCTCCGCAATTAATTTCCCGAGTACAGCAACTTACGCCACTTTCAAAATAAACATGTTTGTTATTCCGTTAATCAGCAAAACTTCTCTCGAACAAATCTCAATAGTTCTCGACTTATTGATTGCAAATTTTAAAAAAATGAAAAGATACCGTTCAATTGTAATTAGTGTTACCATTAACTCGATTTGTTTAAAATGTGACTTATGCCACTTTCAAAATAAACGGCTCATATTGTGTACTACAATTGTTTCATTTTACGGATCTATGAAACACGAGAACATGATACGAAAACGGTGTTCCATAGTAGATACACGTTCGTATTTTGCTATTTCGTACGTATTATGTTTTATTCATATTAAATAAATGCCTCAAAGTTCATTGCGTTATTTAGAAACGTACGAACATTTAAGAATAACATTTTCAAGTTGTAATAATATCGATGATATTCTCCTACCCTCTGAAAAACGATCTATAATTGATAGGGGAGCAACTACCACGAATGGCACACAAACTCAATGGGACATGGCCATAAAAAATTGTGAATCTTTTTAGAATAAAATTATATTTGTTTTGCAATTATAAGCATGTATAAGAAAGATGTTTATAATTTCAGTAAATGTTAAGGAAAAAATCAGAAACCAGCCATTGCGTTAACTAGAAACGTCGATCTGTCGGACAGTGGTATAAATATTCAACAGTAACACTTTCAAGTTGTAATAAAATCGATGATAATCCTCGACCCCCCTGAAAAACGTTCCATAATAGGTACTTTTACCTCATACGGCCGGCTGACTGCGCGGCAGCCAACTAGCAAGCACCTCGATCATGGTCGGGTAAAACCGTAAGCATGCCGGTAAATTCGCGCGTCCGTGCACCATGGGCATAAAGTTGCGTCGCAGGAGAAGGTCTCCTATGGACGGCCAGTTGATCCCCGTTTCCGAACTGGTTCCAGCAAACTTGGGGTTTTATGTCTTGCCTTGATAAAAATGGTGGTCGCCGGGACATAGATTTCGCGAACGGTTCGCCGACCGTTTCTTCACCGGTACACACAAACAGCACCCTTCTTGCACCCCTTCATCCAGCCGTGGACCCCTCCCACTCTTCTTCGTTGTTCTCCCACTCGCGGAACTAGCGAAATAATTTCTGAACGGGACCGCGCCGCGCCGCGCCGGAGTAGCTGGAGGAGAGCTTTATTTTTGGCAGACGTTCAAATAGTTAGGAACTTAAATTCTGGAAGAGAGGACCGGAGCTTTTTCGGGGGCGCAAACTGCTGCCGGGGCCACGGCCCTTCCTCTCGTCCCTGCCTCCGAAGAACTTTACGGCCCTTCGCTCGCCCGGTTCTACGCCGGCCACGTTCTAATCGGGTTTCGATAATGGCCCGGCCATCGATCGGATTTTTCGAGCGGCCCCGAAAAAAAAAAAATAAAAATAAAACAAACGGGAACGAGATATTTGCACGGGCTACTCCGGAATCGTTGTTACAAATCGGAACTGTTCCGCTACGGGGTTCCAGTGATTGACGTTGCGGGTGCAAGTGACTGGTTGATCAAGTGTCTTCCAGTTTTTAGGCTGCTGCTGTCTCTAGCGGGGAAGTATTGACGAATAGCGTTTCATTGGGCAAAAGTTGAAAATTCGAAGTGTCACGACGAAAAAGTCTTCTGTCGCGAAATATTGATAACAATGAAGATTCGAACCTGCAGCAAGGTGTCAATGCATTGTTTCCATCCTTCAATCATTTCGCATGTCGAATTCAGTGTTATGATACCTTCGAAACGAGTAAATGACTCGATGAAAATAACAATAGACTGTGGAGCCTCGTTTAGTCGGGCTAACCAGAGTGACACAAATGTTTAGATAATAGAACAATTATTAACGAGGAAGGGTTTTTAGGGTTATAGATGGTTTTAGAGGACCAAAAATAATATTACATCGGACCGTTTTCATATTTAGGGGGAGAAACCACTCCTCGGTTACATAATCTTATATAAGTTTAGGTAATATATAGTATAAGTTAGAATATAAATACAATAGAAGTTCAAGTAATATAATATGAGTTCAATTAACAGAATGTACGATTAAGTAATATAATATGTGTTTAATTAATGTAATATAAGTTAGTATATAAATACAACAGAAGTTCAAGTAATATAATATTATACAAGTTCAAGTAATAGAATATAAGTTCAAGTAATATAATATGAGTTCAAGTAATAGAATGTACGATTAGTAATATAATATGTGTTTAATTAATATAATATAAGTGAGAATATAAATACAATAGAAGTTTAAGTAATAGAATATAATTTCAAGTAATATAATATGAGTTCACAAGTAACAGAATGGACGATTAAGTAATATAATATGTGTTTAATTAATGTAATATAAGTTAGAATATAAATACAATAGAAGTTTAAGTAATATAATACAAGTTCAAGTAATATAATATGAGTTCAAGTAACAGAATGTACGATTAAGTAATATAATATGTATTTAATTAATGTAATATAAGTTAGTATATAAATACAACAGAAGTTCAAGTAATATAATACAAGTTCAAGTAATATAATATGAGTTCAAGTAACAGAATGTACGATTAAGTAATATAATATGTGTTTAATTAATGTAATATAAGTTAGAATATAAATACAACAGAAGTTCAAGTAATATAATATTATACAAGTTCAAGTAATAGAATATAAGTTCAAGTAATATAATATGAGTTCAAGTAACACAGAATGTACGATTAGTAATATAATATGTGTTTAATTAATATAATATAAGTGAGAATATAAATACCATAGAAGTTTAAGTAATATAATACAAGTTCAAGTAATATAATATGAGTTCAAGTAACAGAATGTACGATTAAGTAATATAATATGTATTTAATTAATGTAATATAAGTTAGTATATAAATACAACAGAAGTTCAAGTAATATAATACAAGTTCAAGCAATATAATAAAAGTTCAAGTAATAATATATAAGTTCCAACAATATAACATAAGTGTAAGCAATACAACCTGAATGACACTCATATAACGCGACATACAAAGTCAAGAGAGTAATATAAAATATAAATATACTTCTTCTACTTTTCGGTCGCCCCCGAATAGGTCAATATTTCGAAGATTCCACCAAAATTACCGTCTGATCGCGATAAACGTATTTTCAAAAAGACACCTCGAGGCTCGGAAGTTCGCCAGACTGCCGGTATACCATCTGCGCTATGAAACTCCGAAGCTCCGGGGCTTTTTGATGCTCGGAAACCGGCGTTCTAAATATTCCAGAAACACAAATTCATTGACAAGCTGTTTCAAATTTCTATGCATAGTTGGCCAATGCAAAAGTTGGAGAAACTTTAATAGTTTAAGGGAGTGGCGCACGCGGCGGAAGAACACGAGCTTTTTCCGCGTAACAAGGATTCGCGGTCGCGCACATAAACGAGCGCTCGCCTGAACGGCGCGCGCGATCACGGAAACCCGGCCGGCAGTTTCAAAGGCTTCGCGAGTTCGAGAAGCGAAGCTGGGGCCGGGCTGGACAACTTTTTTTTTCAAGTCAAACGAGAGTGAGGGAATTTTAAACGAAGATTAAAACGGACACGTAAAATATTCATCGTCGATGATATTCGCGCAGTGTGTTACGGAAGTAACGATTAATCGGTCCGATAGAGATCCGTATTCGATAAATATTTGTGGGATATTAAGTACACAAACTACAGTGTATTCAATTCGAATTCGAACTGAATATTCATTTCTTTTTTTCGTGAAATAGACACCGTTTAAATATGTATTGTTGTATGACTTCTACACGTCCGCGCATGAAAAAGCTCTTTTTGAGACATCTTTTTATGTGAACAATTTTACTGGTATTCCAGTGGATCGATTCAAACGGAATACCAATATCAATCGTATATTATTATGAAAAATAAATCTAGTCACCCTGAAATTCTAAACTCATGTTGTCCTCCATTTGTCGCTTATTAATTATGTTATTTTTAGACCGCGGATCGTTGTGCAAAATAAAATGTTTAAAAACAGACGTAAACTACCCTTTAAATTATAAAATAAACAGTGATTTAATTCGAAAACACATAGCGTAAATTTCGTTGGAAGATTTCGCTAGAAAAAATATATGTTGCCGCTATAAGAGTTATAACGATAAAATAAAATATAGCCGAATATTTGGTTATTGATTTCGTCGAATTTCAACAGATAGGTTGTCGAAACGCGTAGGAAAATTATTTTCCCAATTACCGCGAATTTCTAAGGTATAATTCATTTAAAGGTCATCGACCTTTTCAAAATTCAAAAATACATAGTGCTATCTAAAAAGAAGTCCCGAGCTTTTAATTGAATAAAAAATTTTCCGAAATTTTTATTACCGCACATTGTTCTCCTCGAAGTACTCGTTAACTTTTGTCACAAACATTTCTTTGTTAGATCAGTGTAAGTGCCTCAATAATTGATCTAACCGTTAGGACGAACAACACAGCCTGTGCAAACAACGTGACGCTGCTGGCGAACGTTCTTACGAAGAAAATTCGATGCGCCTCGACCGAGAACTTCACGCGGCAATCGTCCGCCCCTCCCCCTGAAATAGAAGTGACTCTTCTCGGAGAAATTCGGCTTACAAGCGGTATCAAACCCGACCGGTTCATTTGCCGCGGAACACCGTCTCGGAACAAAACGCAATCACGGAAACAGCCGTGCGAACCGGCGTGGCGACACGTCCGGAAAAAGGAAAAGGAGAACGCAGAATTCGGGACAGCGCGGCTGGGTCGCGATCCCCCGGCACAGGAAACTCGGGAGAACGATAGAGACCACGAGACACGATTTCACGGGTTCGAGCGGCCGTACGGAAACGCCGGTTAAGAAAGTCGATCGCGATAACTGGCCGATGGAACGGGTTCCCGAACCGCCGAGCCGGAGGAAAACGAAGCGAGGACTCTGCTCGCCGTGGGAAAGCTGGACGGGAAATGGGGGGAAGCTGGACGGAAAATGGGGAAACGAACGGTAGAAGTAGCGAGCTTTTGTAAATAAACGCGGCGGGTGACAAGAGACCGCCGCCGAGTCTCTAATAAAAGCTCGTAACGCTTGGTATTGGCAAGCCTTGATTTATTCCAGCCGGCTGCAGCCAAACCTTTGAAGCTCTCGCGGAGAGAATGCGAAGAGAGGGAGAGAGAGGAAGCGAAAGAGAGAAAGAGAATGAAGCAGAGGAAGATAGTGAAAGAGTGAAAGAGAGAAAAGAGAGAGAGAGAGAGAGGGGAAGAGAATGTGAGATAGAATGGGAACCAGCTTCCGCGCGATACGCGTTTCCCCGTTAGAATTCCTTGTCTTCCGACCACGGATTTATAACTTAGGGGGCATCGGTTCCCCCCTTTTTGCGGCCAGCCGGACCGCAGAGGGGACGCATTCGTTCCAAGTGGTCGATTCAGTCACGTTGCTTAATCCTTTTTGCTGCACCGAACCGTTTCCCTACTAACCCGGCGTCCAACAAGAGTGCCACGGTGGTATTCCCTAGCATTTTCTGGCACGTACGGGTGTCAAGGAACCGGGGGTCAATCGTGCGAGAACCGATCGCACGGTGGATGGAAAAACAGGGTTTAACTGCTGGACCGCGGTTGCCGAGTCATTTCGACTCGCAAGGAATCATCCCGGAAATTCGAGGAATTTTGTAACTTTGGGAATATCTCAAGCATGCGTAGATGCGTACAGTAGAAGTTCGATTATCCGAATTCAATATTGGTAGTTAACTTGTTTTTATTTTCGACAAATTATTAATACAATAGTGTGGGACGATAAGTCGAGGATTAATCGAGGTCCCTCTATAGTTTTCATCGTTATTATTTGGAACAATAAAAAGATCAGCTATTCCCTTTTCTCGCGTAAATTCACTTCGAGGAGTGGAAATCTATTCGAGTTATATTCAGTTATGGGAATAATGATTATGCTTTCCCATTATTTAACTTTTAACTAACACGTTCGATAGCAGTGTCTCTAGCGTACATATATAGTTCTATTTAGATTGTGGATCTTTATGGGAAATAAAAATTGTCTGCATTATTTGAGCCGTTTATTTTAAAAGTGGCATAAGTCACTTCTTCAAAAAAATCGAGTTAATGGTAACACTAATTACAATTGAACGGTATCTTTTCATTTTTCAAAAATTTGCAATCAACAAGTTGAGAACTATTGAGATTTGTTCGAGAGAAGTTTTGCTAATTAACGGTATAACAAACATGTTTATTTTGAAAGTGGCGTAAGTCGCTGTACTCGGGAAATTCATTGCGGGGCTTAGTGTAAAAGAAATAGAAACGTGTGATAAGTGTGTGTGAAGTATTGTTTTCAATTATTTTCAGTATTTTAAAAAAAGTTGTGATCACTGGACTTATTTTTATAAGTGCGAAAGAATAGTGCAGTTTTGTAAATTATATTATAGCGATGTGGCGGCTACCTCCAGACCCGCCAGCAGGTGGCTATAAAATGTTTTATAAACTAACTTTAGATGAAAAAGATGAATTTCTAACTTTGAATTTGTCAGCAAAAAGAGGAAGACCTAGGCGTTATTCACAAATAGAAATGGATACGTTATACGCTGGATCTCGTCCTGTTTCTTCAGCAAAATACAAAGACACGATGGACTTGCTTAATTATATACCCCCAATATACCACAATTATTTGAAAAATTTGAAACAAAACACGATTTCCGAGGACTTAATCACTCCTATCGATGACGAAAATTAAATTGTACCGATGCATTTTCATATAAATTACTTCTACTTATGTTTCAAAATGTACTAATTATTTTTGTATTTTATGAATATTAAAATAAAAAATACTTAAATCAGACCTTTATATTAAATATGTTCATGGTATAAATTATTATTATATATGTAATTTATTCGACAATTTTAGTAAATCACTGTCCTTTCAAAACATCGCTTCGGTAAAATACGTCGGACAACATTAATATATATCAGTGATTTTTCTAAACTATTTATTTTGAAAGTGGCTCAAGTCACTTTACCGTAATGAAAAGTGGTGATTTTGTAATGTTTATACGAAATTATTTATACTGAGAAAAATATCAATATCCTGAGATAATAAATACAAGTAAATCTCCTCGAAAGTTAACATCCATATTTTTAAACGTGTTAAAACGCATACCCTTAAATATCTCGACTTAAAAACAAAGTGACTTATGCCACTTTCAAAATAAACGGCTCATTTATAGATACACAAGTTGCATAGACACTTCTTTTTCTCTTCAATTATTTTATTCAGTTGATAATAATGCAGTGATATTTTTAAATTCCTTAAATGTTTTTACTGTTTTGTATTTGACTTACTCATTCCCATCGTGAATGCATAAAATCTGTGGTCTCGTTACATTTATTGTATAAATTCCCGAAATATCGTGCTACGTGTTACAATTTTAAAGAATTATATTCGTAAAATTCGTTTGATGCTGTTCACGTGAAATACAAAATCGCGGTCATCGCACATGTGCGATGCTGGCAGCGAATGTATTAATAGGGTAACTTGTTAAGACCTGAATGAAAGTTTATTCGAATGAAAATTGTGGATTCATTCTGTAGGGTATATTGAACGCCGTACGTTTTCGTTGACGATCGCGAATTTTGCAAAATTATTAATCTTTATTAAACTTTATTAGTCCGAATAACACAGTTTTTTTCTGGCAAAATCCTTGGATTAATTGAAAATTTTCGTGGTAATTGAAATTTTTTAAGTTCAAATGAATTTTTGTAGCGAGCGAAATTTTAGAATTTCGTATGAACGTTTGATTTCATATGAACTTCTGTAGCAAGCGGAATTTTTAAATTCCATATTAACTTTTGTAGCAAATGGAATTTTTGAATTTCATATGAATTTTCATGGCTCAATTTATGGGTTAGGTCTATTATCTCAAAAAGTAAGTACAATGGAACTTATTTCATACCTTAATAACGAACTACGTTCTATAATTGTATGTATTTACATATGTACAAAGAAGAATTTAGAATCGACTGCTTTTATTCTTATAATAATAGAATGACGTTGCTAATATTTAATAAATTAAGAATTAAATATACATATATCTATTGTCATTAAATTCGATGACGTGTACTTTATTATATGCAAATACCATAAATAGTTACGTTTCTGTTTTTACTGCTGCCTTTTCTTCCTGATTTTCAGTTGATGGTAAGTTTTTTTATCATTTTTTTTTTTAAACCGAAAGTAATTAGAAACAATGTGCGAGTGTAAATGTTTCTTACCTACCTGTATTCGTTATTTCTGCACTAATCCTGAACAGTACCTTTGTCTTACCACATTTTTATTGCACTCTTTTTTTCATCGTGTACACTTTACGCCTTATAAAGAAATTTTTGATAGAAATTGAAATATTTTTGTTTAAGATTAATAGCATTTCAAGATTAATTTAATTTTTGAGTTTTACATTTTCGAGAACATTTAAAAATATCTATTTACTACATATAAATTGGAATTATCGATTGAAACAATATTCTTTGACGTTTTTCATTTCCTGGAAAACCAACCGAGCAAAACTCGCAATCTTTTTTATTATATCTGACATATTCAAATTAAATACACGTATAAATATCGTGTGACATAAAGCAATACGCCTCCTCTCTTTCGGCATATTTCGCCACAGTTTAAAGAGATCGTTATTACTGATAGATTCTAATAAATAAAATATCTCATGGGAGAGCATTCGGGAACAAATTAATGGTAATACAGAAAACTAATTATGAAAGAGTGTCAAATATCAATTTGTCTCGTTCTTTTTTAATCCTATCTGAAGGTATAAAAATAGAACAAAAAGGTAATGTGGTATGAGTAACTGTAACTCACTCACAACTTTGAGTACGAAAACTTCCAAATACAGTAATTTCTCCCAGAAATGTTCGGAGGTCGGAATTGAAACCGGAAGATCTGAAAATACTAAGTCGCGATTCTTCGAGTCCCACGGCTCGTTTTTATATACTGGCAGCGGCCAGCATGACGATGTACATTAATATGAACGCATAATAATGCTAGAATAAAAACTATGTCTTAACTTTTTTATTTCTAATTTTTTGCCACGATTCGAAGACAATTCGGAGACTACACTCAACGATTCGAAGGCAATTCGAAGGCTACATGACACGATTCGAAGGCAATTCGGAGGCCACATAACACGATTTGAAGGCAGTTCGGAGGCCACATGCCACGATTCAACGGTCACATACCTAATACCTACCACGTACCTTGAAGCTCCTTGAAGCTTGACGCTCCTTTCTTACCCGACTCATACCCAAACAGACCATTTTGTGTCGTCTTCTGGGAATTCGCGTCGCGTGCCGCATCACGCGCTTGACCGACTCCCTCGACCCTTAGCATCGATGTAGCAATGAATTACATAAGCGTAGGATTGGCACTGGAAAATTCACAGCTATCCGAAATTTGACATTTTCAGGACAAATTACAGTATATGAGCCGTTTATTTTGAAAGTGGCATAAGACACTTTGTTTTTAAGTCGAGATAATTAAGGGTTTGCGTTTTAACACGTTTAAAAATATGGATGTTAACTTTCGAGGAGATTTACTTGTATTTATTATCTCAGGATATTGATATTTTTCTCAGTATAAATAATTTCGTATAAACATTAAAAAATCACCACTTTTCATTACGGTAAAGTGACTTGAGCCACTTTCAAAATAAATAGTTTAGAAAAATCACTGACATATATTAATGTTGTCCGACGTATTTTACCGAAGTGATGTTTCGAAAGGACAGTGATTTACTAAAATTGTTGAATAAATTACATGTATAATAATAATTTATACCACGAACATATTTAATATAAAGGTTTGATTTAAGTATTTTTTATGTTAATATTCATAAAATACAAAAATAATTAGTACATTTTGAAACATAAGTAGAAGTAATTTATATGAAAATACATCGGTTCAGTTTAATTTTCGTCATCGATAGGAGCGATTAAGTCCTCGGAAATCGTGTTTTGTTTCAAATTTTTTAAATAACTGTGGTATATTGGGGGTATATAATTAAGCAAGTCCATCGTGTCTTTGTATTTTGCTGAAGAAACAGGACGAGATCCAGCGTATAACGGATCCATTTCTATTTGTGAATAACGCCTGGGTCTTCCTCTTTTTGCTGACAAATCCAAAGTTAGAAATTCATCTTTTTTCATCTAAAGTTAGTTTATAAAACATTTTATAGCCATCTGCTGGCGGGTCTGGAGGTAGCCGCCACATCGCTATAATATAATTTACAAAACTGCACTATTCTTTCGCACTTATAAAAATAAGTCCAGTGATCACAACTTTTTTAAAAATACTGAAAATAATTCAAAACAATACTTCACACACAGTTATCACACGTTTCTATTTCTTTTAGATTAAGCCCCGCAATTAATTTCCCGAGTACAGCGACTTACGCCACTTTCAAAATAAACATGTTTGTTATACCGTTAATCAGCAAAACTTCTCTCGAACAAATCTCAATAGTTCTCAACTTATTGATTGCAAATTTTTTGAAAATGAAAAGATACCGTTCAATTGTAATTAGTGTTACCATTAACTCTATTTTTTTGAAAAAGTGACTTATGCCACTTTTTATGTGACACCTAAAATAAAACGCTTTTAACGTACTTACAAAACAGAACCAAATGAAATAACTTATATACACAACAAAATTTCACTTCGAAAATACTGAGTGAATACTATGTGTAATGTATGTTGACTTGCGTGGCTTTTCTCGACATCCGATCGAATTTCTCAACTTTGTCCGTTATTTGTGCTAGCAGGTTCGTTGTTCTCATGTCGGACGATTGTTTATTGTCTATTCCATGGGAGTAAATACGAAATTTTAGAAATTGACTGTTTTTATTTTCGATCGCCAACCGTCTCATCGTGCATAGCCGAACTGTAGTCGAGTTAATACTTAACAGACGGGTTGCTTTTTCTCTCTGCATTTCTCGGTTTCCGGGCATTTTTTAAAGAGAATTAGATAAACATGTATGTATGGTTTTAAAGCGTTAAGTATTTTTGATAAAATTTTGCAAAGTTATCTATTTACACGTCTAGTATTAATAAAATATTAATAAAGTACTAACGAAGCATTAATAGAGTATTGATAAAGTATGAATAGAAAGTCAGAATTGAAAAACTTCACGTGACCCGTCCGTTAAGTGTTAACACTCGCAAAGTTTACATTCGCGGAGCGTTCGTCGTGCAAAGTGTTAATCTTCGTTAAAGTAGAAAGAAGCGCGCTTTCAGCGGCAGGAGGGTCTGAACGAGCTCGAATTAACGCGGTCGCGATAAATGAGGAAAAGGGCAAAAAGAAGAAGAAGAAGTAAAAGTAGCAACACCAAAGTAAAGAAAAGAAAGAGAATGAGAAAAGAAAGCAAAAACGGTATTGTATATCGGGCGATACATAAACTGGCGAAAAGTGTTTCGTAATTAAAATGGGGCGAGTGTCGGCGGCGCGCAGTGTTGCGGTTTATCCTAATTAGCTGGACAAAACTCATCATTTAATTTCATAAAAAATTGATGCTCGTCATATGGAGTAATGTATATAATTCAATGAGAACATCAATGTTTCTCTATCGATATTACAAACACGTGAAAATCAGAACCCGTCTCATTTTTGGCGATTATGGTTTTCTAAGTGTTTTCGAATGCTTTAAAAATTCAAAGAAATATAATATATATATATACACGTGTGTTATTTCGATGTTTTCTTATAAACAAAAAGATTATCTTTATTTTGCATTCTTGTTTTAAATTCTAGGAACAATTAACTAACTTTTCTTTAAAGCAAGAAATGCAATCATAAAATCTATTTGTGTAATTGAATCTAAATGAAATCTATTTCGAACGAAGCAATATCTTACAATTTCATTCAGCAATCTGATATTTCATAAGCTAAAATATTTCGGACCATTTTCGCAACTATTTGATTTAATCGCGAAAAAGTCAGATTTAAATGCTCCGAGTCAAAATTGACCCGGCTACCGCTTGGCGAGCGTCGAGTGGTTCGAAATAGAAAGTTGATCTGTCGAGTTTCGTCCATTCGACGATGCACCGTGCGGCGGTGCAGTTCCAACCGCGTTCCGACAGCCGAACGAAGCCGGCGGTCTACTTTCGCCGACACGACGACGCGCCCTGTGAACTTGGAAAGTGCTTGTACCGGCGTTATTATTAACGCTGGCGGCCATTAAAACGGCAATCCCTCGGATACCGTGTTCCCGCCGCCCGTGATTTTCCCTTGGAATTCGGCTGTCGAGTTTCGACGGGCCGTGTAAGCGAGCGCCGGGTACACGTGTGCCCGAAACCGTGCAGCAAGAACACTGGAAACATTGTCGGCTTCCCCCGGCTTGCTTGCTTCAACACTGAACTTCGATGCTTCTTTCCCTTTTGTCCGCGCCGCCGCCCCCCTCGATCCGCTTCCCGATAAACTTTATTACGCCCCTCCGTAATTTCAAGTATGTCGTTGGAAACTTGTGCTCTACAGACGCCGCTAAATTAAGTGTACGCGGCTGTTTCCTCGGGAACGACGCGACGCCGGTTAACTGACTCGCTATTTTTTGATTAAGGGTGCACACCACCCGAGGCGTTAAGAAATAGACGAAGTTCGGGAACTTTTTTTTATAGGCAATTGCTAAATAAAAAATTTACTCTTCCTAAGAGAATATAAATCGAGGTCTCGCGGCTTAGTTTTTCAATTTTCTTCAGGTGAAAATCGTAAAAGATGAGCGAAGTTATTCGTTGTTCCCGGAACCCCTTCGCTGCTGGCCGTCGCAGCTGAATTTTAATAATCGCAGAAATGGCCGCGGTTCGATGAAGAAACAGCTGATTTGGTCCGAGACACTCAACTCTAAACGTTTATAGAAAAATTAAACGATTGACATATCGAAAAGATCGTACGCCACATCGTAGAATAATCCATGCAGAATTTTGACGACAAAGAAACAGGATTTTGACGAGTATGAAATTTCGAAGCTACCAGAGAAATGTCGAGAAGTTTCTTTTCTTTTACCGTAAATGTTATGAAAAATCGTCTTTCATTTTCTCGTCGAAGAACGAATCGATTGAACATTTTTGTTCGGCTGCTAGGAATAAACACAATTACGCTCAAGATTATTAAATTAGGCGCACTGTTTATAAATGGAAATTAGTGAGAGAAATACTACTTTTTGTGAGTTATTTTACAAATAATTTGAAGTACGTGTGAAAAAATATATGATTGTTCGCGTCGAGGTGGCGATTAATCATTAGGAAGTACTCGCGTTATGATTTAGTATAAATAATGTTCCCAAACATCGTTTAACGTCCGTAACTAGTGAGCAGAATCGATTACGCTTCTCTGGCACTGATTAATTTTTCAATATCAGTATCCGTAACACCTGCGGTCTAATAACAACGTTATGCTTATCAGCGTTTCATTACACAGTCCGCTCATGATTATAATTCTGTTCGCCTAATCACATTATCAGTATTATCCTTGTATCCCTCCTAATGGTAATTATCATCTGGTGATTTTCAGTAACAGTTTTCTCTCCTCGTAACGGCGTGGCTAATCAAAATTACGTTCGGGGCAAAAGGGTAGACAATAGTCTCTTGTTCTTACAAAGATAATAATGTCTCGCAAAAGTTACACTGTTTAGCAAAAACAGCAACGTCTTGCGAGAACAATTAAACAGAGTCGAGCCAAACATTCGGTTGAATAAAAATTTATCTAGATAAAGCTTTAGCCGAAGAAAATTTTATTCGTACAAGTATTTTTCTTCGAATAAGAATTTATTCGTACAGAAATTCATAGGGAAATTCACTGATTTGTATAAAAATGATGGAATATAAAGTGTTTTCCTCGCAGTTTATCGATTTATTTAATCCGTATGAATTTTTTGAATTTTCCAAATCATTCGAATAAAACATTATACGAATTAAGAATTATTCGAATAAATAGGTAGTATAATTTATGACAAATACTGAATTATTGGAATAAAATATTCGACTAGAAGGAATTCGTTCGGATAATCAGCTTACATAAATATTTATTCGAAACGATCCGAATAATGCCCAACTCCGCGATGAAATTCAATGAAAAACATTTTCGCGTCCCTGTATCATCGCTCGTGGATCGATCGGGAACCGAATGCAAAGCAATTATTTGAAACCGTATTACAACGTATAATAATTAGTAATGAAATGGACTGGACAATATATCAAAAGCGGACAATCGGCCGGTGCTCGTCATAAATAAAACGGCCAATTGAATTACCAACTACCATTATCTCGTCGCAATCGAATTGATAGTTGGTCCCACGCGTTTCCTGGCTGCGGCGTTGCATATTAATATTTTCGTACTAACAAAATGATTACAACCGAACGAATGCAAATACAATAAGTCGCCGGGACCGCGTCAAATACATAATTAAAATGTTACGAAACGTAGGTTTCTTTCTCGTCGAAAATATTTTACCTGTTTGCTTCGAAATTACGAATTCTTTCCCCGGTACGCTGCGACATCGTTTCATTAATTTACGACGTTCTACTGAATATCGATTATTTATCTACGTTTCGCGACCCACCATCGCGACAAAAAGATGTACAACGTGCAGTAGATTCTCCTTAACCCTTTGCACTCCGCTGTCCCCTCTCGTGGGACATCGTAATTCTAGCATATCACTCGGATGTCCTTGCAACAAGCTTACTTCTCCTACGATTTAAGTTAAAATGCTTGTGAAACATATTTATAAATTTCGTACATTTTAGTACAATCGTAGAACAACTTGTCGAAAGAAACTGCACCCAGTGCGATCGAAGAAACGCATACAATATCGATCTTAAAAGTAGATCGACGCAGCTATTAACCCTTTGCTCTCGAAGCCGTTTTAACTGTAAATCTAAATTAATTTTTCTGACTTATGGTGTTTCCATTTTATATGACAAAGTGCATTTTATGCGTATGAAATTTATAGTCTCGCGACTCGTACAACAGTTAGACTTTCAACAATTTTTTTACGTCTAGACTTTTATAATGTAAAAGTTATCTTGAAACGCGATGCAACAATTTTAATGCTGCCTCAGAGTCACCACTCGAGTGCAAAGCGTTAAGTGGTTAAACAATATATGGCTATCATTCGTTCAAACGGTTAAGGCAGTGTTAATAACCCTTTGCACTCCGCTGTCCCCTCTCGTGGGACATCGTAATTCTAGCATATCATTCGGATGTCCCCTCTCGTGGGACATTCAAGTTTATCAGTGATTACGGGAAATTGTGTTATTTCAGAGCAAATTTTTGAGATATGCATGTTTCCCTGAAGTTTTCTCTTGAAATGGCACAAGAAATCAAACCAAAATATAGTAAAATTACTAAGATATATACAAGAAATGTCAGCGGGTTTTGACGAGAACGTGAGAGGCGTGCTCACGACGGTCCGAGCACTTCAAAGACGCCACTAGAACAGAGCGACAAGGCAAGTTTGTAGAAGAAAGATCGGTATGCGAACATAGCACGCACTGTATAGTGAGATTTATAATCATAAAATCTGGAGGAAAAGATTTTCAAAGCTGAACTCGGTTTGATTTGAAGCGTCGAGCGATATAGATAGATCTAACGAGTTAGAAAATCGGAAAAGTGATTCTTCACTTGGTAAATAAATTGTTTGATAAAAGTTTTTTTGGTAAATATCATCTTGCGAGTTAGTAATAACAATTAGAAAGTTTCAACCTATGTATTTATTCGTATTTTTTATTAGAACAATGGCAAAACGTTCAAACACGAACGAGTCTCATGACACAAGTAGTAGCGAAGATGAGCTCCGGATAGACGTTTCTACAGATATGTTAGAAATGTTACTACAGATATGTAGAAGGTTTTCTTCTACAGTTAGTCCATCGTTTTGATAGCAGTGATAGTGATATCGTCCAAGCAACAAGGCGACGAGAGAAAGAGTTCGCATAGATAGCGATTACAACAGGAAAACAAAATTATAAAACAAACAATAACAAAATTATAAAAAATAAAATATTGATTTTTTTGCAAATTTCTCGGTTTCAGCCAAATTCATATAAGTCCAATATCATTATAATATGTTAGTTAGTTCCAAAACCATACTAAATAATACGAGGGTCTGTAAATGCCCGTTTCTGCCGAAATCGGAGTGCTAAGGATTAATTGTCCATCAGCTTGTAAACAAAAACGGACAATTTAGTAAGAGGAGGTACGATTTTTCAAGCCTCGCGGCTCGTTTTTGTAATTGTCGATTGTCAACAACTGACTGCTGAAGGAGAATTCGGGAGAATTTACTGTAATTCGTATCCCCCTCGGTGCGCGCGAAAAACACGGCGGATTAATTCATAATTGCTGGGAAATGATCGCGTATCGATCAATCCAGGAACCAATGCGAACGAAACCGTGGATAATAGCGAACGTGTAATTTATTTAATCGCACATTTGCACCGAGCACGATGCAAGCATGAGTACGCTTTGCGGAGGTTTTTGTCATCTGTTACAATATGCGCGTTGTGTTTGTTTGCGTAACCGTAACTGTATTCTCTTCCGGAACCGATCGATAATTTCATTTTTAACGAGGTTACGCATACTGTGGGCTGCAAATTAAACAATTTTATTGTTTACTGTTTCGTGTCTACGATTCCTGTAGGTTCGTTTTACAAACGCGGAATGTGCGAACAGATTTTCCGCGAAGCAAATTTTTGCACATATCAATTTATACGCGAGATACGCATGTGTTAGCTAATCCTTCAAATCACGAACATTTGCTAGACATAATTAATGACTCTCTCTGTTGCAACTGTTACCCCCCCAGAGAATGTCATAATTATTACATGAATATGAAATATGAGATTACCACCAGCAACTGTAGGTGACCTGTTATATTACTAAATAAGTATTTTATGACCGACGTCACGTGCAATCAAATTTAGAATTTCTGAACGATAATTCTGCAGGGGATTTTATATTCGTTATAAAATTGTGAGAAAAGAAGTTTCCAGAAAAATTTGACTTGCGTAAGGTTGAATTTGATCTGCAAAAGGATGAATTTGTTCTGCAAAGAGATGAATTTGATCTGCATTTATAATAGCAATAATAGCAAGTGCTATTATTACATGAATGACAATTATTACATGAATATGTAATATGAGATTACCACCACAGCGATTGCAGAGGTACCAGTGTATTATTAAAGAAGTATTTAACGATCGGTGTAACGTGCAATTAAGTTCGGAAATTCTGAACAATGATTTTACAAGGGATTTCACATTTGTTAGACAAGTTTCAGGCAACTTTGTGGACGAACCTGATATGCGAAAGGTGAATTTGATTTGCAAAAGAATGAGTTCGATCTACGAAAGAATGAATTCAATCTACAAAATCAAATGGAAATCAAATTCCTCTTTTTGCAAATCATATATTCCTACAAACTAGTTACCTTAAACTTTTGCCATAAAAATGAAATCCAATTTCAAATTGGAATCCATACTTCTTATTCTTCTTGTTCCGAGATTCCAATTTCATTGCGCGTAACGATGTTCCTTAGACTGCGGTTATTCTTGCAAAATGAAAACATTGCAGAAGATAAGTGCTGTGCTTTCTTTTAATAATGCAACCTTCTTTAATAATTCCAGTCAAAGGTAAACAATATTACAGAATCCTTAGATTCTCTCGATATTTCTAATGTTTCTTATTTCATCCCCTCATTGTTACCATAAATGCGTAAAATTCTTGATGAAAAATCCTGATACATATTTTCTTCTCCTGTATTCGATATTATTATAATAATTTTACAATTCTTTGCCAATGAGAATGATCGCTGTTATTAAATGTAAAGTAGGAGACATAAAATATATAAGTTTCGATTTAAGTTTCAATAACATGTACCACGAACAACAAAATGGTCGGTCAAGCACCGAGTATTTTCACGGTCGCGCGAGACGTCTGAAGTTATGCCAATTGCACACGTCATACGGAATGTACAGTGACTTCTGTTAACATTCGGAGACTTTTCGAAACGCAATAACTTTTTTAGAACTGGACTAAACGACTTGAATCTTTTTTTTAACTAGAATGCAATTTTTAAATTTTGCTATTGTTTAGCATGATAAAAGAAAACAAAAAACTCTGGTTCTTTAACATCTTTATCTAAGCCTATAACGAAAATTAAAAAAGTGTATTTTGTAGACCTCGTAAGATAAAAATTATATGCATGTTAAAAATTTCACCGAAATCGATTGACCTCTTAAGAGTAACAAACAATTAAAGATCGCAAAAGTCGCAATTTTGTCCTGATTTTTGACACTTTTCATCAATAAGTGTGAGAAATTTACAATTTTTACAAAATTTTGACGCTTGTAACTTTAATTTACGTTAACCAATTTCGATGAAATTCTCAGCATGCATATAAGTTACCGAGATTTATAAAACGCATTTTTTAAATTTTCGTTATAGGCTCAGATAAAAAATTTAAAAAACGACAGTCCTTTGTTTTGTTTTGTCATTCCAAGTAATAACAAAATTGTAACAAAGTAATTTAGTGTCATTGTCTAGTATACTTAGTCTCTCTATCACCTAAAAAAAATTCAAATCGTTTATTCTAGTTTTAAAAAAGTTGTCGTGTTTTAGAAGGTGTCCGAATATTAATGGTTTAAATTAAATTATAAGTAAATTAAACTGAATTAATTTTGTAAGGCGTTTGATAAATAATTTCGAACGAATCATGTCTGAACAGGAAAGGTTTATTATAAGTCTTAATAGTTTTATAATTGTATAAGTTATAACAAGTTTTAATTCCAATTTATAATAATTTACAATAAATTAATAGTCTTCAACCGTATGGTACCTTTCGAAGCATTTTGTTATATGTAATGGAACATTACATCGTTCGCACTCCCACGTTGATTCGCTACGTTTTTTTCAATGGTGTTGTGTTTCGTAGTTTAAAAAAGTTCCAATTATATTGTAATTACGCTGGCAAGAAGTCATAAGTAACAATGGAAAGTATATTCTACAATAAATATTATTAAATGTATGAAAATCGTGTTATATTTCAATTCAAAAACGGACAGAACTTTCCGGTAGACCTAATATATGACAATGAAACAATGAAATAAACTTATCGTGACCCATTATTTTTGTGGAAATTAATTTTTCAGTCCTAAATTTGTTATAAAATATCTTACTAGCGCATTAAATTAACATGTTAGCGTGTACATACCATCGGTGGTACACGTGGCACGGAGCATGTTAAAAAAGTCACTGCTTCATATCTATTCAGAGCTACAGTTACTCATAAAATTGAGCGTAAACCTAAATTGGCACGGATGATTAGTGGAAAAATGAACAAAAACGAACATTTCCAAAAGTTAAAACGCAATGCATACTCCATTTGGATATTTCAACAAGTAATCCACTAAAAGAAAATTTAATCAAATGAACTATTTAACTATATTTAACATTGAACGTAAAAATACTCTTGTTTCGTCGCCACAAAATTGAGCGCACAGATATTATATTATATAAAAATAACGAACTTAAACGTAATTTTAAATTTTATTGCATAACCTTTTGCATCGTTAACTGCTTCTAAACGTCTAGGCGTCGACTCGACTGGTTTTTTCGTTGTTAAACTTGGAATATTCTTCCATATGTCCATAATCTTAACTTTTGCGTCTGACACACTGCTAAATCTACAATCAATCTTCGGCTCTAAAAATAAATCATTTTTTAAAAATGGCATTTACAAGTTGCCATCGCGCTGGCAAGAAGTCATAAGCAACGATGGAAAGTATTATATATTCCACAATATAAATATTATTAAATGTATGAAAATTGTGTTATATTTCAATTCAAACACGGACAGAACTTTCCGGTAGACCTAATATCTGGCCCGACTGACGCACCGCGGCTCTCATTCCTGGCCCGATATTTTTACCACGTCTCTCAAACGTGATAATCATTTCTAGCCCGATTATCTGACCACGTCTGAAACCCACGTGGGTAAAGGATTCAATATCATTCGCTGTTACATTGCTATACGTAATTTTTAATTAAATGTGCTATTATTTTGTCGCACTATATTTTCAGAAAAATGCATTTTGTTGAAATAAAATTGTTTAGTCTATCGAAATTCAATTCTATTCTATCTAAAGCCTTGATGGTAATGTCGTATCAATTAAGATCACGTTAATTTTGAAGTGTGCTATCTTTTCGTCGCGGTGTGTATAATGTACGAACGGTCGCATTGGCTGCGATTGCTTGTAGATTGGCGGTTTATCAACGCGTGTAGGTAAGTACGTACGCGCGTAAGTTTCGCGAAGTGGAATACACGCGGAAGTCGCGCGATCGCGTTTAGCGGATGAAAGGAGCGACGATTCTGCTGGTTAATCGGGTTCCGCGGGAACGTTTCGCAGAGCCACTGAGGAGTCGTTCGCGAGGAAAGAGGGTCAGGATGAAGGAAATAAAGGTCTGTTCGATATTAGCTAGTCAGCGAATTGGAGCGGGCTCGAGCCGTGTCGGTCCCTGAGAAATTAGGAAATTCTTCGTCGGCGCGGTACGATCCGGCCAGGGTTCCCAGACGCCTGACCGTTCTTGGAATTTTAACTGGAACGGGAGTGGGGATGGCTGCTGCTGCGACGTCACGCTACGCTTTCGAGCATGCGTAGGAGGCGGCCGCGGATGACGCACTCTCTCCCACTCTACTCCTATTTTCCTGATAGAAAGTCGTATAGCGGTCAAGGCACCTGGGGCTTCTGGATGCGTCACGGCCGGTGCGTACAGGAAAATAAGTTACGCAAAGAGTGGGGGCAGGCGACGCATGCGCGGGAGTCCCGCACAGCGACGTGGCGCGTCTATCGCGTGAACGTTAGAATTCTGAACTACGATCGCGACGCGACAAGAAGATCTGTCTGATCGTTGTTCAAAATTATAATGTTCATGCAGTAAACGCGCCACGGCGCACATTGGAACGGATCTTCGATAACATGAATTAAATGAATAGTATTGTTGTGTTTACATCTTTCATTAGATGTAAAACAGTTTTAGGGTTTTTTGGACTTTAGAATCCGATTATGGTATTACTTTTTTAATACGATATAAAGTTATGTTTATAAATTATATTACAATTTGTTTGATTAATACATTATTTAAATTTTTAACCTTATTTTTCGTATATCTTGTAGTATCTTTATAAAAATTGATATTTAGGATACAGTTATATCGTATAATAAATTTTTAGAATGAACTGGAACGTCAATCGGAGAGAATAATAAGTATTATTATGTAAATTTTATACAATATATTATTATGAGTATTATTATTCATAATAATAGTAATAGTATTATTATTCATAATAATACTTATTATTATGTCAATCTACGATTGACGTTTTAGTTCATTCTAAAAATTCATTATACGATATAACTGTATCCTAAATATCTATTTTTATAAATAAATATATATATATATATATATATTGTATAAAATTTTCATAATAATACTTATTATTCTCTCCGAATGACGTTTTAGTTCATATAAGTACAGTTTCTCAGAACGAAAAGAATATATACAAATAAGAAAGAAGAGAACGAAAAATATATATAAATCTAAATAATAATAAATATTAAGTATTACTATGAAATTTATATACAATATTTACCTTTATAGGTTATATCAAATCTAACAGACGAGAAAGAAGACGGCTGCGACTGTAAGAAATTATAAACCTAAGAGACGGGACTTTTTATCAAGTGCATACAGTTCGTTGAAAGAATACGGGTATTGTCTCGCTAAGCCAAAGGGAATTCTTTAGAAATTAAGCTATTTCCAACTCGAAGAGAAAACAATTCGTTTTGAAGAAAATCAGATGGACGAAGAATAAAAAGTCCGTTGAGGGAACATACAGGGTGATCCGTTTAAGCGGACTTAGTGGAATCTTTCGCGAGGGTCTAAATTTATGAAAAATATGTTCCTACAAAAGTTGTTTGGTATGGATGAGGACATTAGATGATATTATCAATATTCCGACACAGTAGGATGTTGATCTGAATAATCTAGACAAAAGTTATTAATTGTAGAGGTACTGATTTTAGGCTTTAAAATGTGCTACGGTTTATCATTTCGAAATTCGTATTTACAGAAATATTGTTGCGAATTACACCATTTCTCTCGCGTCGCGGCATTTCATTTACAATAAAGAATATTAACTATAACAGAATTCGATACGAATACAATTCAGATCTTTCAGAAGTGGGATGTTGATCGTTCGACGGTCCGATCTCGACTCTTCGATTGTCCGTTGGTAACACACTTCCGTGGCAACCCCTATCTTCTATTATTCTTTAAGGAGTTGCTCACAACAGGGCAGTTTCACATTACAGCGACTTGATTTGAACAAGTCGCCGTAACAATATGATAGTATGAATATCGGCAATTTCGAAACATCGAAAGGTTTGCGTTGAAATACTTTCCGAATCCAATGCGTACACCGTTTCAAAAAGACTACAGCAATTTTTAATTCGTAAAATTAAAATTAATTCATACAATTGATAACTGTTCTCTACGAACTTATTTGATCGCATAAATACTATTACGATTCTAAATTTATAAAGAAGCTGCACGCATCTGTTCCTTCAATGCTAGCTTTAAATCTTACTTCGGCCGTGTTCGCGATAAATCCGCTTGCCTCTCGACAAATGCCCGACACCGTAGTTAATGATTTGCTTTGAGAGGCCACGAGGCCTTATTTTCCTTGTACGCACCGGGCATGGCGCGGTATGGCGTAGCGTGCCGTGCTATGGTGTAGTTCGATGCGAAGCGCGTGGCCACTATAATTATACGGCTGTGTTCCCAGAATACGATTTACTCCTGGTATTTCGACGGCGGACTTAATCTGCGTTATCATCCGGATTACGCAGCTTCGTAGCCGGTCGGGCGTCCCGTATCTCCTGATCCGACTGGATTGAATCGCGAATTGAAAGCTGAGCCGGTGTCTCCGCGAAATAGACGGCGAAACGAAGAACTTCTGCGTCGGAAACACCGTTGATGTCCCGCCCGAACTGTTCTATATTATGGAAAAACAGTACCGCGGAATTTCTCATTCCGAAGTACCGCGGTGCAAGATGTCGAAACAATTGTTTGGATGCGAGCTGGCAAAACGCTGTACCCCGGTTCCGACGCTGAGTTCGATCGCGATTGTGTTCGCAGCAGAGTTGGGTAACATTTTATTCGGTCGACGGATAAGAGAGAAGGATTAATATTCGACAGCAGCGGATATATGTTCCATCGAATACAAATTTATCCAGATAACAATTTATCCGAATTAGATTCGATTCGAGTAAATATTCGTTCGAATAAGAAGGTGTTTGTTATTCGATTAATATTTGTGCAGAAATTAATTCGGAGAACAACCGATTGGAACAAAAATTATAGGATACAGTGTTTTTATGTAGTTTATTGATTAACTTCTTCCACGTTAAGTTTTTCAATTAGCTGTTTTTTCAAGCGCTGCTCTTCGGAGAGTTTATTAATTCTGGGTGGATTAATTATTTGTGCGTAACTAAATAATATTGCAAAAGTGTGCAGAGGAAATAATCGTACATTCCAGGACTCATACATATACAGGGTGTCCCAAAAATGTCTCGCAAACCGAAAGTGGCGGGTTCCTCGGATCATTTGAAGCGACTTCTTCCTTTACAAAAATGTTCTCCGAGGCACCGTTAACGAGTTATTAACGAAAAACGGTGACCAATGAGAGGCGAACTCGGCTAGCGCGAGATGATCGAGCCAATGAGCGGAACTGGGCTTCGTACGCTGGTTGGCTGGGCCGCCTCGCGTCAGCCGTATTCGATTCTTATTGGTCACTGTTTGTTGTTAATAACTCGTTAACGGTGCCTTGGAGGAAATTTTTGTAAAGGAAAAAGTTGCTTCAAATGACCCGAGGAACCCGCGACTTTCGGATTGCGAGATATTTTTGGGACACCCTGTATGTATTTATAATACGTATATGCTTACAAATTTATGTTAAAAGAAAGCCGTCAACAATTACTGGCATTATTATTTCAATCATTTATTCGAATTATTTTACTAATCTCTATTCGATTAATTTTACAATCTCTATTCGAATAATTTATTCGAATAATTTTACAATCTCTATTCGAATAATTTATTCGAATAATTTTACAATCTCTACTTGAATAATTTATTCGAATAATTTTACTAATTGAGTGACTACTATTGGAATGATTTATTCGAAAAATGTTACGATCTCTATTCGAATAATTTATTCGAATAAAGAACAAAGAATTACTTGAATAAAGAGAAGAGAATTATTTGAATGAATGGATAGAATAATTTGTTACGAATGAATGAATCGTTCGAATAAAATAATTATTTTTCACAATAGACCGTGACCAATGAACTACGAATTTGATGTATTCACGACAAGAGTGAGAAGATCGAATGCAATGCATTAAAATCATTTTAAAAATTTGAAAATCGAAATGATTAGACAAGGAAATAGTTGCTTACACAGTCCACGTCTCTTGCAAATTAACGCGATCAATTTTTATTCTGCATAAAAGCCCACAATCCAGTGATCGATCTCGATTCTTGCCAACTGCGATAGAAGAGAACCGATTCTGGATCATGTAAATTTAACCGTGCACCGCTGTTACGTACAGAATCGACAGAATCGCATTGGTTTGCGCAGCTGCGCGCGTCCTCGTTCGGCGAGGCTCGAAAATCATCCCATGAAATTGGATGAACCGGGTCTTGTCGCCTTTCTTCGGTTCCTTTTCTTCTTCTGCCTCGTTCGTTGCCGCAGCCACGACAATCTTTCAAATGGATGTTTTCTGCCCATGACGAAGTGTCTCGATTTTTCTTGATTGCGCGTGCACGATGTTTTGAAGGCTGCGGCTTCTCGTCGCCGAATGGATTGGGTGGGTTCGAGTGTTTCGCGGATACCAGGTTTTTCAGCTCTGCTCTACGCTCTATGATGTATCACGTGGAACGGTAACACGGACAGACGTCCGTTCACTCGCACGGATGAGATATGGAAAGGACTTTGTTGTTTTTATTTTTTGTCCCGCACTTTGCGATCACGCTGGTCCGTTCGGGAATTTGAATTATTATTTTTAGTATCGCTGTTCGCTCGACGGCGTCGTGATCGTGGATGTCGGTTGCCATCTTTCGCGATTATTTTCGGTGTTATTGTTCGTTCGGAGATAGTTTCGATTTCATTCCTGTTGACAAACGACCAGATTGTTACAGATTTCTATTAGTTTGCATAATTTTAAATTTGTTTGTCTTGGACGCACCTTCACATCTTCTTGGATGTTGTTAAACAAAATTTAAGGTATTGCATAGATGACCCTTGGACGGCTTTTGTTTTAAAGTTGACGGTCTTCAAGGTCATTTCATTGAAGAAAAAATCACTCGAAATAAGCAGAATTATTCATTGATATTTATTGATAGGTATTGCGCGAATTTCTTTCTATTTCCACTTTCCTACGTATTATACTTTCTATTAACCTTTTAGATACGAGTGAATTCTGCGCGAGACTATTTCCCTGGACGGCAGATTCTGATATGTACTGTATAGAGTATGTATATTTCGTCAATACAGGGTGTCCAAAAATGTCTCGCAATCCGGAAATGGCGGGTTTCTCGGATCATTTGAAGCAACTTCTTCCTTTACAAAAATGTTCTCCGAGGCACCGTTAACGAGTTATTAACGAAAAACAGTGACCAATAAGAATCGAGTACGGCTGACGCGAGGCGGCCCAGCCAACCAGCGCGCGAAGCCCAGTTCCGCTCATTGACTCGGTCGCCTCGCGCCAGCCGAGCTCGCCTCTCATTGGTCACTGTTTTTCGTTAAGAACTCGTTAACGGTGCCTCGGAGAACATTTTTGTAAAGGAAAAAGTTGCTTCAAATGACCCGAGGAACCCGTCACTTTCGGATTGAGAGACATTATTGGGACACCCTGTGTATTATTGACACTGTTGTAAATCGATGTGAAGACAAAAGAAATGTGAAACAATGCATAGGAAGATGATTATTTAATTCAAACGGAGAGCTAGTGAGCTACTAAAGTGAGCCCACTATAGTGGCGCGTCGTGCCTAAGAGGTTAAATGATCATATACATTGAAATCAATGATGCGAGGTGATCAATAATTTATCAAATGTTGCAATATTTTATTTTTCGTTTATAATTATAGGATAGTAACAAAGTTTCCTACCTAGAGAGGATAAGTTTCTTTATCACAGTTAGCATAACAAAGAAGTTCGAGAATGTTTGATATATTACAAATTATTGTTATAAATTATCGGGTCGTCAAGTATGAAATTTGTAGAAAAGAAGGTAAAGTTGCTTCATAACTTACAAATGTGAAGAATTATTTTATTCATCAAAGTATGCACCCATATTGTCTATGCACTTTTGCCGTTTAAGCGGCAGGTTGTTCAGGCCGGTGATATAAAACCCTGGCGGACGAGAGTCAATGAATTCCTGGCAGACCAGTTTTACAGCATTGTCGGAATTAAATTGTTTTCCTATTCAAAAATTGTTCAAATTGTGGAAGAAGTGATAGACAGTGGGGGTTAGGTCCGACGAGTATGGAGGATGATGAAGAAGTTCCAACTCCAATTCCTGTAGTTTTGCCACAGTCATTTGTGCAGTGTGTAATCTAACGTTATCATGCAATAAGATGGGAGTCGATTTGTTGACCAATCTAGGCTGTTTTTTTTTAAGTGTTTGCATCATTTCGTCCAGTTGGTTGCAGTATATTTCTGCTGTGATCGGTGAGCCAGGTTTCATAAAATCATAACGAATCTCACCTGCGCTAAACAGGTGCGATAACCTTTGATTCTGAGCAAACGCGTGGCTCATTGTTGAGGTCAAAATAACCTGTACGAAATTTGGCGAACCAATTTGACACTGTCTGCTGTTTAGTTACACTAGAGCCAAATACACTATTAATGTTTCTCGCGTCTATTTCGTAGTTCCACGTAAGAACTCATACTTCATAACAGTGCGAATTTTCGACCGTTCCATTTTCATCAAAATTGATTTTTAAAAAAGTTTTCAATATTTTTCAGAGCTTAAAATAATTTCCTTAAACAAGCGAGATTTGTTTATAACTTTCCAAAAACAAACAGAACGGTAAAATATTAAGCCAATGTCAAATAATAAATCGTTAAAGTTGGCAATATTATTAACTACAAATTTCATCCTTGTCAACCTAATAGTTATAACAACGAACGAGTTATACTCGTTAAACATCGGTCGGATTACTTTTCGTGGATTGTCGTCCAGCGAGAGCGGTAGAAAACCGAGCAATTCGATCGGAGAGAGTCTCGGAACTAAATCGAGTAGAGCAGCGCTCGATTTCGCATCGATCTCGGCCGATGTAAACGGCGGCCGGTTTTCATCGACAGGAGAGTCATGCGACGATGGTTCGCGACGCGAAACGCATCGTCCGTTGAATCGTGACGGTAACGAACATTACCGGAAGATGAATTCGTTATCGCGAATGGTAGACGGGCGCGGAGGAAAGGGACAAAGTAATTCACAACGACGACAGGGCTCGGACGGACGCGAAATGCAATTGGCTCGTCTTGTTATTGTTAATTAACGGCCGCCACCAGAGGCGGTTGATTGATAATTCGATTGATCGACGGCGAACGGTAAAGGCCGGCTTTCGTGGGCCGCGCTGACCTCGCCGCGCTTTCGAATTGCCGCAAACAGCTCGCTGCGCGGTCCCGATCGGTCCTCATAATCGGCATCGCTCTAATGGATCGTTGCTGTTTGCCACGCGGAATCGAGTGTTTCCGCGGCATCATGCCGCTAACGAGATTATGCGATAGCGGCCGCTCGCAAATATGTTACGGAATGCGAGCCGCGGCCCTTGATGATACACGGCTGCAATTACGTATTGCGCCATCAAGAAATCAGGAGATGCAGCTCGCCAACCATCGGGACCACCGCGATTCTGATGTCGCGCCTTCGATCGACGCGATTATCGTTCACCTATACCACCGACGCGGCCCCATTCTAATCCATCATCTTTCGCGTCCTGCCTCGTTCAAAATGTCCGCGTTCTCCTAGCAGTTGAAACTCGATCTCAATTAGCTTCGGCCGGAGCACGTACGAAGAAGCACGGCTAAAAATATGACTGATGTTGATCCGATTGAACCGGTCGTTACTAGACTGCGGATCATTAGGCAAATTTTCATTTGCATATGTCAGTTTACGAAAATTAGAATTGATTCGAAAGTTCCTTCGCCGATTCAAAGATTACACGTTGCTAAAGAGAAAGTTAAAGTGCTGCGAGATCTTGTTCATTTATACGTTTTCATACGTTCGACAAATTTGCGCATGCCGTAATGATCCGCGATCTAGTCATTAGCCGCGATACTTTGACCCGGATGTAATTACAGTGGCCGAAATAATGAAAAATTTATCTCGTTCTTTTTACATAACAGCGTGTTTTACGTAACGTTTCTGTTCTTTGTTATTGTTAGGTGATCGTTTGCAATGCATTCAGTGAGAAATAAAATTCATTGTTATTTAAGACCAAAAACAATTAATAAATTGCATGCAACTATATTCGGGAAACTCTCCTCTATCTTCTAACACCAATTAGAACTTTCTAACGATTTTACTTTTCATGCAATACCTCATTTATGTCGAAAATTTTGGGTTTCTACAAAAGTTCGTTTATTTAAAAAACTGAGGGCGATGAAGCAATTCGGTTTTCGGATTCTTGTTCAGGGAGTGGAGCTCTACAAGAATTTCATAGTGGCTATAGGAACCCAGAAAAAAAAGTTTGATTTTGTCGGACAGTGTAATCTTATAGACCTTGAAAAGTGTTCCATAATGGGTACGTCTGATCTTAGTTCAGCGACGTACTTTTCGTTGCCGGTGAAAATCCAGGCACGCGTCTAGACAATTTTCGCCAGTCCAGTTCGGAAACGAGCCGCACAGTATCCAGAAATTCAATCTACCAGCCGCCGAATGTTGTGTCGCAAACCGCGTACAATAAAACAGGTGCCGCACAGGTTCGAAATCGCCGGCGAAGCAATGGGAACGCGTCGGGTATACGAACTAGCAGGTAAGCGCGGCGTACTCGCCGTTAAACTGCGAAAGTTGCGGATGTAAATCCGTTTCTCTCGTCGCGATACACGTTGTCGTCGCAAACTGGCACGATTTCGTCGTATAACTGCATCTGGCCCGGTGACTCTCGGGATCTTCCATAAATAAATGCATGAGCGCGTACACGTACCATGCTTTCCACCATCCCCGACCCACCTTTCGACCCTTCCTCCCTTCCGAAAGCTTCCCTCGCGCTACCCCCACCCCCTCCCTCCGGCAATGTTCGATGTATGTATGTTGCGTACGCAACGTTCGCGTGTTGATTGTTGTGCAGGTTGTACGCCGGTTGTATCCGTACGTGAGCAGTGCAAACAATCGGATGCGCGCACTGCGGATGCACCTGTACGCCGAGAGACACGCGGCTAAGCGATGAAACCACGATCGATCCGCGTGCGACGAATTAGCCATGGTCCTCTGACCGATCGTAATATCGTCCGTGAAAAGAACCGATGGACAGCCACGCAAGCGGAGCTTGTCGATGATAATATTCCCAGTATTGTTTCGCGCGTTGTCATCGCTAAGTGTAGAGAAGCCAATCACTGTGCCGTGTTAGCAGCCTTCGGGAGTTCTCGCTACTAAACGCAACTTTAGCGATTTAATCCTTAAATGCATATTCTTGCCAATTCTCTACATTCCAGAACCACTTAATTTTATTCAAAAGCCTGAGTATGCGCGTTTACGAACACACGTTGATAACAATAGACAATAGACCATGTGTGAAAGAAAAGACTTGACATTACTTTTGGCGAGTAAGTTATATGTTTTTTGACGTTTGAATGTGGTGGGTGATAACCTTCGATGTGTTACTTGGAGAGATATTTTCTTTTTTCGAGTCTCCTATAAAGGAAAGCTTTGTGTCACAATAAAAATCGCAATTGCTTTGCTGCATTTCATTTATAAATAGTGTGAAAATTCCTATACTAATAGATAATATAAATACATGAGCATTTGTTTACGTCTACAATAATTTTAGTAATAAACGCATATTGTTGCCAAAAGTCTACGTACAACTTTTTTTCAAAATAAATACTCAATATTATTACCTAGATTTTTTTATTTACTGTTTACGTAACCTATGACTACATTCCTATGGAAAACGATTTTTTAAAATTCGAAACAAAAAATCGTGCATTTAAGGGTTAAATGGTACTTCTTAACCCTTTGGAGTCTGATTTATTTTTCGTTAATTTTCGTTATATCTGAAGTCAAGTTTTACGCACATGTAGATCAGGGGTGTCAAACTCGCGGCCCGCGGGTCGCATGCGGCCCGAGATGAACATTTTTGCGGCCCAGTCAATATATCCGACGCAAAGTAAAAATGAAATAGTCTCGGCCAATAAAATTTCTTCCGAAATAGGGAAGATAGTATCAGAGAAGAGATGTCAAGTATCAGGACGTAAACAATAATTTAACTTTATATATGTTTATTACAATGTACTAGTCAAAATAAAAATATTTGTTTCTATGAACATTGATTTTTTTTTTGCGGCCCACCTAAAGTTAAGCATTGTTTATTTGGCCCAAGTTAGCTTTTGAGTTTGACACCCATGATGTAGATGGTAATAACAAGAAATGTTGATTTTACTATATTATCTCTTTTAGACGCTAAGGGCTGGGACATATGTGTCCCATTGGTTACATGTAAACAAATATGTGCATGGTATGCATTCTAAGATTGGTATATTCGTATATCGTGGAAAACGGGATTCATTTCTCCTAATAGGCGTATGAAATACGTAAGTGGGACACACGTCTCGATAGACTCCAAAGGGTTAAGGAGTTGTTGGTTTACAATGTGTTACTTTCGCCGATATCAATTTTCCCACAACACGAGTGTCAAATCTCCTTTGAATATTCGAATCATCTTCTAATCATTAAAATTAACAAAATGGATCGAGGCAACTTGGTTTACTTCAATATTAAAAACATTACGATCATGTTTTTTCTGTCTCAAAGTCATGTTTTCCAAGTATTGAAGATCATTGCTATTTTTTTGCACGCTAACCTTTTTTTTATAACGCGGCATTATGACGCACATCCAGACGACTTCAACGACCTCTGACACTATGACCTTTAAACGATCTTTGAAAAGGTAGAGGTTAATGCGTAAATATAGCGACGACCTTCAATACTTGAAAATAATAACCTTAGGAGAAAAAAGCAAACAATGCTGTTCTGACAAATTTTTTGATATCAGCAAAAATAACGAAGATATATCAGTGTACAGATTAAAATATTAATGTTATTAATATATAACAAAATAAAATATACAGGTTATCTCACCGGACTCGAGCATCTAAAATATTTCGATTGTTTTCTATGATGGAAAAAAGGTGTCAAAGGAAAATATTAATTAGTTCAGTAGGGCAAATATCATGATAGGCAACCAAATTCGTTCAAGATTATATTTTTTGAGATTTCAAGGTCATCGAAGTTTTTTCAAATGGAATGATATAATTTTGTTATCGAGACGAATCCAACGACCAGTAATATTATGACCTTCATGTGACCTTGTGTACGAAGAATTCATGAAAGTAGACCACTTGATGTAAATAGTAAAATATAGAAAATATAGAATCATATGAGCCGTTTATTTCGAAAGTGGCATAAGTCGCTTCGTTTTTAAGTCGAGATATTTAAGGGTTTGCGTTTTAACACGTTTCAAAATATGGATGTCAACTTTCGAGAAGATTTACTTGTATTTGTTATCTCAGGATACTGATATTTTCCTCAGTATAAATAATTTCGTATAAACATTACAAAATCACCACTTTTCATTACGGTAAAGTGACTTGAGCCACTTTCAAAATAAATAGTTTAGAAAAATCACTGACATATATTAATTTTGTTCGACGTATTTTACCGAAGTGATGTTTTGAAAGGACAGCGATTTACTAAAATTGTCGAATAAATTACATATGTAATAATAATTTATACCATGAACATATTTAACATAAAGGTTTGATTTAAGTATTTTTTATTTTAATATTCATAAAATACAAAAATAATTAGTACATTTTGAAACATAAGTATAAGTAATTTATATGAAAATACATCGGTTCAATTTAATTTTCGTCATCGATAGGAGTGATTAAGTCCTCGGAAATCGTGTTTTGTTTCAAATTTTTTAAATAACTGTGGTATATCGGGGGTATATAATTAAGCAAGACCATCGTGTCTTTGTATTTTGCTGAAGAAACAGGACGAGATCCAGCGTATAACGGATCCATTTCTATTTGTGAATAACGCCTAGGTCTTCCTCTTTTTGCTGACAAATCCAAAGTTAGAGATTCATCTTTTTCATCTAAAGTTAGTTTATAAAACATTTTATAGCCATCTGCTGGCGGGTCTGGAGGTAGCCGCCACATCGCTATAATATAATTTACAAAACTGCACTATTCTTTCGCACTTATAAAAATAAGTCCAGTGATCACAACTTTTTTAAAAATACTGAAAATAATTCAAAACAATACTTCGCACACACTTATCACACGTTTCTATTTCTTTTACACTAAGCCCCGCAATTAATTTCCTGAGTACAGCGACTTACGTCACTTTCAAAATAAACATGTTTGTTATACCGTTAATTAGCAAAACTTCTGTCGAACAAATCTCAATAGTTCTCAACTTATTGATTGCAAATTTTTAAAAAATGAAAAGATACCGTTCGATTGTAATTAGTGTTACCATTAACTCGATTTTTTTTAAAAATTTAAAATATCGTTTTGCCTAACTTTTAATACTATTACCGTTGTGTATGCAATTAAAAATATAGAGAGCATATTCCGAAAGGAAATAAAGATAATAACAAACGAATCATTACATCATGAGAATTGTTTGATAATATGAAACTTCCACTGGAAACGTTTTCCCGTGCATATATGCTTGGCCCGTATACGTCTACTCGAATGATCGGGTATAAATGAAAATTACAAGCAAACAATAACGAGAGGTCAAATAAAAAAAAAGCGTGCTCGTTCCGAACGAAAATGCGAGAGGAAGTTCGACGATTGAAAAATCGAGAGGAACAATCTCGTGCGCTTCAAACGCAAAACAATATAACGGGTAAATAATTGGTCGAGATTTATGTACAAAAGCTCGGCCGTGCGTACGTGTACGCGCGTGTGCATGCGCGCGTGCGCGTCCACGCGCGTGTGCACACGTCGATTTTTTTGTCAAGCCATTTCACAGATGTCAGCTGCATTTTTAATGGACCATTTAGATATAAACAATGCACGTGACAATTTTACGGGATCGCTGAATACCCCTTCCGCACGATCGATAGAAAATTCGAGAAATGTAGTTGGCATGTGTGGGATTAATTGATTATTGCTGTCGACTGATATGTGACGTTGAATAAATTAATGCAGTCGGCTGCAGTCAATTCATTTCGCTGTTTCAGCAAGCGACGATCAAACGATTGGCTTTACGAAGACCCATGAAGGATGATAATAAGTGGTCGCTCGAAAAACAAAATGGTGTACATCTTTTTAAGCCATCGAAACAGTGACGTACGATTAATAAATAGAATGAGTAACGCAATTTCTAATTGAATTATAATTAAATGATATTCGTTGACCAAAAGAATAGAAGACGATTACATACGAATTGCGAGAAACATCGCGGAGAAACAATTAAGCGTTATAATGTCAAATAATTAGTAAACATACATATATTGATCCACAGAAACATAATACTGAACAAATAATCATATTTGTTGATCCAAAGAATAGAATACGATTGTATGTAGAACAAATTGTGATAAATATTGCGAACGAACAATTAAAAATTATAATATCAATTAATTAATAAAAATTATTTATTGATCCACAGAGAAATAATACAGAACAAATAATCATATTTGTTAATCCCGAGAATAGAATACGATTGCGTACATAACAAATTGTGATAAATATTGCGAACGAACAATTAAGAAGTATAATATGAATTAATAACGGCAGGACCAAATTTATTAATCTGTAGAGAAATTGCAAGCATAATTACTGAAGAAAATAATCGTATTCGCTAACCGAAAGATTAGAATACGGTTTTCCATGCGTAGAACGAATTGTCACAAATATCGCGGAGCAACAACTAATCAATATAATATGAATTAACATCAGAACCACGTTTTCTGATCGAGAGAGAAATTGCAAATTTAATAACGGAAAAACAATCACAGTCGTTAACGAAACAGAATACGATCGTGCATAGAATAAGTCGCGACAAGTATTGCGAGAGAACAATGAAATAAAATATTAATTAGTAACGGGACCACATTTATCGATCCCCGGAGAAATTGCGATTAGAAAAAATAATTAAACGGCAGTTGGGGTATTCGTGGCAGCGGTGTCCAGTTAATAAATTCGACTAAAATAGGTTGTCGCGATGCAGGAGCGCAATATACAGGAGCAAAAGGCAGCCATTGTTCCCCCGGGGTGCAAACAATGTCTATCAAAGTCCCGTCACGAGCTTACCGGCATATTAACCCGCGCAACACGTTGGCTTCGCGGTGTTTTTCATTGTCTCCGTCCAATTTTAGTATAACGACCAACAATGGCCGCGTCGTCGAGTAGACGATCGAAGAAAAAGCTGAAAAAAAGTGGGTAACTCGCGACGAGAACAAAGACGAAGACTGTGAAAAGCCATTTAAAAGTGGTGGAGCTATTGGCAGGCACGCGCGACGCCCACGGCTCCAGACACGTGCCCCTGTTCCGCGTCAATAATGCCCGGTTCTATTGACGCAACAGTTATGCCACAGAATTTCTGGTGAACGAAATTCTGGGCGCCATAGACAGAAACCGGCCGGCTGCTTGCCGGCGATCGAAACAGAGAGCGAGGGAAAAAAAGATAGAGACGGAGAGCAGAGCAACAAGACTCGAGGAAGAAATATGACGGTGAACGAAACGACGAAATCGTTGAAACGAAGTTTCAGATGCGTCCGCTTCCTATGCATGCGGTGGCCATAAAAACGCTCCCATTATTCGACAGGCCAATTTTATAGAGGAACAATCGAAGAACCGGAGGAAATAACTTCCAATTCGATCCTGATAGAATGAATTCAATATAATGAATTCAATTATGATACAGAAAAATTGTCAACTTTTAATAATATTCATTATTTTATTGTACAGGGTGTCTCTCGAGCATTTAAAATGTGTCGCTTGTTTTTATGATAGAAAAAATGTCAGAGGAAATTTACATTCTCTATATGAGCCGTTTATTTTGAAAGTGGCATAAGTGACTTTTTATAAAAAATCGAGTTAATGGTAACACTAATTACAATTGAACGGTATCTTTTCATTTCTAAAACATTTGCAATCAATAAGTTGAGAACTATTGAGATTTGTTCGAGAGAAGTTTTGCTAATTAACGGTATAACAAACATGTTTATTTTGAAAGTGGCGTAAGTCGCTGTACTCCGGAAATTCATTGCGGGGCTTAGTGTAAAAGAAATAGAAACGTGTGATAAGTGTGTGCGAAGTATTGTTTTGAATTATTTTCAGTATTTTTAAAAAAATTCTGATCACTGGACTTATTTTTATAAGTGCGAAAGAATAGTGCAGTTTTGTAAATTAAATTATAGCGATGTGGCGGCTACCTCCAGACCCGCCAGCAGATGGCTATAAAATGTTTTATAAACTAACTTTAGATGAAAAAAGATGAATTTCTAACTTTGGATTTGTCAGCAAAAAGAGGAAGACCTGGGCGTTATTCACAAATAGAAATGGATCCGTTATACGCTGGATCTCGTCCTGTTTCTTCAGCAAAATACAAAGACACGATGGACTTGCTTAATTATATACCCCCGATATACCACAGTTATTTAAAAAATTTGAAACAAAACAAGATTTCCGAGGACTTGATCACTCCTATCGATGACGAAAATTAAATTGAACCGATGTATTTTCATATAAATTACTTATACTTATGTTTCAAAATGTACTAATTATTTTTGTATTTTATGAATATTAAAATAAAAAATACTTAAATCAAACCTTTATGTTAAATATGTTCATGGTATAAATTATTATTATATATGTAATTTATTCGACAATTTTAGTAAATCACTGTCCTTTCAAAACATCGCTTCGGTAAAATACGTCGGACAAAATTAATATATGTCAGTGATTTTTCTAAACTATTTATTTTGAAAGTGGCTCAAGTCACTTTACCGTAATGAAAAGTGGTGATTTTTTAATGTTTATACGAAATTATTTATACTGAGGAAAATATCAGTATCCTGAGATAACAAATACAAGTAAATCTTCTCGAAAGTTAGCATCCATATTTTTAAACGTATTAAAACGCAAACCCTTAAATATCTCTACTTAAAAGCAAAATGACTTATACTACTTTCAAAATAAATGGCTCATATGTATCTGGCTGTTCATAAAATTTTGTATACATGTGTGAACACACTATGAATAACAGTAAGTAAAATCAATAGATTTTCATTTTTCATTTCTTCTGTGAAACATTTAGGACAAGCATATAATATTGATGAATCAACGAGCGCGAATTGAAGAACATTGATCTTTGGTTGAACAATTAATTGAATGTTATTTGAGAAGTATTTTCTCAATACCGACAGCGCAAGGTGATAGGGAGAAACCGACCCTTGATACAGTGGGTGAAAATGACGATTAACTCGATATTTATAAAACTGTTAGATCCGGGCAAAACTTTTAATCGAAAGCTTGTGTATTCTAAAAAGAAGAGTTCGCATACGCGAATGATTTTTGAGAAGAATTTGTTTGCTGAAAAAATACATGTATCGAAAATGAATATTCTTTCGTAGCTTTTTCCCACGAACTTTCGACTCCATATTTCTGAAAATCTATTCTTCGTATGCTTCGCACGAAAATGTGATATGAGTTTAAATTTGATCTTCTTTGTATGAAGATAGTTCGTTCTCGTGGTGTTAATAATATAGTATATATAATAAATATTATAAATAAATATTACCAATAATGTATTATAATATAATATGAAATTTTTCTTGAAGCAATTTCTCTGACGAATAATTACTGAAAAATTCCGATAAATTTACTTTTAATCTTCGATTATTCGAATGTATTTAATATTCCTGGAATTATTATATCGTACACGAGAAAGTTGTGCAACAACGAGTAACAAGTTGGGGCGAAATATTATTGTTGAAAATATAGCTCTCGCGAAAAGCAATTAAAATTTCAATAGCAATGAAAACATCATCAATACATCGGACACGATAAATTAGAAATGCTCTGCTTCCGAAATTTATAGTGCAGCTAAAGCAGCTGATCGCATTTCGATTTACGAAATCCTAAACTGTGCATTCGCTTCTGCTACTGAAAGCTATTTACGTATACGGATTCATCGTTGAAAGACCAACAATTTTTCAATTTATATGTTTTCCCTGGCTCTAACAGCTTCCAAGCTATTTGATCAAATATGGTTTCTGCCTCTAGCATTCGAGGCTGGCTTCGCCTCTTCGCTATGGACGATTGCCAATAAACAACGCGCGCCGCAAATATATTTCCGACAATCAATTTTTGGAAATTTTGATATGCGCAGCTTTTTCAATAACAGGTTATATTTGTTGAACCAGTAAAGAGCTCGACCAAATAGAACAATTAATAATGAAGGTACGTGCATCACGTTTAACCTGCTGCTCTCGCGTGCATTGCTGTATCTCGCCCCGCGAATGCCCAGTACCCGATCTACTCGACAAAGAACTCGCGTGTGACGCTGATCGGAGATACTAGGTACACTCACTCTGCGCCGGTTACCAATTAAATTAAGTCGAACACGTTCCAAAGATTTTGCTCTCGCTCGACGAACGTTGAAAGTGACACTAATTCTGAGTTACTAGGATCATAGCTACGGCAGATTATTTAACATCTCTTTTTCACTGTACCTCGGTGTAAAGAAGGATTCGGTGCTGGTCGAGAGGAAAAATTATGGCAGTATTCTAAATCAGGAAAAAATCGATCCTCTCTGCGAGGATTTTAAAGAGCGGTATTTTAAAACTGTGTCGTTGGCTGTATTTTAAGGGGTGCCATTTAAAACTGTGTCTCTAACAGTATTTTAATGAACGGTATTTGAAACTGTGTCTATTGGTTAGCATTTTAAAGAGTGGTATTTTAAGACTGTGTCTCTCCGCCGGTATTTTAAAAAGTGGTACTCTGAAACCATGTCTTTGCCAGTGTCATTAAGGCTCGTATTTTAAAACTGTGTTTCTAAAACGGTATCGAGAATGATCAAAATTTATTATTTATAACTGTATAATTATTGTGTACAATTGAATAATTATTATTTATAATTGTACAGTTGTTATATGTAATTGTATAATTCTCATGTATAATCATAGATATATAATTGTATAATTATTATATACAATTGAATAATTATTATTTATAATTGTATAATTCTCATGTATAATTATACATATATAATTGTATAATTCTCATGTATAATTATACATATATAATGGTATAATTCTCATGTATAACTATACATATATAATTGTATAATTCTCATGTATAATTATACATATATAATTGTATAATTCTCATGTATAATTAAACATATATAATTGTATAATTCTCATCTATAATTACATAATTACTATGTACAATTGTGTAATAACTGAATAAATAATTGAATACAATAATTAAATAATTACTACGTACAATCGTATAATTGAATAATTACATAGCTGTATAAGATCTTTATGAGCAAAACTGTCTATACCGTGATCAATGATTCACGTACAAAATTTTTTGACATGTACAGGGTGTCCCATAAATGTCTCGCAATCCGGAAATGGCGGGTCCCTCGGATCGTTTGAAGCAGCTTCTTCCTTTACAAAAATGTTCTCCGAGGCACCGTTAACGAGTTATCAACGAAAAACAGTTACCAATAAGAATCGAGTATGGCTGACGCGAGGCGGCCCAGCCAACCAGCGCGCGAAGCCCAGTTCCGCTCATTGGCTCGGTCGCCTCGCGCCAACCGAGCTCGCCTCTCATTGGTCACTGTTTTTCGTTAATAACTCGTTAACGGTGCCTCGGAGAAAATTTTTGTAAAGGAAAAAGGTGCTTCAAATGACCTGAGGAACCCGCCACTTTCGGATTGCGAGACATTTTTGGGACACCCTGTATAGAAGACTTTATAAGTGACCTTTACATCCTGTTAAAAATGTAGTTAATTAATTAATTTAGCTAGCAATTGACCGTCGGGTGAACCGGCCTGTATACGAACAGTTCAGGCATACAAGAAAAATTTCGCGGAGGGTGGAAAGGTTAAGCGTTAGATCAAGTGCCACCCGGTAGACAGCGACGCCCTCCTTCGCAATTTACTCGCAAAGAGGTATCGTTCGTTGTTCAATTTCAGCGCGCGGTCACGACTACCCGACGATGATCGATGAGTTCTTTCACACGCTATTTCCGGCGTTCTGCATCGTAACGCGATCTCTGAGCGGGCGCGTAGCAGGGGGCCCGGCTCTCCTTGGGGGGTTTAATATTGTGTCCACACGCTACCGCTCAACAGCAATTGCTCGATTTTAGAAACGGGCCGCGTCGAACGAGAATCTATCTATATTATGGCTGCGCGATCGTTAGGATCTCTTTGTTTCCTTCTTTTCTTCAGTGGTAAATAATACTGAACAGCCGCTTGTTGATGAAGCGATTTCACACCGATATAATGTAGCGTACACTCCGTAGAAAAAAGTCTGCGTGCAGCTTGTATGTGCAACGGAATAACTTTTTTAAAATTTTAAAATTTTAAAATTCGACCAAATGATTTATATTCAAGAAACATTGTTGGAAGCGTGACTGTTGTATGAATCACGAGAATCAGTTTCATGCGCGTAAAACGCAATTAGTCGTAAAATGGTTGCGCTATAATAACGAGTCTGATTCTGGATGAAGATTACGGCTTAGAGGAGACCGTTTCTGTGACTAATTTATAGTTAAATTTATTCTACTTTAAAACTCAAATTTAATATATTACCATAATTATTATATATTATTATTATATATTATTACCATAATAATTATATATTATTATTATATATTACCATTTAATATATTACCCTCGTTTTTTTGGTCAACTCAAGCGGAGTTGACCTTGCCCGATCGTGGGGCAAATTGTTAACGCTCTGGGGTAAGTTGTTTTAATTGTTAACGCTCTGGGGTCATTGTTTTTACAATTTCAAAACAATTGAAAGCATTACGTGATTCTTTTTGAAATATTTTACCATCGGAACAACTTACCCCTGGAACTTTCAACCCCGGTCTCCCTTACCTCACTTTATGCATATGAAATTGATTCTCGTTACTCATACAACAGTTTCCACCAATAATTTTTAAATGTAAACAAATTTCAAATTATTATTATTATTATTATATCAATATAGAAAACGTTATAACTTCCACAAAGATCAAGTTTTGCAGCTAAAATTTTGTTTAGAGTATATGTTACAGCAAACATATATGTACAGAATTAATTTCTATGTATTTGAATTTGTCGCTAAAAACGCTATAAGAACACGCATGTTCAAAATTTTGGACTCAAATATCACAGGGTTGTCCACCCTTGATAAGAACGAACGTTGGCCACGTGCCCCGATTGAAGCGTCCACGTGTTTCCTGCAATTTGTGAGACTGCAATTCCTCGACGCAAGTTCTCGCGACGAAGAGTGGCTCGTATTCGCCTATAAATAACCGGGAGACACCGCCACCGACTCGACCGACGCGTCGCGAAAACTTTCAAAAAAAAAAGAAAACAATCGGGGAGAAAAAAAGCGAAGCTGTTGTACGAGAACTCCGTATGAACGCCTATAAATCCGACCGGGACTCTCCTTCCGCGGCGAGAGACTACCAGAAAACTTTCGTCCTACTCGGCCGCGTTCGCTTAATGGTCCGTGAACCTGTTTTAATTCAGTTGGATTCAAATCGCTCGATTCCGGGATTGGCTGCGCCCACCAGCGCTCCGTATTGCGACCGGACTCTTCGCGTTCATTCTTCCCCGCTTAATTTATCCCCCGTCTGGTTTTCAGAATCACGTTATCCGATCGGCCGTTCACCGCCATTCGTCCATGGGACGCGGGACCCGCGGTCGAGAATAAGAGTTCGAATTCAGGTGCGAAATTGATATGGCGGAAGCGTTCTTTTACCGAGCACCGTTTACGCGTTCAGTAACACACGAACGGCGGAATTTTTTTCACAAAAATATTCCTGATGAGTAGGTTTGTTTATGTTTATAGGAAAGAGATAAATTTATGAGACTTGGACAGACATTGAAATTCGGCGTTGTCTTTAGTGTTAACGATAGCACTCCGAATCATTCTGGACGTTGGCTACCAGCTACTCGGCGCCATTTTTTGGCAGAAACAGGCATTTACAGACCCTCGTATTATTTAGTATGGCCTTGGAACTGGCTGACATATTATAATAATATTGGACTTATATCAATTTGGTTGAAATCGAGAAATTTGCAAAAAAATCAATATTTTATTTTTTATAATTCTGTTTTCTTGTTGTAATCGCTATCTATGCGAACTCTTTCTCTCGTCGCCTTGTTGCTTGGACGATATCACTATCACTGCAATCAAAACGATGGACTAACTGTAGAAGAAAGCCTTCTACATATCTGTAGTAACATTTGAACATTTGAATTTAACCAATGAACAAAATTTATTCTATATTTTAGACTTATCTTCTGATATATTGGGTTGGCAACTAAGTAATTGCCAATTTCAGTTATAGACGTCTCTCACTCCCATTTTTATGATATCCGTAAATGTTATATTATAAAATTATTATTATTATTATTATTATGTTATTTTTTATTATCCGCGAATGTTAGCAACTGGACAAATTGAATGCAGCGGTCAAGGAAAAGCGACCAGAATTGGTCGATCGTAAAGGTGTCATTTTCCAGCAGGACAATGCTAGGCCGCACACGTCTTTGTCCACTCGGCAAAACTTGATGGATATTGGTTGGGAATTGATGTTACACCCACCATATAGCCCTGATCTCGCGCCATCGGATTACTACTTATTTCGACCCCTGGACAACTCCCTTCGTGGTAAAACTTTGAACGACGTTGACGCTGTAAAATCTCACTTAACTCAGTTTTTGACCGAAAAGTATCAGACTTTCTACGAGCGTGGAATTTTCAAGTTGTCGGAGAGACGGCAAAAGGTCATCGAACAAAATGGAAAATACATTACAGATTAAACATCGTTCCAAGTAAAAAAAATTTTTTGTTTCATTGAACAAATCGGCAATTACTTAGTTGCCAACCCAATAGTTTGTCCAAAATTCAAAAGAAAGTCTTATTAGATTGAAACGCTTCTTTATACAATATTTTACTATATTGTGTTAACTAACGAACGAGTACCTGGAAACTGATCTCATTGGTCCAACTGTATTTCTCCATTCTACACAGATTTAGAGCTCGACGCGTCGTTGTGCATTTTTCTTTGATTAGTTGAAATGGAATTGTTTGATTAGTAGCAATTGGCAGAGGCTCGCAGGTTTTGATCGACGACAGACCACGGTGGCATGTCGAACTCTGGCCGAATCGATTTCGCTTTTGACAAGTGGTTCCTATTCGGCGCTCTCTGTCAGGCGATACACTTGTAATTTCCTGCACAACTGGTGCGCATGAAACTTTGAAACATGATCCCTGTAACTACTTTCGTCGGTTTTGATGGTACGGGAAACTTTGATGCTATCTGTGATCAAAAGTATTCGATCGATCGAACTGCATATCTATATTTAGCATTATGCGAACGTTTAGCGCGGAGAATCCTTTGGACAAAATTTTGGTTAATTTGCGGAGTAGAATCGTTCGTGGAAAATGCTTCTGTTAATAGTGGAATAAAATGAACAATTTGTTTTTGCACGACGTGAAACTGTATTAAATTTGTTCTTGAAAAATTTCGTGAATCTGTAAACTGTCTTTTACAACTAGACTGCGAAGCTTTGTACAAAGTGAAAATTGTTTGTATTAATTGCGAGAAGTGGATATTGCATCGAAATTGATTTTCTCCTTCGGTAACCGTTATTAATTTATTTATTGAATATGTACGGGAAGCTACAAACAAATTACAAAAAAAAATGTTGCAGAGATTATAATAATATCGTTAGATTGTTCTAAAGTTCTGATTATTGCATATTTGAAAACTAGTCTGTTTTATAACAATGTTCTATTTGTGAATATATTGGATAAACGCTTATGCAAAAATTATTTTTACCAAGCAATACAATATTTTTAATATGTACAATATTTCTATGGTATTATTATCCTGTTTCCTATTAGGGACAACATTTGATAAACACAGATTATGAGTAAGAAAGAAGATAATTTGTAAGTGAGACACAATGAAATTGTCATGGAGACGTATTATCATGAGAACGTAGGAAGCCATCCGTATCAGTTCCAAGAAAATAAAGAAATATAGAGTTACACGAGCAAAGAGAGAACGCGAATGAAATCAAATACAATAAACAACGATCAGGAATCAATAGAGAATACGGAAGAATGGGATGCCCGAAGAAAACGAAGGTGCAACTGCAAGGAGAAAACAATATCCTAACGGAATAAAAGCTACGAAAATCAGGGGGTATCGTAGAGTCGTCGCTTAACCCTTTCAGTGCAGACTAAAATGCGAAAGTACAATAGAAAGAACATATTGTTTTTATATCTATATTTGATATTTTTTATATTACATTTTATCATATTTTTTTCGTATTATGTCAAAGGCATTCAGATTATACAGGGTGTCCCAAAAATGTCTCGCAAACCAAAAGTGGCGGGTTCCTCAGGTGATTTGAAGCAACTTTTTCCTTTACAAAAATGTTCTCCGAGGCACCGTTAACGAGTTATTAACGAAAAACAGTGACGAATGAGAGGCGAGCTCGGCTGGCGCGAGGCGATCGAGCCAATGAGCGGAACTGGTTGGTGCGCTGGTTGCCTGGGCCGCCTCGCGTCAGCCGTACTCGATTCTTATTGGTCACTGTTTTTCGTTAATAACTCGTTAACGGTGCCTCGGAGAACATTTTTGTAAAGGAAGAAGCTGCTTCAAACGATCCGAGGAACCCGCCATTTCCGGATTGCGAGACATTTTTGAGACACCTTGTATTTGCTTGTACTCACATTACATGTACACGCCCTTCTAGAAGTATTTATTTATTTATTTCATTTTACTAATAAATAGGCTGAGACTTCTGGAGTACATAAAATTGGAAACATAGAACTGTGTGATGAAAATTTGTATGAGCGGCATGACAATTTGATAAGGTAAGAATTCTGTTCATAGGGTCCATATTGATGAATCTCGAGATAGGGCATTTAGGTCGAAGTAATAATGGCGATCTTATCGATGGCCTCGAAACATTAAAATAGACGCGTCCTAAGATGATAGGGTTATTTACAGCACCACTGATAATCTTATGTAGAAAACATAAGTCACATATAACCCTCCTATCTTTCGGTGGGAAAATTTGGTAACGACTCGTGATATTGATGTAATCGTGATCTCTAACGGATATAGGAGTTTCCGCTTTAAATGCTAAATAGCGGAGTGCTTTATGACGGATAGCCTCCAGGCGATTACTCTGTTTATTGTTAGTCGGGGTCCAAATTATTGACGCATATTCTAGTAATAGACGGACTAGCGAAATACATGAGCATCGGGAGGTAGAAGGGTTATTAAATTCACTGCAGCGTCCGGAAATAAATCCTAATGTTCTAAAAGCTTCGGTGACCGTTTGTTAAATGTGGAAATCGAAGGAAAATCAGACACCTAGATCGCGTACTACGGATTTGGTGTGAAGTGACGAGTCCTGCAAGGAGTAGTCAAATGTTATTAGAGATCTATTCCGACAGAATCTAATCACGCAGCACTTACTGATATTAAATTTCATGCCGTTAAGGGAACACCAAAGCTCTAAGATATATGAGCCGTTTATTCGGTATATTTAAGGGTTTGCGTTTCAACACGATTAAAAATATGGATGCTATCTTTCGAGAAGATTTACTTGTACTTGTTATCACAGGATACTGATATTTTTCTCAGTATAAATAATTTCGTGTAAACATTAAAAAATAACCACTTTTCATTACGTACAAATGACCCGAGGAACCCGCCACTTTCGGATTGCGAGACATTTTTGGGACACCCTGTATATCGAATAAGTAACTCAAATGTATCTTTACGATCTGAATATCCATAAATTGAAAAAGTAGTGACCCGTCATTTTGACGGGATCCGTAAATCTAGAGTCAAATAACGTGAAAACGGAGAAGATAGAAAACAATAATTTGAATTTAAAGGTCCGCAGTCGAGCAATAACGCTCGCAATGCCCGCTAAGTATTCAATCCTTCGTCAGCAAGTGCTCCCGTTGCAACAATGAAACCAGGCAAATCGTCGGAAACTTTTGCCTCTTACTGTACGCCATCCCTCCGGAAATTGAAAAGAAGAAGGGCTCTCCTCCGCAGGCTGGAAACCACCCCTTAACACTTCCTTCTGGCAAGTGTCGAAACTTCAGCCGCAAATGTATTAAAAGGCACCGCGGCCTCGAAATAATTCGATCCATTTGGTATGGAAATAGGGGTGCTCAGGGAGACGAGCGACAAGAGAAAGACAAAAGAGGCGGGAGACAGCCGGATCGAGGAGGATCAGAGGGGGTGGGTGCGGACGGTTTCGTGCGGATGCAGCTCCGACGACGCCAGGAACACGGGACGAGACGTTCCCGTGAAAGAAAGCGAGATAGCGGCGTTCCATCTTACGTCGCGAAGACAATATTGCTTGAGGACGCTTTAAAAGTTTGGTAATAGGGTTCGCCACCCTTCCATGACCCCGGCTCGCCGTACTATTCGGACTCTGGCCTCTCTCGTTTGCAACCCCTCGCCACTGTTTCATCCCGTCTCTGTCGCGCTATTCTTTCCTACTTTTCGTTCAGCGTTGCAGTTCTTCCGCGAAACCGATTCCACCTAGTATTACACAGTCGCCTATTCGGCAGCCCCGAATGTTCAGACCTTGCCAAATCGGCGGTCCAGCCAACCCCGCGGTATCAATCTCAAGCGCTAAAAATAACGCAACGTGATAAAAATAACAAACGTGTTTGAAACGTAATCAGCCCGATCTCAAACAAGTGCATCCAAGTGATCCTTGTGCATCTCGAGTACAAATCAATGATGATTAGATCTGTCATTGAAACAGATTAACTGTATCATTATTTGACCATTCATGTCACTCTGCTTGTTGGAAACAAAAATGAACGATTTGGCAAGAGGAGATACGATTATTCGAGCCTTGCGGTTCATTTTTATAGTTGCCGATTGTCAACAATTATAAAAACGAAATGCAAGGCTCGAATAATCGTATCTCCTCGGCCCAAATTGTCCATTTTTGTGTACAAGCTGAAAGAAAATTAGGGAGAATTTACTGTATTTTTCTACTGTCCACTGAAATGCGAAATGATTTCAAGATTTCAAGATTTCAAGATTTAAAATTAGCTTGATGAAAATGGGAAAAACATTAATAGAATTTACTAACATCGAGATAATTCTTTCAATTTGTTAACATTAAGAGACGACGTCAATTTTCGATTTACTTCCAGCTTTCTGCAATTCGACTGTGGATCTTCGTGCAAAATAAAAATGTTCTGTACCTGTCGCAAGAAACACGAGTCATTTAGAAACCTTTTTCTTACTATACTATCATCATAATGAGTCTCAATCTCATAATGTCTGATATCAACATGTGAATATGGATTGAAACTTGAAATGACGCTATCGGACAGAACTTTCCGGTAGACCTAATAGTATCAATTGTAAGCATGAAATGTAATTCAATTGATTCGCAATTTAATTGATTTTTCGAATGAACACGGGAATTCGTCAAGGAAGGCAACCGCGGACAAGTCTGTTTAAGTTTGGGTGGCAATATCGAAGTTTAAACAGAATTTTCGGTTACGTTCCAAATTGAATGACTTCTTGCGAACTACATGACCCATTAAACTGCATTCACAAATTTCGTTCGCAATTTCGAATGCAAATGTATTGCAAACTTGTTTGGCTGTTCTGGGGCGGTCGATTACGACTTCAGACGTGGCTGCGAACAAGGTTTTCTGGGAGAGTTGTATCACGCAGCGTTTCCTTCTCGCAATATTCTATTAACCCTTTGCACACTCGAAGCTATTTTAACTGTCGATCGAAAATAATTTTTCCGACTTGTAGTATTTTCATTTTGTATGACAAAGTGCATTTTATGCATATGACATTGTGTCTTGTGTTACATTAACTTTGTTAGTATAAAAATTATCTTAGAACGTGGTATAACAAATTTTAGTGGTGCCTCGGAGTCACCATTCCAGCGCAAAGGGTTAACTGATTTGAATGCGCGATGAAAGACGTACGCATATGTCTATATAAAATTATCTCTACTTAGAGTGATAACTAGACTGTGGATATTTATGCAAAATAAGCATTTTCTGCACATATTGCGAAAGACTGGAGTCACTTCAAAGTTTCATTGCTAGTTTAAACATTTTAGTGGACTGTTTTTATATTTTTTAGTAGTAGTTATTACTATTTGAATTATATTTATTAGTTATTATTATGAATTATAGTTATTTATATAACTAATAGTATTAAAATTATTTCTGTAACTTTAATACTTTTCACTATATGATCTTTCAATTAGAACTTTTATTTAATTAACGAAGGTATGAAATATGTTTTCTCTTTACGAGATGTCTGCGTTAACTGGCACGATTCAACTCGATAAAAGCAATAACGATTAGGAAAGACAAAAAACAAAATCACATGCCTTCACCATTAAATCATATCAAGTGGTAAATAAAAAACTATTTGCTAGATTGATTTTTGTATTGAATTTATTTGTTGAAATTCAACAATTACAAAGTAATTTATTGTAGTACCAATGTTTCAAATTGCAGATGCCCATTATTGTTATTATAAATGCATAAAATCCGTAGGCAAATAAAAATTGTCGACATTAATTTCTGCATACTCGAACGAGATAGGTATTTCTTTAGTTTTCTTAATGATAACAATTTTAATTGATTGAATATAATATAACTGTGTTTTTAGGTTCTCTAACCGTTAATACCGCTTTGCATACTCTCATATTTTTAATAAACGTATGGAATCCTCGGTCGTATGATAACTAGCTACGAACTTTTATGCCAAATAAAATTTCTCGATATTAATTGGAACTACGTAGACATTTCTTTACTTTACTTAACAATAACAATAACTTTAATGAAATCGGTATAATATAACAGTATGTTAAGATTCTTCAATCGTTTATACTGCTTCCTGTATTCTCTTTTTTTTTAAATAAATACGTGAAACCCTCGGTCTAGTGATAATTCAGCATCGATGCTTCTTCCTGAACGATTTAACTAAAATTTTTTGTCGAAGAGTTTGGAATTCCGTATCCAAGATACCATAACTCAAAATTCACAGCGATAATTAATCCACCGTTTTCAGGTTGCAATTGCAACGACACGAATAAGAGAATGACGGAAGTAATCGTAGAAAACAAAATGATCTCGATACGAAGGTTTGACTGGACGAACCACGGATTAATCTCAAGTAAGCTGGCCGCTAATGCATACTCACAGTCTATACTAACGTACAGCCAACATCTACGTTAGCACATACATACTTCATCGAACGGTCAACACACGCATTACACATACATAGTCAAATAGTCCCACATTGTCTTAAGCATACGGAAACGCAACAGTGTCAATATCGCCGAACAAGGAGTCAACATCTATACTTAAACGTTATCACACATCGACACCAACGCGTACAAATTGAACTATTTTACAATTAGAAAGTTCGATCGAACATCGAGTACTATTTTGATACACACAGTGGATCCTCTCTTACGTGAAAATATATTTTTGCAACATCTCTCCTCTCTGATATCAAAACATTCGATTATCTAATAGTTTCACCCAAGTTCTGTACTAGAAGATAATGTGTCTAAATAATACAATGATTAGATAATAAAACATTTGGATACAGTGGAACCTCGATTAACCGATCTGGATTTCCTTCGATCTGGGATTTTTGATTGTTCCAAGTAATAATGATGAAACCATAGAAAGAAGGACTTCGATCAAACCTCGACGTATCATTTTATCCTAGTGTATTAATAATTAATCGAAAATAAAAAAAATTTAACTGTGAATTTTGAATTTGGATGATTGTTGGGGACTCTAGTGGTGTTGAAAGGACTGTAGTGGATTGTATGGGGAAAAATGCTGGTGTAATAAAACTAAATATATTTTAACGTGTAAGATTGGAACAGAGGAAATGTTGCTTCTAAGTTGGTCCACTCAATGGAAAACAGACTTAGGGCTGTTATAAAAGCAAAAGGTGGATCGACTTCCTATTAAAACCTTTAATCGTTCAACTTAAACAACTGTTAAATGTTTCGTTCAAATACTTTTGTGAGCCACTTCTGGTATGTATTTACAATAAATGCACTGTAAAAACGGTATATATCGTTGAATTGTTTTCTAATTTCACTTATGTAGTCTTAAGACCCATTCCTTGTTATGTGTGTCATATGATAACAAATGATTCAGTTTAATATATATACATATTTCATTAATTGAATGTTAGAAACGTAAGCGTTCGAATACTTTTGTGTACGAGTGTATGTAATGGATTTGATTGTGTGCAGTACAGATTATTCATCTGGGCTCGATGTTCATTCATCTGAGCTCGATTTTGTGTATAAAAACTAACCGACCCAAGTAATACCAGTAAAGACGAGGTGATCGACTGGCGATCTAACATTGCTCGATTCGATTTTAGACAATGATCAAAGTTATATATTGCATCAGAATATTTAAAAAATGAATGTTCTTATGAGAGAGTCTCTACTCTGACTTTTTCTATTAGATTCGACATAGAATTGGCTGCACGAGCAGATATTGCGCTTTGTACCATTGCTGTCTGCCTGCTCAATGAGCACAATTCCCTTCGGTCCGACCATTAACTGTCCTAATCTATTCATGCGACTAAATGTCCCTTCTGTACTGCAAAGCTTCGATACAATTTCGCTGCAGACAATCCTCAATTGGCGAAGCACTGCTTGCGATCCGATTCTACGCTGTCCTTAAAAGAATCACGAGTTTCCTGGTTACTCAGAATTATGTCAAATACCTTGTATCCGCAACAAAATCTTGCACCTTGTTACGAGATAACAATAATAATAATATTTATTTCATCAACGGAAGCAAAAGTCCCTGTGCTACAATGGCATAACATTAAGTCGCACAAGTAGCAAATTGAAAGAAATAAAGAAAAAAAGAAAAGAGACTGATACAATAAAAGAAATAAAGTGAGTGATCGAGAGGGGTTATCAAGAAGGACAAGATCAAATTGCGATGATAACAGAGATTTCAAAAGGGGTGTACAAACGGTAGAAAAAGGTTTGGGTATGTGGCAATACTGGCTGGAAATTAACCCGAGAAAGATAACCTACGTCGCAGAGGCGCCTGCGAAGACTGTTGATTTTTGTTAATTTTTCATAGAGGTCTAGTGATTTAAGTTTAAAATTACTTAAAATATAAAAAAATATAATATAAATGCATTTTATTTTTACAAGAATGCCAAACCTTTAAAATGACTAGATTAACTTAAATAAATATCCATTGTTAGTATAAAATTGACGCCTTAGAAAAGCATGCGCCTCTGAAGCGTATGGTTATCTTTTACGTACGTTGTCATATGGTTATCTTTCTAGGGTTAAGAAAGGTCGATCGAGACAGTTATGGCAACCATAAGGTGAATCTTCTGAAATTACGTAATGGAGCATAGAAAGAGAGCTTTTCGAGGATAGTAGGGCAAGAAATGGTGTCGTCAATTAGCTTGTAAACAAGAAGTATAATCACAGGTATAGGTCGCTAATGGCCGAAATCGATGACGAAGATCAGCGGCGATCAATAGCGGCCGATAGCTGCGGCGGTGCTGCAGCTAGTAAGAGGGGGAATGTAAACACAAAGGTTCCTTTCTGTCGCTCGGGGACTATAGGTCAGTCACTGATCAGCGGTAACGAAGGGTAACGAGTGCAACGCGTAGCAGGGGATGGTCATAATTATGACAAAATGCGGACGTAGGACACGAAGTGCGACAGGAGATGTATCCGAGAAACCTATGCTGGACACTTTCTAGGAAAACTATTTGGCATTTTTGGCGTGGCGAAATGTTAAACAAACGAAAACGTAACGAATGGGTTTCGCTGGTGAAAAGAGCACCGGTGAATGGAGTAACGAGCCACTAAAAATAGAAGAACTGAAAGGACTGGAACAGAGTTTTAAAGCTGTTCAAAAGTGAGCCGTTCCATCGAATGTTAGCGTTACTGTTTAGTTTGCTTTCGAAGCGATACTAGCGGCTATAGATTCAATGCTCGAGTAAATGAAGAGTGAACGGAGTACGGACTCGTGAAATTTCTGCAGATTTTCCCGAATGTCCGATCACCGTAACGTGAAAGGAAACAGATTTTTATTTACAAATTTTGTATACTGCGATCGCTTCGCTCGTGTTTGGCGAGAGATCGATGGTAATTCATCGTTAGTTCCTCCCTATTCGCGTCTTGTTGAATATTCACGTCTATGTATAATACATTATCATCAACGCGTTTCGTCGATGTTGAAAGGAGATAGTTAGACGCTTCTTTAGCATCCAACGATGCTAGGTGATCACGTTAGTTAGGTTATTCAATTACCGGTTCTATGGGAGTGTTTCTGTACAAGATTTCTGCGAAAGTTCGCGGACGTCTAACTTTATACTGTTCTATAGATATCTGTAGACGTGATTTGTATGAAAATAGAAGTGTTTGATGATTACATTGAAAATATGGCACAGACAACAACAATGACGGTTCTTTCAAAATTGCCGAACGAAAGTTAGACGAAATTATTCATGCGAATTTCACATGTGTTAATTGAGACATTTCTTTTACATTCAGAAAATTTCAGAAGAGATTTATGTGCATATTTGTGTTATGTTCAAAGTTTGTTGACCGATCCAATTCTAAAAATTCAGATTCGTATACTTGGGTAACTGTGTGTAATTTTATATTCTTTAATCTCTTTATCCTCGTCGAGTTTGCATTGTCATAATATAGTCGCGTCGTTATTTACGTTGACGGCCGGAAATTTCTAAGATGCGTTGTATTTTTCTGCTTTGTTGATGTCTTTACATGACTTATGAATATATTATTATATATATTATTTATAATTAGATTATTCTATTATTTATAATTATATTTTTATATTATTTATAATTTTACGAATAAAATATCAACGTGTCTTAATTATTTTTTAATTTTCATTGGTGGACTAAAATGATTTGCAGGATATTTTCAAACATTTCATGACAAGTACCTTTTATTTGTAGTGTGCCGACAACTAAAGAGTTACAAGTATCTGTCAGAGTACGCATTTATAAAAGAAGAATGGAAGGAAAAAGTTTGCAACAAATTGCACATGAGTTTGAAATATCTAAAAAAATGATATTAGGAAGATGTGCCAGAAATTACAGAAGACCGGTAAACCTGAAAATACGATGAGATCGAGAAGAAAAAAAACGGTAAATCACTAAAGAAGTAAAAAAAAATCCGTCCATTACTTGCGCAACAAATAAAAAAAAATCTTTGTCAACCAATATCGATTACGCAAATCAAATCTCGCATTCATGAAAGCGATATTTATGGGCGGATATCGAAAAGAAGATCGTACATTTCAAAACTGAATGCACGAAAATGTATAAATTTTGCTAAACAAAAACATTGCAATAAGCCGATCTCATTTTAGAAATGTATAATTTGGAGCGATCAATCGAAAGTTGAATTGAATTCAAATAAAAAGAAAAAATATGTATGTAGGAAAGAAGGCGGCGCTTTTAAACAGACGCTAGTAACACTCATCGTCAAACACGGTGATGGGAATATAATGATATGGGGTTGTTTTAATGACACCCGAGTAGGCAATTTATCTATTATTGATGCTGTTAAATAAATTGAATTGTTCATGAAAATTTATTTCAATCAATTGAAAAATTTGGAGTCGACAGATCTTACGTGTTTCGACGTAGCAACGATCCAGTTAAATATTAATAGTAGTAATATAATATAATATAATATAATATAATATAATATAATATAATATAATATAATATAATATAATATAATATAATAATAATATTAAATATTATATAAAAAGTTAAAAAGTTCTTCGAAGAAAATGCTATTTTCGTGCTCCCTTACCATAACCATAAAAAGCAACTGGAATGAAATTGCGACAAATATTATACTTTGGAAAAACTGATAATTAGTATGCTTCGTCGCTTACTAGAGGTTATTGAAGTCAAAGTTTGTCAAATCACTTATTAATTAATTTAAACATTATTATTTTTTACGTTGTATCTTATAGAAATATTCAGCGTCAATTTAATTTCCGTTATGATGAAATACAAAAATTAATTATTCTTTACTATGTTTTATTTGTTGTTTACGTTTATGCAATACGTATCGTCTTTATTATTGTTGCAACAATGAAATAAATGTTTTTGTTCCTAATTGAAATAGCATTTATGTTTATTATAAATTTTTTACCTTAAATTTCCCGAAAAGTGTAAGCGTCAACTTAAATACCGACGCGACTGTATATAATATAAAATGTATATAATATGTATATAATATATATATATATATATATATATATATATATATATATATATATATATATATAATATAAAAGCCATTAATTAATGTCTTTTCTCATCTTCGCAGGAGTATTTGTATTTAAGATCGTTTATGACGTTTATACGAGCAAGAGATGCAGCTTAATGATCTGATCTTGTGCGAATGAAACAAATAAGAATTAATGGGAATAATTATCAACTGAAACGACACTCTGTATTTTCTAATATTTACTTATTATTTACATATTTTCCTGCATATTTTGCATATTTTTCGCGTATAAACATCCCCAGTGTAGTAATTAGTTGTCGAGGAGATTTAACGTGGCAAAGGAGGCCGAAAAGCTCGGAATTAATAAAATGGCTGTTTCCATTTCGTTTTCCGGTTATTAAATATTAAAAATCGCCGCGGTGCGCGTCAGATCGTCAGATCCCGGTGCAACATGTTTATTGAAAACTCTTGGAACTGAAAAGCAGATCCCCGCACGATATTTAACCCCGGACGTCCGACCTTCCATCAGATGGCATCCGGCCGATCCTGGGTGTATTTTTGAACTCATACTAATGTATACTCCATATACAGTTCTCCTGTTACAATTATGTATTATTATATATTATAATGAATGCAGAATACAGAAAAACTATTTTTTTATCCGTCATGTTCACAATTTATACATATAATAGTATTGTTGGTGCGAATTTTACAAATAAATATTGCTTTGTATACTATGACCATCATACGAAAAATTATCACTATTTCCAGGGTCTTCTAATTGTCTAAAGACACGATCTTCGTCCTCCCTTAAAAAATGTTCTTCGGAAATCGCAATATGATATATTATTTCAAGCGAAAATTCAGACAGAAATGGAATTGAATTTTACACAGTACAGATAAGAACTGTGTACAATCAGCGTAACATTGTTTACATACTTTTCAGATTAAGTGTGACCCAGGGTCGGTTAATCGGTCGGTAAATCGCTTATTCGCGAACGTTCATACGAGGAAATTAATGCGCTTATTATTCGATTTTCGAGCAAAAAAGGCAATACTTTTTCCAATAACCGAATCCGTTTTAAAGCCAGGCGCGCACCTGTGCTTTATAATCATTCCGATTGCGTCTATTAACGCTTTGCACTCCGCTGTCCCCTCTCGTGGGACATTCAAGTTTATTAGTGATTACGGGGAATTCAGTTATTTCAGCGCAACTTTTTCAGACATGCATGTTTCCCTGAAGTTTTCTCTTGAAGTGACACAAGAAATCAAATCAAAATATGGTAAAATTACTAAGATATATACAAGAAATGTCAGCGCGTTTTGACGAGAACGTGAGAGGCGTGCTCACGACGGTCCGAGCACTTCAAAGACGCCACTTGAAAAGAGCGATAAGGCAAGTTTGTAGAAGAAAGATCGGTATGCGAACACAGCACGCACTGTATAGTGAGATTTATAATCATAAAATCTGGAGGAAAAGATTTTCAAAGCTGAACTCGGTCTGGTTCGAAGCGTCGAGCGGTATAGATAGATCTAACGAGTGAGAAAATCGGAAAAGTGATTCTTCTCTTGGTAAATAAATTGTTTGGTGAAAGTTTTTTTGGTAAATATCATCTTGTGAGTTAGTAATAACAATTAGAAATTTTCAACCTATGTATTTATTCATATTTTTTATTAGAACATTGGCAAATCGTTCAAACACGAATGAGTCTCGTGACACAAGTAGTAGCGAAGATGAGCTCCGGATAGACGTTTATACAGATACGTTAGAAATGTTACACAGAAATGTTACTACAGATATGTAGAAGGTTTTCTTCTACAGTTAGTCCATCGTTTTGATAGCAGCGATAGTGATATCGTCCAAACAACAAGGCGACGAGAGAAAGAGTTCGCATAGATAGCGATTACAACAACGAGACAAAATTATAAAACAAACGATAACAAAATTATAAAAAATAAAATATTGATTTTTTTGCAAATTTCTCGATTTCAGCCAAATTCATATAAGTTCAATATCATTATAATATGTTAGTTAGTTCCAAAAGCATACTAAATAATACAAGGGTCTGTAAATGCTCGTTTCTGCCGAAAAGTGGCGCTGAGTAGCTGGTAGCCAACGTCCAGAATGGTTCGGAGTGCTAAGGGTTAAAGTTTCGTTCGCAAATGTTAATTGAAAATTTGTTTTCGAGCCCACGAAACAGTTATGAAAGGGCCTAGCCGATTAAGATGGGCAAAATTGCCTTTGGAGGCTTTTCAATGACTATTCTATCGTAAGAAAAACTTATCTGTGCAAAATTTCAACCCTGTAACTCGTCCGTCAGGGTAGTTACAAAGTAAATTAGATTGCGCGCTTTTCTGTCCATTTTCTCCTGTTTGTGGATTCTCAAAATTTTGAAAGAAAATGTGGACCATTTTGGACAGTAAGCCACAAACTATAAAATTTTTCAGATTTTTCGGTTGCAAGCTACGGTTGCCAAAAATGGAAAATCAAAATAAATCATAAAATTGTAGATTCTCGAAAATAAAAATTAGATTGCGCGCTTTTCCGCCTATTTACCCATTTATTCGGTGGCTTCTTAAAATTTTGAAAAGAATCTGGCCTATTTTCAACAACAGCCCGCATATTATAGAATTTTTTTCTGACTTCTCGGTTGCAAGCTGCGGTTGTCAAAAATGAAAAACCCAAAATAAATCGGTAAATGGCAGATTTCTCGAGAAAAATATTATGGTCAATAAGTTTACTAAAATGAACATCGACTGGAGACTGGGGCTCGAATATGAATGTAACGCCATGTAGAGTTGTTGTTGAGCGATGACACGAAGCTAGGCAGCACGCAGACTTTGTGTTCTCCGTTAAAGTGGTCCGTGAAAACAAACATCCATCATGGTTTCGTATTTTTCTAAGCCAGAGGCGTCCAATGTGCCGTGCATACGCCGCCGAATTGTATTGGAAACGCTGGTATGGAAATTCCTAAGTTTTAACAACATAATAATGCATTCTACGAAAAGAGGACAGTTGCACTAACTAAAAAGCTGCGAACTATCTGACCACATTTTGTACATACGACGCAATGGAGAATAATCTCAATAGAGATTAATCGAATAAAAAAGGAAAAGAATTAATATTACACTAAATTGTTATTACTCAGAATAAATCATGTACAAGGAGGAAATTTGGAATATTCGTTTCAAAAAAGATATGGATTTCTTGGAAAGAATATAATGAATTTATATTATTATAATAATAATATTATTTTAAATCGTAATAATATTATTCTGAATAATATTATTCTAAAAATGTTATAATAATATTATAATAATAAATATAATATTATTCTAAAAATGTTATAATAATATTATGACAATAAATATAATATTATTCTAAATCTTGAAACTTATCAATAGCACTACTTGAAATCAAATCTTGAAATAATTTTGGATTCAAGATCGAAGAAGAATGTCCTTAACGTCCTTAATTTTTATACGCACTTTTCAAGGTCAGCTTTATAAGTTATCTAAAAATACAACTAGATCTGAAATAAGTGAACGATATTTTCCATTCATTGGAAAAGTCTTTGTGGCAAAAAATAAAATAAGATTGTTATTAATTTATATAATTTAAATAGTTTTCTTGTATTTTCATATATACTAATAAACATTTATAAACACTTCATATTTAATAAATATAATCATAGATATAATTGTAAATATAATCATCTTTATGCAAAAATAGAAATTACCGTGTTTATTTCAAAAAAAGAACAGTAAAAAGTAGTCGTTTCAGTAAATTGCAAATAATATGTTCGATCGATCTTGGCAGCGTTTTATATTTCGTCGTTTCAGTTTCGTCAGAAACGCGTAAAATCCACAGCCCAGTTACGAATCACGAAGAAGAGTCTCTTCAGAAATGATTCATCTGCATATTCTGCGCAGAAACGTACACATAGAGCCACGCTATAGCTGACAGTTCAGGAATTGAATTTCCAATCATGGCCGGTCATTTACTACGTCTACCGCTCATTGCACTCCAGTGGGGGCGAAAACGATCCCGAAGTGGCCCACAGGGACACCGGGACCGAGAGGGACGACGCGCGCTTGGTAGATTCGTTGACTGTTGCTTCGCATTTCGAGTTAGTTGACTGATTAACTCAGCCCGATGAATAAGGGTTCGTCGTTTCTCGAGATAAACGAGCCACTGATATTTCATTGATTCGCTGCATACCGACTGGTTTCCGCGTTTACCGAGCCATGTAAATTTAATTCTGGAAATTGTTAGAAGATCACCTTTCAATTTTTTATCATATTTAGCCAGTTAGCTTCTGCGACCTTTTCGAAAAGTGTGTTAAAATGTGTCCCAAAAGGAAAATCACGATTCTATTATACAGGGTGTTCCACAATTATTTTAATAGCCGAAAATGAGGGGTAGTTGAGGTCACTTGAAGTAACTTTTTCCTTTGCGAAAATGCAATCTGCGACTTCCTTTACGAGTTATTAACCTTTTAGGCCCAACGCGCCACTACAGTGGCTTCCGCGGATGTCATCTTTCAGAACGACACGACACTATAGTGGTTTTTGCGGATGTCATCTCTCTGGACAACACATCACTATAGTGGCTTGCTCTAGTAGCTCACTCGCTCATCGTTTGAACCAAATAATCGTCTTCATACGCATTGTTTCACACTTCTTTTGTCTTCGCATCGATTTACAACAGTCTACAGGGTGTCCCAAAAATGTCTCGCAATCCGGAAATGGCTGGTTCCTCGGATCATTTGAAGCAACTTCTTCCTTTACAAAAATGTTCTCCGAGGCACCGTTAACGAGTTATTAACGAAAAACAGTGACCAATAAGAATCGAGTACGGCTGACGCGAGGCGGCCCAGCCAACCAGCGCGCGAAGTCCAGTTCCGCTCATTGGCTCGATCGCCTCGCGCCAGCCGAGCTCACCTCTCATTGGTCACTGTTTTTCGTTAATAACTCGTTAACGGTGCCTCGGAGAACATTTTTGTAAAGGAAGAAGTTGCTTCAAATGGCCTGAGAAACCCGCCACTTTCGGATTGCTGATCACTTAATTAATCACTGATAATTCGAAACACTTGTAAATATTACGAAAGATGACTGAGACGCGTTCGCGGATAATCGTTTATACGACTCGTTCGTTCGGCAGTCGACGTTTCACTGCCAAAAAATCGAGGCCTCGACCGTGGGCCCCTGTCGTTCGTCGTTCGGCCGTCCGAGGAAATGATGCCCGATACCATTTTTTTCGAACGGTCATTAACTGCGTTATAAGAGCGCAGGGTACCGTCGGTGACAGCGGGTCGGCCGCAGTTTACGTCTCTGCATACCTTGTTTATTTCATATGGCGTACCCTGGCGCTTCGAAGAAAATGGTATTTTCTTCCTATTTTCTTATTTGTTCATCTTATTTCGTCTTGGCCGCCAAATATAATCTGTACGGATGACGAGTATACTCGTCGCTACACGAAATATTGCTATTTCTTCAAGACGGGTATACTCGTCGACAACGAGAGCAATGAAACTCTGTCGGCGGTGTCAGCTGACTCGAATCAGATTCAGTGAACTCATTTTTGCGAGGAATAGAACAAGTCAATCTCGATTTATTGTGTACGTTGCACACAAGTTGAGGCTATACTTCCGACGTTATGGTTGGCATAAACGACGACGGTAGTACGGTTTCATATCGATTTCGTAGGAAAGTGAAGAAACGTCGCCAGATACAGACGCTGATTCCGGTGGAAATAAAAATCGAATGTACGGAGACAACTCGTTTTGCTTTCAACTGGCATTTCGATTGTTTTCACACACTTTCGATTCGATCGAACCAATCTCGTTGCATATGTTTGTTCGTTAGGTTGATGAAATTTATAGAATGTTAAACTGAAGTGTGCTTTTTCCCAATGCAACTAAATATAAATATACACACGCACCCCGCGGAAGAAAATTAACTCTAAAATTACAAAGTGACTCTAAAATTAAAAATTGTTCTATCACCTTTCAAAATAATTTTAACGTTATCAAAGTTCCTTATGTCCAAAAAAACCCGTGAAAACTGTAACTGTTGCACGAGTCACAAAATTCAATCGCATATGCATAAAAAGCACCAGGTTATACAGGATGGGTCAACAAATATTGTTATCGAGATTTACGTAATTATTATTACGCGTAGCGAAAAATGTTTCAGATGGAATTAAATGGTTACGAGAGGATATAGTAGTAGTTATGATAGTAGCTTTTTCGTAGGTGAACGTGTAGAGGACGTATGAAGGTCATTAACGCTTTCTAAATCGGAATCATATACTTTTTATCGCATCAGTCGATGCATCTTGATATATTAGGTCTACCGGAAAGTTCTGTCCGTTTCTGAATTGAAATATAACACAACTTTCATACATTTAATAATATTTATTGTAGAATATACTTTCCATCGTTACTTATGACTTCTTGCCAGCGTGATGGCAACTTGTAAATGCCATTTTTAAAAAATGATTTATTTTTAGAGGCGAAGAACTCGACTAGTGCTTGGTGGACATCAGCTTCAGTTTTGAATTTCTTTTCCTGTAAAAAGTTTTGCAAAGAGAGAAACAAGCGATAATCGGAGGGTGCTAGGTCTGGGGAGTATGGTGGATGCGACAGAATTTGCCAGCCTAGCTCTGCGATTTTCCGACGAGTCGCCAAAGCAGCATGTGGTCCGGCATTATCATCGGTAGCCATGTTTTCACGATCGCGTCTCACTTAATAACGACACGAGACATCTCTGTTTCAGTTTATTTAGGAGAGTACATGTATGCAAATGCAATGATAAAGAGAGATAGTCATATATGTCTCGAATCAACATGTGCATATAGATTGAAACTTGAAGTGACGCTATCGGACAGAACTCTCTGGTAGACCTAATATATAGTAAATTCTCCCCAATTAATCCACAACTTGGAAACAAAAATGAACGATTTGGCAAGAGGAGATACGATTATTCGAGCCTTGCGGTTCATTTTTATAGTTGCCGATTGTCAACAATTATAAGAACGAAGTGCAAGGCTCGAATAATCGTATCTCCTCGGCCCAAATTGTCCATTTTTGTGTACAAGCTGAAAGAAAATTAGGGAGAATTTACTGTATTTTTCTACTGTCCACTGAAATGCGAAATGATTACAAGATTTCAAGATTTGGTTGAAGAATCGCATGCATTTTAAAATTAATAGTGACAAAAATTAGCTTGATGAAAATGGGAAAAACATTAATAGAATTTACCAACATCGAGATAATTCTTTCAATTTGTTAACATTAAGAGACGACGTGAATTTTCGATTTACTTCCAGCTTTCTACAATTCGACTGTGGATCTTCGTGCAAAATAAAAATGTTCTGTACCTGTCGCAAGAAACACGAGTCATTTAGAAACCTTTTTCTTACTATACTATCATCATAATGAGTCTCAATCTCATAATGTCTGATATCAACATGTGCATATGGATTGAAACTTGAAGTGACACTATCGGACAGAACTTTCCGGTAGACCTAATACTTTAGAAAAAAGTATTCACCTATTTATGTTGAAAGATCTTTAGAGATAAGACGATTGCAAAGAGCATCTCTGCCGCACGTAATGGGTTAAGAAGCTCGCTAAGCCAGATAGAGGTGCTGATCAGTGAATAATACGGAGAAGAGGCTGCAGCTAGGATGTTTGAAAAGCATCGAATAAGTCAGTCGCTGGTGACTAATGCGTAAAGAAGAGTCATCGGATTATCGACCGAGGCCGACTGATGGTGACCTAGCACGCGGTACGCCGAGCTTCTAAACGTTTCTGCGAAAACGTCGGTGAATTATTGTTTTACATCCAGCATCCGTCGACACAAGGTATACCTCGCGCGAGTGTTGGTAACGCTTCTCGCGTGCACACGAACGTTGGGCATGGACATGGACACGGGCAGGAAGGCTTGCGTGCTCGCGAGTACAGGATCAAGATCTTGTCTTGACGTGGAGCACGTAGATCCGGCAAGGCATTTGCTTGCTGCCCGTTCCGCGGCTTGACATGTACATGCACTTTTGGATGCGACGGAGGAAGAGCTGCTCGCGGAAAAAACACTGCTGGCAACCGTAGTCCCGCGGACAACGCGAGAAAGCTTCTTCCCTAAGTGCGTCGCGATGGAAAATCGGACTGCCAAACGTCCTCTCCTCTTTCTCCTTCTTCTCCTTCTTCTTCTTCTTCCACCAAATCTCGATCCTCCGACTACGCCCTATCGGAAATGCGGGCCGAGTTTATTGGCTACGCTCGGTTAGCCACTCATATCTGAAAGGGTCGTCCACTATGATGCAGCCTCGGATAGACTCTGCAACACACATTCGAACGTATAATGCTAGGCAGTTCCTTGGTATGGGATCACGGGTCAGCTATTTTGATGAAACCGAAATCTCGTGCCGGGGGGGATTTCAAATATGTGTTAAGTTAGTGTTCCCGTAGAGCTGACGCGATCCAGCGAAAATTAATACGCATCATTTACCTTATGTCCGGGCGGTTCCTGTGTTCAAGGGGCGCTGGGTTCGCTAAAAATAAAACGATTTCTGCGACTTCCTTTTTTACCAAGAAACTGGCTGCCGCATCTTTTCGGGAATTCTACGGTCGTTTGCCTCGTCCCGAACTCTCGCATGATGGACCATAGCGGCCGGTGGCCGGGTCTCGCGTGATCCATACTAGCGTCCATATACGCGCGTTCAACGCTTTGCTGGAACACGTGCGTATGAGAGCATTATTCCATTTCCATTGATTTATTTATCTTTCGATAATTGCTAATATTGTCATATCGAAAGGGAGTAGAAAACCATTTATTCGTTCTATTTATGATGATCGAAAAACATAAGATTGTTGAAAAAGTGATTCTATGGAATTTGTATTTAACTTCCTATTAAAAATTCACTGCTATTTAAATTTATAATGAAAGTGGTTGTAATTGATATTAGCCACATTTAGAATAATTTATATTAAATGTCTAGGAATAATTTCATCCCTCTATCCAATATTTAAATGTATCTAAATTTCTACAAAATTTAAATCTTTCATTCTGAATTCAAATCTGAAATTACATGCAGTTTTAATAGCACAGTGCTGTTGTAAGCAGTGTACAAACGAGATCACCGTATAAAATTCATATCACCGTATAAAATTCGTTTATATTCGTTAAGATTACTTTTAAGTTGACATTGAATGAAGTCAGAAATATCGTTACGTTTATCGTTACGATTTTATAAAATACAAGTAATCGTTTGTGTCACCAAAAATTAAATTTATTATTACAGTACGTCCACTGCGAACAATTTTCCAGTTGATGTATATATTGTTCTATAATACTAATTACCGGACTGCGGATTTTATGCATTTATAAGAAAAATGGCTAGGTGAAATTTCAAAGAATTAGAGTATTATAAGAATTGAAGAACATCTATGTATTATTTTCAATTCGATGCAGTTATTGGAAAAAATAACAAAATTTCTATTTCCAATTTTTATTATGCGTAAAGATCCGTAGTCCGCAAATTTAGAAACGCGTTCATTTTAATGCATCCTCGATTAACGCAGGACCAGTACTGTATTCTATAGAACGAAGCGAAGCTTCGAAAGATAATTCGTTTGTTCAACAAATATCTTTGGTTATTTCATGTCTCGCGGCTCACCCTGCACAAACTAGGAACAAGCCGCAATTTATCTCCTCTAATCGAATATCGACGTTGATCCGACTTGATTCATGGAACATTAACGTAACAATTCCACGAACAATGCGGCACGGATTAAATAAACCATCGAAGCCAGCCGGGTGAGTCGGCATTATTATGCAGAAGTTCATCGTTCACTCGATTTCCATCATTTTACTGAAGAGTCACGGTATCAGCGTCTAGCATATTGAATCGAGCTTCTGCTCGATTGCGAGCCGAGTAAGAGTTCACCCGATTGTGGTCCGATTTACTCAAATATCGAAGCCCGGCCGAATGTCATACAAACTTTATGATAGTGAGAGCAATAAAAGAACCTACGATCGGCATTTTGGATAGTCCGACGCATGCTCGGCCTGACCGAATTCATGTGGACTGTTCGAGTGAGTTTTCGACCACTCGAAGTCGATCGAGTGCCGGATAGGACCCTGATGGATTTACTGCGGCGTTGAAGGGCCGAAGTTTTGGATTACACGAGGCTTCGCGGGTTATGCAAAATTTATCCGCTGGTACGCGTGTGCGCGCGCGAAATGACGTTCACAAGTGTGCTCGCAGATTCAGGTCGTTCGATATTACCCGCATCGATTTTTCCGCCTTTTTAATCGATTTCTTCTCGCGAGTACTATTTTCGACATTCCCCGATCAGAGCCCTGTTTATCGTCGAAGAATGTTTAACCCTTTGCACTCCGCTGTCCCCTCTCGTGGGACATCGTAATTCTAGCAGATCATTCGGATGTCCTTGCAACAAACATACTTCTCCTACGATTTAAGTTAAAATGCTTGTGAAACATATTTATAAATTTCGTACATTTTAGAACAATCGTAGAACAATTTGTCGAAAGAAACTGCACCCAGTGCGATCGACGAAACGCATACAATATCGATCTTAAAAGTAGATCGACGAAGCTATTAACCCTTTGCACTCGAAGCCGTTTTAATTGTAAATCTAAATTAATTTTTCTGACTTATGGTGTTTCCATTTTATGACAAAGTGCATTCTATGCGTATGAAATTTATAGTCTCGCGACTCGTACAACAGTTAGACTTTTAACAATTCTTTTTACGTCTAGACTTTTATAATGTAAAAGTTATCTTGAAACGCGATGCAACAATTTTAATGCTGCCTCAGAGTCACCACTCGAGTGCAAAGCGTTATGTGGTTAAACAATATATGGCTCTCATTCGTTCAAACGGTTAAGACAGTGTTAACCCTTTGCACTCCGCTGTCCCCTCTCGTGGGACATCGTAATTCTAGCCTATCACTCGGATGTCCCCTCTCGTGGAACATTCAAGTTTATTAGTAATTACGGGGAATTGAGTTATTTCAGCGCAACTTTTTCAGACACGCATGTTTCCCTGAAGTTTTCTCTCGAAGTGGCACAAGAAATCAAATCGAAATATAGTAAAATTACTAAGATATATACAAGAAATGTCAGCGGGTTTTGACGAAAACGTGAGAGGCGTGCTCACGACGGTCCGAGCACTTCGAAGACGCCACTTGAAAAGAGCGATAAGGCAAATTTGTAGAAGTAAGATCGGTATGCGAACATAGCACGCACTGTATAGTGAGATTTATAATCGTAAAATCTGGAGGAAAAGATTTTCAAAGCTGAACTCGGTCTGGTTCGAAGCGTCGAGCGGTATAGATAGATCTAACGAGTGAGAAAATCGGAAAAGTGATTCTTCTCTTGGTAAATAAATTGTTTGGTGAAAGTTTTTTTGGTAAATATCATCTTGCGAGTTAGTAATAACAATTAGAAATTTTCAACCTATGTATTTATTCATATTTTTTATTAGAACAATGGCAAATCGTTCAAACACGAATGAGTCTCGTGACACAAGTAGTAGCGAAGATGAGCTCCGGATAGACGTTTATACAGATACGTTAGAAATGTTACACAGAAATGTTACTACAGATATGTAGAAGGTTTTCTTCTACAGTTAGTCCATCGTTTTGATAGCAGTGATAGTGATATCGTCCAAGCAACAAGGCGACGAGAGAAAGAGTTCGCATAGATAGCGATTACAACAACAAAAGAAAATTATAAAACAAACAATAACAAAATTATAAAAAATAAAATATTGATTCTTTTGCAAATTTCTCGATTTCAGTCAAATTCATATAAGTCCAATATCATTATAATATGTTAGTTAGTTCCAAAACTATACTAAATAATACGAGGGTCTGTAAATTCCCGTTTCTGCCGAAAAGTGGCGCCGAGTAGCTGGTATCCAACGTCCAGAATGGTTCGGAGTGCTAAGGGTTAATTGTCAACAACACGATTATTGGTGTCACCTAAATGCACGCTATATGCGATCTTATTTCGTTATTATATGTTGATCTATAATTAGCGTATTTTGAATTAAAATATCTTAGTATAAAACGTGTACTATTCTACTGTTGTCATCTCCATAAAATCAGGAGAAAATGTAAAAAGTTAAAAACAACGTACAATCGAAATAATGACCTCACGAGTCAATATTCGTATTGAAATTTAGAATTAAAAGCAAAGTGATCGAAGAGATAGTAATTGAAACAGGTATTTTTGAAGAAATAAAATCAAGATACAATAAGAAACAGAAATAAAATAAAAATAAGGCGCTAGTAAAATAGTCTGATGATTTTGTTTTTGGGATCATCACGTAGAGCAGGATATTATACAATAATTTATTTGTCATATATTATACAATAATAACTTAAAATCGTGTCAATAGTTAAACTGTACCAGGGAAAACTGCTTATCTTGTGTAATAGAAACTTTTCTAAAATGCTCGCTGTAATTTGAACGTGTCAATAGTTTTCCAGTAAACAAGGTTATGTGAAGGTTCAATAAAAGGAACTGTTTTATTCAGTCATCATAAAAATGTATTCCTTCACTGAATCACTCGAACAAGTGGAAAATAATATATCACGAGTCTAACATCTTTCCCGACTCATCCAAGGTTCATATTGTTACCGTCACCGGCGACCATACCATATTACCGTCTCCGACGATCGCATTCTGCTTTCCCCCCGTTCCTTTCCTGGACGCGTTTTGGAACAATCTACGCGTTTCTAGGTCCAACAGTTTTTACTCGGCCCGGGCCAATAGAATCGCCCGTGAATGTCTGCCACGCTGGAAGACCGGCGCCGATAAGCTTCTGCTTTTAAACGTAGCGGACAATAGCCTCGCGTGCAGCAACGGACACTTCGATACAATACCCGACACGGAACGCTTTACGTAATTAAACCGTGATCTTTTGTCCCGATAAAACGATTAATTTACGATGCCCGTTGCGTTAATTGAAGTAACGCGGAGAGTTAATCAGAATCGGGAGCTGGCTCTCCTCGAGGGTAGTTCCGGGCGCGGCCCACCGCCCTTCAATTCAAGCCGTGTCTTCGAAATTGTACACTTTATCTTTCATTGCTAAAGACAAAGGCAAAGAGTGAATGAGAAAAAGGGAGAGAGAGAGAATGATACATCTTACCCCAAAACTTCACCCTGTTCGCAAATTTTTCGCATTCTTGTTCATTCCCTTCTGCTGCGTTGTAAAATCCTCTATAAATCAAAATAATATGGCACAATATGGCGACATAATACTGAGAAAGAGAGACAGAGAGAGAGAGAGAGAGAGAGAGAAGCAGAGAAAAGTAGAAAAAAAGGAGAAAAGAGACCAAAACTGAGATCATCTCCCTCAACTTGTTTAAAATATCGAAAACAAGGGAGCGTTTGCCATCACATTTTGGAAAACTATTCTATCGTATCGTGGTTGTGGCAACATAACAGTAAGAAAGAAAAAAGAGGAAGAAACAGAGAAGGAGAAAAGAGAGAAATATACATACAGGCTATCAACTCAATTTGTTTAAACTATCAAAAGCAGGAGAGAGAGTTAATCATGACATCCTGGGAAACTCTTCTGTTGTGTTTCGTAAACATAATACTGAGAGAGAGAGAGAGAGAGAGAGAGAGAGAGAGAGAGAAATAGAGAAATAGAGAGGAACGGAGAAAAATAGAGAAACAGAGAGGAACAGAGAAAAATAGAGAAATAGGGAGAAGCAGAGAAAAGTAGAAAAAAGGAGAAAAAGACCAAAACTGAGATCATCTCCCAAAGAGAGAAATATACATACAGACCATCAACTCAATTTGTTTAAACTATCAAAAGCAGGAGAGAGAGTTAATCATGACATCCCGGGAAACTCTTCTGTTGTGTTTCGTAAACATAATACTGATAAAGAGAGAGAGCGAGAGAGAAATAGAGAAACAGAGAGGAACAGAGAAAAATAGAGAAATAGAGGGAAACGGAGAAAAATAGAGAAAATTAGAGAGAGTGAGAAAGAAAAGGAAAGAAATAGATAGACCGTTTCCCTCAATTTGTTTGAAGTATCAAAAGTAGAGGAGCGTTTAGGTTCCCCCGGAAAAAAAGCCCGGCATCCCATTGGATTTCGTTTCCAACCGCGAGACCCTCGATATCGGATCGAGGCGTAATCCACGTTCGATGAAATCTTGATTTTTCAGACGCTAAGGGTCGCGGGGACAGCGGCGTGATAACCCAGTAAAGTCGCGACCGTATTTTCCGAGCCCTTATTGGCTCCAGCAAGGTTGTCCCCTTGGTTATCGAGGATTTATCTCCCGGATGCGCGTGGCCCATCGATTCCTCTTCCTTAGCGTAACGGGGTTAAATCGAGCGTCCCTCGCGGATGCTGTCGTTCCACCCTTCCACCGTACCTCACGACTTTTATTTTATCTAAAGGCATTTTTCTCCGGCTCGTCTAGCCCGCCGCCGTTTCAACGACAGAATCCAAATACCGGGGTTTCGGCTCTGATCAAGGTGCCGGCTTTCTCTAACACCACGTTTCCGGTCAGCTTTCACTTTCGACTCTGTCTCCGGACAACGCGCGCATCATTTAACTCCATAACCAGTTAGCTATCTTCGACGAGTATACATTGATGAATATATGAAGATGAGTATATGTGCCCATAATTATGAAAGTGGTCTAAGTCAGAATTTAAAAAAAAATGAATTTATCACTTATTTCACACGACATGATTTTAAACTAAATTTATTCAATGTAATTTTTACGATATCGTCAAAAATGAACCTTTAGATAGTAGTTGTAATTACAACGTTATACGGAATTCATTTAGCGTTAATTATGAAAGTGGTCTAAGTCAACATTACTATGAATTGATCGAAAATCGTAGAAAAAGAATTACATTTTCGATTAAACGAATGTCGCAGCCGGATTTTATTTCAACGAAATCCCTTGAAAAATCAATAACAAGGAGAGTAAAAAATACCGCGGGCGAATCTGTCTCTTGGCTAAAAATTCAATGGATGAGATTCTTGAAAAGTGAACCTTATAAAATGTTTTATAAGACTTCTTTAGATGATTCTGAATTCCAAGTTTTGGATCTTTCACCTAAAAGAGGAAGACCAAAAATATACGAAAATATTCAATTACTTCCATTATACAACACCACTAGACCAGTAACGGAAGAAAAACATAAAGATCTGATGTTTTTACTACCATACATCCCTCCAGTTTTTCAGGAACATTTTAAAAATCTTAAAAACTCGAAATTATGATAAAAATGGATTACTTTTTAAAAATGATTAATAAATGTTTATGAATTATTTCGTTAAAGTTGTTGTTTCAAATGGACCGTTTATTTTGAAAGTGGTATAAGTTCTTTTTTTTAAAGAAATTTAAAATGCCGAATCCGAGCTTGTATTGTCTAAATACCCCACGCAACGCCACTTACAATTTCTTTCGATGACATTGGACTTACACCACTTTCAAAATAAACGGCTCAAATAAAAATCACAATTTTGTATTACTTTAAGTCAATTATAGGACATTCAGTTAATTTTGAAAATGGTCTAAGTCAATTCAAGCTTTAAAAATAACATTTTCCTATGAAATTCACACAAAATTTCATATCTATAATAAATTTCCATTAATCAAGACTAATAAAATTATAAATTAAAATGTCGCATAATGTACAAATATTTTTTAATTTATTCAAATGCGATTCATTAAATATCTCGAAACAAGAAATATATGACTTAGACCACTTTCATAATTATGGGCACATATATCATATACATATACATATCGTATGTATCAGATGATGAGTATATACAGGGTGTCCCAGGTTTTAATGTTCAAACTTTGTTAGTGTATTCTATGGCACAAAGTAAGAAAAAAATGTTATGTGAACATAGGTCATATAGAGCTTTATTTAGAAATATCTTGTTCAGTGACGAGTATACTTATTAGAAACAACTAACTGGTTAAGTAGATAGATAAATGTTACTAATAAATAATAAAGCAACCATGACGTCACAGCTTAATTCTATATTATGTATAACAGTCGCGCATACACTTTTCGAGTAGATAAATAAATGTTACTAATAAATAATAAGGCAACCATGACGTCACAGCTTAATTGCATATTATGTATAACAGTCGCGCATACACTTTTGCAACAGCTAGCTGGTTAACTGTCATATCTAGGCCGAGGATTTCTATAATTAATATAACAAGAAATATAATTAACATGTCATGAAAATATAACAATAATTCTATAATTAATATCATAAGAATAAAAATATAACAAGAGCGTTTCGATTAATAATTTTTATAAGTTCGAAATAGTAAAAATATTATTAAATTTTTCGCAGGTCTCCACAATTTTATATTGATAGGAAGGAATCGAACGATATCGATCTTTTTTTTCGAAATCGAGTAAACACAAGTTCAAAAACTGTCATCGTACGTCTTGTTAAATCATTTAAAGAAATTACGAATACGACATACAAATAAGTGACAAAATTCAAAAGAAAATGAATAATACATTAAGAACAGAAATTTTTACAATTCGTTAAATTGGAGACAAATAATGAAAAAATAAATAAGAAATAAGAAGATATTTTTTCAAGGCAAATAATCGGAATAAAAAAGGTCAAGTTTAATTAATATAATATAATCCTCTGAATCACCTGGTATATTTTTAAGAATAACATCACGATCTTCGTTACGTTTTATCTCCTTTTTCCAAAAAGTTAAAATTTTCGAACTTGAACAACGACGCATCTGATCTAACTTAAAAAGTTCATTCTTCTTTCTCAAATGGACGAACATCCGATTACCATGAATGCCAATTTTTAATTCCTTTATCGCGCTAATCCTTACACCGGACTTTCGATGAGATGAAATCCGATAAAATCTCGAGAAATCACGACAAAAGCGAGTATTCAATAAAATACGCTTTCCGACAAAAAGAATTTTGCCAAGCGCGACTTTAATCGTCCTCCGGTTTTCGTAAGCTCTACATATAAGTTCCCGCGTAGAATAGATGTGCCATTCGAGCAACTTCAATGAGATCGTCGTAGATTGTAGATGAAATCGGCAAATCGAGTTTTGAGAGAAGTAGAACAGCGGAATCGCTCACTCGAGAGAGAGAGAGAGAGAGAGAGAGAGAGAGAGAGAGAGAGAGAGAAAGAGAGAAAGAGAGAAAGAGAGAAAGAGAGACTAATATCGAAAGTTCGTAGCTTTTTTCTCTCCGTTCGGAAAAGTGGAACATGGCGCACAGTTTACAGACAATCCGAATAATTTTCATTTTACATCAGACCAAGCGGCGGTATATCGCAGCCACTTCGGGGACGAGTGAAGTAGGTCGCGGTCTCCACTTTACATTTGCTAATCTATTTAAGTATTCATGTCTCCGGAGGTTTATGCCTTTCCTCGCAGCGAACTCGAAAGTACGGAAGCTGTTGTTTTCAGCAGCAGCGCCGCCGTCGCCGTCGCCGTTGTAGATTGAGTTTTGATGTTCCTCGAACACATTGTGTGTCACGTTTACACCGTGCGAATGGTACAGCGTATTCTCGTCCGATAACGCCGTTCGTAGTTTTCCAGACGGCATTTGTAATTAGAGACGCCGCTGATGAACTAATTACAGCGATACCAGACGACGATGCACGCGTCGGAGACATTCGTCGAAGATCTCGCGATCTTCGCACGTAATCAAAATTTATTGTAAGAGATCAGAGTTCGTCGCAGAAGATGCTGAATGTCTGAAAAAGTTTAGTACATTTGTTTAACGTTTCTATTGTTTCGCAATTAACTTACACACAATTTTCATCACGTAAGCGAATGTACACATGCATAGAATCCGCGGTATATACGACTGGTCTCACAGTTTTGATTTCATAATTATTGAAATCATAAAGCTGCTTCCACTGGATATTGTTGTATTTATTTCTTTAACCAGACGCATACAATTATGGAAATTGTAAAACATTTAAATAACTTCGAAATCTCTTTCAGGAAATCTGTGAATTGTAAACGAGAGATGAAAGTTCTTAGGGCAATCGGAAAGTTCTGTCCGATAGTGCCACTTCAAGTTTCAATCCATATGCACATGTTGATTCGAGACATATACGACTATCTCTCTTTATCATTGCATTTACACACATGTACTCTCCTAAATAAACTGAAACAAAGATGTCTCGTGTCGTTATTAAGTGAGACGCGATCGTGAAAACATGGCTACCGATGGTAATGCCGGATCACATGCTGCTTTGGCAACTCGTCAGAAAATCGCAGAGCTAGGCTGGCAAATTCTGTCGCATCCACCATACTCCCCAGACCTAGCACCCTCCGATTATCACTTGTTTCTCTCTTTGCAAAACTTTTTACAGGAAAAAAATTCAAAACTCAAGCTGATGTCAATCAAGCACTAGTTGAGTTCTTCGCCTCTAAAAGTAAATCATTTTTTAAAAATGGCATTCACAAGTTGCCATCACGCTGGCAAGAAGTCATAAGTAACGATGGAAAGTATATTTTACAATAAATATTATTAAATGTATGAAAATTGTGTTACATTTCAATTCAAAAAACGGACATAACTTTCCAGTAGACCTAATATTATTTTTTCCTCTAGATTTATTGTTGAGAAGATACACTATACATATTTATACTAAACTCCTGGTCCTCTAAATTCCCAATTAAAATCCAGGGTCGAAATCATTTACATCTGTCATCAGATGAACCTAATATCTGTAATAATGTAATTGTTGTTCGTAATTAAACCCTTCGCATTTCTTCTCTCAGGAAATATAACAAAACTGCTGATAATTATGGTACATTGAAAAATAACAATTTTCGTTTCGTAAAACCTGCATTAATACATATTTCTTATTTATTTATTCTTTCATATTTATTCTTTCCTATTTACTGTTTCATATTTACTTGTTCCTTTTTACTCTTTCATATTTATTTATTCTTATTTATTCTTTCATATTAATATATCCCGATCGGTTCTTTCACATTTATTTAAAAGCGGAGAAACACGTTCGTGTTTTCAGTGAAAATGATCCGAGAAAATTCTGCGAGTGCATTTAATACCAATGCACCTTAAAAATAAACTTTCCGATGGGCTATTATAAACTTGAAAATTCCTTAAGAAATTATTCGAAGGTGACATAATTTCATCCATAATTCAACAGATTATTTGGATTCACATACAGTTCGAAATTAATAGAGAACTTAATAAATAATAAAAATTCTTGATTAAATTATTTGTAACAAATAACAACTTCTCCTGAAATCGTTATTTAAAACGATAGCTACTTTCGAATACAACTCAGTGATCGGAAAAGTCCATTACTGAGCTCCCAGGCAAGTAAAGTGTCAAATAGCATGTCGAGTAACGACTTTTATTTTGTGTAAGAAAAATATTACTTATTTTGACTTGTACACCAATAACTATTTACTTTGGTTTGGTTAACTAACTGTTCAACAAATCCAAAGTCAAATATAAAATGATACATCGTTGCAAATAGAATTGGATACAAAAGTGTATTCACAAAGATTTTGTGAAATCAAAATTTGTTTTCTTGACAGTATGATAATTAGATCATGTATTTGATAAAAGAGTTGTATTTAAACAAAATATGACGAAAATCGAACAGTCTAATAGGAACAATAACTTGCACAATTTTCAAGGAGATTGCATCAGCTAACTGATAAAGGACAAAAGAATCTTCGGTTCGAACAGCAGAATAATTTTCGATTTTATAAGCGCGTCCAATTCCGCCCTTTTTATCCGAAAATTGGCAATATCGCGGCGTTCGTAACGCGTTCTTTATCGAATGTATTAGATCTGTTCGATGCGATAAACATTTTGGCACGCTTGCCATGGAAAATACATAGGTTGATGATCGCGTAGCGTACAATAGAAGTTGTACAGGCTGATATAGCGTCGCGATACACAATGATACAGTCCGCACACAGTATCCGGAGGAGTTACGAGCCTTTGGGGGTTGATAATTCCATCCGTCCGCGCACAATGCTCAGACGACGGATACGATGTTGCTGAACGCGAGGGTTCACCGGCCGCAACGGCCTTCTAGTAACCTGTATGAGTGAAATTGCCCCTGAAATTTATGTTCCTATTGGGGATGATCGCTTCCCTCGTCAGGGCCCTGTTTGCTACCTGCTCGTGAATCCCTTCACGGATACTTGCGTTTTGACGGATGATTTGACCAATCTTACCGGCACAGACGCCGCCGTTTCACGCTAAATTTCAAACCGAATATTACGGCCCATCAAATATCAACGATGCGGCCCGATGAAAAGAAAAACCACCGGCGCGACTCGATCAAATTCCACAGCACCCGTGCAACGGACTATTTGGTACTCTGGTTTCCGTTATTGCGAGACGTGTACGAGACGTATAGAAATCGGTCAGAAAGTTCTCGGTTTTGCTACGTTATCGTTTAATAATATCGTAACATAGCTATTAATAAAATTACGTTGTTATATTATCGGAATTATTTGTTATAGCATGTTAATTATATTGTTAACGTTAGATAATTCGTATCGAGTTATTTGTCGACAAGTTTTATTATGTATAACTTGTATAATGTAACTTCAAACCGAACAACAAGTTGTCCTACGATATTTTTCGATATTGTGAAAGACAAGTTAAGTAATTCTAAGTGATAAAGTTATTTTATTCACCCAATAGAACGGATGAAATTTTTAAAGGAAATAATGAAGATTCTATGCGGAGATATACATATTTATATGTATATATTATATATTTATTATTATATTTTTTTATTATTATATATTTATTATTATATATTAATTTAAAATTATTTATTTATAACGTTAGTAAATTTATAGTTTTCGAAAACAGTTTTTAAGGTGGTTCGAACGTTGTAACTAAAGGTTAGATCTGGGTTAGATTCGGGTTATAACTGAGTAAACAAACTAATTATTAATATTGTTTTTCAATACTCTTCTAGCATATTTGTTTTTATCAATGTTATTTTTAAAAAATACATTAATATATATATATATATATATATATATATATATATATTATATTTGTCTTCATCAATACTACTTTAAAAAATTTTTCTATCATATATGTATATCAGTAGGATCTTTCCCTACATATCTATCCTGTTATTATATTTGTTTTTATCGATACTATTTTTGAAAACTCTTCTAGCATATTTATCCTCATCAATATTATTTTTAAAAACTCCACTATTATATTTATCTTTATCAATACTATTTTTGAAAACTCTTCTAGCATATTTATCCTCATCAATATTATTTTTAAAAACTCCACTATTATATTTATCTTTATCGATACTACTTCTGAAAACTCTTCTAGCATATTTATCCTCATCAATATTATTTTTAAAAACTCCACTATTATATTGATCTTTATCGATACTATTTTTGAAAACTCTTCTAGCATATTTATCTTCATGAATATTATTTTTAAAAACTCCGCTATTATATTTATCTTTATCGATACTATTTTTAAAAACTCTTCTAGCATATTTATCTTCATCAATATTATTTTTAAAAACTTCACTATTATATTTATCTTTGTGAATACTATTTTTGAAAACTCTTCTAGCATATTTATCTTCATGAATATTATTTTTAAAAACTCCGCTATTATATTTATCTTTATCGATACTATTTTTAAAAACTCTTCTAGCATATTTATCTTCATCAATATTATTTTTAAAAACTTCACTATTATATTTATCTTTGTGAATACTATTTTTGAAAACTCTTCTAGCATATTTATCCTCATCAATATTATTTTTAAAAACTCCACTATTATATTTATCTTTATCGATACTACTTCTGAAAACTCTTCTTGCATATTTATCTTCATCAATATTATTTTTAAAAACTCCAATATTATATTTATCTTTATCAATACTATTTTTAAGAACTCTGGTATCATATTTGCCTTTGTCACATTGTATTGTACTACAATATTTGTAAAAGCTCTTCTATCATATTTGTCTTTGCCAATACTATTTGCAAAAAGCTCTTCTAACACGTTTGTCTTTACCAATATTATTTTAAAAAATTCTTCACCAGTAGTATTTTTCAAAACTCTTCCATCACATATTCATCTTTATCATTTTTCGAGCCTCTTCTATCACATTTGCCCATTACAAGCACAACATTATTCCAATAATCCTACGAACAATCGTATTACCAACTTTCATCGGCAATTCTGTCGCAAAGGGTAGCCCGTGGATCGGTGACTCGCTAATGCGCTCTAGTTCAAAAACTGCAGTTACCAACTCGAAATCGCGCGATATCCGAACAAACGCGGTCCTGTAATTTTTACAAAAGTCTGCGGGCCATTCTGTTTGATTGCTCTGCGCTTCGAGCGCGAAAGTAAACGGAAAATCGCATTCAGTTATCGCAGTCATTCACGGGCCCCGCGGAAACGCGATACCGCATTCGGCGACTTCCAAGTTGCCGTAGTTTCGCACAATTGAAAGCATTCCGTTCTCTTCATTCGAAAATAGCGAGTCGCGCTCGCGCGCGATTATGTTTCGCCGGGATTTTGAAAAGTAACTTCATCAATCGGCTCCGGAGAACGGGTTTTCCCTCCGTAATGAATGCCGAGTTTATGCGTGTTGAAACGTCGCCGGAACGGACGCAATTAAGAGCGACACGCGTTCGCGCGACTGTGAATTACTCGCCGCTACATTTTCCGGCCGATGGAAAAGATTTGTGCGCTGCGGGCAATTTAAAACCCTTCAGCTTCGCTCCGGCTTATTGAATTATTGTGCGCATTGCGGTCCGGTTGCGGTCAATAGGGAATGTGATTTTTACGAAACGGATGAGCGTTGCCGGCACGACGAGGCCGCGCCGCGGGAAACCGCTTACACAACCGATTGTGATTGCAGCGGTTCTTGAAATTCAAAGTTCTATTGTAGGTTAAGTGTGCCAATTACTGTGCCGCCCTCTGGTTACTGTGCCTGTACAATAATTTTACTTGGATTTTTAAAAAATAGATTGTTAAATCGAAGATATCGAATTTTTTCAATAAAATTTGATCTGCAATTTTCAGAGCCGAATCAAAATTGTAGCTTCTTAAGAGCAATCAAATACGCAAACTAATTCTTGAAATTTCTGATATAAGGTTGCATGTATTTTGCCTCGATCTCGACGACGAATGAGGCTTTGAATGAAGAATGATGCTTTCCAAAAGAAAGGGATAAACTATTGTATTAATTAAACTCGTCTAAATTACGGAAAAAAACAATAACATAATTGACTTGTTAAATATTATTCAAAGGAATTCGGTAACTGAAGATATTACAATTTTTAGTGTAAAAAATCGATCTATTGCATTAAACCTATGCAACTTAATACTTTTACATTGCGAAGAAGTACACACGAGATTTCTTTTACCTCGTTCCTTTTGAAATTCTGTTAAATAATGGCATTATTTCATCACCAAGTACATACTTTTCGTGCTCACCCTTTGTGCTCACAGAACCGAATAAAATGATTTCGGCCTGCTTTTCAGACAAAATTCTCTACTTCGCGGCGCCTCCTCGTCGTTTAGCTTCCGCGAACTTCGTCCGAGCTCGCCTAAGGCCGAGAGTACCGGTTACCTTTGCGATTTCCGACACGCGATTTGCGAGACAAGTCCGCGAGCAGTCACGCGAATTTAAGTGACGGTATTTCGTGAAGTCTCGAACACGTGAGGACAGTGTCGTTTTGACGATTGTTAGACAGGTGGAAACTTTTCTGTTCGCGAAGTTAATAGCTTGCATTTTTCTCGTGCACGCGCCCACTCTATTATAGGTACTCATTGCGATCACGTGAAACCGCAGTTAATAGCGGCCCATTTTGGGAACAAGGACTTCGATGACAGTGGAAGTCTTCGTTTTCCGGATAGGACTCTATATTCCAGGGTTGTCAAAATAAAGTGTGTGTTTATAAGTTATCCAATTGATGTACGTACCTAATGTAAGAGAAAAATCAAATCAGAAAAATCATCTTGAATCTATTGTTTGCAGTCTTTTTATCTGTACATGTATGAAAAATTTTAAATATACTGTTTCATAAGTTGAACCTATTATTACTATAACCCATCAAAATAGGTTATAGTAATAATAATAATAATAATAATAATAATAACAATAATAATAATTGCTCTAGTAGCTCACTTGGTCATCGTTCGAATCAAATAATCGTCTTCATTTGCATTGTTTCACACTTCTTTTGTCTTCACATCGATTTACAACAGTCTACAGGGTGTCCCAAAAATGTCTCGCAATCCGGAAATGGCGGGTTCCTCGGATCATTCGAAGCAACTTCTTCCTTTACAAAAATGTTCTCCGAGGCACCGTTAACGAGTTATTAACGAAAAACAGTGACCAATAAGAATCGAGTACGGCTGACGCGAGGCGGCCCAGCCAACCAGCGCGCGAAGCCCAGTTCCGCTCATTGGCCCGATCGCCTCGCGTCAGCCGAGCTCGCCTCTCATTGGTCACTATTTTTCGTTAATAACTCGTTAACGGTGCCTCGGAGAACATTTTTGTAAAGGAAAAAGTTGCCTCAAATGGCCCGAGGAAACCGCCTCTTTCGGATTGCGAGACATTTTTGGGACACACTGTATATGCAGACAGAATATACAGTATCAGACTCTGCCGTCCAGAGAAATAGCTTCGCGCAGAATTCAGCCGTACCTAAAAGGTTAAAGAACTCATTGTTACAAAATAAGATAAAAAAAGAAATTTCGTTCAGTACAATAAAAATAAAAATAAAGATAAAAATGTATATATAATGATGCAATATAAACAGTAAGATAAAAAAGTAAGAAATGGTGTAGAATATATAAGAAGATACAATACATATGTATAGCACTGGAAGTATAATAAACGAAAAATCAACGGACACGCAAGTAGTATCATTGTTAAAATGAGGATACAGAAGAAAAATTAATAAAAAAATAATGGAAAAATTAAAAGTCGCGATATAGTAAACGGTAACAGTAAATTATTAGGTTTGTACAAAATAATTTGCCATGAAATCATGCTCCCGAGTAGCATATAATAACAGCACGGTTTTGTATAACACTAATTGTACAACTGTACACGTAATACGATTTGATAAACGCAAGTGATCATCCGAAAGCGATAGTAATTCATGCCCGAGCTGGTATCCCGCAAGTAGTACAAGACTATAGCTAGTTGCCTGCCAGAAAGTGGTACAACCACGTCGCTGTTCAGACACGCGCAAGTAGTACAGCTTCGTGTTAGATGAATCCCTTGCACAGAGTGTTCCATAAATCACGCATAACCGGGTCTCTTCTCGCGAGCAATGTAAAACGTGTGCGTGGCTTCTTAATAATAATAAATCCGTTTGCTGAATATTTTATAAACTGCGACGAGATTCAGAGAGGCGGGAACACGCTCGTATTTCCCCGAGATAGAAGAAAGCTGATGGAGCTACTCTTTGAAGGAAACAAGATTCTCTGTGCCGTAAATTCATTACGAGCTCACGGATTCCCTCAAAAGATCGCGATTCGTAGTATTGCATCCTATAGTCGGTTCCCTGTAAACGATGTCCCCGGGACGGACGACCATAAATGTGTTAACGATCATCGTGAATGGTCACAATTAATTAGACCTCTTGCATCTCAAAGGGTTTTTGATCGACTTTGTAGCGTTCGTTTCGGCAATGAAACATTTCATTGAAACTGTTTTGGGATTTATCAAATTTTCCTGTATGTGGTCTTTATATATCGGCAATGCTATTGCGAATTCGTATATGCTGGCTACGTATGTGTATGATGTTGTTTATCGTTTGATCTTTTTGTCATTGATTGAAATTTTAATGTACATACGAGAATATTCTTGGTGAAAAGAATATATATATGCATATATATTTCCAAAATCTTTCAATACAATTTAATATAATTTAATACAATTTAAAGTTACAAATAAACATTAAATTTAAAATTTAAATTACAATTGAATGTAATTCTACATAATTTAATAAAATTCAATACAATTTAATATAATTCTGCATAATTTAATGTAATTTTTTAGAATTATTTTAATTTCATTTTTTAATAGCTTTGAAAGTCGCGATTACTTTATTAAATTAAGCTATAAGATTTTGGAAATATACATATATATGTATATATTTCAATGTGTTACTTGGAGAGATATTTTCTTTTTTCGAGTTTCCTATAAAGGAAAGCTTTGTGTCACAACAAAAATCGCAATTGCTTTGCTGCATTTCATTTATAAATAATGTGAAAATTCCTATACTAATAGATAATATAAATACATGACCATAATTTTAGTAATAAACGCATATTGTTGCCAAAAGTCTACATACAACTTTTTCTCAAAATAAATACTCAATATTATTACCTAGATCTTTTTATTTATTTTTTACGTAACCTACGACAACATTCCTATGAAAAACGACTTTAAAAAATTCAAAACAAAAAAATCATGCATTTAAGGGTTAAATAATCTCCTGTCATCGATAATGTACACAACGGCTTCGAGACCCTCGTGGATTTTCGACGAGGTGCCGTTATATATAATTGTTGTCGTCTATTATTACCCTTATTAAAATAACAAGTTCGTAATATCCTGCAGGGGTTATGGAAATGTCTGTGCTAATAGGCGCTGTAAAGGCCTCGTTTGCCGCATTATCCGCTGTTCCATTGCCCTGAATGCCTTAATGCGATGGAATCCACGTTAGTATAATCGAGTGACGTTCTCAGATAGTGCGGTGTATATCCGCCGCATATTTCTAACTAGTTGTGTCACTTGGCTCTGCCCGGCCGGATACCGCATTTCCAGCCGAGCTAAAGTGGCAGTCAGATTGTAAAGCGGCGGTTTATAATTATACATTAATCCTACCCACGATGATACGCAAGTTTCAGACACGCCGGATGAATCGCCGTAATTTTAGAAATCAGCCCTGGTCTTCGAAACGACAATTATTTACATGTAATATTATGTAGTACGTCATAATTTGCATAATAATATTCGATTAATTAATTAGAAAATATATAAATGTTAATATTATATATATAGATAATAAATATATATAATAAATATAATAATAATAATATAATAATAATATAATAATAAATATATATATATATATATATATAAATATAATATATATACAAATATATATATAAATATATAAATATAATATATAAATATATAACACTGTCCACACACGATATTTCTGCGCAAACTTCTGAAGCACACGTAAATTTTTTCATTGCTTCTCTCATGTGCCGGGCATCATTCAATTGTTTAATGAATCGTCTCTCATTTCTCTCACATCCTTGGATTAATCTATCATAACTATACCGTGGATTTCCATGCAAAATAAAAATTTTCTACATGAATTTTAAGGAACAGGAATTGGATAAAAATCTAGATCTTCTTTCACTAGTTTAAAAAAGTTCGAAATAATGTGACAATGTTCTTATATATCTTAGTAATTTTACTATATTTTGATTTGATTTCTTGTGCCATTTCAAGAGAAAACTTCGGGGAAACATGCATGTCTGAAAAAGTTGCGCTGAAATAACTCAATTCCCCGTAATCACTAATAAACTTGAATGTCCCACGAGAGGGGACATCCGAGTGATGTGCTAGAATTACGATGTCCCACGAGAGGGGACAGCGGAGTGCAAAGGGTTAATGTAGAAATTGCTATGGTTTCCCAGAGACCAGGTTGGACAGCGTAAGATACACTGCGCTTTGTAGAACTTCTTACACCGACCCGTAGAACAGCGGTATGCGAATGTTTGACGAGAAAACTCCTGGATACTCTGTACAATGTTCGCTTCGATGCAAAAAAAGAAGTTTCACGATTCCAAGGAGCACGCGCGTCCCAGATAAGAGAAGAAACATCGACAGTGCCGAGTCCAGATGTCCGTTGGAAATAGTTTTTCAGCTGTGTTGACATATCCCCGACAACTTATTACTAATTCCGACTGTGTCAGGGAACATCAGTGCAAGAACACATCCCGGCTACATGCCGGAAGGCGGTGAAATTCCGCGATACACGCTGCGCGTCGCGCCGCGCCGGGGCTCGAGTTCACCGAATTTCGGAATTTATAAATCATTCGCTCGCGTGATTGCAGCGAATTGATATTACCGATTGCCTGCCTGTCCGCCGAGAAGAGTTTGCTGTCGCGAATCGTGCTGATTACGTTTTCGATCCAATTTCGCCAAAAGTGCTGGCAAAAAAGTTGGTGATAAGTATGCTGCGGATATTTATGCTAAATAAAAATTGTCCGAGACGATTACATAAAACAGACGAGATTATATAAAATAGATGAAAGGGTAATTCTTCTTTTAATCGTTTTAATATCATCACAGTAATGCAACAGTATTTGTAAATGCTCGTGTGTTCATTGTTCCATGTTTTGTTTATCCATTCAGCTATAAACGTATAAAATCTGCAGTCTGATGATAATTATGGGGATTTTGATGTAAAATGAGAATTGTCTGAAACGATTGTTAAAAAAGAGAAATTAAGCGTTTGATATATATATATGTTTGATAAATTGAAAATAGCGTAATTAAATTAAATTCTTTTTATACAATATATTGTGTACTATTGATACTATGCACATTCTATACATATATTATTATATATTGTATACTATACATTGTATACTAAATAATACATATTATATACATATAGTATATATTATATGTATATTAATAATAATAATATACTATATAATATATAATATAATATAATAATATATTATATATATTATATTAATAATTAATATACATATAATTATATACACACTATATATATAAAATAGTATATATATATATATATATATATATATATATATATATATATATATATATATATATATATACATATATAGTATATATGTATATGTATATATATGTATATATAATATATTCGATATATATAATTGAAGAAAATGCTTGTCAAAGCATAAAAAAAGTCGTCGATTATTGCATCAGTACCATGTTGGCGAATAATATTATCCCTTCTCCTATGCAAAATGTTGCATTGTGTTAAGCCGAGTCTGTCCACAGAGAAGAGGATTACTGTGACAGTATTTGGTAGACAAGAGGTACACGCCTGTATCAAGTATGCAAAGAAAACAGGCGAAAGGAACAAGAGCAGAATGGGTTTGTCGGTGGAACGGGCGAGTGTAGAAGTTCATTTCCGTTTTAATCCGTCAAGTGATACGAGTTAGTTATTCCAGGGAAAGGTAGTCCGACTCATTCTGTAGCGAAACAAGTGGTATAGGTTAATCTTCCTTCAAAGAGGAGAATTTTTTCCACTTTACTTCCGTTTCTTCTTGCGCCATCATATTTTATGCGTCCCCGTCGTGTAATGGAACTCTGAATAAGGAATGCCGCAATTCTAACATTCCAAACCTTGCATTAATAACACCTTACCCCATCGGACAATAATTCTTGAACGATCAACTTTTTTCCATTACAGATTCGATTCGACAAAACAACCTTCGTAACGGAAATGGTTATGATCTTTTTCATAGAAATATACTATAATATAGTAAGTTGTCCGCAAAAGTGTCCGTACACCAGAACAAAATTTGTTCAATTTAGAATTTTATCAGTATTTATACAACGTTTTTTTCAGGATGAGTCTACACATAATTAAGGAACATTTCTTAGTCCTCAAAACTGTATAAGGGTAAATAAACACGAACTTTTTTTTCTTTAAGTAAATAGAGCGTATTTATTATATGGTATAAATATCGAGTCATAAAAGTCTTCGGACACTTGATAATAATACAAATCTAAAGACTATTAATACTTTGTAGGGTTACCTTTCGCTTGAATTATTTTATTGACAACAAATGACAAACTGACAAACTGAAACATATGAATACCGAATATTAACTATATGTAGAATGCCTTAGTAGTCTGTTAGCAACAAGTGCAATAAGTTCGATTATAAAATTAGTTTGCAAATATGAGCCGCAATGAGAAACGAAGAGAGTCTATGTAAACCAATTGTTGTTTGTATAACTCTTTTAGATTATTATCAATTGCAGTAGATTCTGCTGCTCTCCACTGTAATCTGAGCTGGCATAATAAGATCGTTGCGTTTTCCTCCAGTTTCACTTCGACAGCAGATATAATCTTATCTAAACTGTGTTGGAGCAAATGGCAAACCACAAATCGATGAATAGAACTATGTGCTTCAACCCCTGGCAATTCTTCTAAATATTACTATTTTCTACATTTCTGTTATTATAATCTAGAAACGAAAGTAAAGTAAAAAATACAAGAAACAGAAATTGCCTCGTTCTATTAAAAAAATGAACGAAATTGTAATGCAAGGATTTAAGTTAATATATATATATATATATACTATACAGAGGTAAACAAATAAGAATCTAGATACTACGTAATACCTACACTCATACACGAAAGTATTCGAACGCTTACGCGTTTCTAACATTCAATTAATAAAATATATGTGTTAAACTGAAGTATTTGATTTAACATGACACATATAACAAGGGATGGGTCTTAAGACTGCGTAAGCAAAATTAGAAAATAATTCAACAATATATAGCTTTTTTACAGTACGAAACAATTCGAACGAAACAATTAACAGTTATTTAACTTGAACGATTAAAGGTTTTAATAGGAAGTTGATCCACCTTTTGCTTTTATAACAGCCCTAAGTCTGTTTTCCATTGAGTGGACCAACTTAGAAGTAACATTTGCATCTATCGATTGCCATATTTCAATAATATTTCGTTTTAACGCTTCTTTCGAAGTAATAACCGTATTTTTTAATCGTCTTTCTACTTCATCCCATAAATGTTCAATGGGGTTTAAATCGGGATTTTGCGGTGGATGAGGCACCACGCGTGGAACATTATACAATACCCATTCTTTGACTATTTTAGCGGTATGCTTCGGATCATTGTCAGACTGAAACCAATAATCGCTAGGTAAATTCAATTTTGATACACTGCTTTTTAAATTTTCCTGCAAAATTTTTAAGTATTTCGTTTCGTCCATTATCCCATCGATGAACACAAGGTTTCCCACTCCACTAGATGCCGTGCAGCCCCAAACTAATACAGATCCACCATTATGTTTTATAGTCGGTCGTAGATTTCGCGGTTCTAATTCTGTGTTCTTTTTCCTCCAAACACTTTTACGTCCATCGCTACCAAAAACGTTAAATTTACTCTCATCAGAGAATAATACTTTGTCCTAGAATGAATTATTCTCATAAATAAATTTTTCGGCGAATTTTAAACGTACAATTTTATTTTTCTTGCTAATAAGTGGCTTTCTTCTTGGAACTCGTGCACGTAAACCATTATTTCTTAATAATCGGCGACACAATTCTGGTTGCACTTCTTTCTGGAACTGCGTAGCCACCATTGATGCCAATTGCGATCCAGAAGATGAACACAAGGTTTCCCACTGCACTAGATGCCGTGCAGCCCCAAACTAATACAGATCCACCATTATGTTTTATAGTCGACCGTAGATTTTGCGGTTCTAATTCTGTGTGATCCAAGAAGAAAGCCATTTATTAGCAAGAAAAATAAAATTGTACGTTTAAAATTCGTCGAGAAATTTATTCATGAAAATAATTCATTCTGGGACGAAGTATTATTCTCTGATGAGAGTAAATTTAACGATTTTGGTAGCGATGGACGTAAAAGTGTTCGGAGGAAAAGGAACACAGATGTATGTAATAAAAGCTAAATGTAAGAATATTTTCTAAACGAACCATTCGGTTTAAAACAACGACAAATAAACAAGTAATAGATGAATAAATAAGCGAATAAATAAATTAGACGTTATCAGAATAATCTCTCGAATTCCAATGAGAACCAGAATTATTTTTGCATTAACCTTAGTGCATGCACGATGATCATATCACCAGCGGTGAGCTGCATTCAGTTGATTTTAGAAGTCTCTGGAGTGGATGCGTGAGCTCTTGACGCAATGTCGAATGCATTTTCATCGTACCGACGATCACGACGAGACGGTATGCTCTTCTCGGATGTGGAGAATGAGGCCTGGAATTTAGATTAACGATCGTGCGTGACTTCGAAATTGTCGGCGATGCCATCGTAGCATCCGCTTTATATTTTTCCCCCTCCGCGGCCGCATACTTCGGTCTTTTCCTTATCATCCCTCCGACGTGCTCCCCGCCTACTCAATTGTTTTCTGCAATACTTCAGATGTCTTCCGCACGCCTGGTATTTTCAATAGCTATGTATTATATATTCTACATTTATTTGGTACACCGCAGCCGCGCTTGCAGTTTTATTTGCTCCTTCTTTTCCCGCCCTGGAATAATTGCCACCAGTTCGGTGCAATTGCACTCTGTAATTACGATGTCAAACGCAGGGTATGTTTATCTCTTTTCTTTTCGAATTTTCGTCGCGTCGAAACATCAAATTGATATTTCATTCGCGAGCGATCAATTTCATGCGTGCTACAGATTTATTATCATCGCGTTGCATTAACAGTTTTATTTATCTTGTATCGCATTTTATGTTCCGCGTATTTTATTATACGCGCATATACAGTTTTTGCAACGTTCTGATACTGTGGTTTTGCATTTCGAACTCATCCTTTCGCAAATCGAATTCACGTTATCGCATATTAATAAGGTTATCGCATATTAATTATTTTGTAAATAGGTATACAAATTTGTATTAATTCGTTTATCTGATTCCGAAAACGGTTAATACAATTTGCCACAGGATGAATTTCATTTGCAAAAGGATAAATTTCCAAAATGATACAAATTTCATTACAAATAATCAGTCCCCCAATAATGAATTATGCAAAATCGTTTTGTTTTCATACATAACACCAAGTTATATACCAGTTCACGAAATTATATTTATTTACAAGATTTCTTTCATTTTTCTAAATTTCACACGAATTATATTGCAAAAAATTTTATTACCAAGAATTCTATCGCAAGTAATCTTGTTGCAAATAATTGTATTGCAAAGAATTTTATTACAAATAATCTTGATGCAAATGAGTAAGCTTGATTTGCAAATTGTATAAATTTCATTTGCAAAAAGTTGGCTGTGGAACCTTTGAAAATTCGAGTTTCGAAGACGACGAGCACACACACACATGAGCTACGAAAAGGTGAATTCAGAGTGCAGTGCTTGTATCATCCTGCATTATGTTTGTTGTTCCACTCGCCCTACATTCGATTTTGCCGATGCATTCTTCGCCGGGATTCGAACGTCTCGATGCAAGGGGTCGAACTCAGGACACGCGGAGCCGATTTACAAGACGAGAGAAACGTAATGGGAAACACAGCGGCTTCGCAGCCGTCGATGCGGCTCCGCGGAATTGTAAATGGGCGTCGCAGTCCCGTCTTATGCATTTCATTTGTCGCCGGGCACGACCTCGCGGGCCTGTATATGTACGACGGGGAAAATAAAACGCATGGGAACGAGCTGCAAGGAAAAAAATTCTGCGCAAATATTCCCGATGCGGGTCAAGGTTGAAAATATCCGGCCGCGCGAGATGTAATAACGAGACTCGTCTGATACCTCGAGAAACGCTGCGCGCGTTTTCAAGCAAGCGAAATGAGTGCTTCGTGGAAGACATGTTCGAGAATGTTACATTTAACGAGAACATCGACGCGAGAGAACCACAGATAACAAATAGAATTTTTCTCAGAGAAACTACGAGGTGTTAGTACGCTACGCAAGATTCACTTGAAGAGAGGCAAAGGCAATGAAAAAGCAAATATATAGTTATTACTTGTTATGAACAGTATTAATAGTTTAATAATATCAGGTCGTCAAGTATGAAATTTGTAGAAAAGAAGGTAAAGTTGCTTCATAACTTACAAATACGAGGAATTATTTTATTCATCAAAGTATGCACCCATATTGTCTATGCACTTTTGCCATTTAAGCGGCAGGTTGTTTAGGCCGGTGATATAAAACCCTGGCGGACGAGAGTCAATGAATTCCTGGCAGACCAGTTTTACAGCATTGTCGGAATTCAATTGTTTTCCTATTCAAAAATTGTTCAAATTGTGGAAGAAGTGATAGACAGTGGGGGCTAGATCCGACGAGTATGGAGGATGATGAAGAACTTCGAACTCCAATTCCTGTAGTTTTGCCACAGTCGTTTGTGCTGTGTGTGATCTAACGTTATCATGCAAAAAGATGGGAGTCGATTTGTTGACCAATCTAGGTTGTTCTTCTTTAAGTTTTTGCATCATTTCGTCCAGTTGGTTGCAGTATATTTCTGTTGTGATCGGTGAGCCAGGTTTCATAAAATCATAACGGATCTCACCTGCGCTAGACAGGTGTGAGAACCTTTGATTCTGAGCAACCGCGTGGTTCATTTGTGAGGTCAAAATAACCTGTACGAAATTCGGCGAACCAATTTGATACTGTCTGCTGTTTAGTTACACTAGAGCCAAATACACTGTTAATGTTTCACGCGACTATTTCGTAGTTCCACGAAAGAACTCATACTTCATAATAGTGCGAATTTTCGACCGTTCCATTTTCATCAAAATTAATTTTTAAAAAAGTTTTCAATATTTTTTAGAGCTTAAAATAATTTCTTTAAACAAGCGAGATTTGTTTATAACTTTCCAAAAAAACAGAACGGTAAAATATTAAGCCAATGTCAAATAATAAATTGTTAAAGTTGGCAATATTATTAACTACAAATTTCATTATTGTATTTCATTTGAGTATTATTGTATTCATTTGAGTATTATTATTGCATCTAATTTGAGTTTAATTTGTGGAATTTTATTCTATTTTCTTGTTCTATTTTACTGTTCTTACAATAAAAATAACATTGTTGCTATTACATTGTCCTTTCGTTTTTATACTGTTACTTACGCTATACAAACAGGGTCTAAATAAATCACATCAAAAATTTTTCAGTTTTTGAAAACAGTTTTCTAACCGTCTAATAATCTAATCGCTCTACGTCGTAAAATAATTCAATTGCTTGGCGCAATTATAAAAAAGTTATTCTGTCTGAAAAGGTGTACGAAAACGTTTTTTAACCGGCTGAAAAAGAAAATAAATGTTCGAAGTCGACCTTTAAAAAGGAGCGGATAAAAAAGTCTATAGTTTACTCGTCAGAATGAGAAGTTCGAAATTTTGCGGTTTCGTAGAGAAAATCTTTTAATTTCTCGAATTACACGCGGTAATACGGTCTGAAAGGATTCCCGCTCGTCGATCATCTGTGCTTCCAACTTCGAGAGCCAATCGATTAGCTTTTCAAATTGACCATTGAACTTGAAGGTTGCCGTTAAAAGGTAATTTCTGGACTGTTCGATCTGGTGGGCACTCGGAGTCTGGTATGAAGGCGGGTTGTTGATGTCTTCGGAAGAATGGCCGGTATCGGAGCAAAAAGAAAAATGGATGTGACGAGAGCACAGGGAAATAGAGTGCGACGGTTCATACAGAACGTGGGTCAGATCCTAGCCGATACAGTGGCCAGTGGACGACGCGTCACTATTCAACGTCAGTAAATCGATTTCAGTTTCTGGGAAGAGAGCTCGTCACTACATATATCTCTTTAATACTTAGACGTGACGCTGTTATATCGTCTCCGGGACGCGACTCCTTCGATGCTATCAACCTGGAAACATCGCTATGCTATGTAATTGAATTGCATTAATCGACAATTCGGTTCCAGAATTTCACGATACCGAAAGTTTGTCGCTCGTATCAAATACGGAACAGAATTTACACAATATCGATGTCTCGCTTTTTTTTTTACTATTGGTTTCGTATTCATATGTGTTCACGATCTCGGTTAGTTATAAGTTACATTTTTGAACCTAGTGTTAATTTTGAAGAATATATAATGACAAACTCGCTTCCTTTGATTTTCGACCTGCATTAGTACTTTTATATTAGTATATGGGTATATTAGTATATTAGTATATTACAATCGTAGTATATTAGTATATCAGTATATCAGTATATCAGTATATTAGTATATTACAATCGTAGTATATTAGTATATCAATATATCAGTATATCAGTATATTAGCATATTAGTATGTTAGTACAATTAGTACATTAGTACATTAGTATATTACAATATTAGTATATTATTATTTAGTATATTAGTATATTAGTATATCAGTATATCAGTATATATCAGTATATCAGCATATCAGTATATCAGTATATCAGTATATTAGTATGTTAGCATATTAGTATGTTAGTACAATTAGTACATTAGTACATTAGTATATTACAATATTAGTATATTAGTATATTAATATATCAGTATATCAGTATATTAGTATATCAGTATATTAGCATATTAGTATGTTAGTACAATTAGTACATTAGTACATTAGTATATTACAATATTAGTATATTATTATTTAGTATATTAGTATATTAGTATATTAGTATATTAGTATATCAGTATATCAGTATATCAGTATATATCAGTATATCAGCATATCAGTATATCAGTATATCAGTATATTAGTATGTTAGCATATTAGTATGTTAGTACAATTAGTACATTAGTACATTAGTATATTACAATATTAGTATATTATTATTTTGTATATTGGTATATTAATATATCAGTATATCAGTATATTAGTATATCAGTATATCAGTATATCTATATATCAGTATATTAAGAACCCGCCACTTTCGGATTGCGAGACATTTTTGGGACACCCTGTATATACAGTATCAGACTCTGCCGTCCTGAGAAATAGCCTCGCGCAGAATTCAGCCGTACCTAAAAGGTGAATCGTGCTCGTATTTGAGTTGCTCTGTTCGATACATCGTTCAGTTATTAATTGCTCAATTAAAATTTCCGCTGTTTGTGAAAATGGAGCATAATGAGCCGCGTGAACAAGTATCACTTAGAGGTATCACGCGAAACGTTTTCTCAAACAAAACTGCAAATGAACATGGCTTTTTTGTCAGGCATCGTATTCGGTGTACGACGATGCGAACAATTTTTGATTGCAGTCCTGCTCGGATGTCCTCTCGAAGGTTTTTTTTCAGTTGTCGAGGTTATCGATATCGTTTTTACACAACCATATTTTTTGTCTAATAGTTTGACTATCGCGTGACCCATATACGGATGACGGAATTATCTCTGGTCAGATTTGAAAATTCATTTTGATGTCATTTTTCACCATTTAGCTGCGTCGATCAATTTCTATGATGAATTTTCTGTGCGTTTTATCGATCACACTGGGTACAATTTCTTTCCAGAATTATTCGAAAATATTTTACACTTATGAATTAATATTTCAGAAAAACTGCAACTCAAATCACGGAAGGAGTATGTTTGCTGTAAGCTGTAAAATTGCCATCTCCTTGCGACGAGTATACTCGTCGTTCGCAGTAAAAAAATGTTAAAACGTGAGAATATTGTTACGGCGACTTGTCCAAATCAAGTCGCTGTAATGTGAAACTGCCCTGTTGTGAGCAACTCCATAAAGAAAAATAGAAGAGAGGGGTTGCCACGGAGGTCTTTGATCAACGGACAATCGAGGAGTCGGGATCGGACCGTCGAGCGATCAACACCATCTAATTCAAAGATCTCTAACATAGTTTAATTTAGTTGTATTATAGTTCGTGTTCTCTATTGTAAATAAAATGCCGCGACTCGGGAGAAGTGTAGTAATTCGTAACAATATTAAAAGGGCAATTTTATTACTCTTTTTACTTTTACAATAAATTACTATAAAATCGCGACGACTAAATTATCAAAAAAGCATTTAAAATAGGTTTCAACAACGTTTGCTGCAGACAACGGTAATTGTTAAGATTGATGATTAAAACCGAAACGTAACGGTTGACGCGCGGCGTATTCAGCTCGAATATCCGTAAACTGATACAAAAGTTTATTTCGGTCGCGTGCTATTTGTAATTGTAACTGAACACGTATGAGAGCTAATAATTACATTATTCCACAGCTAATTACCTCGCGTAGCATTGATTCGAATCGTTTCTGTTTATGTCATCAAGCAAACCTAATTACGAGTGTTCCGTTCACTGTACAACAGGTGAATCAGTCAGCGCAGGTGAATCAACTAGCGCGGGCGCGCTCTTTTTACCGCGGAACAATTTTTCGCTCGCGATTTCGCGTTTTTAGCAGAGAGGCGGCTTCAAAGGCCGCCTACACGCTCTCTCGGTTCACAATAGGTTTTTCCGAACTCGTCGCGCGACTATGAGAGTATTGCCGACTCGAAAGTCGCGGTCCCATTCGTCCTAGCAAATATAATTTACTTTGCACGCCTTTTACTCGCAAATCACTGGAAGCTTGCTCTTTTTTTTCCCTTGTTCGTTTTCATTCCTCTTCCCCAACGTTTTTCACTTTGTGTTTCTCGTTTTTCCTTCTTCGTCATGGCTATTCTGTTTGAAAGATATAACATTTTCACGCGTGATGAAAGAAGGAGGCTTCCAGAGGCCAGACTACCGTAGTTTTGATCGTGTTCGTTTTGACATTGAACGGTGGTCGACGAAACTATTGTTGCAGCATGATTTTTGAAGTACGAATGGCTGATTAAAAAGTCGAGCTGTTTTTGTGCAATATATTTATTTTTGTACATTGCAATGCATTATGCAGCATTCTTAAGCATTTTATAAAACGCGAGTGTTCATAGCAAGTTTTTCTATTAGATTCTGTAAGTCGAAATATCCGGTTTCTTATTTATGAAATTCCAAGGGATTGTTTTATCGAAACCTTAAGAGCAAAAAGTTTGCAGAAATGTGTCGAACAAACGTATTGACTAGTGCATATTTTGATTAATAAAACGTTCAATTAATTTGAAATTTCATACTACACGACCTACATACAAAATTGAGCGTACACTTAAGTTGGCAATGATGATTAGCGAGAAAATAAACGAAAATGGACGTTTTCAAAAATAAAAGCACAATATATGTTTTCTTTGGATATTTCGACAGTTAATTGTTTGAGAAACTTTTTATAAAAATGAACTATTTATCTATGTTTCACACTAAACGTAAAAATGCTCATATTTCATCGTCACACAATTGAGGGTACAGTTAATTAAGTATGAAAAAAAGAACTGAGTTTTATGAAACTTGTTACATATTTTTTCGATTTTCAGTTACATTATTTCGTTTTTATGTCATACTCGATCGTCATTTGTCACTGTTTATTAATAAAAGTTAGCACCGTGTCTTCCAAAAGATCAGTGACAGATATTTCTGCACGAAAAATTGCAGTAAAATTGCAGTAAAATTGCACCGTGAAGGCAAATTATTAAGAGAAAATTGATCAAATAATAGAAATCGTTCTATACTGTAGAACATTATTAATAATTATAATGTATAGTGGAACCCTTCGCAATAAAGTAGGACGTGGAAGAAAAAAAGTAATGAGTCAAGCCGATGTGGTATGGTGAGACAAATTAAAATTGATCTCAAAACCAGTGTTTTAAAATTAACAAAGGATGTGTCTCCAAGAATTAAACAAACGATCTCTACGGAAACTGTTCGCAGAACCGTACGTGATAAAGGGTATCATGGTAGATTAGCGAGGGAGAAATTTTACATTTCCAAGGTAAATCGACTCAAGCGTTTGGAATTCGCAAAACAATATGGTAATTGCGCTAAAGTTTATGGAATAATATAATATTCTTGGATGAAGTTAAAATTAACTTATTTAATTCAGATGGTAGAATAATTGTTTGGCGAAAACCGAACGAGGAGTTCAACAAGAATAACACGATTCTGGTAGCATTGAATTTATTGAAACTACTATATGGATAAGTTTAAATATCTCGATATTTTAAAGAAAAATTTGAAGTCTTCGGCCGAAAAATTGCAAATGCCATCTGTATACTAGTTCCAACAGGACAATGAACGATCAAAATTAAATGATTGTAGATTTAACAGCAAATTAGACGCAAAAGTCAAGATTGAGGAAATATGGAAAAATATTCCAAGTTTAATAACAAAAAAATCTAGTCGAGTCGATGCCTAGGCGTTTAAAAGCAGTTATCGAGGCAAAAGGTTATGCAACAAACTAATAAAATTTCGTTTAGGTTCGTTATTTTCGTATAATTTAATATCTGTGCGCTGAATTTTGTGGCGACGAGATAAGAATATTTTTACGTTTAGTGTTAAATATAGATAAATCGTTCATTTGATTAAATTTTCTTTTCAAGGATTACCTGTTGAATAAAGTATATATTGTGATTTTATTTTCGAAAATGTCCGTTTTTGTTTATTTTCCCGCGAATCGTCGTTGTCAACTTAGGCGTGCGCTTCATTTCGTGACTATTGATTGACTATCACATTGATTAGCAACTTTGTGTGTCTGTTCAATTCCCCTTCAATTACAATTTAGTTCTCCGATTCTCTCTTGTAACTTATTTCATTCGATTAATTATCGAGTTACTTGATGACGATCCGAATTGTGCAACGTGTATTATGCAATATCGTTTTGTTAATTGAATACCACGAAAATTGCTGCAGATATTTTTGGGTGACATGTTCTTTTTATTATTCATTCAGTTCGTTGAACTTCTCTTAAAAAGATTATTTTCTAGTGGAACACACTTCCAAATTGAGAACATTAGGATATTATCGAATTTTCATGAAAAATTTTCAATTCAGTCAGAAATAGAATAATCAAAGTACCTTGGAAAATTCAGTAGAACATTAACGAAGCATTTAATCCTTCTTGCAGTCTATAAATACATCTATGATTGGGAAATATTAGATGGAGAGTATAATTCGATAAAAAAAATCAGATGACAAAATTAGATAGTGAAGTTAGATAACGCAGGGTTAGAATATCGAATTGTCAGATATAATATTTTTCAGCTCGTACTCGTTGATATAGAATTTTTTCATTGCTGCGGCGTCGCAGTGAAATTTTAAGAGCCATCATTATGGAACAAATGTGTCGAAATGATATTAAATGCGGGCAAAGGTAAATGAATGTTCTTCGTGAAATTTTATGCTAATCATTTTAATATCGAATTTTATTCATTACCGTCTCGAACAGGAAAGGGCTATTTAACCGTCTATACAATATTTAACTTTATTACCTTGCGACAACGAGAGACGAAAGATAATAGTTACTTTTAGTTGACTTCAGTCTGAAAGCAATTCTTATTCATTTCTGTACCTTATTCTCTAGAATTTTTATTCTCCATCATTATTATCCAACGTTCAATTTACTGTTAAATATGAAACCACTTTTGGACCTTCCGATTTTTATAAAATTTGCACAGTTTATATCACAAATTTATTTTATACTTGATCACGATCTCTGGAAATTGTGTTAACTAATTTTCAACGAACGAGTGATAATATATCTTATAATATATATTTATTATATATACTATATAATTAATAGTATATAGGATATATAACATATATTTATTATATATATTATATAATTAATAATATATAGGATATATAATATATATTTAAATATTATCACTCTCGTTCGTTGAAAAAAATTAGTTAATATAATTAATTGCTTGAGACCGTGATCAAGTATAAAATTCATTTGTAATATAAATTGTGCAAATTTTGTAAGAACGGGAAAGTCCAAAAGCGGTCATTTTTAAAATTTATTAATAATTAATTAATTATTATTAATTTTATTTTATACTTGATCACGATCTCTGGCAATTATGTTAACTAATTTTCAACGAACGAGTGATAATATATCTTATAATATATATTTATTATATATATTATATAATTAATAATATATAGTATATATAATACATATTTAACTATTATCACTCGTTCGTTGAAAAAATTAGTTAATATAATTAATTGCATGAGACCGTGATCAAGTATAAAATTCATTTATAATATAAATTGTGCAAAAATTTTGTAAGAACGGGAAGGTCGAAAAGTGGTCATTTTAAAAATTTATTAATAATTAATTAATTATTATTAATTTAAAATGAAATAAAATATTTTATTCTATTCTAAATATTATTATGTGTTTTATTATAGTTTATAGTAATATTTAAATTTAGGATTGCGGACAAGAATATTTGTACATAAATAAAAACAAATTAATCTCCCGTGTTACTTGGCGCAATTATTTGTTTCTATTTTTGAAATTTGTTTCTATAGAATCGTATCGATGATTAATTTCGTATTAAGAATATTATTATTCAATGCATGCGTTGCCAATGCAAAAATGAAATCTATTTATCATACAGCTGCTACGTTCGTTTCATCTTCGGTGTTTCTTCCGCGTCCTTCGATCAACGCGGCAACGCCTTGTGTCGCATTATACATGTTTTCTCTACCCGCTGCACAACACAAAAACATCGTTCAGCTTGAAACCGTAATATCCTTAACACATTGTATATTCAAAATACAGGCGTTGTAACGCGGAACAACGTCAGCATCAAGTTTAGCGTACACGAATTTGACGCTTGTTGTTCCAACTTCCAGCTACAACAATGCCCAACCAATTTGGAAATTCCAACATTTTTTCTTGCTTCTGCTATAAAAATACGATGAACGATATTCGCGCGGAACTAGTCCGCAGACTGTTTAAAACATCACGATATATTGTTTCGCGACATTGGAAAGATTTGAACGGTTCTTAAATAAACTTTTGACGTATTAGGAGGCATTTTTGACGTATTAATTTTTATTTTTTGATACTTTTCAATTTATTTGAAAAACGAAGACTTAGTTACACCTCGCGGTAGAACGCATTTCCTTCTTTCAATAATAAACTTAAAATCGTGGGGAATGAAAATAACAATGAAATTAAAATTTTCAGTATAAATTTATTATAAAATTTTCGAGAATGAAGATAATAATAAAATCGAAATTGTCTGGGATTCAAGTAACAGTAAATTTACAATTTTCAGTATAAATTTAAAATCTTCGAAAATGAAAATTAGAATAAAATCGAAATTTTCTGGGATTCAAGTAACAGTGAATGTACAATTTTCAGTATAAATTAAAAATTTTCGAGAATGAAAATAATAATAAAATTGAAATTGTCTGGGATTCAAGTAACAGTGAATTTACAATTTTCAGGAATAGAAAAATTAACGAATCTTCACATTTCGTGAATTAAAGTAATTATAACATTTGATATATTTTCTGGAAGAAAAATAATAAATGTAAAATTCTGAGGTAGAGAAATAATAATTAGAACGAAATAATTGCGAATAAAAGCTATGCGAACGGTAATTGCAACAATAATATTCACTGCAAAAATGCGACAGGAAAAAAAGCACGCAGAAGAAATAAGAGAGAATAAATTTGAAGTAAGTAGACTGAATGCTCCGTCCCGAGAGGAACCACTTCAGCTACAGCTCGCAAGGTTTAAACTGTGGACATCTGGGTTCCAGACCTCTGTATTTTTCATGCAAACTGGCTATACTTTTCCCCATTTTCTGCCTTAAGTATAAGTGTGTACTCTAAAAAAAAAAGCGAAGAAATTAGTTACCAACGAAGTACAAGAAAAGACTTGCAAATTCTGTACTTCTGCTAGAAAGAGGCTGGTTTATATTTAAAGTACTACATTCGAATAGAAATATTTTAATTCTTCATTATACTTTCGTTCTTCGTTATATTTTAGATATTCTTCATATCCTACTTCGTGCAACGTTGTTAATTTCGCCAACAATATATACGTATTTTTCATATTTTCATTCTTGTAAAGAATTTCGTAGAAATCAGAATAATTTAAAACATTCTTTCGTTAATCGAAAGATCCTTTATGGTATTAATAAAATAAAATTGTCACTAATATTAATTAACATTAATTAATATATAATTAATATTAATCATAATTACATATATATATATATATATATATATATATATAATATAATAATGTATATATAATTATGTATGTAATGTATATAATTATGATTACTATTATATTATAATATTATATTATATTATGTATTATTATATTATAATATTATATTATATTATGTATTATTATATTATAATATTATATTATATTATATATTATTATATTATAATATTATATTATATTATATATTATTATATTATATTATTATATTCTATTAATTAATATATAATTTCATTTTATAACATAAACTTGCAAATGTCGTTACAAATGATATCAGGTATAACTGCCCTGCATATTTCCATGCAAAATAAAAATTTAATACGTCGATTGCAAGAAATGGGAAATGCATAGTTTCTTCTTTTAATCATTCTAATAGGTTAAAAGCAATACAATAGAATACTTGGACACTTTTCATATTTTCACGGTGTTTTATTTCACATACTCATTTTCATCATAAATACATAAAACTCACAGTCGACATCAGAGTCGGGAATTATTCGGATTGTTTCGAATAAATATTTATCTAAGACAATTATCTGAATGAATCCCTTTTAGTTGAAAATTTCGTTAGAATATAATTCATTATTCATCATTTAATTGTTCTATCTATTTATTCGAATAATTCTTTCCACGAATGATTCTTTATCCGAATAATTCGAAAAAGTAATATGGAAGAAATAAATCGATAAACAATGAGAAAGAACACTTTATACTCTATTATTGTATTCTATCATTCAATCTCTTTATATTCTATCAGATAAAATTTGATTCGAATGAATTCTTATTCGAATAAACTCTTATTCGATAAATTTTTATCTAAATAACATTTATTCTATCGAACATTTATTCGATAGTGTCGGATCAAATTTGATTCGTTACATACAAAAATGATGATAAAATCAGTTCGGTCAGCAAATTGTGTACACATTATTCAGCAGCAAAATTTCGAGCAGCTTTCAGCCGAACACCGAGTCGGTAACGAACGAAACGGAACTTACCGTGTCAACTTAATCACATTTCGACTGGCTGAATCGACTAGCTTTAATTAAGCCGTTACACGGTTACAAAATTTAATTGAAAGCCGTTCGATTGAAATCAATCTCCGGTACGAACGACATACATATTGCCCGACCCGCCGTCAATGGCATAAATTATCATAAATATTAAGTATCCTACGCTGGCAACAAGCTGGCGCTTTGTGGGCTGCGAAGATCGGTTTAATGCAAATCGAGGCGTGACACACAGGGCTCCTTAATTATTTTCACGGAGCGGCGAGGACCCCTTAAGCGCCCGTAATCGTCCTCGCATTTGCGAGTCAAATCTGTCGCTATTGGATCCGAGTACTTTCGGCTCGATCCAAATTAGATTACTAATATTTGCGTTCACTTTTTGGGCTTGGATCGTGCTTGGCCGAAAGAGAGCCGACGATAGACCCTTCGTGTAGAATCGACTCCATTTCGGTCGAATCGATTGTTTCAACGATAACGAAATTCCCTCTTGCCTCTTCAGAGGCTCGCATGTCAACACTTCGGGAAGAGGGATCGAAATTACTCGTTGTCAAGTCGTTTCGATGCTCGCCTGATTTTCCTTCGTCTGGGATCGATAGACACCGAATTTTATTATAATTAGATTACGGATTTTACGCATTCGTGACAAAAATGCAGCAGATCGCGTAGAAAATAGCAAGAACATTTATACAATTTGCAAATATTATTGTGTTCATTTCAACTCTCGTTAGAATGATTAAGAAAATAAATAAATGTCTACGTAGGTTTTTTTACATTTTGTAATTTACGGAGACAAGTTTCATTTTGCTGAAAAGTCCGCAGATCAATTATAATCATCATCGATTTGTCTCCTCAGATGTGCACATTAATTGAATTAATTTATAATTTTGAACACTGGCAGATTGCTTTACAACAACATGCTTTATAATTTAATCGAATGAACAATTTTTAATAGTTTTTAACGAGCTCAGAAACTGGTAGAGATTAATCAAATGTTGCTTTCAATTTAAACACTTGATGAAAAGTCGTGATATTAAATTCCTTAGACTGTGATATTTAATAAACGAACTCTCTAAACATTAAACAGTATAATTTTCTGATAATAAATTTTAGTATGAACTTATTTCCTGATAATAAATTTTAATATGAACTTATTTTCTGATAATAAATTTTTTAATATAAACTCATCTCAGTTAAAATTAATTACAATATAATTTTGCTACAAATACATTTTAGTTCCTAAAATACCTAAAAACCGTTTGCGCACACCTAATGCGTCCATACAATGACATGGCTGCTATAAACAATGTGTAAGAATATACCTAACATCCACTGCAGCTTCGTGACCTAACTTTATAAAGCACTAATGCGCCATTATCGGGGCCGAGCCACCCGCACCGATATCAACAGAGCATAGTAATAATAAATTATTGCGCATCCACACTGAAAATCATAACTAGACTGCATATTTTGCGAATTTAGGGGAAAAATGGAATAGTGAAATTTGAAATAGTGAAAATATTATTAAAAAAAAAACGAAGAATCTTCACATATTGATTTCGACTTAGGAAAATTATTTAGGAAAGCAAAAAAGCCGCACATGGCTCCAAGACCTTGTAATTGATGCAAACGAATTTTATTTTGCATCAACATCCGCAGTTCAATCATGGGACTCTGTGCTTGATTGAAAATATACTGATCGTCAAAATTACGGAATTACTGAATCTTAGGGAATATATCGTCGACGCTTAATTTATTGTAACTTAATTTTAATAAATAAGTAATTATTACTTTTCTAAATTCAGGAAAATTTATAAACGGAGATAAATAAGTCACTATTTCAATATTATTTCGCTATATTTTGATGGTTACATTTTAACTGGCGCACTAAAAAATAAACATTTTCGTAACAATTGTTTCACAACGCCAAATATTTTCAGCCAGTTCATCGAATTTTATTTGCGACTCGAAACATCGTAAAGTAGACTGTGTACTCTCATTTACACCGATCCCGTCAAACTTGATCTACGATCTTTTACTACCATTTTATGGCATCTCGAATCCGCCACCCCAACACAAGAATAACTCGGACCGAACATATACGTTGAACTTTACATCCTTATACTTCGTGTGCACGTGTTTTATTCCTGATATGTTTATATGTTACGGTGTGTCATACATAGGTTTCACTAAAAATTCAACGACGCTTTGGATTTATGCGCAACTTGCATTTTTAACCCTTAGCACTCCGAACCATTCTGGACGTTGACCCTCGTATTATTTAGTACAAAAAGATGATAAACGCGAGGCACGCGCGTCAATTTATTGCAACGGACATACATACACACGTAGCAGCAATCAACTGGGAAACTAATAAATTGAAGGTCCCGTTAAATGTGTAATATAATTCGCAATTTGTTTGTGCAAATATTCGGTATAAAAATGATTTCACAATTAATTCAAAAATTACTAAAACTAAAAGTGAAACAATTTTCTGTTAAGAACGGTAAAAATGTTGAATTACAAGATGATAATATAAAAGAAACATAAACATCTCAGATTTACAAATTTCACAAGTTCCATTTATAAAGATTCACCGAAACGTCGGTACAACTTATTAACCCTTAGCACTCCGAACCATTCTGGACGTTGGCTACCAGCTACTCGGCGCCACTTTTCGGCAGAAACGGGCATTTACAGACCCTCGTATTATTTAGTATGCTTTTGGAACTAACTAACATATTATAATGATATTGGACTTATATGAATTTGGCTGAAACCGAGAAATTTGCAAAAAAATCGATATTTTATTTTTTATAATTTTGTTATCGTTTGTTTTATAATTTTGTTTCGTTGTTGTAATCGCTATCTATGCGAACTCTTTCTCTCGTCGCCTTGTTGCTTGGACGATATCACTATCGCTGCTATCAAAACGATGGACTAACTGTAGAAGAAAACCTTCTACATATCTGTAGTAACATTTCTGTGTAACATTTCTAACATATCTGTATAAACGTCTATCCGGAGCTCATCTTCGCTACTACTTGTGTCATGAGACTCATTCGTGTTTGAACGTTTTGCCATTGTTCTAATAAAAAATATGAATAAATACATAGGTTGAAAATTTCTAATTGTTATTACTAACTCGCAAGATGATATTTACCAAAAAAACTTTTACCAAACAATTTATTTACCAAGAGAAGAATCACTTTTCCGATTTTCTCACTCGTTAGATCTATCTATACCGCTCGACGCTTCAAACCAGACTGAGTTCAGCTTTGAAAATCTCTTCCTCCAGATTTTATGATTATAAATCTCACTATACAGTGCGTGCTATGTTCGCATACCGATCTTTCTTCTACAAACTTGCCTTATCGCTCTTTTCAAGTGGCGTCTTCGAAGTGCTCGGACCGTCGTGAGCACGCCTCTCACGTTCTCGTCGAAACCCGCTGACATTTCTTGTATATATCTTAGTAATTTTACTATATTTTGATTTGATTTCTTGTGCCATTTCAAAAGAAAACTTCGGGGAAACATGCATGTCTGAAAATCACTAATAAACTTTAAAGTCCCACGAGAGCGGGGACAGCGGAGTGAAAAGGGTTAAAATCTGCGCACGTACCGTAAATCAATTTATAATTATCCTGGGAAGTACAGTTGCAATCTATAACAATTTTGTTATTTTTCTTGACAACAATATGGAAAGAAAATTTTTAGACAAATTGAAAATACGTTGCGAATACTGAATGGAGGAATTAACAGTGTCCAAAGGTTGCCAATGTTCCCCATAGACCTCAAGAACCCAACCTTTGTAAATATATACTGAGAAGATAATGCCGGTCGTACATCGACCTTAGAGTTGTCTTGCATTTATAATAAGATGTTAGCTTAGCAGAAGTGGAAAGTCCCAGCGGACAACCATGCGGTCCGGGAGTACACACATAACTTGGATCCTGCGCCACAAGTGACCAAACCATGGCGAAACCATGATTCAACCACCCACGAGACAAACCACCGCGACCTCTAACCAACACTTTGTCCAACAAACTATTTCGTCAAAGACGCTGATCACTCTGAAAACAATGGTAAACATTTATATAAATGCAAAATGTACTACAATTGTATATTTTCGGAATTATTCACCTAAGTCACATTATTACATTTCGACTTTGTTTACTCTTAATATTTACATTTTTATTATATAAATATTAATTATATAATATTATATACAGGGTGAGTCACAAATTAGTACCCACGATTTTTCAGCTTCTTTGGATGATCTGACAAAAAAAAATGTTTCCTCCTATCAAAGCTAATAAGTGTTTAACCGGCAAGGGATTGCAATTGTTTAAATTTAAAAACAAATTGATTTTCGATACAAAAACAAGGTCACCGCGTATATTTTTAAACATAGGTTTTTAAAATTTAGGTAAGGTATATAATAACTTGTATAATAACTTAGATATAATAAAACTAAATAAAACTAGAGTAATTTTAACTTCATAGTATTGTAGACGACGTCGAGATAAATTCAACGACCTGCTACATGATGACCTTTAGATGACACTGAAGGAAAAATTGCCATGAATCGACTGCCACAATATTTGAAATAATTCGGTGATAAATAACATCAAGGCCTTGCGTATAAACGTAAACAAATGAACGTAAACATTACAAATGCTCATTTATTCAATTTCAGAACTTACGCATAAAACAAAAGAAAAATTTGTATAAAATCAAATTGAAAAGACCGCGTGTAACATTTAATTTAATTAATAATTACATGCACATTTTTAACATGCGTGTTTTCAATTTGGTTTAGATAATGTATTTAATATATTACATGTATTACATGAAAGTTTCTATTCCAGTCTATTAAAGTTCTGAATCTGCAGAAATGGTACTACATATTCATAATTTCAAAGCAATCGAAGTTTTATTCATACAACAATAATTATAGTTACGGAAAAATTCAATTAGCCTTCATTCAATTGACTCTGAGTCACTTCAGACTCATATCTTAAGTACAATAAGAGAGACCAAATTGTTTAGAAAATATTGCTAGTTTCTACTTATTACTTCTGTGGTTTATTTTGAACAATTCCTTTTATCTAGTTGATACTGGTTGAAATCATTAAGATATTTCTACAGGTTATTTTATTAAACAAAGAAAATACAGAAGAACTCATGTGACATTAAATCTTAACATTTTATTTACTATAGATTCTTCAGTGACTAAATTGCATTTAGAAGTAGTCAACTCTCTATTAAATAATAATTTCAGCTGCAAAAATTGTCTAAGTTGATTGTATGAAGATGTGTTCCCTCCTTTAGTAATTTTAATAAGTTGTACGTTATGTAAAAATATCTGAAAATACTTCTAATCTCTTTACAAATTTGATGTAATCATTTTTGTGTCAAGCATGCATCTTATATTATATTCTTTCAAATATCATAATAATAATAATAATAAATATTAATAATAATATCATAATAATAATAATAATAAATATTAATAATAATATTATCATAATAATAATAATAAATATTAATAATATTATTATCATAATAATAATAATAATAATAATAATAATAATAATATTATCATAATATTATCCTTTGAACTTTCACAGGTTAAAAATACACCAGTATCTTCATTATACTCGTATTTGGATTCGAATAATCTAAGAACTCAGTTGCCAACAACCCTGCAATGGCACGCGAATAATGCTGCTACAAAGTAGATCGCTGCTATAATTTCCGGCAGTATTCTGTGTATACCAAACACTACTTTATTCCAGGAGGAAGTTACAGAACGAATGGAGATCGAACGTCAAGCGTAAACGGCGAAAATCCCGACGTCGTGGGTTAGGTGTTGGGCGTATTAAGAATATTAGGTGGAAGCCGGGAAAGTTTTTGCGTCCATTAATCATTTGGTGTGATTCAGTAGCGAAATAACGAGATCCACTTGGCCGAGATACGTACAATTTCACGGGGGCCGCGGGTGTCAAAGTAAATCTCACGCGAAGTGGATTCAAGAAAAATTATTGTTTCGTTCTCGACCTACTTCCCGGACGGAAACTAATATCCAACCGCGTCCGTGTCAGCTCTGAGAACTTCGAGATACATATAATGCGGGGGCGACACCAGTGTCAACGGCCTATGTCGATTGTGTTTTCTCTTCACGCATACTCCACCTCCTTCCGCGACGACTTCGGAATTTTAAGAATGCGATGCTCTCTGCCAGCGGCCGTAATGGAGTAACTTCTGTTCGTTGAGTTTATAATAGGAGGGGCGAAATAACGCCTTCTTTAACAATCGACGAGCCCTAAATGTGACTATTGTAGATTGTTTTATGACAATGCCGAGATTGGGTTTATTTAAACTTCGTATCATTTATATTGTAATACACTGGGTGTCCCAAAAATATCTCGAAATCCGGAAATGGCGGATTCCTCAGGTCATTTGAAGCAACTTCTTCCTTTAAACAAATTTTCTTCAAGGCACCGTTAACGAGTTATTAACGAAAAACAGTGACCAATAAAAATCGGTTACGGCTGACGCGAAGCGGCTCAGCCAACCAGCGCGCGAAGCCCAGTTCCGCTCATTGGCTCGGTCGCCTCGTGCCAGCTGAGCTCGCCTCTCATTGGTCACTGTTTTTCGTTAATAACTCGTTAACGGTGCCTCTGAGAAAATTTTTGTAAAGGAAAAGGTTGCTTCAAATCGCCTAAGGAACCCGCAATTTTCGGATTGCGAGACATTTTTGGGACAGCCTGTATATTTCAATAAAGAAATGTGTACGTAAAAATGTCTCCTAGAAATATTTTTATAATATCAGGGACTGTAAAAGAAAAAATCAGAAACCAGTCATTTTAACTCATAATGTATAAATTACAATGTAATTCGTAAAATTCAACATGAGTACAATTACAAAATATCAAGTAATTCAGTTATAATTAATTGCGAATTATATTACAATTGAATTAGAATGTAATTAAATTACATTGTAATTCAACTTATTCGATTTGGAATGTATTTAAAATACAATATAATTCAACTTACTACAAGTAGAATGAAAATTGAAATACGATCTTTATATAAATTGAAATGTAATTGATATACAATCTAATTCAACTTATTTCAATTAGAATGCGATAGAAATTCATTGTAATTCAATTACGTAGTTGAACGTTTTGCCAGCATGATGGCAATTTTTTAATATTATTCTTGAAAAATGTATGTCTCCAATGAACAATCTTATAATATAATTTACAAAACTGCACTATTCTTTCGCACTTATAAAAATAAGTCCAGTGTGATCACAACTTTTTTAAAAGTACTGAAAATAATTCAAAACAATACTTCGCACACACTTATCACATGTTTCTATTTCCTTTACACTAAGCCCCGCAATTAATTTCCCGAGTACAGCGACTTACGCCACTTTCAAAATAAACATGTTTGTTATACCGTTAATTAGCAAAACTTCTCTCGAACAAATCTCAATAGTTCTCAACTTATTGAATGCAAATTTTTTAAAAATGAAAAGATACCGTTCGATTGTAATTAGTGTTACCATTAACTCGATTTTTTTGAAAAAGTGACTTATGCCACTTTCAAAATAAACGGCTCATGTATTGAAACTTAAAATAACATTAACGGACAGAACTTTCCGTTAGACTTAATATTTCCACTTGATGGTTGATAGAGCAACTGTTCACCTTACCGCCGCGAAATTAGTTGGAACAAATGGGGCTTCGGATGCAACCTTGTAAATCAGCCTATTGTTGAATCGGTAACCGGATATACGGTGCAGGATATCCGCGTAAGAGGCATCGCCGGTTGAAGACTGGAAGCCGGTGCATCAATTTTGATCGCACATTCGATGATCGTAAACGTATCCTCATATTTGGATGCTGATGCGGTGCGCACTAATTGAGGAATCCGGAATCTACGCTCTCTCTCTCTCTCTCTCTCTCTCTCTCTCTCATTCTCCCGCAGATAGCACAAAGACGTCTTTAAGAGGACTTAGAAACGTCTTTGCACCATCTGTGAACTTTCTGTCTTTAAAACGTCTTATTTCAGACGTTAAAACAACGTCTGGTTCGGGACGTCCTTAAGACGTCTTTAATACAGTAAGTTCTCCCTAATTGACACTCAGATTGTAAACAAAAATGGACAATTTGGGAACAGGCGATACGATCATTCAAGCCTTGCGACTCGTTTTTATATTTACCGATTGTCAACAAGGTTCGAATAATCGTATCCCCTCTTCCCCCAAATCGTTCATTCTTGTGCACAATCTAAACGTCAATTAGGGAGAATTTTCTGTGTGTCCTATTTCAGACGTACTTAAGATGTCTTATATCGCACGTCTTTAAGACATCTTATATCACACGTTAAAACGACGTCTGTTTCGAGACGCCTTATTGCAGCCGTTAAAACGACGTCTGATTCGGGACGTCCGAACGACGACCAGCTTGCTGTTGTTCTCTTATGTATACTAGTGGGCTATAGCCGTTGATAAATCTAATGAAATCTCCCTTCCTGCCTCTCTGTCTTTCTGTCTCTCTATCTCATTTCCTCTGTCCCCATCTCCCTCCCTTTTTACCTGTCTCTTCGCGTCCATCCATTTCTCTGTCCCTCCGTCCCTTTGTCCCTTCGCACCTTCGCAACGACCGTTATCATCGCGATGATCGAAGAAGCGAGCACGCGCGTAGCAACGGCGGAATTCAGTTTCGCCGGCGATCAAACTTCGGTTCTATCGCGCAAACGACTACTTCATGCGGAAATGAAGTTACGCGGGCTTCCAGTTAACACGAATTTCGCCACTCTCGGCAGCATTATGCGAACCCAACCTCCCCTCCCCTCGTCTCTCGCGCATCCACCCCCTTACCCCCCAACGCATAATTGAGGATTGTTCGGGGCCGAGCGTGAATTATTAGTCATGCAACGAGTTCCTCAGTGAATTTCTGTTTGCGTGTTATTAACGGATGTATGTGTTTAGCTTACACGCCGGAACCGCGGTTTATTATCAACTTTCCGTCGCGATGGAGATCGTTCTTCCGCCGTTTATGGACCGTCGCACAATGCCAGATCTGTCTCTGGCTGACGATCGGTTTTCCTCCATTTTCGACCTGGAAACAATTAGATACTGTCTGAGGGAGTTGAGTGGATCTTTATGTATAATAATATAAAAATAGTAATAGTCTTGCAATCATTGCAAGATACTACGTACATATTTTCAGCGACTCTCTCAGTTAACCTTTTAGGCCCGACGCGCCAATATAGTGGCTTCCGCGGAAGTCATCTCTCTCGACGACGCGCCACTATAGTGGCGCGTTCTTCATATTTTTTATTAGAACAATGGCAAAACGTTCAAACACGAACGAGTCTCATGACTGGTTTGAAGCGTCGAGCGGTATAGATTGATCTAACGAGTGAGAAAATCGGAAAAGTGATTCTTCTCTTGGTAAATAAATTGTTTGGTAAAAGTTTTTTTGGTAAATATCATCTTGCGAGTTAGTAATAACAATTAGAAATTTTCTACCTATGTATTTATTCATATTTTTTATTAGAACAATGGCAAAACGTTCAAACACGAATGAGTCTCGTGACACAAGTAGTAGCGAAGATGAGCTCCGGATAGACGTTTATACAGATATGTTAGAAATGTTACACAGAAATGTTACTACAGATATGTAGAAGGTTTTCTTCTACAGTTAGTCCATCGTTTTGATAGCAGCGATAGTGATATCGTCCAAGCAACAAGGCGACGAGAGAAAGAGTTCGCATAGATAGCGATTACAACGACAAAACAAAATTATAAAACAAACGATAACAAAATTATAAGAAATAAAATATTGATTTTGTTGCAAATTTCTCGGTTTCAGCCAAATTCATATAAGTCCAATATCATTATAATATGTTAGTTAGTTCCAAAAGCATACTAAATAATACGAGGGTCTGTAAATGCCCGTTTCTACCGAAAAGTGGAGCCGTGTAGCTGCTAGCCAACGTTCAGAATGGTGCGGAGTGCTAAGGGCTAAACGAGCCAAAGAAATCGCAAAGATTTGTCAGAAATCGTCTTAAACAGTTGTTCGCGAGGTAGCATAAATCCTCGTACGCTTGAATCGCATCTATGCAGCTACATTCGGAGACCCAATTCACGTGTGTTAATCCTCTGCAATGAAAATCCGTCGGTCTACACAGCATCGTAGATGGTAATAACAGTGTACATAAGAATAATTGCAGTCATCGACAGCGTTCACCGAACGATACATCAACGCGCGAGAATAGCGATGCGCCTGATACCGAATTCTACATTTGAATCGCTAACAATACGTAGAGCGTCGCTCGTGGCCGATCGTACGCGATAACCGTCCATTGTTTATTCATCCATTGTGACAGATTGACAATGTGGAACACTGGGTCGAACCGATGGCAACTAGAACCTCGGTATGCTTCATTGGTCATGCACACGAATACGACGATGTTCTAAGCTGAATTTAATAATTAGTTAGATGCGCCAAGGAATTGATGTACGCGAGGCGTTGGTGATTATGTTTCTTATCCCGTCGAAGTAAACATGTTGAACAGTTCAACGTTGATCGTTCTATTTGCTTTGCGAATATGTGCTGAAGTAGTTCCATCAAAATGACACTTGTGGTTGTTTCGCACACACACAAATAAATGACTAAAAATGAATAAAAACAAATACTCGAGACTTTCTTGCACATTCCTGTGAGTAGTTATTTACTGTTTTAGCTTTTATAGTGAAGGTTTTCATTAGGCAAAGGTATATTTAATTATTTAATCATAAATTTATTTAAAAGTTCGAAGAAGGGCGAACATGTTCAAGATGAATATTATGCTAAAATCCATTGCATATTTGTTGCCATTAGATATATCTAAAGTCGACAATATCAATTTTCAAGAAAATTTGGTTTCTCGTTAAACTCCACGCGAAGGAGAACAAAGATTCACATATCCGAGTTCAGCGCACAAAATATGGTACAAGAATATAAGAGAAACGCTTCTCGAAACCTATCAGTGCGGAAGAAAGTACCTTTCAACACTATTTTGTTAACATCGTTACGTTCGCGTGCATTCGGTTTAACGGTGCGCGACTGTTACATATAATCGTGAAAACGAACAGTATTTTGTAGATGATTGGTTACGCGCAAGCAATGTGGCACAAACAAATTTAATTGGATTACACGGTAGAACCGAAAGAATACTGTTTTCCAGCGAGTGATTTTGAAAAGATTGGACAATTCGCAGCGTGGAATTCAATTCGGCTGAAACGTTCGTTCATCGGGTCTTTTTACGCGAAATAAAAATTGTTCACATCGATTGCAAGAAATAGAAATTAAATGAATAATTCTCTCATCCGTTAAAGAGTTGCACCTTTTAGGTACAGCTGAATTCTGTGCGAGGCTACTTCTCTGGACGGCAGAGACTGATGTGTACTGTACAGAGTCTGATACTGTATATTCTGTCTGTATATACAGGGTGTCCCAAAAATGTCTCGCAATCCGAAAGTGGCGGGTTCCTCGGGCCATTCGAAGCAACTTTTTCCTTTACAAAAATGTTCTCCGAGGCACCGTTAACGAGTTATTAACGAAAAACAGTGACCAATGAGAGGCGAGCTCGGCTGGCGCGAGGCGATCGAGCCAATGAGCGGAACTGGGCTTCGCGCGCTGGTTGGCTGGGCCGCCTCGCGTCAGCCGTACTCGATTCTTATTGGTCACTGTTTTTCGTTAATAACTCGTTAACGGTGCCTCGGAGAAAATTTTTATAAAGGAAGAAGTTGCTTCAAATGATCCGAGGAACCCGCCATTTCCGGATTGCGAGACATTTTTGGGACACCCTGTAGACTGTTGAAAATCGATGCGAAGACAAAAGAAGTGTGATACAATGCATGTGAAGACGATTATTTGGTTCAAACGATGAGCGAATGAGCTACTAGAGCAAGCCACTATAGTGCCATGTCGTACCTAAAAGGTTAATAAGTGAAAATTAAAAATCGCACCTGCATACATGCTATCATAAATGCATAAAATCCGCGATGCATTCGTTATTGTACCAACTGTACATAACAAAAGACCGTGGAACGCGTGACAGGATTAAAATCCGTGCCAGGCAACGCTGTCATTGTTGAATGTGATCGTGTAGTAAATTGCCCTGTATAACCAAAGTGATTGTGGCTTCTCCGCGGTCGGATGTATCTTTCGTTGAAAGTGAGAATGGACTGCCTGTGGTCAGACACATTCCACACTCAAAGTGCCAGCGAATTGCCTTCGGTTAGAGACCGCCTGCTGCGTTTCGCTCGCGATTTCGTTGTACTGATTTGTTTGCAATTGTTTTCTACCGCGTGTTCAGTTCTTAGAAACGAACTTGATCGTATTGGATCATCCCTCCATTTGTCAATGCACAAAATTAAAAGTCACTGCTTCGTATTTATTCGAAACAATGTGTACGATGCGTTAAAATGTCTAAACAATCACATTTAGCAACAGAATGTTGACAAAATTAAGCAACAGATTAATTTCCAGTCAGTTCTCCGTCCTAATATCAGGAAGATCAAACAGTACGTTAGAGTTCGCATCGCAACTTGTTTGCATTGTTTCATGATCAAAAGGCCATTTTACGAAGTAATATTTATAGAAAGTGACGACCAGGCGTTATATGATTGTAATTAATTTATAAAAATTTTATGATATTTATATAGGATATATATAATATAAATATAAATAATATAAATATAATAATATAATATAATATAATATAATAATATAATATAATAATATAATAATATAATAATATAATAATATAATATAATATAATATAATAATATAATATAATGTAATATAATAATATAATATAATAATATAAATATAAATATCACCCGAAATTAAATAATTAAGTTCAATTTGTTTTCCTACACTCTTTAGGTAAGGTTTAAAAAAGAAAAGACAGCTGAAAATATCCTGGGACTTTTATTCCGACATATTCGTTGAATAATTCATTTTGATGTTATAAAAACTTTCTTACGAAAAATTGCGATCTTCCGAGTTATTAAAACAAAATTTGTGACCATAACCGGTCTCAAACTCACATAATATTATGTGTTTTTCACCGAATTTTTACTTTCATTTCATTCGCTTAATTTCACAAATATTTTACTCGTTATTTGCTTAAGTTATTATTGAATTCAATTGACAACCTATCATTTGAAGTCTACCTTATGCCTTTTAAATTGAAACGAGTTCAGAATTGTCATTGAAATGTCTCCTTTTCAAATTACAATTCTTAGCGAGTTCAATATTAGATGGAAACATCGGTTTTCAAATAATCAATCACAAGATCCAAAATGCTTCGCACAAAGTATAGCCGAGTTTGTAAAAGTGAAATGAAATCGTATTCGCGACAGTTGTATCAGCATGAAATGACGCGCCCAAATATCTTCGTTATTATGGATTTCCTCGCGAGAGTAAAATTCGCCCAAGTTATGCTACTTCGGAGCACGCGTGTCACACACAAAAGCGAAGAAAGGTACCTGCTAGAACAATGATTGACGGGCTGCCATAATTATTTTCCGCCTCGACGATTCGATAATACGTACACGCGAGTCTCGGCGAGCCGTTGCTATCAGTGTATGATCGATTCGACAGCCAGCTCTGAATGACCGTCCCGGAAAACAATGCGACCATAACTGCCATTCGGCAAACCAATTACAGTTGTATAGCTACTGTCTGTATGAGCATATACATAGTCGCACCTTGCACGCTCGAAACGCGTTCTACACGAGACAATCATAGCTGCATCGATCAGCCATTCGAAATTCTCTTAAAACAACACTATTGTTTCGATCAACCTGCTAATTTTACACAGCGTGTAATCATTTCCTAAAAACCTATATCAAGGGAAATGTTTATTCGTATAGATCGAAAGTTTACAGCAAAAGCATTAGTTTCGTTTGTAACAATGTAGTACATGATTCGTGGACGGCAAATTTTTATTTGATAAAAATTGGCACAAATTTTGAATGAAAGATGCCATTGATTTGATCAAATATTGTTCGAATAAATATTTGAAGCTCGATCTTGAAATTGTATTTCGACAGTTTCTTTTTATAATTTCGTTTCTACCGTATCGTCTACTCTAATTATTTTCACCTTGTTTTTATAATTATTTCGTTGAAAATATCGTTCGCAGACAGCTGCGGCGATGCGGCGCATTAAATTTGGCGTTGCGGTGCCCGCGGCGCATCAATTATCACCGAGAGCTAGACAATTAACTGGTTCGTTCAATTTCTAATTAACCCTCCTTTAATTGTTTGACTTTTAATTAACCGGCTGAGTTCGATAGTAATTACCGTTCTATTATTATTACAAGCTTAGCCGGGATTCACGTGATTAGCATACTTAATCAGTTTCTAAGGCTTGTCTAATACAGCCTAGTCCATTAAACTCCATTAAAATCTCGTCCGTGGTCTTCCACATTAGCTTCACGGATAATTAAATATCAGTTTGTACGGCGAGCTGTCCCATCGAGAAAAAAAAAGAATCACTCGCTGACCCATATCGTTCATTAATGCAAACAGAACGTTCTTGATTAAACGTTCGCTTCGCCACCGTAATTTCCATGCGTATTTACTAACGTACAATGATCTTATTTGGTATTTCAACGAGGTTAACGTGAAAATTACAACCTCTCGCTGGCGTTTCGGTTCTAAAATTCCTGAAGAGGTAAAAAATTAGCTAAACTTTTTTACTGCTATCGGGGGAAAATTAGCTAAATTTTTACCGCTATTGGTGCAGTGGCGCCGAAGCACGATTACAAATTCGAAATGAACGTTTTGCAAATAGTTTTCAAATAAATTTCACTATTTTCGAATAATATTTCAAGCATTTGTCACAGCAAATAATACAATCATTTTCCAAGGTGTAAGTTCGGTTCGAAATTAGTTATTTATTTATTTATGTGAAACATTATTTATTTGTACTGTATATTTATTTATTATATTATTTATATTATATATTATTATTATTTATATTATATTATTATTATTATATTATTTATATTATATATTATTATTATTTATAAATAATCGTTTGAAGCAACTTTTTCCTTTGCGAAAATGTTCTCCGTGGCTTCGTTTACGAGTTATTAACGAAAAACACTGACCAATAAGAGGCGAGCTCGGCTGGCGCGCGGCGGCCCAGCCAACGAGTGCACGGAGCTCAGATCCGCCAAATCCGTCTCGTGCCAAATGATCTCGCGTCTGATTGGTCACTGTTTTTCGTTAATAACTCGTAAACGAAGCCGCGGATCGCATTTTCGCTAAGGAAAAAGTTGCTTCAAACGACCTCAGGAATCCCCTACTTTCGGATTGCAAGACATTTTTGGGACACCCTGTATATATTTGAAATAGATTATTTATTTATACATATATATGAAATATATTATTTATTTACATATGTATGAAAACGATTATTTCTTTTTCTATCCGGCTCCAATAAAAAAAATATTTGAATCAGTATTGATTGCAGTCAATTTGGACTACATTTTTAAGAATTCCATTTTTCTGTATTTTTTGTATAAATATTTTACAACACTGGAACCACTATTATTGTTTACAGCTTTATTATTGGCCATTTATGATTACACGTTTTTAATGCAATATAAATCCAGGCGATCTTCTGTAGAAATCGACAGCACAGTAATTTTCGTAATTATGCCGTAAAAGATATCGAAAAACGAAAATATCTGATCGCACCTTACGCGCGACGTAACAAAAAATAATGGTTTTTTTCTTTCTGAATCAGTCGTGAAAGAAAACAAAGGTTTACCGATTCGAGTGCGCTGCACAAAAGTCCATAAAGAAGCGCCCATTGAAAGGTAGCAGTCTGACAAAAAAAAAAAAGAGTTAAAACTTTTTTAACACCGGTTATTGTTCGCGTTCACGTACATTCAGATTTACGGGCCATAACTATTACTTTTATCGTTGGATACAAACAGTGTTTCGTAGATGATTGGTTGCACGCCCGTAGCCGCTGCGAAACGAACAAATTTCATTTCAACAACGCGATATAGAATTAAGAGAATTCTATTTTCCAATAAATGGATTTTAAGAGATTTAACACACACGGTTCGGTTGGCATCGTCGTTCATTAACAATGATTTTCGCTTTTTCATCGTCGATTGTGTCTGAAAATCTATTGTCAGCCAGATTCACGAAATTGGAAAATTAATCCTTGTTCTTTCTGCATTCGTAAATCTGTTATATGCATTATATGTACTATTGGTTAAGTATGTCAATTACTATGCCCATTAAAGTGACGTCCGGAGTTTTCGACAAATTAAATGGTCAGTTTTACCTACGTATATCGTACTTCTTGAAACATCTAAATTGTATGTTGATGTCTTCTATGTACGCACGAATATTTTCGTAATTCAAACATATAAAAAACTCAAAATATTTAACAAAGTGTCAATTTCTGTACACTAATTCAATTACTGTGCTTCAATTTCAGGTAAACAATTCTATAATGAAATTGTAAAATCATGAAATATTCCGTATTACATTGTTGAGCATAATTCATTATGATACATTGATTATATTACATTTATTTAATTTATTAGTATGTTATAATGCTTGAAATATTATTACAAAAAGTAAAGAAAATTACGTTACGAAGGAAAAAAGTCGGCTATATTATTGTTTTCCTGTCAATTAGACGAGTTTTATAAATACAATGTTTCATTGTTTTATTTTGGGAAAGCGTCATTTTCGCGTTTCCTCATCTGTATTTGCAACGTTTTTCTGAAGTTTTTTAATAAGATCGCGGCAAGCCATTATTAAACATTTAAAAAGTTAGTTTCTGCATTTTACAGGTATTAAGAAATAAAAGTTTTGATTCTATTATGAAAATCGCGCATCAGATTTTATTTAAAATGTTTCTTGTCCTTCGTTCGATAACGTTACTTTCAAATACGAGTGAAATGATTGCAAGGACACAGTAAACAGAGTAATTTGTATTTTACTTCGACTACTTTCTCGGAAATCGTCTGCACTCTTAAACTATTAAATGAGCACCGTGCGTCCAAATAATTCTTTCGGCACACACACACACAACCATATTGATTTTCGACAATCGCTGTGCACCTGAATACGACTGTTCCGAGTGGTCCCATAATTTTCAAGTACCCGACACGATCTTCTTCAAGAAGACGAAGGCGGAATCGAGGCGAGGCGTACCGACCGAGACTTTCAACTGAAACGGTTACTCGCGAAGTAGGACCAATTATCCAAACGAAACGATTCCTTTTGTGTCTAAGATAGGCTTTTTCTTCCGAGGCTCTTGCTCGGAGGATAAAATCCTCGAGTCTTGTCGTAGAGAAAGTCTTTGGCCGGGAATCCCGACAATAAAATATGGAATGCAAACGAAAGGAAATGATGCGGCACTTTGAGCCGCAACGTTATACGTTGCAAAGCCTCCTTCAGCAGCTTCTCCGGAGAAATTGATACGAGGTTCAAGACGGGGGCGATTCTTTGCCCGGCGCACCGGTCGGGTCTCTAATAATCTCGAGCTTCTAATTGTTTCACTAATTTCCGAGCGGTATTGCCGCGCTCTCGTCTCTTATTGCCGTCCACGCTGGAACGAGTACTCTGCAACGAAGAGAATTATATTTTATGTTCAAACGAAGCTTGATGAAACGGACACTGTCCTTTATTCGATTCGAGATGTTCTATAATTATGCCGCTCGTGGCAACGATATTCGATCCTGTAATTGTAAATCTTAAAAGTAAAGTAAATATCATTTGACGAACATGCCGCGATCTTCTATACTGTTCGAGTCTTTTAGCTCTTCTATCTGAATCTTTCTTTCAAATTACATGCTGTACAAAAGAACACGTCCTCAACAAAAAAGTTGCGCGGTTTAAAGAGCAGCACGACAACCATACATTTTTTGACAAGCTTTTTTAACTGCAATGTGCAACAGTCGTCATATTTCGATGTCGAATATTCTATTGTACGGGTTATTTAAAATATCCTTTAAACCGATGTTTTTTTTCCAATAAATGGCTTAGCACCATTTAGTACATTAACAAATTTATGATCCCATTTAAAAGTATAGAGTCGATCTTTATATGTTCTCCACGCGTTCACTTAGAAAAATTATATTCATATCAGATCACGTGCCCCATAAAACCATTCAATTTGCGTTTGAAACATTTTTTAGTATCAACAACAGTTTCGAAAATATTTGATTGGGACCAATGTATAGCACATGCATACATAATACACCACTTGTATGTGCCAATGAATGGTTCGCACCCTTTGCAGTCGAGTGGTGACTCTGAGACACTAGTAAAAATTGTCATATCACAAATAAAAATAATTTTGATATTATGAAATTTCTTTACATTTAAAGAAACCATTAAAAGCGTGATTGTTGCATAGGTCACAATATTTAATTTCATATGTGTAAAATCAAGGTTATATCAAGGTTATTATATGTCAAATATTTATTAAATTTATAATAATAAAATATAATAATAATATTTATTATATATCAAATATTTATTATAATTATTATACATTATATATCAAATGTAAATACTATAGGAAGGAAAACTATTTTGGAGTCCCAGTTACAATGGGCCCGACTTCTCCAGCTCTGTACAAAAATAAAACGCTGTTCTCTTCCATCAATTTTGATTATAGGAGGTTGCATGCAATTGGGATTTTTGATAGGGGTGCGTAGACCAGCCGATGCTTATTTCGGCACGGGTGGTTACCTTTAAGGTTAGGATAAGGTGCGTGGACCAGCCGATGCTTATTTCGGCACGGGTTTCACGCACGGACCATCATGCTGTGAAAATATTTCCTCTTTTTGTAACATTTATTTTTCATGAACTGCGGTATATCTTTCCGATTTATCCGGAGAGTCCCTACACAAGCTGTGCCATTTGTTTTTAGTATCTTAGCCAAATGTGGGAAATTGTAAAAATTATCCATCCAGATAGTTTATCCTCGACGGAGAAGTGTTTATGTCAAGGTGCAGTACCGTAGCAATAGTTTTGTTCGTATTTGGCATAATTAAAGACGACGAACTCAATGACGAATTAGTGTCAGTATAAACTAAAAATTTCCCCAAGTATCCGCTACTCGCTTCACGTAACTCAGATGTTTTTATGTCAAATTTCAATGCCTTGAGGGGAATATACTGCTTGAGAGACAATTCTCCCTTTCCATAAAGTCAGGGATTCATCTATTGAAACATTTCGATCAGGATCATAAAATGTTTGAAATTTCTTATTCAGGTGTCGAATAATTGGAAATATCTTGAATAATTTTGATGGACCGTAGTAATTCTCTTTTTCTTGATTGTTTTAAAAATGTACAAATTTGCACTTCTTCGGTAGAAAAATATGATTTTATGCTGGTCTTACTTATTATCCCCATCAATAAAACAAATGCTATCATCAAATACATTTCATCTATTGATTCAGGTGTTCATTGTCTTAGTGGTGATCTCAGTGGAAATATTTTATTATATAAATTTTGCTCAGCGTACCTATTTGTCTCATCCACAATAATTTTGACAATCTGCTGATCAAAAAATAATTTGAATATTGTTATTGGCTACCTTTAAGGTTAGGATAGGGTGCGTAGACCAGCCGATGCTTATTTCAGCACGGGTGGCTACCTTTAAGGTAAGGATAGTATTTGGAGAAATTGGTATCAGGCTGCCTCGTAACTTTGTAAGAAAGAGAAATAAAGATATACCTCGAGCGGTAAAGATATATCTTTGTGGGTTATACCAGCTACTGCTTCGAAATAGGAAATGGAAATAATTGAACTTGTAACCAAAGAAAACTGGTAAAAGCTAATTTATTACGCGTTTTGGGTTTTTACAAATGTATGTAGGTGTTCGCGGACTCTATCGCGCTCTCAGCTTTTCGCACCGAGTCGGCGGGGGCTTCTGATTTGATATCTAATTACCTACTAGATTGTTCGAAGGAGAATTAAGACTCGATCTCACTAGAGTTTCCACGTCGACGAATGACTCGAAACTAGCCCGATTTCTGGTCGCGTTTGGGCCCTTTATATAGCCAGATTTTCTCCGGAAAAATGGTAGTGGGGGTGTTCCTATGTGGTCCGATTCCAGAAACGTCCGTCGTCGTACCCCTTGGAGGTACTCGACTCGCGATATACAAATGAACCTACGGCTGGCTGGTGCCAGCCTGGCGTATGCCTTCAGAAAAGAATATAAAAAATTCGTGGGAAGATTCTCCGTACGTTACACAGCACGCGCAGCGTTTGCTAGATAAACTGAAACAATTTTTCATTTCCGACGATTCCAGTAACCTCGATACACCGTGGTCGCATTCAGGCGAATCCCATACACGAGAATTAAATCTTTCCGCGAACAAAAGGCCGCACGGCGACAAACAATCGAAAATTTTCGCGTGTTCGTTTCGTTGTTGCGACGCGATCGATAACGCGACACGTGTTGTCGCGTACAGCGCGACCGACGATTTCTTTCATTCCGGTCGCGAATAAAGGGGATACAAGGTGTCCCGGAAATACGCGATCGCCTAACGTATGCGTGATCGTGACACGGGGATAAATCGAGGAAAGCTGTTCACCAATTTTGCGAGATATTTCGGACGCGTTCGATCCGATATTCCAGAATTAATTCGATGAAAGTGATTTTGGAGATGGTTTGAAATTGTGCAGGTGAGTTTTTACAGGTTATTTTTTACGGGCAAAATTTTTTTAATGAGGATTTATATTGAGAATTTCGCGAATTATGAAATTTAATTTAATAAAATCTAATTAAACAGCTTTTCGAGAAACATTTTTTAATTTAATTACCAGACCGCGTATCTTTATGCAAAACAAAAATGATATGCGTCAAATCAAATAAACAAGGGCCGAATAAAAATGCGGTTCTTCTCCGAATGATTTTAATAAGCCGTGAATAACGTAACAACGTTCGTCAATTCTTCCGATGTTTTTACTGTTTCGTCCTTCACCGACAGACTTTTATCGTAAATGCATGAAATCCGCCGTAAGTTAATTACAAATTTTATCCATTGCAAATACGTACCAGCATTTGGATGTTTCGTTAAAAATTGCCTCGATTCGACAGGAAAGTGCGACTAATCGGCGGGAATGGTTCAGAGAAAGATGGGTTATAGATTTTTCGCTTTCCGGGAAATTACGCGAACTTTCTTAATTCTGCAGCCGCATAGGTAGTTGGTTCGATAACTTTCACGTTCCATTTACCGTATGCACACAGTCCGGTCGGAATGGATGGGAATTCGTGAATTTTGCGGGTCATAATTGAATTCCGACCGCAGGGTACACACCAGCATTTCGCGGCAAAACTACTAAGCCTATTCATTGTCGCTAATACCTAACGGCATCGATCTGCGATGCGCCCATTGCTATTAACGTAGAACGTCGGAACGCCAGACACTGGATTTCGCCGAGCGTGAAATGGAGATAATGACTGGCGAGCCAATCAGTTAACCAGACCAGGTTAGAGTAGACTAATAATGAGGATGCACCCTATGGTGCGCGCGGTTATTCGTGCATGGGACAAGTCAGACAGGCAAAAAGTGCCCATCGTATCGGCCGCATCCACTGTCTCCGTTCTCTTCGCTATAGATCGTGTTAATTATAGCACTAAATCATGAACCTCTGGAGCTACCATTTCTTTCATCGTATCGTTCATAGAGCCAGACGATTTTTCTTCTTTATTTCACGTCACTGTTTACTTTCATTCCCAGATTATCGAAGACAATACAGCATCGATACTTAATATGCTGCTCCAAAAAATTATAGGGCCGACAAATTTTGGATGGAAATTGGCCAACTTCGACTGACGATAACTCTGCGAAAAATCATCGTAGGATGATGATTCTTTTTTTAGAAAAGAAAACGAAATCTCTATTTTAAGATAATGTTTCTGGACTTTAAGTTTCATGCATGATCAAACTAAATAGTAATAGCAGTAAACTAAATAGTGATACACGAGAACTGTGGAGTGATACATATGGACTATTTAGTAAAAGATTAATACGTACGAACAATACGGTAGTTCATTGTATTCACCTCGAAACACACTATCAGAATGTAAGTAAAAAAACTTACTGTTCCATTTGAAAAAACAGAATTGACCTTCGTATCTCCTTGACGCCTCTACCTACAGAAAAATTGATAGTACCAGATTATTAGCCCCCCGATACCAAGTAAGTTTGGTCTAATGCATTTTCTCCTATCTTCAAAAACAAGCGAGTTATTCAGGTGACCTGTTTAAAATGCCCCACCCTGTATATATTCATAACATTGGATCTGAATAAATGTGCACATCAAAAAACTATTTCCAATAGCGAATCGTTTTTCTTTGAATAAAATGATATTCGAATAACGGTCTCGAATATATCCTTCGAATACATTTTTCCATTAAAATTTCATCCTAACGAGGTATCAAATAAATTTTGTGTACGAAATATTATCCAACTAACGTTGCGAATAAAATTTTATCCGAATAACGTTTCGAATAAATTCTACAAAATATCGACAAAATTCTGCGAATAATATTTCGCCTAAATTCTGCGAACAAAATGTTCTCCGTTATTCGTATAAAATATCCTCAGCTCTGATTTCGTACACTCGATATAAATGTCATACGTCATAATGTGTTTGCGAAACTGGTCAAACATACAGATTATTAAAACAAATTGCCCTTGCTTCTAAAGCAGCTAAATTTAGATACACAGATACAGGGACAGAATTTTCTCCGCCGCCTGTGTAGGTAGTTCGCGACAGAGAAGGGAGAAATCTCGCCGGATAAGAGTAATCTGCGCTCGCAGGAGGTTCGAGCGTGCTCGCAGCTTTAACAGGTCGGCGAACAAAAGAGGGTCGCGTTGAAAATCGAATTTCCGTAAATGATATTCAGGTGCCGAGGGGTCGGCCAGCGTGTTTGTCGACGAGCCAGATAGTCTCCGGGAAGAAGGGAACCAGCCGCGCGTAGGAGCGTCGAACGAATAGGAAAGGAAGACGCGAAGAGAGCCTTCTCTCGGGCCACGGTGGCTGAATAGAGATTTCCAGCATGTTGGGAATAAATCTTGCGAAAGATTAGCTAACTGGTGTACAGCCGAGGCGAGGTGAGGAGAGATCAGAAAGGGATCAGAAAAAGATCCGTGAGAGAGAGAGAGAGAGAGAGAGAGAGAGGGAGAGGGAGAGGGAGCATCTCGTCGAGTCGCGCCGCGGCGCCAAGTAAATGAAGCCGATGGAAGAAGACGCTTTATGGTGGCCCGTATAAATTTCTTTTTCGCGAGACGTCTGGAATTTATCGAGCTCCCTTTGCGAGAACAACGCCGCCCCGCCCGTAGTTACAGCGCTCGAAGAGAAGCGCCGGTACCGAAAAAGCTGCGCTTAAAGTTGTCGCTACCGGGAATTGGCCATTACGAGCTGCTAAATTGGCCCGTTCGATCTGATAACAGGCTTAAGTGGTACGCCCGAAATGAAAGAGTGTGCGTAGCGTTCGCGATTAAATAGACCGAGCCGGACACGATTAACGCCTCTTTCGAATTGCATTAAACAGAGGTCGATTTTCTCGAGAAAGCGAGGTTTTACTGGAAAATAACAGCTTGATCGTTCGAACGTTTACTACCGCTGGTAAACAATCACTTCGCGCCGTCTTTGCAGCACGGAGAGTTGTCGCGGATCGTCTGGAAATTCGAGTCTGTGTATCTAAACGCGAAAGTAAGCGACGCTGCAAATGAAATATAAACAGATGCAACCGTTGGAAATAATTAACCTATTTAGATAGGATCGTTGATTCTACGAAACGAATGCTGTGAATCTTGATAATACCGCTATTTGCGTGGACAGTAACATTGTCTTGCTGAAGCGTGAAATTCTAATGAGCTGACCATTTTTTGATGGAATAATTTATATTGATATGGAATATTGTACCGATACGAGATAGTGACTATTTTTTTTTATGGATAATTTTTAAGGAGCTGACAATTTTGATAATATCGTCGACGAAACTAATTTCGTATCGCTATAAAATTTTGTCAAATTTTTCAGAGTGACGTGTAAATTCACTTATTTCGGTTGAGAGAGAGAGAGAGAGAGAGAGAGAGAGAGAGAGAGAGAGAGAGAGAAAGAATAATTCTACTTAGGGAATATATTGATTGTGATACTCTAAAAACATATTAAACGGATGAAAAAGGCAGTAGCAGCTTACTAATTAAAATAGAGTGTGATAGAAACTCTGCAACCATAATCTTGGACTTCATGCGGCGAAAAACTCAGATTAAATTTAACGAATTTCATTAGAAATGACAGATGGAACTGATATCTAGTGTCCTAATAGAATGTGTATGGATTTGTACATATTTTATTGCAGTAAGCATACATAAATATAACAATCTATACATATTGTATTATATAATAATAATAATATACTATATATAATAATATTTAATAATAATAATATATAATATATATTAATAATTTAATATATAATATATAATATTATTTTATATAATATTTAATATATTTAATATATAATAATAATCAATAGTAATGTGACTAGTAATATGAATAGTAATATTTAATAATTTAATTATATTAATTAAATACTACTTATTATACTATTAATATAAATAGTAATGTAAGTAATAATATGAATAATAATATATAGCAATATATATAGTAATATAACAATATAAAATAATATCTCTTCGTACGAAATTAGAAATCGCGTGACTTTAACATATAACTTACAATTAATCAAGTTAAACTAATTTCGCCTAGCCTTTTTTGCTTGCTGTATAATTTCACTTAGCCCTTGGCACTCCGAACCATTCTGGACGTTGGCTACCAGCTACTCGGCGCCACTTTTCGGAAGAAACGGACATTTACAGACCCTCGTATTATTTAGTATGCTTTTGAAACTAACTAACATATTATAATGATATTGGACTTATATGAATTTGGCTGAAACCGAGAAATTTGCAAAAACATCAATATTTTATTTTTTATAATTTTGTTTCGTTGTTGTAATCGCTATCTATGCGAACTCTTTCTCTCGTCGCCTTGTTGCTTGGACGATATCGCTATCGCTGCTATCAAAACGATGGACTAAGTGTAGAAGAAAACCTTCTACATATCTGTAGTAACATTTCTGTGTAACATTTCTAACATATCTGTATAAACGTCTATCCGGAGCTCATCTTCGCTACTACTTGTGTCATGAGACTCGTTCGTGTTTGAACGTTTTGCCATTGTTCTAATAAAAAATACGAAGAAATGCATAGGTTGAAGATTTCTAATTGTTATTACTAACTCGCAAGATGATATTTACCAAAAAAACTTTTACCAAACAATTTATTTACCAAGAGAAGAATCACTTTTCCGATTTTCCCACTCGTTAGATCTATCTATACCGCTCGACGCTTCGAACCAGACCGAGTTCAGCTTTGAAAATCATTTCCTCCAGATTTTATGATTATAAATCTCACTATACAGTGCGTGCTATGTTCGCATACCGATCTTTCTTCTACAAACTTGCCGTATCGCTCTTTTCAAGTGGCGTCTTTGAAGTGCTCGGACCGTCGTGAGCACGCCTCTCACGTTCTCGTCAAAACCCGCTGACATTTCTTGTATATATCTTAGTAATTTTACTATATTTTGATTTGATTTCTTGCGCCACTTCAAGAGAAAACTTCAGGGAAACATGCATGTCCGAAAAAGTTGCGCTGAAATAACTGAATTCCCCGTAATCACTAATAAACTTGAATGTCCCACGAGAGGGTACAGCGGAGTGCAAAGGGTTAACAATACTACGACATAAAACTATCGTTCTTTCTCCTTTCTCACATCGTCTTTTGCGCAAGAAGAACCCGAATATATTTGCAAGTACTTCATACTAGGATCAAAGAAAAACGCCGTGCCCTCGTTGCAACGAAGTTTGTTGTGCTTACAGTAATTATTCCCGAGAGAGGGACAAGCGCCTGTTCTCGTTCCAGTTCGATCGAACAATTTCCTGATTCAATTCGAGCCGGTCAAACACTATTAAACAATTAAATGTCGGAGCCGTCGGGGTCGCTTTCATCGAGTTTCATACACAGAGATCTATATAGCCGGAAGCTAATAACGGTTGTTCGAACAGCCTGTCGGCTGAGTTTGTTCAATAAAAATTGTTGCCGGATAGGTGGACGCTGCACAAGCGTTCCTGCGAGCCCGTTCATTTCGTTTCGGTACACACCCGCAATCCAGGAAGCCGAAAGTGCCGGCGCGAATGTCGGGACTTGTCTGAACGCCTGTCTGCTTTTGCTCCGCGGTCGAGTGGTATACCACCATTTTTAAGATATTTATGGGTGCACTTGGCTGGGGAATGTTCTTTAGAAACACGAGCACGGCTGGAAAGTAACAGCTCCCTTTTGGGGGAAAGAAAACAGACCGGTTGTAACCGTCGCGATGGCAATTGGCGAATCGCAGACCCACGAGCTGAGGGAACCTGTCGCTGATTTAGGAGCCAATAGGTGTCCTCGAGGAAGGTGCGAGAAATTGCGTGCTCGCCGTGAGAAAATAGCGTACCAGAGCCGGTTATTGTGGGATAGCCAATTACTGTGCATTTTGTTTATTTTCAAACATAATTAACTTCATATCTATCGTATAAAACTTATTAAATTTTTGTATTCTATCGTTTGGTTGATTTTTTAATGAAATCTAATTCATCATTATTGAATTTATGAGTAGTGACTCTGAGGCACCACTAAAATTTGTTATAGCACGCTTCAAGATAACTTTTACATTAACAAAGTTTAGATTTCAAAAATTGTTAAGAATGTTGGACGAGTCCCAAGTGTCCCAAGTGTCAATTTCGTGTGCATAAAATGCATTTTGCCATATAGAATAGAAATACTATAAGTTAGAAAAATGATTTTATATTTTAGAGTTAAAATAGCTTCGAGTGCAAAGGGTTAAGATCAGCTTTTGTTTAGTTTAAGCTTAAATTAGATTTTTTTCTGCCAGAATCAAACGATGTCAAACATAATTTATGATTAATAAAAAAATCGTGGATGGTATTGCAAATTTGAACAATCACTTGAAAGATAAAGAAACATAAATTACAATATTGAACAACATTAATCGAACTGTTTTTTTTCCTTCTTTCATTCCTTATTCCTTACGTACTATTTCACTACACGATGGGCTATAAAGTGCTTTAAAAGAAAAACAGGTACGTGTACTCTCGCATATAAACTTGTTGGGTTGCCGTCCGAATCCCGACATTCATTTCACCGATAATGTTTACATCGACATGGTTTCACCGACAGTGATTTCGCCGACGTGTACACGTGTACATACATAATTCATAGGATCATCGATGCGGTGAAATGAGTGTCGAGGAAAACGTGTTCAGCGAATACGACCGCGTCGGTAAATTAACACTGACGACAGCGAACAGAATTTGTTAAATAAATCTTCGAATATCGGTGTCAAAAGATTCTCGGAAACTATTTAAATACGTCAATCTCTTCCGTCTGCGACTTGCCGGCACTTACATGTTTTCAATATCGTATTGACAAGATCTGATGACGGACCGAGTCATGATCAAAATGAATAGATGAAACATAAAACTGTCAAGACGGTAGAAGAATTTAAGGATATTGTTCCATTATTTTTAACTTGTACAGTTATTAAGAGAAGAACGCTTTGAACTTATAATACAAATACAGTAACTGTCACTTAAAATCGTACACCTAGGAATTCAGCCGATTTTCGCTCATAAAACGTGATAATTTTATATATATATATATATATATATATATATATATATATATATATATATATAATTTTAATACAATTATAACACAACTGTTATTACAATTGTAATGTAATTATAATGCAATTATGATACAACTGTTATTATAATTGTAATATAATTATAATACAATTATAATACAACTGTTATTACAATTGTAATGTATAATAATTATAATACAATTATAATACAACTGTTCTTACAATTGTAATATAATCATAATACAATTATAATACAACTGTTATTACAATTGTAATATAATTATAATACAATTATAATACAACTGTTATTACAGTAGTAATGTAATTTTAATACAATTATAATACAACTGTTATTACAATTGTAATATAATCATAATACAATTATAATACAACTGTTATTACAATTGTAATGTAATTATGATACAATTATAATAGAACTGTTATTACAATTGTAACGTAATTATAATGCACACAATTATAATACAACTGTTATTACAATTGTAATGTAATTATATTATAATTAGAATGTAACTGTTATTACAATTGTAATGTAATTATAATTCAATTATAATACAACTGTTATTACAATAGTAATATAATTATAACACAACTGTTATTACAATTCTAATGGAATTATAATACAATTATAATACAACTGTTATTACAATAGTAATGTAATTATAATACAACTGTTATTACAATAGTAATGTAATTATAATACAACTGTTATTACAATAGTAATGTAATTATAATACAACTGTTATTACAATAGTAATGTAATTATAATACCACTGTTATTACAACTGTAATGTAATATCTTACAATTAACGTAGACAATTTTTGTCTTGCATACAAATCCGCAATCGAACAATAACAAAGACAATACTATAAAGAAAATTTTCAAACTGCATTCAGGATCACATTACCAAAATTGCATTTGTTACCGGGCATGCTACCAGTATTCGGTAAGAGAAATAAACCTGGCGGGGGCACGCGGTGCCCGAAGCGTTGAGAAACGAAGAAGAGATCTCGGATAAAGCACTAAATAACGATCAAGATCGGAGGGTGGTAGGTTTCGGTAAATATTTATCCCTTATCAGATCGGAGAGCCGGCGGTATTAGAAGCTAGCAAATAAAACTGGACGGAGGAAACGACAAAATGTATTCCGCGTGGACGATGGGAGTCTTGACCGGACATTTTCGTCCCTAATATTCCAGAGAACGCGCACATACGCGCCCGGAGACGCGCCATGTGCAGCAAGCGGTTTTTAATTAAAATATGGAGATCGGCCCTGCGGCCGAGCCAGCCATTGTGGCCGCGAGTCGAGCTGCAATAATAACAGATAATATATCGTCCATGGGAAGCCGCTGTAACTGGCTCTTTCAAACAATGAATTCAAATCCGCGGGGCTCGGCCGGCGAACAATGACATCTCGAACCTTTCCATAGTACTTCCGCAACTGACGCCCGCCGAAACCGTATCCAACCTCGTTCCAAATTACTTCTACTGGTTCTATGCTCACGAGTACCATGGACACAATGTGCGTTACCTCCAGCGAGACAACTGCCGATGAGCCGATGCGTTTCATCTCTGCGAGATGTGATCCGACGAAGATGATTGGGACACTCTCGGACAATCAGTATTGTGCATTGTTGACCCTTCGCACTCGAAACCATTTTAACTCAAAATCCAATTTTGTCGATTTTTGTATCAAGTGAACCTTCAGTTTCATTTATACTATTGGGTTGGCAACTAAGTATATTGCCGATTCCAGTTATAGATGTCTCTCACTCCCATTTTTATGGTATCCGTAAATTATTATATATATATATATATATATATATATATATATATAATAATAATAATAATAATTTTATAATATACAAAAGTTCATGATACAAATTTCGTTTATGATACAAAAGTTTATGATAAAAAATTAAGTTTATGATACAAAAATCGACAAAATTGGATTTTATATATATGGGTTATATATATATATATACTATTATTATATATATTATTATTATATATATTATATATATATATATACACTATTATTATATAGTATATAGTATACTATATATAGTATATACATATTTATGGTATATATTGCGTATATAGTTCATTGCGTTTTCAATAGTTGTTTTAAAATGATAACGTAAAAAACAATGTGTTCTCGAAAGTCGAGACTGTATGCCATTACTGTGATTCGAAATCCAAACAGATAATAATTGGCACAATCAACTTACACGAGTATATTGTGACGAATAGAGAACTCCCAAAAAATCGGTAAATTGCAGATTTTTCGAAAACAAAATTGTTCGCCCTCGGTCGAAGTGCAATCAATCCTGTCGACAGATATTACCAAAAGCAACGTTGTCGATTCTCTGCAATAACACCGCAAGAACAAAACACCGAACTTTCGACTATGTTCGTTCGTCGATCGAACGAAGTTCGCCGAAAACTCGAGCATTTCGAGCTCGCCCCTAAAAAAGCGCCGATAGCAAAGAAGAGGCACCAGATTCTGCATATTTATCCGTGCGATGGAAACAAGTTCGGCTAATATAAACCCGAAACGGAGAGAAGCGGGGCGACGCAGTTCGTAGGATAAGGGCGGACAAAGGCTAAGACCGGCGGTTTACGCCGGTTGTAAAATGCGGCGGGAATGTCGGCTCCGTGGAAAAATAGTGGATCGTAAGGCCGGCGCGGTTAGGCGAAAAGGCTGCCGAGGGTGTGGCTTGACGCCGCGTGGGTGGAACACGGCGGCATATGCCTTCTACGGCAGCAACGTGATTCCCATGCATACTGTCCAGGCCGTCGCTTCTGCTGCTGCTGCTGCTGCTACTGCTATTGCTTCTGCTGCTACTGCACTCCGTGCATGTTCTTGCATACACATGCGTGCCTGGGGAGCCGGTGTCACCGGTGGTGCACGTGTACTTCGGAGCAGCTAGTGCCTCCTTCAGCTTCCGAGTTCCGAGGCACACGTGGGCCCCGCGGCACGCACGCGTGCGTCATTCGGTGTGTAGCTGACGGAAGCGAAATTCACGCTCCGCGTCGCAGAACGTCGTCGTCTGTGTCGCGGAAAGTGCTTCATACGTACGACAAGAGTTTATCGAGCTGCCGTTTGCGTGCTTGTCTTAAAGCGCCACCGGGCTCACGGAAGACCCCTGCTCTCTCGCCGGGTTACATTAGTTTAATTGTTGGCCGCGTACTGCGGACGCGAATCCACCCGGAAACGGCCGGCCATTTGCGAAGGAGATCGCCCCAACCGGAATTCTCTTGATACCGGAGAGTCCCTTTGACACGTTCGCCTCTCTGCCGGTGACCAAACGGGTCCTGCGATAGAATTTTTCTTTTTCTCTTTTGGATAGTTGTTTCACACGATTTCTATTTTAACGTTGATGGAATTGTTTAGACTCTTTCGTAGGAAACGATTCGATATTACTAATTTAGTGAAGTCTTTATGAAAATAAATGTGGGTTCAATATATTAATATATATATAATATATATATATATATATATTAATATTAATATTATATATTTATATAATTAATATATATATAATAATATACATAATAATATATATATATTAATATTAATATTATATATTTATATAATTAATATATATATAATATTTAATAAGACTATCACATGTACACTGAATTAATTACTTTCTATAATTGACAACTAGAAATACACTCTCATATAATATTCACAGAGTATCATTTCACACAGAGTTCACACAGAGTATCTTTTCTGTAGTAACATACACAAAACTGACTAGTATTCGTGCTGTTTTACAGGAATAGTAACACTTTATCAGAAAAACAGGTACGACAAAACTGTAAGACAGGTCAAATTTTCCGCAAAAAATCAACACACAGACCATCAGGTCTATTTAAATTAACCCTTTGCGACGAGAGAAAGAGTTCGCATAGATAGCGATTACAACAACAAAACAAAATTATAAAACAAACAATAACAAAATTATAAAAAATAAAATATTGATTTTTTTGCAAATTTCTCGGTTTCAGCCAAATTCATATAAGTCCAATATCATTATAATATGTTAGTTAGTTCCAAAAGCATACTAAATAACACGAGGGTCTGTAAATGCCCGTTTCTGCCGAAAAGTGGCGCCGAGTAGCTGGTAACCAACGTCCAGAATGGTTCGGAGTGCTAAGGGTTAAAATGCTTTTTGTCAGAAGAGATCATCTTTTCCAACTTTTACGCCAATGGATCCAATGCTCTGCAAATTCCAATCTGGCTTGTTTATGTTTATCAGTTAGGGACGGTTGGTTCTTCATTTTAAGGTTTTTCAAATGCTTAGAACCCTTGATTATTCTCTGTACTGTCCTAACGCTCGTTCCCGCATCGGATTCCGCTGCTATTTGCCATGCTGTCATTAGTAGAATTCGAAACACGTCTTAAAATTTGTCACCTTTCTCACACAGTTCTTGATTTTGAACGACCACCGTGGTTCTTTTTAACATATTTTTCTTTATTTTTTAAATAGTTATGAACTATTCAATCACCTAATATACAAGCAACTTTTCGCACTAGCATTCTTCAAAATTCTTCAAAATTATTAATCATATTGGCCTCCGTTGCATTTCGATTTTTTCCGTGTGGCATTTTGTATAATCAAAAACTATTGCACACGCAATATCACTTTAAATACTGCAAGCCGAATAACAACAATTGTCAACAAAAATCTCGTTTCGTAGTGTTTAGTTTGCTGGTTTATCGGAGGCTTATGGTTTTGTCGTATTTACATTTTTATATGGTATTACGTATTTCATACAACTGAGCGATTTTAGAAGGTAAATAATAATGCTACGAGTGAAAGCAAAATAAATTTCTAAGTTCCATAGAACTTCTCGCGATCTTTAATTTACAGTTTTGTCGCAGTGTGTACTTCAGAGAGCTCTTATGTATAATATTTAGAAGAGCGCAAAAGATTGCTAACGAATTGTACTAACCCTTTGCACTCGAACGTCAACCCTGCGGCACCGCTAAAATTGTTATATCAGATTCAAAAATAATTGTTATACCTCATATTTATCTATATTTAAAAGACTGTTAAAAGTATAACTATCGTACGAGTCACAGATAGAAATTTCCTATGCATAAAATGCACTATATTATATAAAATGAAAATGCTCTAGATCGGAAAAACAATTTTGGAAACGGGCAGCCAGATGCCCAGTAACCACGTTAAGCTGTGGAAATAATAAATAACAATGTATTATTATTATTTTATTAATATCCATTGAGTATAGCTATTGAAAGGTGGCCAATTAAACCGACTTATGGCGACGGGAACTTCGCGTTTACGACTATAAATCAAGAAATGCATTAGCCTTAGGCCGAGCACAAGGGCGACCTAATATCATCACTCTTTGTCTCTCGTCCCAGATGGCTGGACCTTCCTCCTCGGCTCCATCTTTCCTGCATTTTGCTCGGCTAGCATCCATCGCAATCGGCCTCGAGAATCCATTAGGAAATTCTTTCGGAATACATCTCCCCGACGAGACGCGGCCTAAAATGGAAAATAACCACGGCCCCGGCGTGTACCGATAACTGCAAATCGCCGTGGATAAATGTCCCGCGGGATATGTACGAGTCGCGGCGAGTCGAGGGCCAATGGCAATTAGGAGATTAGTTTTTCTATCTGCGAGATGGATGCGTCGGGTCTCCCGCGAGGAGCTTCCTTGAAATGGGATTGAGGCTCGTGCACGACTCCCAAGAATACGGAAAGAGTTAACTTCGAGGGTCGCCGGCGTTTCACTTGAATGACGAAAGATCTCAGGGTCAATGTCTGGTCACGAACATTTGCAAACAGACCTTCCGCTTCCTGTTTGCAACTTGTTCAAATAGTTACATCTTCTTCTTCTTCTTCTTCTTCTTCCAGATTCGGTTGCTTTGCAATTTCATCTCTGCTGGACTGCTGCAGGTTTCGCCGATCGACGGAATCGAATTTGTTCCGTTTATCGAAACCTGTTTCCATGGACTCGTTGAAATGCGAATATGTATCGTCTGAATCAGTTTTTTTGTAGTTTTCCCTCGATGCGAGATCGAGGACAATGATTTTCCGAGTGTTAATTGTGCTCAGTGTTGGAGAACGTTTTATTTTGATGACGGATAAAATTTTATACGACGCTATCGAAGAAATAGCCAAACGAATAAAAATCTATCTATGTAGATACAAATTTATCCGAATATAATCTTATTCGAATAAGAATATATTAATTATTAATATAAGAGATTTTAGTCGAATAGAAATTCACTCGAATGAGATTTTATACGAATAAGAATTCGTTTGAATTCTATTAGAATAAGATTTTATCCGAATGAGAATTCATTTGAATTTTATTCGAATAAAAATTCATATGGAAAAATAATTGATTCGAATAAAAGTGATTTTTCATAGTTTATCGATTAATTTCTTCCATATTACTTTTTCGAATCATAAGAATAAAGAATCTTTCGAATTATTGAAATGGAAAAGGCGCCGTCGGTTAGTGTGTCAGACCGTCGCTCATTCGACAAATTCGCTCTAGTTCCAATTTGCAACACGTTCAAACCTTCTGTCTGTTTCTATTCCAGGACACGAGGGATTGAAATAACTAGTTTTGCTATTACGTGTTGCAGGAATGTGGTGGCTTCACTTTCTCCCTCTCTATCTGTTTCTCTGTCTCTCACCATCTCCCTCTACCCTTCGGGTACGCCAGGTACATTGTGCAACAGTTCCAGTACGTTGCCAGTATGTTGCTTTAATTATCGTTGGCATTATGAGCCACGTAATAAAGCAGGTTCCTTAGCGCCGACGCAAGATGCTACCCTTCGTCGACACGAGTATGGTTAACTAGTGGAAAGAGTCTTCAGGGATGAATAACTGTTTCCATTTTCGTGGAGCCACTTACCGGGTTAGTCAACAACGGCACAATCACTGCGAATCTTCGTTGGGATTTCGGGGAGAGGAAAAGTTCGTCGCTTATAAAGGAAACGACGATTTCTAATGCTGTTTTCTGTTATATTAATTTAATACTGTTCTCCGTTATATTATTTCAATACCATTCTCTATTATATTAAGTCTACCGGACACTTAACACTAAACCTTTCCGTGGTCAATGTGACCGCTTTCTTATTTTGTAATTCTGAAAAGTTCCGAGACTCTTTCGTGGAAAATGCTCGAATAAGTTATATTATTGGAGCAAGTTTTATAATAAAAACTTTACACATTCTAAATGAATTCGGTCTTCTCACTTTTGTGAAGCAGTATATGCTAGTTAATATTACTGCTTGGTAGGTTTAGCGTTAAAATATCTCGCAAATTAATCGGCCATGTTGCTTTTAATTCTACACCTTTCTACGTAGAATATACACTTTTCCATAAAAGTTACGGTATTTTACATATCGTTAAAAGTTGAGTAAAATATGACATTTTAATAAGTATACATCTTATTAACTTGAAAGTAGAAAATAGGAAAGAACAACAAGAATAAAATGCAATACAAATTAAAAATTAAAAAATTGTAAAAGAATAAAATTAATATTTTCATTGACACGATACAAACTTCTACCCTACGTTCATAACGAATACATTATTGCATATGTTTTTAAACATAAATATGCAAAACACATGGTACATGCATAATATTAGGTCTACCGGAAAGTTCTGTCCGATAGCGTCACTTCAAGTTTCAATCCATATGCACATGCTGATTTGAGACATATATGACTATCTCTTTTTATCATTGCATTTACACACATGTACTCTCCTAAATAAACTGAAACAAAGATGTCTCGTGTCATTATTAAGCGAGACGCGATCGTGAAAACATGGCTACCGATGATAATGCCAGGCCACATGCTGCTTTGGCGACTCGTTAGAAAATCGCAGAGCTAGGCTGGCAAATTCTGTCGCATCCACCATACTCTCCAGACCTAGCACCCTCCGATTATCACTTGTTTCTCTCTTTGCAAAACTTTTTACAGGAAAAAAGATTCAAAACTGAAGCTGATGTCAACCAAGCACTAGTTGAGTTTTTCGCATCTAAATGTAAATCATTTTTTAAAAATGGCATTTACAAGTTGCCATCGCGCTAGCAAAAAGTCATAGGTAACGATGGGAAGTATATTCTACAATAAATATTATTAAATGTATGAAAATCGTGTTATATTTCAATTCAAAAACGGACAGAACTTTCCGGTAGACCTAATATTATTTTTTCCTCTAGATTTATTGTCGAGAAGATACACTATACATATTTATACTAAACTCCTGGTCCTCTAAATTCACAATAAAAATCCAGGGTCGAAATCATTTAAATCTGTCATCAGATGAACCTAATATCTGTAATAAGGTAATTGTTGTTCGTAATTAAACCCTTCGCATTTCTTCTCTCAGGAAATATAACAAAACTGCTGATAATTATGGTATATTGAAAATTAATCATTTTCGTTTCGTAAAACCTGCATTAATACATATTTCTTATTTATTTATTCTTTCGTATTTACTGTTTCATATTTATTTATTCTTGTTTTTTCTTTCGTATTTACTTGTTCCTATTTACTCTTTCATATTTATTTATTCTTATTTATTCTTTCATATTAATATATCCCGATCGGTTCTTTCATATTTATTTAAAATCGGAGAAACACGTTCGTGTTTTCAGTGAAAATGATCCGAGAAAATTCTGCGAGTGCATTTAATACCAATGCACCTTAAAAATAAACTTTCCGATGGGCTATTATAAACTTGAAAATTCCTTAAGAAATTATTCGAAGGTGACATAATTTCATCCATAATTCAACAGATTATTTGGATCCACATACAGTTCGAAATTAATAGAGAACTTAATAAATAATAAGAATTCTTGATTAAATTATTTGTAACAAGTAACAACTTCTCCTGAAATCGTTATTTAAAACGATAGCTACTTTCGAATACAACTCAGTGATCGGAAAAGTTCATTAGTGAGCTCCCAGGCAAGTAAAGTGTCAAATAGCATGTCCGAGAGTTCCGAATGAAAATCGCAGGGCCGAGAGGTTAACTCTGTCGTTAATTTATTGAGTGCATCGCGTGCATTATGCATCGCGGCATCGACGAAAGTATCCGTGGCTCGGAGACGAGTGTCTGGCGACGGTGGAGTGGTTTCGCAAGGGTTACATGATACACACTTCCTGCTCACTCGGATATGCAACGTTCGCTCACTTAGACGTGGTTTTAATTGCTGTCTCCTCGCCGCCGCGCCGCGCCGCGCCGTGCCGTGCGTTTCCGACCGTTCTTTCCAGAATGAGTTTCCGCTTCTCTTTCGTGGCCGCCGTGTCGGATAAACATAATTAAGTGAAGAATCATTCGCGGACCGCCCGACCGACTCCGTAACATCGGCGTGCTTGATGAAACGTTCTTTGAGTACGAGATTATTCCACGGTTTTCGGAGTTTATGAGGGAGACAATTTTCACGCGACTCAACGAGCCAAGAAGTATCATCAATCGACTGCGGATGTTTTTGCAAACGCATGTTCTTTTTAGAAATTAGATAGACCAATGGGAATCGGGTAATTCCAAAAATATATTGTTTATTCTTCATATTAGGTCTACCGGAAAGTTCTGTCCGTTTTTGAATTGAAATATAACACGATTTTCATACATTTAATAATATTTATTGTAGAATATACTTCCCATCGTTACTTATGACTTCTTGCCAGCGCGATGGCAACTTGTAAATGCCATTTTTAAAAAATGATTTATTTTTAGAGGCGAAAAACTCGACTAGTGCTTGGTTGACATCAGCTTCAGTTTTGAATCTTTTTTCCTGTAAAAAGTTTTGCAAAGAGAGAAACAAGTGATAATCGGAAGGTGCTAGGTCTGGGGAGTATGGTGGATGCGACAGAATTTCCTAGCCTAGCTCTGCGATTTTCTGACGAGTCGCCAAAGCAGCATGTGGTCCGGCATTATCATCGGTAGCCATGTTTTCACGATCGCGTCTCACTTAATAATGACACGAGACATCTTTGTTTCAGTTTATTTAGGAGAGTGCATGTGTGTAAATGCAACGATAAAGAGAGATAGTCATATATGTCTGAAATCAACATGTGCATATAGATTGAAACTTGAAGTGACGCTATCGGACAGAACTTTCCGGTAGACCTAATATTATGCATGTACCATGTGTTTTGCATATTTATGTTTAAAAACATATGCAATAATGTATTCGTTATGAACGTAGGGTAGAAGTTTGTATCGTGTCAATGAAAATATTAATTTTATTCTTTTACAATTTTTTAATTTTTAATTTGTGTTGCATTTCATTCTTGTTGTTCTTTCCTATTTTCTACTTTCAAGTTAATAAGATGTATACTTATTAAAATGTCATATTTTACTCAACTTTTAACGATATGTAAAATACCGTAACTTTTATGGAAAAGTGTATATTCTACGTAGAAAGGTGTAGAATTGAAAGCAACATGGCCGATTAATTTGCGAGATATTTTAACGCTGAACCTACCAAGCAGTAATACTAACTAGCATATACTGCTTCACAAAAGCGAGAAGACCGAATTCATTTAGAATTTGTAAAGTTTTTATTATAAAACTTGCTCCAATAATATAACTTATTCGAGCGTTTTCCACGAAAGAGTCTCGGAACTTTTCAGAATTGCAAAATAAGGAAGCGGTCACATTGACCGCGGTAGGTTCAGTGTTAAGCGAATGTCTTTACGAAAGCACATTTCATAGTCGTTTTCTACTATTTCCAACTGATGTGAATCTTAACTCCTGTTATACGTTGAAACATTTTCAAAGTTTGAACTATAATATTTTTATATGGAATGTTCCATATGGAATGTTTTGTTGTGCAGAAAATACTATGTAAATAAATCTTCCATCTAAGAAAATATTCGCATACATTTTAATTGATGAAGACAATATAATTGCACAGAAATATCGTTGGATTCGTGAACGTGACGACACCCCGTTACGTGTGAAATATTTTGACAGTGTAACACAAATATTTTCAATGTAACATACTTCGTTGGAAAGCGTAACAACGGAGCAACGTAATTGACATTTTGAAGTAAAAATACAAAAGTGCTGTCATCATGAATACGTGACGCTGATAGCAAACGTGTTCGAATGGAATCGTGCCAATGCTTTTCTGAAAAATGGAAACATTCGGCAACTTATTTGTGCGTCGCATTTGTTTAATTGTTCGACACGTCGTTTATCAATCGCGTTGCTTTTCTTTAGGAATATGTCATGCTGCTGATAACGCCATTAGCTAGATGAAACTATTTTAATTGGCGTCTAAAAGAAATAAAAGTATCGTTACCGAGCGCAAAGTATAAATCAGTGAATATTGAAGCAAACGATTGTTTAAAAACTATGGTATTCTATAACAATTAAACCGCGTATCTTATGCATTTATGGCAAAAATGAGTAGCTGAAATATGAAATTGTGAAGACGGTAAGAAGAGTCTAATAAAAGAAGAGTCACTATTTTCAGTTTATCAAGATTATTAAACGTGACAATTTATTTTTACTCAATTTCTATTTCTTACAATAGTCTTGAAAAATTGCAAAATCCACAGTCGAAAAATAATCCGGTACACGTAAAAGCCAACGTGATAATTACGGAATTTTGGTTACTAAATTCGTTTAAAAATGTTATAAATAGCATGTTTGCAGCGATGTTGCAGTGATCAACGTGCAATTGTTGCAATTAGTAGGGAAATGCGAGGGGATTTCAACGAAGAATATCGCGTGACAATGCACAGCCAATGCATACGTACGCGCAACGAACGCGTTTGCCATAAATGCACTGCCGAAGAAACGTTCACACGTAAAAGATACGTTTATTCCAGATGTTATACACGGTTCCATTCAACCATACACACGCTTTCAATTTCCATCGAATAAACCAAAGTCAATAAACTAATTTCAAGCAGCAGAAAACAACGTTAAACGCGGCCCATTGCAATATCTCGAATAAAGAAGCATCAAACAGGCGGCAACATGCGCGCACGGAATATAGAACGTGCCCAAACATGTGGAATTCAAGCTCATTAGCTATCATTAGCCTGCAGATTTTATGGAGTTTCGGCTCGCGTGATAACCCGATGCTAATAATTCCATTTCGTTGGAAGATCGGGGAGCAAAAATATTTCGAACGTTTGAAAATTGTCCCTTACACAATTAGTTTCCGGCGGAGCCAAGCTGTGGAGAACTTTATTGCCCTTCCACAGTAATCTCCGACACTTTGAAGAGTTCCATTTACACAACTTATGCTTTACGGAATTCTAAAACAGTTTCCCGTGCATCCACAAACGGATCGTTTTAGGAGCACCCATGAAAGTGCAAAGTTTCGAATGAAAATTTATCGGGCGTTCACTTTGGGAATTAAGGATCCGTTGGATTAAAGTAGAGCGGCTTGTACAGTAGGAGTCATAAATTTAAGACGATGAATTTTCAACTCGGTTATACGTGTAGGGCGAAGTTGTCTAATACGTGGACCTCTCCTAATACGAGACTCCAGCTTATTTCGTTGTTTCGTCGCAGATATCTTCAAAATAGTAAGCGTAAAATTATTTTTAGAAATATTAACTATAATAATACTATTATAATAATAATAATATTATTATTATTATAGTATATATAATATTATAATATAATATTATAATATATATATTATATATTATAATATTAATATCTATAATATTAACTATAATATATAGTATTTATTTCCACATTGTGCACTCGACGAAGTTTAAGATTTACCAGTCACGTATTATTAAAGAGATCGAAGAATTCATTAATTAATTCGTTAATTATAAAACCTCCAGTAAATCTCGATGTATCATCTTTTACTATATTAACACACTATGTGCGGAAAAGGTATTAATACCTTTCTGAAACATTTAATTTTTTCTAATCTCGTTATATATTCTAATTATTATTGTCAGTTTTGCAAATATTAAATGTTTTTTTTTTATTAAAAGGAATTAAATTTTTCAAAGAGGTATTAATACCTCTCCCGTGCATATTGTGTTAATAATTTATCGAAAATAAAAAGAAATTGATTATCAATTTTGGATTCGGATAATCGAAGTTCTACTGTAATTATGTGACGTTTAAAAGTACGACACACATCGATACAGATCCACGAAAACATGAAATAAAGTCAAATTTTCAACCTTTTTGGAAATGTATGAAACTTTAGATACAGTTTCTTATGAATTAACATTTTGCATGTTACGAGTTGTCAAGCAATGTGATAATGCGGTAAAACGTCTATTCTAGAACGAATTGTCCAGAGTAGTCCAGAAAAGTTGTTCTTTACCTAATTCAATTTTTGTTTATGTTTCATCCAATTACATCCATTTTCTGTACGATTAAAGAGCATACTTTCAACTATAAATCCCAGGAACGATAAAGGTATAAACATAATTTAATTCCTTCGAATTGTTTTTCTTAAACCCTTATTTCTTCGATTTTGTGTTCGCTTTAATCAGAATTACAAGATAAAATTCACGCGTTACGATGAATCTTGCAGGAACGTGTTTTTAGTAAACCCTACAGAAAGTGTCTGAAGAAGAATTTTTTGCATCAATTTTTTGTAGCCAATGCATGAAAGACTTCTGCGTCAAACTAAACACTTTCGCGTCAGATTGCTCTTCGCACCGATTTATTCAGCCCGATATTTCGCGAGGGCTTAAAGTTATCAAAAATATGCCCCTATAAAAGTTGTTTGGTATAGAGGGGGACGTTAGATGGAATAAACAGTATCCCTACGGGTGTAGTAATAGGGGAGATATTGAAGTAAAATTAATATTTTTAAATCGGACCGTGTATTTTTTTATCCATGATATAATAGCATTTGTTGAGACGAATACAATGAGCTACAACATGATATCATTCCGTGTAGTAAAATGACATAAATGAACTACATGTGTTTTAGTCCATTCTAAAAATTCATTATGCGATACAACTGTAACCTGAATGTCTATTTTTATATAGATACAATAACATATGCGAAGATAAGGGTAAAAAATTTTTATTAACTAATAAATTAAACAAACATACATTATAAACATAATTTTTGCATCGTTGTTGCGACGGCAACACCGAAGGTCGAACGTCCCTGGCCATCCCTTGAGCAATTAAGCAATATACCTGCGACAGTAAAAAATGCATCCGAACGAAAATACCCTTCGACCCGACGAACGGACAACACGACTCATAAATTCCATATTTCACAAAACGGAAAAATTACAACCCGAACTTTCGAACAGTTTCCCACTCCTCATTTCAAGTTCCTTCCGACACACCCATCTCCAATCAAGAACGCTTCATTTCCTCCACCAAAACCCACCATCCACCAATCAACAAAAAAACCGAGGTGACAAGCGGAAGGGCACCTAGAACGTTAGTCAGAACTGTTAGAACTCCCAGAACTCGTAGAACTCTAAGAACGCAGATAGAACGCAAATAACGCATCGCTAAGACCATAGCTGTACTGTAATATTAAAGTGTACATAAAAGCAACCAGCGACTTCGTTCAACTTAATTCCATTTGGAAACAACGCGCACATACAATCGTATTAACCCTTTCGATACTACGAGTCACTATAGTGGCCCTCCATAAGATGCCATCGAGGTACTACGAGCCACTATAGTGACTTTCCATAAGATGCCATCGAGATACTAAGAGCCACTATAGTGGCCTTCCATAAGATGCCATCGAGGTACTAAGGGCCACTATAGTGGCCTTCCATAAGATGCCATCGAGGTACTAAGGGCCACTATAGTGGCCTTCCATAAGATGCCATCGAGGTACTAAGGGCCACTATAGTGGCCTTCCATAAGATGCCATCGAGGTACCAAGGGCCACTATAGTGGCCTTCCATAAGATGCCATCGAGGTACCAAGGGCCACTATAGTGGCCTTCCATAAGATGCCATCGAGGTACCAAGGGCCACTATAGTGGCCTTCCATAAGATGCCATCGAGGTACTAAGGGCCACTATAGTGGCCTTCCATAAGATGCCATCGAGGTACCAAGGGCCACTATAGTGGCCTTCCATAAGATGCCATCGAGGTACTAAGGGCCACTATAGTGGCCTTCCATAAGATGCCATCGAGGTACTAAGGGCCACTATAGTGGCCTTCCATAAGATGCCATCGAGGTACTAAGGGCCACTATAGTGGCCTTCCATAAGATGCCATCGAGGTACTACGGGCCACTATAGTGGCCCTCCATAAGATGCCACTGAGGTACTACGGGCCACTATAGTGGCCCTCCATAAGATGCCATCGAGGTACTACGAGCCACTATAGTGACTTTCCATAAGATGCCATCGAGATACTAAGAGCCACTATAGTGGCCTTCCATAAGATGCCATCGAGGTACTAAGGGCCACTATAGTGGCCTTCCATAAGATGCCATCGAGGTACTAAGGGCCACTATAGTGGCCTTCCATAAGATGCCACCCAGGTACTACAGGCCACTATCGTTTGTAGCGAATAAAGTCAGTGCTTACTGCAGAAAGCTAATTCACCTTATTTTTCTCTCAACAACGGATAAATAGATATGCCTTATTTTTTTCAATTTTGTTTAACTTCATTTGGATTAACCCTTTTGCTACGGGCGGGTTCTCCGCTGCGGTATCCCCGCAACGATCGGCGTCTTGTAGCGTGCAGCGATGTCGCAGCGCGCCGTCCAGCAGAAGTACCGCGGCGGAAAATCCGCCCGTAGCGAAAGGGTTAAATAAATAATATACCATAATCTGATTCTACAACAACAACAAACCCTAAAACTGTTTTACTTATAGCGTAACAATACTATTCATTTAGTTCTTGTTTTCGGGGATTCGTCCTACTGTGCGACCTGTCAAAATGATCTGATAATCGCAGTTCGTAGATTGATAAAAGAGCGAATCGCGCGCTGGTCGCGAGCATGTTCAAGCTCGCGCGTACGAGCGCGTAAGAAAGCTCGAGACGGAGCTCCGGAAGCTGATACGTGAAACAGATACGAAAAGTTCACCGTGTAAACTTCAAATTGGTTGCCGGCTGTGGTCTGCGAATGCTCGATAGGAATTCCTGATATGCACTTGTTTCCAGTCGAACTTCCAGCGCCTGTGTTCTGTCTTTTCTCCGCGTTCCCTGCCTTCGCGACAAATCGTTCCCATGTAAACGATTCTCCGTTTCCTTCTCTCCTCCGTTGTACCTTCTCTTCTGTGGTCTTCGCGTTGTTTCGTTGTTGGCGCGAGTCCTTTGTCACCATTTTAACCCTTTCTAGTTCTACGTCGAATCGGGCACGTTGACTTTTGTACCAGAACTATTTCACTCTGATTCGTATCACAGTCGTGACTAAATTCCGGGTTATACGCATTTATGAGAAAAATGTGTAAATCGAATACCAAACATTAAGTTGGATTTACAAACGCCGCGGAAGTACGTTGGCAGCTTTTCAAACGGAATAACTTCTTTAAAATTGGTCCAAATGAGTTGAATTTTTTTTTTTAGATGTTAAGGAGACAAGTTTGCTAGAGAATAACCAAAAGAAATTGTTTGAACTTGTGATTGGTCCGCATGATAAAGAAATTAAAAGATCGCGTCTTTTCAACATCTTAAAAAATAAGTCCAATTTGTAGTATCGTAATGGCGAAGGCCGGGTCAGATGGGAAAACCCTTGGCGACGGAGACCCGGCGGATGCGATCGCCACGTTTTGAGAAAAGGGCAGGCAGAGTATGTTCGAGAGTCGTTGAGTGAGGAACGTTACGAGTCGTAGAGTTGAGCGAGTAGTTATAATCTCAGTTGTAGGTACGGTACGCGATATTCTCTGTCTTCATCAGGCTCAGTCCTTTCCTAGTCTCTACAGATTCAATATTGTTTCAATACTGAACAAATTTCTACAAATTATTTAGACCAATTTAATTAAGGTTACTCTGCTCGAAAAGCTGTCGCTATTTGAGCCGTTTATTTTGAACATGGCATAAGTGACTTTTTCAACAAAATCGAGTTAATGGTAACACTAATTACAACTGAACGGTATCTTTTCATTTAAAAAAAATTTGCAATCAATAAGTTGAGAACTATTGAGACTTGTTCGAGAGAAGTTTTGCTAATTAACGGTATAACAAACATGTTTATTTTGAAAGTGGCGTAAGTCGCTGTACTCGAGAAATGAATTGCGGGGCTTAGTGTAAAAGAAATAGAAACGTGTGATAAGTGTGTGCGAAGTATTGTTTCGAATTATTTTCAGTATTTTTAGAAAAGTTGTGATCACTGAACTTATTTTTATAAGTGCGAAAGAATAGTGCAGTTTTGTAAATTATATTATAGCGATGTGGCAGCTACCTTCAGACCCGCCAGCAGATGGCTATAAAATGTTTTATAAACTAACTTTATATGAAAAAGATGAATTTATAACTTTGGATTTGTCAGCCTAGCTCTGCGATTTTCTGACGAGTCGCTAAAGCAGCATGTAGTCTGGCATTATCATCGGTAGCCATGTTTGCACGATCGCGTCTCACTTAATAACGACACGAGACATCTTTGCTTCAGTTTATTTAGGAGAGTACATGTGTGTAAATGCAATGATAAAGAGAGATAGTCATATATGTCTCGAATCAACATGTGCATATGGATTGAAACTTGAAGTGACACTATCGGACAGAACTTTCCGGTAGATCTAAATATATTTATTTGAAACAATTCGAACACATATGTGCACGTAACAAAATGTGTAGATCAGCTATGAAACAATAAAGACATTTCAAGTGTTTTAAAGCATTATTACATTATTTTAAACTCATTAAAACGGTCAAGAACAAAAGTGAATGTCTATGTGGATCTAATATTAGGTCTGCCGGAAAGTTCTGTCCGTTTGAGAAATGGAAGGTATTGGAAATGGGTAGATAAATAAAAGTAAAACGCAGTGAATTAAACTTATTCCTTTTAGTTTATTAATTTGATGTACGAGGAAGGACCGTCTTTACTCTCCTGATTGCTCCAGGAGACTGAAGACTATTCACAAAGACGAAACCAAAAACGTCACCTAAAGACAAAGAGCACTCTGTTCTATATACGTATGAAATCATTGTTTATCTAATGGTACTCTGGCGAGACTCTCGGCGTCGATTCGTTTTTGTAACTTATATGCTAGAAGGAAAAACTTCTGAGTATTCAAAAGAGAGAAAATAATCCAATAGAAGGAAATAATAGATTTTTCATAAATTTAGTAATATTTATATATTGTACAATATATAATTTCCATCGTTACTTATGACCTCTTGCCAGCGTGATGGTAATTTGTGAGCAACATTTTTCAAAAACATATGTCTCAAATGAATATGTGCATATATCTATTGAAATATTTCCAATAACATTATCAGACAGAATTTTCCGGTGGACCTAACATTTTGCAAGTCTGATAATTATAAAGTGCTTTGCCTCAGAATATATTTTTCCGGCTCGTTCCCTTTCTCTCGTGTACCATATTTCTATGTATTGTTACGAGTGTGCGAACTCATAACTGCCAATAAAATGCCGGTCCATGTCAATATTACTTCGCACCGCCATTGTTCCCAGCCTTTTTCTGCCATTCCACCGTTTTTTGTGTTTTTTACCTTTCCCTTCGGGCTGCCAGCTTCGTTATTAATCATTATTTGCACGGGCCAGTTGTCAGAGCGAATAACGGCCCAATATTCTCCTGTTAACCGTGAAGACAGCAATGAATACGGATTATTGGCGTAATTGACAGAATGAAACGTATACGGCAGAGGCTGCAAAGTCGTTAATATCGAGTGTAATGTTAGGTTTATTGATATCACGTTACTCGCCCTCTGCGCGAAGAACGTGTTAAATGTTTACGAACTTACGACGAGTTAAGGAATTCGTATGAAAAATGAATCAGAAGTCATAAATTTAGCGCGCAAATCTTTTCCGGAGCTAACTGAATCCACTCATTTAATCATTCAAAGTTTCTATTTTCAACAGGTCTTTAAATATTCTGCTCATTTTCATTGAAAGATATTTAATTGCGACGCTGCTTTGGATTCCTAATTTCTAGTATATACAGTATAAAAACTTTGGAATAAACTGAACTTTAATTAACTTTGATTTCACCGGTCATTATAAAAATAATACAGCATCGTATACACGGCAAAGGATCTTCTCAATTCCCTTGACCCTGTTGCTGAAATGACCGTCGAGCATTTCCAATTCTAGTTGCAAGAACAGTTGACGTTTTTCTATTCGCTCGACACCGCCGCTAAAGCTGCAAATTGTCCGCGCTAATGAAAATTGTACGGTTTCCGTGGAACGCATGGCCGCGAGTTCTGGTTGTTCTGAAAATTTGATCGCTAATGTACATCGCCCTTACAAAGCGTGGACAGTTGTGTGACACAGATTGAGACACGTACTGTCTCCGCGCAGCCGGATTTCACGGTTGAAATGCGTACTTGTAATTACGCGTGGAGGTTTGCAACTCTAGACCCGGCGGACGTGTGAATTAGTCTACACAGTCGTGGATTTGTTGGGCGAGTGACGCGCAACGGGAAACAACGCGCGAAAACGTGTTAATCCGGACATGAAATAGTTTGACCGGGCCCTTTACACGGAACTGTTAGAATGGAAACGCGCAGTCGGGATCGACAAAATGCAAAAACACCCACCACTGTCTTCCCGGTTTATCGAAAACAATAACTCTTCTGCCGGGATTGCGATCGTTTTGTATCTCGACGTAGAAAACCGAGAAACGGATACGAGCTTATATTGTTCCTGAAAAATTCGATTCGATTAAAGGATCTCTCCGTTTCGTTCGCTTCGACGAACCGAATCAATTTTCTGATAGTTTCTCGCGATATTATACACAGTGGCTCGCGAAACTGATCGCTGGGCCGCGGATTTTATGTAAAACAGAAATTTGTTATTCCCGCAAAATAGAAAGGAGATTGTAAGAAACGGAAATTAAATATACGTAAGTTGTTTCTTTGAATAATTTTGATCAGTTGAAAATTGCTTAACAGTATCATTATACAGGGTGGGGCATTTTAAACAGGTCACCTGAATAACTCGCTTGTTTTTGAAGATACGTTAGAACAAACTTACTTGGTATCGGGGGGCTCATATATATATATATATATAATCTGGTATTACCAATTTTTCTGTAGGTGGAGGCGTTAAGGCGATACGAAGGTCAATTCTGTTTTTTTAAATGGAACAGTAAGTTCTTTTATTTACATTCTGATAGAGTGTTTCGAGGCGAATACAATGAACTATTATGAAGATCATTCAAGGTCACCCAAAGTCAACTGCAAGAGAAAATAAATTGTCTCAGAGTACTTTTCGAATACTTGTGTATCACGCGTGTGTATTACGTGACACGGATCACAAAAGATAAACAAACATTCGATCACATTGTACGCTTATCTGTGTCCTCAAACATTATTGGTAATTTTAAATTATCTGTTTTAGAAAATAATTTCAAGAAAAATTCAGAGATTTATACATTTCAGCGAAGGATTAGAAATGTCGTAAATATTTCTGGACTTTTCGTACTAAATGTCATATGGTCACAGCGTTGTGGTCGTTGCATCAGACTTGATCTTAGCTTTTATATTATGACGATAAAAATTGCACACAAGTAAATAGATGACGTTATTTTTTGATTGGATTTATAAACAAATTTGTGTGATTATTTGCCATTTTACTGTATTTTAGCTTTGCTTTTCTGTGTCACTTTGGGTGACCTTGAATGACCTTCATAATAGTTCATTGTATCCGCCTCGAAACACTCTATCAGAATGTAAGTAAAAAAACTTACTGTTCCATTTAAAAAAACAGAATTGACCTTCGTATCTCCCTGTCGCCTCCACCTACAGAAAAATTGGTAATACCAGATTATATATATATATGAGCCCCCCGATACCAAGTAAGTTTGGTCCAATGCATTTTCTCCTATCTTCAAAAACAAGCGATATATTTAGGTGACCTGTTTAAAATGACCCACCCTGTACATTCTTCTTGTATCTTCAGAATTTTATAATTCAGTCTCTCATTTTTGCCATAACTGAATGACTGTATTCTCTTCGGGATGCTGGGGGGATTTTATTTTGCTTCGCCATTCCAAGTAATCGAAGTTTAGAAAAAAATTCTGTAGACATTCTCTAGCAGACTAGTCTCTCCAACATGTCAACAAAATCTTTATGTGAAATAAAAATCTTCTAAGTAAATCGGGCGAAAGAGAGAACAAATAAAAATTACTTTTTTTTATAATTTTTATAAGTCGACAATGATGTAACAGGATTCATAGCTTTTTCACACTATTATATTATTCATTTTTGTCATAAATGCATAAAACCCCGCAGTTGCTTCAAATGATCCGAGGAACCGGCCATTTCCGGATTGCGAGACATTTTTGCGACACTCTGTAGACTGTTGTAAATCGATGTGAAGACAAAAGAAGCGTGAAACAATGCATATGAAGACGATTATTTGGTTCAAACGATGAGCTAGTGAGCTACTAGAGCAAGCCACTATAGTGGCGCGTCGTCCAGAGAGATGACATCCGCGAAAGCCACTATAGTGACGCGTCGTGCCTAAAAGGTTAAAACGGTGACCATCTTCAGGATATATTAGACTTTGAGTCGCCATTTGAACATTCGAGCTTCGGCGAGGGATGTTTAAACCTATACTCGCTGTACACATTCGTGCTATAAAAGCTGAATACCGTATCGAGCGTGTCGTAGCGACGAAAATTTCAAACGAATAAATAGACAGCTAAAATTTCAGTGGTAGGTATACGACCGTGTGTTACAGTTCCACGATGAAACAGGAAATGCCATCGCAAAATATAGTGTCCATAAGTCTTCGAGGAGAAGCTTAACACATTTGCCAACCTCGTCACATATAAACCACATCCCCGGTCTTCAATTTTACTGAAACAATTTCGAGTCGTATCTAGGTGACGAATGTGCGTTAAAATTTATATCTTCGCAGCGCATTTTAGCGAGACTTAAAATAATATCATGACCACCAAAATAATTAGACCTTCGCGCAGAATAAAAACTTTTTGCATCAATTGCAAGATATAGAAGCCAAGTATAATTTGATTGTTTCCTTTAATAATTTTAATATGTTGAATAAGGTCGCCGTAAGACTTAGCGTCTTTGAATCCGTTCACTGTTTTTTAATATTGCTCGCCCATTTTTGCCATAAATTCATCAAATTCGTAGTCATCGGTGACTATAAAACTGTACTTCTATTCTATTTTGTACTAAAAGTTCAATCTTCCATGTTTATTACTGTTCTGTACACTAGCTAAGAATAAAATATAATGATAAATATATTGTTTATCTAAAATTAGATTAACTCATCTTTTTGCACTTTTTAATGGTTGAAGTTGCAGATTAATTTTAGCCGCTTTATTTTCTGATTTACTGATTTTATGAGGACGATTCTGTTGAAAATCCGATCGCAGATCGCATAAGACGAAGTAAATCAGTGCTAAATATTTTACTCTTTCAGGTAATAATTTCTCAAGTGAAAAGACGTGTAGAAAAAACATCGTGCTTAAAATAGCGAAGACATTTCTAAGTTATACATCTATAGTAAGTTACGAAATTATTCGGACATTTTCCAAAGCAGACTGACTACTCGAAAATTGGACCAAGAGACTTGATTGTTTTTTTTCAATGTCATTGAGTATATTTTAGCAGACAATAACGAAAAACATTCTTGCAAAAATTGAATTCAGTTGCGATGGCAAACGAAACAAGTTTAATGATTATTTTACATATTAGTTTTCCTAGTGATTTTTATTTGCTTGCTTTCTTCGAACAAGATTTCTTCCACTTCCAATTTTCTATCAAAATAAAGTCCAAGGTATCTGACAGGTACATATCTGATCAGTATCTATTACCTGGATTTTACGAACTAAAGAAAGGAGATAGGTTTCAACGGAGTGGAATAACCCGGACGACTATTATCGGAGTAAATGTTGGCAGGTCACCTGTTAATCTTCAGGACAGATTACCTGTCGCAGACGTTCCCCTTGTCACCTGTCCGGGCGAGGTGCACGGTGTTTCCGCGGAGCAAACGCTGTACTCCAGTAATTTTTCAGCACTCGTCTACCGGAAAATTGAACAGAGCCTCCGAGGGCATAATTCATCCTCAATAATTGCAACGATAACTCGAGCAACGACTTTACACGATAGCCGGCCCCGTGAAATTACGATGTCCCCGTGAAACTGTAATGAATTCATAAAAGCCATATGTTTCGTCCCATCTCTCACCGCCTTTCGATCTTCCGCCGAAAACGACCGACCCGTTGCGTTCCCCCCTCTTGCGTCTCATTTCTATTCCATTCTCGATTTTTCTTCGGAGAACCTCTTTCTACCCGATTAAACAACTTCTTTTCTTTTCAGTTTGCTTCCTTTCCCAGCTTTCTTTCTTCCCGTGGAAATCCGATTTCGATTTTTTCCCTCTAAGGCCGAGTTTCCGCCGGGTTCCTCTCTTCCATCTCGAACTTTCTTGCGTTTCCTTCCGACGGCGCGACTTTTCTATTCGTTGGGCCATTTAAATGGGAACACATAAATATCCGAATTATTTGGGGCAACGGAGGTAGAGTGCCACCGTTCCCGGGGGCACATAAGTGGCGAAGCAATTTTTTCCTGCGAGTCGACACTCTTGTACGAGTTTCTATGGGCCAGGGATTGAAAAGGTTCCGAAAATAACTGTTCCAAACTGTTATACATGTATCGGTTCTGATTGAAACGGTTATGGAGAACCGAAAATGATTCACGACAGTTATGAGGTATATCGGCTCTGATTTATGTCGGTTTCAGTTTCGGTTCTACAATTGTTATTTCTCGGTTCTAAATTTCAATTCTGGATTTCGGTTATGCATTTCGACTGTACGGTTCGTTTATATATTGAATTTAAGGCTTTACGTTTACACGATGCACATACAACGTGCATTTTACTTCTACAATCCTCAATTTTGCTCACGCAGTCTTAACCCCTTAATGCACAATTTAAAAAAAAAAATCAATTTTTTTTATCTAAGAAAATACATATTTGGACCTTAATTTCAATAAATATGTAAAAAAAATGCAAAAATTACTAAAAATTCAATAAAAATAGTGGATAAATAATTATAGTGAATATTGAATCGCATTGCAGATCGAATTTTGTACCCATCGTACTGTTTTTCAATTACCAGTTACTATTTTGAAGGGGAAGGAGGAGACGAAAAAAAACTGAAAAATATTTAATTTTACCTAAATTTGTAATAATATAATAATAATATTTATTAGCTGAAAAATATATAATAAACTAAAACTATTCAAAATTTTCTTTTGTATGGTAAATTTCAAAACAAGGTGCAGCACATAGCCCAACATTCCTTATTTCAACATTAGAAAACATACCTTTTATACACTAAAAATCCAATTTACTCTCTATAAAAATACACCATAAAACAAAAACGTTTTTATACGTTGACACTAATAATATTTGTAAAAAATAAAAAACAATTGTCTTTGAAGAAATTCACTTTGATAACGTCTACTTTACTTCACGACTTGCTCACGAATAATACACTAAATGTTCATAAGTGCCATCCTAAAAGTGCATATTTTATTCCTGAATAAGCAAAAAATAGAAAGAGATCGGAGATAACTGGAGAGTAATAAATAAATTAGTCATAACAAAACTCACAAAAGTGCCAACGCTAATTGGATACGCAATAATGGATATAGATAGATAGAAACAATTACCAGGTCAGAGATGCTTATAAGTGTCACCCTAAAAGGCCATATTTTATAATCCCAAATAAACAAACTTTACAGCTTACAATACAGAATTACACGATGAATATCAATAAATTGAATGTTTTCCTTGGTTTTTATTAAGTTATTTTTACTGCCCGGATATATTCGAATCTGAACATTTTAGCGACATAAGTTGCGACGCCGACCGTATATATACGGGTCTGCACATTTTGGCCGGTTTTGCACGCCCGTGTTAATACGTTTCTGCGCGTTAAGGGGTTAAGACTCGTCCCTTGTTATATGTGTCATATTATATCAAATGCTCCAGTTTAACACATATACTACTGTGATCAAAAAGTAAGGTGAATTTGTTTATAAAATGTAAATTCTTTATTTATTCTTCCAAATCAATTTCATCCCCTTCAAAGTAATCCCCGTCCGATAAAACGCACTGTTTCCGACGCTTTTTCCAGTCCTCGAAACAGTCGGAATAGTCTTTTTCCGGTATAGCCTTCAAGATTCGGTTTTTATCTCCTCAATCGTGTCAAAACGGCGTCCCCGCATTGGCTTTTTGAGTTTGCTGAATAACCAGAATTCGCACGGAGCCAAATCAGGCGAATACGGTGGTTGCGGAACGATATGAGTCTAGTTTTTGGCAAAAAAGTCGAGAACCAATGCAGTATGACATGGCACCAATCGAGACTTGACGCGTTTGAGACACAAAACATCCTTCAAAATGGTTTGGACTGAGCCAAATGATATTCCAACACTATCAGCGAGGTCTCTTATTGTCAATCGACGATTTTCAAGCACCAAATCTTCGATTTTTTGGACGTGGCCCTCGTCGGTAGACGTTGATGGTCGTCCAGAGCGCGGTTCGTCTTCAACGCGTTCTCGGCCCGCTTTGAACTCGTTGTACCACTTATAAACGTTTTTTTGTGCCATAGTTTGATCACCAAAGGCCTTCCGCAACATTTTCAACGTGTCCGCACAAGAATATTCGTTCCGCAAACAAAATTTGATGCAAGTTCTTTGCTCAACAAAATCACCCATTGTAAAAATCGAAAAATTCACTTTTGGTCGTTTACTAAAACACGTGTAACTCGGAGATAATTAAACCTTTTAACAAACAGACGCTTGGCAATTGTTATAGACAGTCCTACCAACCTAGGAAAAAAACAATTGCCTGCCTTCCTAATGTCCGGGAGTTTTAATTGTCAATTTCACCTTACTTTTTGATCACAGTAGTATTTTATCAATTCAATGTTAGAAACATAAGCGTTCGAATACTTTCGTGTACGAGTGTACATAATTTAGCGTTTGACATTCGCGGCGCGGACGATTATGAATCCTGCTCGTCAAAGTTCCGCTAACAACGCGGTCGGGTCTAGGTTCGGCCGACCGAATATGATACGTCGGAATAACTTTTTCGCGCGGCATTCGTCTCGCGGCCGCGGCCGCGGCTCTTTTCGCCGGCGAGAGGGAATAGTTCCGGCGGGAGTCCCTCGGCCGGCAACTTTCCCGGCTTCCTTTTGTCGGACAGGAACTTACCCGTTACCGACTTCGCGAGTAAATTCGTCGGCCAGAGAGGCTCGCGTAACTGCCCCGCGGAGTTTCTCCTCGCGGACGGTGTTTCCCAACAAAGTGTTTCTTTCGGCTATTACGCAGTCAACGGCGGAGAGCCACGCCGAGCCGTGGCTGAATAAGGAGAAACGAGGTGGGCGGAGCACAACGAAGCAGGAAATACTACAACGGTCCGCCGTACGACTTTTGCTGCTAACGGCGGACCTGAAGAGAACAGGAAACGAGACAACGAGGCGGTGCACGGGGCATCGTCCAATGAAGAAAATGAGAGAAATCAACTTTCTATTTCGAGCCACTTAATTATAAAATTCAATTAGGATCACAGGCGGGGTTAGAGTGGCGGAGCCGGTTACTGTTGGGTGATGAATTGATCGTAGCGTAAGGAAACACAGAGGAACGAATTTTACATTCACATTAGGTTTAATCCAAATGCATGTGAAAATGACTGTTACGAAAATTTCGGTCTTTTTGTCCTCTACAGCTGTTCCACTTTACATAATTATTGCTTAAATCCTGTTATTTATAGATTCGTAATGTTTTACATATTACTGGGTTTCTCGTTAGCCACGATTTTTTACAAAAAAATATTCTTGTTCGATTTACATTTTACCGTTTAACAACTGTATACGACAAAGATCCATGAAAAAATCGTTCGACACTTAATATACTTGAATTTTCGAAGCGTGTCATCTTTTTGTCGCGCAATAAAGAACAGTACGAAGTAAAGAAAAGTTATGTCATAAACGTGTTCTACGCTTTTAGATCGATGGAGATCCGTTCAAGAAATTTACCGCGAAAGCGACCTTGATCATATTTTTCAAGTTAATGTTGAACATTTGCCGATTGAATTCCATTTATAGTAATTTATACAGGGTGTGGCACACAACTGTTGCTAGGATTTTTCAAGCACTTTCGACGATCCAACAAGAAAATGTTTCGAATGAAAATTCGTATTTAGTCGGCCACGTGTTGAAAAATAACAAATATCAAAGATTGTTGTTTTTTTAATTAAAGGTCACATTGACTATTTTAAATGGCACCCTGTATTTTTGACTTTGTAGGGTTATTGCTGATGAGAAAATGAATTCAAGGACCTGCTATACTATGATCTTCAGATAAACTTCGCTTCAGCATGTGTCCTTGATCTTGTAAACACAATTCTAGTCGTGTAAGAGAATTACGATTTGTTGTAAATATCAACATAACTTAATATGAGATTGTTTAAACGACTGAAATTTTCAAATAATGGTGTAATCAACCGTTATATTTGTTATTATTAGTCTAACGATAATTTCCGTTGGTTCAGAGAACATAATTTTCAAGAAACTTTTATAATAAACAATTTCTGTCGCGTTCAATCCTAAATTACTGAAGTGAAGGTCATCTGAAAGTCATAGTATAGCAGGTCGTTGAATTCATTTTTTCATCAACGATAGCCCTGCAAAGTCAAAAATACAGGGTGCCATTTAAAACAGTCAAGGTGACGTTGACTTTTATTTTTCAGTACGTAACCGACTAAATACGAATTAACTTTCATTCGAAACATTTTTTTGTTGTACTGTCTAAACAAAGTGCTTGAAAAATTCTAGCGTCACTTATGTGCCACACCTTGTATAAGTTACTATAAATGGAATTCAATCGGCGAATGATCAACATTAAATTATAACGAAACGGTTGCTTTGCGATGTATGGTTCCTTTTGCAAGTTTTCTCCTCTCGACGAGTAGAATGGGATGCAATTACAAAAAATTTGATCTTGAAAAATATGGCTAAAGTCGCTTTTGCAGGAAGTTTTTTTAACGGATCTCCATCGATCTAAAAGTGTAGAATACGTTTATGATAGCCATGATATAACCATTTTTGATACATATGTATAATCGACAGAAGCGGTCGCTAGTGAGACTCCATTTTGCATACAACCGCTTGCAAAAGAAACGATATTAAAACGAAAAGTTTTCCGTGAAAATAATAAACAATAGTAATAAAAAATAATAATTCCTTTAGTTGTACAAAGATTTGTTATAAAAAGCGTATTCGGTAGACGAGTTTGCAGAATAATCATTTCGTTGATGCGGTTGTACTTACACGCGGTACGATGGGACCGTTGATGGAGAATAAAATCGTTGAAAGCATTATAAACGAAAAGAAGCAGCCGAGTAAACAGAAAGAACAATGTTCGAGAAGAATCATTTGACAGTTCGATCGGTTCATTGCTTCCGCCTAACCCGTTGCGCCGGAAATATAGCTTCGAAGTGCTGTCCTGTTCCGGCGAGTTACGCGAGCTTTTCATTGTCAATACAATTTGTGTCGCGCTTTGTCGCGAAAGAAGGATCGCAGACAATTTCGGAGAACACAATGGGTTGGTAGTTAACTCGCGGCAATGCGAGTACACGCGGCGCGGCGCTGCGCGGCCAACGTGACGCGAGAAACGCCGAGGAAAAGAATTGAAATGAACGGGTAGGCAGTCTTCGTTCGGGGGCAAATGGGCTTTTTTCCGAATGGATGTTTTAGAAAGTTCGCTGCTCGCCGGCATTGTTTGGCCGACACTGGCGAAACCGAGGGGCGAGTCGGTCGATGCTTTGATTAACTGGCGCCACGAGGCGAAGACCTCTCACGATTGTTTGCCACTCTTGCCGTTTTCGCTCCTCTTTGTTCCTCCTCGGTCTTCCGCTTTTCTTCGCCATGCTGTTCTGTCTCGTGGCAGTCGTCGCTTCCGGTGCCGCCAGTCCCCCTCGTTTTTCGATGCAACAACCGTTCAACCGCAACGAGAACAACCCGCGCGGTTCGTAATCGCTTTTTCGGGAAACAATGCCCACATTTTATAGTACGCTAGAGAAGCAAGTTACCGCTGAGTGACCAATTACTGTGCCTTTAGTTCGCTTTCGGGCATAATTAACTTCATATTTATCGAACAAGACATGTTAAATTCTTTTATTCTGTTTATGTTTGAATGAGACAATTGAATATGTCTTATTCGATAAATGAGCCGTTTATTTTGAAAGTGGCATAAGTCACTTTTTCCAAAAAATCGAGTTAATGGTAACATTAATTACAATTGAACGGTATCTTTTCATTTTAAAAAAAAGTGCAATCAATAAGTTGAGAACTATTGAGATTTGTTCGAGAGAAGTTTTGCTAATTAACGGTATAACAAACATGTTTATTTTGAAAGTGGCGTAAGTCGCTGTACTCGGGGAATTAATTGCGGGGCTTAGTGTAAAAGAAATAGAAACGTGTGATAAGTGTGTGCGAAGTATTGTTTTGAATTATTTTCAGTATTTTTAAAAAAGTTGTGATCGCTGGACTTATTTTTATAAGTGCGAAAGAATAGTGCAGTTTTGTAAATTATATTATAGCGATGTGGCGGTTACCTCCAGACCCGCCAGCAGATGGCTATAAAATGTTTTATAAACTAACTTTAGATGAAAAAGATGAATTTCTAACTTTGGATTTGTCACCAAAAAGAGGAAGACCTAGGCGTTATTACAAATAGAAATGGATCCGTTATACGCTGGATCTCGTCCTGTTTCTTCAGCAAAATACAAAGACACGATGGACTTGCTTAATTATATACCCCCGATATACCACAGTTATTTTAAAAATTTGAAACAACACACGGTTTCCGAGGACTTAATCACTCCTATTGATGACGAAAATTAAATTGAACCGACGTATTTTCGTATAAATTACTTATACTTATGTTTCAAAATGTACTAATTATTTTTGTATTTTATGAATATTAAAATAAAAAATACTTAAATCAGACCTTTATATTAAATATGTTCATGGTATAAATTATTATTATATATGTAATTTATTCAACAATTTTAGTAAATCACTGTCCTTTCAAAACATCGCTTCGGTAAAATACGTCGGACAAAATTAATATATGTCAGTGATTTTTCTAAACTATTTATTTTGAAAGTGGCTCAAGTCACTTTACCGTAATGAAAAGTGGTGATTTTTTCATGTTTATACGAAATTATTTATACTGAGAAAAATATCAGTATCCTCAGGTAACAAATACAAGTAAATCTTCTCGATATTTAGCATCCATATTTTGAAACGTGTTGAAACGCAAACCCTTAAATATCTCGACTTAAAAACAAATTGACTTGTGCCACTTTCAAAATAAACGGCTTAAATATGAAGTCGATTCTGCGACTGCAAGGAAGAACGCTGAAAGTCACATGTTTCCACGTCCGAGATATTGTAGCTTAATCGTTTCACTGCTGCAGGCGTACAGTGGCCCAGAAAAGTGTTCGTACAACTTTTTAAAACGCGATAGCTTTTTTGAAACTCGACTAAATGACTTGAACTTTTTTTTTTAGATGATAGAAGTACTAGTATACCAGACAATGGCCAAAATGTCTTTTTTAAATTTTGCTATTATTCGGAATGACAGAAAAAAGATAAAAAACTCTCGTTCTTTAACTTTTTTATTTGAGCCTATGACGAAAATTTGAATCATGTCTTTCATAGAACTCGGTAACTTATACGCACGCCGAAAATTTTATCGATATCGGTTGACATTGTCACGAGTTACAACAAATTAAAGATGTGCAAAAATCACAGTAACTCATTTAAACGTATATTTACATTATTTATACAAGCTAATAGAAATTATTCAGAACGATTCCTGAAGGGACATTGTATTAATTCATTGTAAATGTATGTTCATTGTAAATGTATCACGTGTCCCCCGTGAACCTAATATTAATTATGGTTTTCTATACAGGGACCCCAGAAAATGTTGGAATCAAATGAAATTGGTAATTTTTGAGATCGTTCGAAGACACCTTTTCCTTAGCGAAAATATCCGCAGCTTCGTTAACGAGTTATTAGCGAAAAATACGGACCAATCAGAGAACGAGTACAACCGGCGCTCCACCTGCGCGGCCAATGGCGCGTCACGTTTACCATCGGGAACTCGTCAGCTCTACTCGGTCTCTGATTGGTACGTGTTTCTCGCTAATAACTCCCTAACGAACCCGCGTGGAACATTTCCGCAAAGGAAAAAGTTACTCCAAATTAGCCGTGGAATTCCTCTGCTCAACGTGTATCCGGAATTCTGAGTTTCACCCTGTATGCGAGGTCTCTGTCGATTTCGTCCACTTGCCTCGGCAGGTTGACCAGATCGATCCTTCAATTAAGTTCGCCGTGAAAAGCAAGCGAAACTACTTTTCGTACGCATGCACTCTATTTGTAAGCCGCGCTCGCCTTTGGCCCGTGAGCTGAAATCCATTTAGGGCTGCCACGTTCTTGGAAAGCTATTGATTAGTTCTCAGGATTCTGTAAACGGTGCTAGGCGTGTTGGCTGTGCCGAACACCGTACGCCGTTCAGGCTTGTCAGGTTGTGTGAGCGATCGAATGAGATGGGTTATTAAGAGTCGACCTGTAAATACTTTAGGCCGCTAGTCCTCCGCCGTCCAAGCATTTTGATAAGTGGAAGCAGCGTGCGCTTCCGGACAAAAGCCTTCGCCTTGCGCGGCTTCTTCGGCGTCGCATAAATTAATTATCCCGTAACTGTGATTTCTTGCGGATTAGGGGAACCTTTCTGTGGATTTTTATCCGACGGACTGGAAACTGTGATTCTTTTTGGAAATCAACATATATAGGATAGCAGTTAGGTCTTTCCTAAATTAAAGGGAAAGGATCGAACCTGTCGGCAAACGACAACCCCGTCAAAAATTGGACAATGTCCAGACATTTCGACAAATTTGGCCATTTTCAATACGACAAACATGGCCTTGCATTTAAAGGGTTAGGTTGCATCAAACTTCACATCCAGAAACACTTTCTTGAAGTAGAGGTTACAAGCTTCAATTTAAAAAAAGGACATCATCCTGTGATGATTTTTCGCGGAGTTGTCGTCGGTCGAAGTTGGTAAGTTTTTATCGAATTTTTATCCAATTTTAAATGTATCTTTACAATTCGAATAATCGCGAGTTAAAAAATTAGTGACCCGCCATTTTGACGGGTTCGGCAAACCTAGCGTTAAACCGATAAAATATGTAGGACGTTGAATTGACGTGTCCTTATTTCGAAAAAACAACTAAATACGAATATACAGATACAGGAGCAGAATTTTCCCCGCACCTCGTATTAACGAACATCGCAGCAATCGCACAATAGACCGTGTCTTCCGAAGCGGAACGCTAATATCGAGGAAACTGCGCCGGTATTATGCATTTATTTGCGTTCTCTCCAATCTTTCTTTCGTTGAATAGAAATCCCATATTTTCTGCTATTCCTTTGCCAATATTTCCAATTTCATTAGGGCCGTCTATTCCCCAGGCCGATGTAACCAACCAAAAATAAAGGAACTGTTCCCCCATGTATTTTCTCTTTCTTCGGTATTGCGAATCCGTGATCAGGGAAATTCTGTCCGGTCTCACTCACTCTCTCTCTCAATCTCTCCTTTTCCCTCTTCCTTCGGCTTTTTTATTCCGTTTCCAACCTCCGGCACTGTGATTGTTTCATTTACTCGCGCCTTAGAAGTGCATCTCTCCAGCCCTGTTTCCCTAAATAAACCGAAACAAGCCAAGAGAAAACACAGGAGCCGTCGGTAGTAAATTCCTCCCGGAGTACCGCTCGCAAAATTAAATTCAACGGAAGGTTATACTGATATCAAACCAATCCGGCCAACTGTTTCTAACTTATAACGCAGCCTCCGAACCGACGGACGTCTGCGCTTCGCTGTTCTTAAAATCGTTCGGACTTCGCTCGAGAACAGAATTCGCGCAAACAACAATAACAGCAGCTTGAAAAACGTTTTAACAATAGTTCAGCATTCCGTTGAAAATATTTTCTGCACAAGTATTGCGGTTCCCTCGATTTTTCGATTGCAAAACAGAAGAATTGTTTCATATTCCAAAAGTTCATATATGTAGTTTCATGTAAGTCGTAAAAATGAGTTAAAGAGAAAAACGTTTGTTCATAAAATATTCTTTAATAAAGTATTTTCTTCCCTGAGTCATTGTTTCTTTAAGTCATGAAAATATCATTTTCTACCTTAGAAAATAAATACCTTAAATATATATTGTTTTCCATCCTATTTTCTACCTGTAGCTTGATGCAAATCATAACAATGAGTTGAAGAAGAAAATATTTTCCAGTAAAATATTTTTTATATTAATTTTATATTAGAAATAATGTTTTAATAATTATTTTGCTAAAAAGTATTTTCTTTTTTTAACACTACATTGCCCAAGGATGTCATTTTGACTGCTTTTTAATTTCAATTAGAACAAAAATTATGTATATAATGATAGAATATATATATATCATATTATATTCCATTATATATTATATATATATATATATATATATATATATATATATATATATATATATATATGTATATAATGATAGAATTTTGTGACATTTTTCCAACATATAAATGCGTTTATATTAATAAATTATAGTTATTAAATTGTAGTTATCTCCCCCTCCTTCATTTCTGGTATATATATATATATATATATATATATATATATATATATATATGTGTTATACCTATATTGCCCAAAAGCAGTCGTTTTGACTGCTTGGAAAATCTAAAATAATGAAATAACTCTTATTATTGAATTGAGTAAATTTCTTATATGACCAGTTCGGCTCTGTATTGAAATAACATTTTTCATTTCTTTCGATTACCGTTACATAATAACATACAAGTACATGATAAATTGTCGATTTGGGCATATATAGTACTAGATAAGTTGCAGTTGCTCAATAAGCTAAAGTAGTGCTTGTTATTCGTATCTTTATGTTAATCGTATGTTAAATTTTTTTTATTGTTAATATTTACTAATAACCTGTTATATAACTGTAAATAATGTAAAAAAAATATTAAAAATTAATTTTAAACAAATTTCTTTACACATCAGTTGTTCTTTCACAATGCAGCCATTTTGACTGCTTTTGGGCAATATAGGTATTATACTAAGTTTCAGTCTTTCTAGTGTTAAACCATTGTCATGACTTACATCGAGCTACAGGTGAAAACTAAATTTGTTGTAATAATATTTTCTATATAAAACATTTTGGGCTTCGAGATACTGTGCTGAAACCTAATTTGTTTACTGCATATATCATATCATATCGCACTATGAGTGCGATAATTGAATATTCTTTTCGCATCTGTAATATTACTTCCATCAAACTTGAATTATTATTATATGTATATTTAATGATCATTCAAGTCAATGTTAGAGGCCTGCGAAGAAGACTATCAGTATAAGATGGCGAAACTATTACTCGGTTGAGAAAGTTTGATTAGTCTATCCGTGTACATACAGTATACACGGCGTCATAGAGATCTCAATTTAAACTTTGCTCGCCTGTCGATGTATCAGAATAAGAATATTTTGTATGTATTACAACATTTTACAAATATTTTCATAAAATTGTGTATTATTTCTATATGAAATTGTATAGATTTCCTGCAAAATTATAATATGAGCCGTTTATTTTGAAAATGGCCTAAGTCTATTTGTCAATTATTTCCGGTTGCCCGTGGTTACATGTACTACTTAAAGTTATCTATCAATAAAGGATTTGAGGTTACTTATATTCCGAGTAAATACCATAATTTTGGACACATATTTTTGGACACAAGTTTTCAGAGTTAGTTCAATGATTGAGCCGTTTATTTTGAAAGTGGCCTAAGTCCATTTATACTTAAATTGAGATATTTATTATTATTATATATATTATATTATATTATTATATTATATTATATTATATATATATATATATTTATATTATTATATTATAATATATTATATACATAATAATTATAATTATTAAATATTATTAATTAAATAATTTGAAGCATCATAAATTATGTTGAATGGACTTGGGCTCCTTCAAATTTTATAACGAATCTGGTTGTTAATTTTGAAAGCGGCCTAACTCCATTCTTGGTAAGAAAACGCATATTATTCACTTAATAATTGCCATTATTTTAACAGGAACTATAAATTTAACTCCTTTAGATACACTTAAGCAGTATGACTCATTAGTATCCTGTACGTATATTTTTAATTGCATTGAAACACAAACCCTTAAATATCTCAATTTAAGTATAAACGGACTTATAGGCCACTTTCAAAATAAACGGCTCATATATTCTGTGTAAAATTTTATATATTTCCTGTTACATTATCTACCACTTTCATAAAATTGTATATTTATTGCTGGTTAGTTTTTTCTTTTTTGCTATTGATGCGGACAATTGTTATTTGTCAAAAAACTCTACATTTTTACGAAATTTTGTCTCCACTTCTACGGCAAGAGCTTTTCTAGTAAATAAACTGAACTTTATACTTTCAGCTTGTTTATGTATTGATTATATTAAATTTTCAGCGCGCAAACCTGCTTTTGTACGGTCTTTTTTATTCGACCTTTTTTTGTTCGGTTTTTTCCTGCGTTCGCCATCTACCGTACAAAAACAGGTTCGAGAGTTTATTTTCTTTTCGTCATCGTAATAGCAAAATTTGAATTAGCAAAAATAAAAGAACGCATTTTAGTCATCGTCTAGTGGACGATGATATCACCTAGAAACGATTCAAGTCGCTGAGTCCAGTTTTAAAAAGGTTATTGCATTTTCGAAGTTGCACGCTCAATTTTGTGAATAACTTTATGAGATCATTTAGCATACTTTAACGCTCGTCCTAGTTGACATCGAGTAATATATGAAAATTGTAAAATGATCGGTTCATATGTCCGGTTCGCGCTCGAGCTATTATTTACAAACAATTAAGATCAGCCGTTCGCGAACATTGGATTCAATCTCGATCGCATCGAGTGTCAGTCCTTGCACTTCTCAGACTTGCTCCATTCTCAGTTCACCACTATCGCAGAAATTAATTCCAGACTGTTGCTCCCAGCAGACTCCATCGAGGCATGGTATAACTTTGTACTCAAATGGGCCGTTCCATTATACTCGCGTGCATCGACAGTTAAATGAGCCACGTTTTGGTGAAAGGTTAATATCCCGCAGGCGGATAACGCGGTCACGTAGCCGTTCCTTCCCACTACGAAAAAATATGAACGAAACCACTGTCCTTTCCGCCTTTTGTCTTCCGCGAAATTAAGCCCGGGATAATCGAGCCGTTTGTTTGCACGCAACGTCGCGCTCCTTCTCCATTTCGTTACGGAGGAATTGAGGAGAGGACGACCGTCGAGAATTCCTCCGAATGTCCACAACGCTTCATGAATAATCGGCGCGGACATTATTTGTTGTGTATCGTTAGCCAGCGGAAACGCGGAACCGTGGCAAAGGAATCATAAAAATATCAATATTAACCCTTTGCACTCCGATGTCCCCTCTCGTGGGACATCGGAATTCTAGCATATCACTCGGATGTCCCCTCTTGTGATAGTGAACTGTAGACTTACTCCTGTCTTTTGCAATTTTGCAAGTTTTGCAATTTCGTTCACAGATTTTCCTTCTTTGTGCCGTTTTACTATGAATTCACTTTTCGACTTATTTGTTTCCGACTTCTTCCGATTCGGTTCGCAAAAATTCGATTTTAAATAAATTGCGATGCGAGTTTTGAACAGTGTTTCTCTTAGACCAGCTGTGTACGAACTGAGCAATGTTTGTCTATACTCGCCTAGAAATGTTGATGTGTGATCAGTTTCGCGTTTATAAGGTGTATTTGATATTGTAGTATCTCCAAAGATAATAAATAGTTTTTAAAAATATTTGATAATATATACTAATTTTCTATGTTTCTTTATTTATCAACTTTGACGATATTTTAAAACGAAATGTTGAAAAACACCGCTCTGACATTTTACACGTTACTTCGAGGAACCTTAAACTTTCTTTTAACATCAATTTTAAACGTTCAAAGCCTGAAACGAAGAAAATAATGGAAATCTTTGCGTATCGATTCCTTTATTTGATCTTTTATGATATCGATGGTCATTATATCGTAAACGTTTAAATTCGTTTTGGTACATACTACAAAAAAAATACATAGCATCTTATTTACAAAAATTAAGGTCACATTTCCTTCTGGAAAAATATTAAAAGGAAAAAAAATGAGATACCTTATTACATTGCTAACGAAATATACTACATCTTCTCCTCCTCTGTCTCTTTCTAATGTTCATCGTTCGCGGAGAAAAGTTCACGGTACAAGTTATCGCGAAAAATTGTCAAAAAATCAACAACCTAATAAAAAATGAAGGTAACTTCAATCTTTTAACCCTTTGCACTCCGCTGTCCCCTCTCATGGGACATCGTAATTCGAAAGAGTTCGCATAGATAGCGATTACAACAACAAAACAAAATTATAAAACAAACGATAACAAAATTATAAAAAATAAAATATTGATTGTTTTGAAAATTTCTCGATTTCAGCCAAATTCATGTAAGTCCAATATCATTATAATATGTTAGTTAGTACCAAAAGCATACTAAATAATACGAGAGTCTGTAAATGCCCGTTTCTGCCGAAAAGTGGCGCCGAGTAGCTGGTAGCCAACGTCCAGAATGGTTCGGAGTGCTAAGGGTTAATAAGTTGTACCGAGGTTTCGGCCAATCTTTATAAATGGAACTTGTGAAATTTGTAAATCTGAGATGTTTATGTTTCTTTTATATTATCGTCTTGTAATTCAACATTTTTACCGTCCTTAACAGAAAATTGTTTCACTTTTAGTTTTAGTAATTTTTAAATTAATTGCGAAATCATTTTTATACCGAATATTTGTACAAACAAATTGCGAATTATATGACACATTTAACGCGACCTTCAATTTATTAGTTTCCCCAGTTGATTGCTGCTACGTGTGTATGTATGTCCGTTGCAATAAATTGACGTGCGTGCCTCGCGTTTATCATCTTTTTGTACTTAATATGATTATGTAATTTAGCTCAATAATTCCTGTCGTTTCTCAATGCTGCGACAAGAAAATTTAGCAAAAAGGATCATATTCCTCATCAAGGAATAACATTTTACATGGCAGAATAAACAACCCTAGTGTTATCAAATTGATTAATTTTAAGAATCTACTATCCTCTACAATTTGTGATTCTTTGAGATCCTTTTGGCTGACATTTATGCTAACAACATGCCAATGACATCTTCATTGATAATTCCAATTAATTAAAATATCAACACTATAATGTCACAAGCTAGTGTATTTAATTTGTTTCGAACATTGTCGTCATACCGTTTTCATTTTCATTATTTTTATTATTATTTCATTATTATAAAATATTATTAAACATTATTATTCTTATTATTATGTCGAATTTTTATAGTAAAAATTGAAATGACATCTGACCCAATGATGCTACATAATGAAATAAATAAGTAAATAGAAAAGAGTTTCTCTCTCAATACCTCTTTTTATTCGGCGATTGAATGGCGACGTTCAAGTCATCGTTTGTAGTTGATCAGAGTCGATTGCCGGCCGGACAAACTGGCTCGTGGCGACCGAGAGCGTCTCTGTAGACATTCCTGTACCATTGAAGAAATCCGATACCGCAAAGTGCCCGTATTTATCTGTCGTCGGAAATATGTTCGCGGGTGACATGGAAGCTGTTCATTGGCTCGCGGAAGTCGTTCGCAGCCGATTCGCGGCGATAACGTTTTCTATCGCGACACCGGAATGACAGCAGCGAATTTCGCCGACAAGCGGCGGGAGACCGGCGAATTTTGCATCTAAGCCGATTTCCCTCTGAACTTTCGGGAACAGTTTGCTCCACATCGGGTTACTTCGTGTACTTCGAATCTGTGAGGGGCGGGTTATATTTCTCTTTGACTCCGCGATTCTGATGGCTCGGGCGTGGTCGATGGGAATTGTGCCGATTGTCGTTCTGTTTGCCGGCAACTGTATGGAGAACTATTATGTGTATAGTTTCCACGCTGTCACCGGCTACGAGATATTGTTCACTGTTTAAAGGAGTACCCGGCGAACTCCGCTCCTACAGCGCTGCTATTCGGTCGCGCCAAATTACGCGTTTTACCGTCTCAATGGTAATTCCGGATCTATTGTTACCGAACATCGTATTGTGCGATCTTCGAACTTGCTACGGTTTGCTCGGTTAATAGCTTTTTGGTTTCTCGTTTTCTTACTGTTGTGCTTTAGGTTGTATGAATCGGCAAAAACATTCGCAAAGATTGTCAAAATACGCGACATACAGGGTGGGGCATTTTAAACAGGTCACCTGAATAACTCGCTTGTATTTGAAGATAGGAGAAAATGCATTAGACCAAACTTACTTGGTATCGGGGGGCTCATATATATATATATATATATATATATATATATATATATATATATATATATATATATATATATATATAGAGGGGGAAATTATTATTAATTTATTCAAGAAAAAAAATAGTTAATAAGCTGTGTATAGGAAGAAATTCCAAGAAATTAAGAACTAGCGAAGGAAATTTTATTTTCAGAACAATAGAAGCGAAACCTGCTACAATTCAATAATGTAAACGAATAATTTTATGCAGTTATGGTATGAATTATTTGAGTCAAATACAGAGCTATAACAAGATTAGAAGAATTCGAGGATCTTGTTAAATTCTTTTAAACTTGTTATCATAATTGAAAGACGAAAGACATTTTTGACTAATTTTTCCATCTTATAATTAAGGTAGGCAATTTTCATTTTACACAACGATCCACATAACGTGTTACTGCAGATTATTTTACCATTTATTTAGTTTATTTAGCATTTCAATGGAGATATAAAACCGTTAAATTTCAAGACTGAAAACTGCTCGATTCTATATATAATAAATATATAATAAATATTCTAAAATATTCTATATATGATAAATATATAATAAACGTTTTTAGATTTGAAATGCATAATTAGGAGAAGTTGGGAAAATAAAGTTCGCCACTTTTGATGAATCCGTGCCAGTATTCAACAGGTATCTTCTTATACCTGCAATCTTTCATCATCGCAGAGGCTGCAAATACCTTTTTTAAGTTATGATATGAGAAGGACGTTTGATTAAATCGAAGAACCTAGTTGGAATTTGTGGAAATATGTATATGTGAAAGAAAATATACGTGAAAACGGAGAAACAGAGAAAAAAAGACGATATCGCTTACCGGACGATCTAATATTTTAGGATGAATATGAAAAAGTGACCTCGGGGAACCGCCCCGCCAGGAATTTATGTGGCAGCTCGAGGCACGCGAGTTCTAAGGTTAATAAGTTAGAAAAATACAGGGTGCCGCAATAACTTTGTTCATCGTCTATGACTTTATTTATCGCAACTCTGAAAACAGCATTACCTTAAAGTACAAAGTAACAAGTAGAAATTTTAAACGCTTTTGTTTAATGTTCGCAAGTGTGTAAAATGCGAGGAAATTATATCGTAATACTTTTAAATGCTTTCAAACTCCACAACATAATTTTGTAAAATCTAAGAGAAGTATTGTAATGGTATTATATTATATCCTATGTTCCCAACAGGACATTTTCTATTTGACCTACCTTTAGACATTCGGAAAATGATTAACGAAAACGAAAATTTGCATGAACATCCTCGATCTAGTGATACGAAACTAGACTGCGAATCTTAATGCAACATAAAAATGATCTCCGACAATTGCAACAGAAAGGAGTCGGATGGAAATTTGTTTCTTTCTTCAACCCCTCGCGTTACGACTTCGTTCACAGGTACATTGATTGGCACTTTTTCATTCTTAACCTTTTAGGCACGACGCGCCTCTATAGTGGCTTGCTCTAGTAGCTCACTCGCTCATCGTTCGAATCAAATAATCGTCTTCACATGCATTGTTTCACGCTTCTTTTGTCTTCACATCGATTTACAACAGTCTGCAGGGTGTCCCAAAAATGTCTCGCAATCCGGAAATGGCGGGTTCCTCGGATCATTCCAAGCAACTTCTTCCTTTACAAAAATGTTCTCCGAGGCACCGTTAACGAGTTATTAACGAAAAACGGTGACCAATAAGAATCGAGTACGGCTGATGCGAGGCGACTCAGCCAACCAGCGCGCGAAGCCCAGTTCCGCTCATTGGCTCGATCGCCTCGCGCCAGCCGAGCTCGCCTCTCATTGGTCACTGTTTTCCGTTAATAACTCGTTAACGGTGCCTCGGAGAACATTTTTGTAAAGGAAAAAGTTGCTTCAAATGGCCCGAGGAACCCGCCACTTTCGGATTGCGAGACATTTTTGGGACACCCTGTATATACAGTATCAGACTCTGCCGTCCAGAGCGATAGCCTCGCGCAGAATTCAGCCGTACCTAAAAGGTTAATAATTTTCCTAACAGAACGAGACAATTTTTGTTTCTTGTCTGTCATTCTCAACTTTCATTCCTAGATTTTGACGACAGAATAATCAGATTTTCTTTCGATTTAGAAGAAGTTAATAACATTCACATATAGTAGATCGTGTACAAAATCATCATCACGAGTCTGACTCATTGGTTCAATGAGTTCATAATTTAAGCGAGTTAATAATAATACGTAGATATCCCTAAGTGTTTTTTTAACATTTTCTCTGGCTGGTGATAATTCACGCCAAACGGAACACGTTAACTTTTAAACTACTACCGCAAAGAGTTATAGAAGATCGGAGCGAACCGTTGCATCGTCTACAGAATATCAAATTGTGCAGTGAAAATTGTGTTTTTAAAGGCTTCTAAAATATCTGGGCATTAAGGGGTTAAATGACAGGAACGCCGAATGGTCGGATCGGAATGCCTAATTCCTTCATCCATATTCGCGGCACGATGCGAAAGAAGTTGGTCGGTAAAACCGACGGGCCGATCGAGCTCGCCGGGAAAGTGTCGTTTAATCGACGAAGTTTAAAACTGATGGTAGACAGCGCCGAAACGAGGGGCGATACTTTGCCGGCGCTATACGAGGGTAATTAAGGAAGAACGGCCGCGTTCGGGGAACCGCAACAGATGCTGGAACGCCCGCCGATTTGGTATTCGCGATCGGCGACGGGTCCCGGCAGCACGGCTGATGATGCTCGGCGCACGCTTCCCGGCGAAGAAATATTGTGCATACTCTCTCCGTCGTTTGCATTCATCTTCGCGAACAGCCCCGAAACTCATTGTTCCAAGAGCGGCGCGGTCTCGCGGCGACGAGCGCCGCGGGATTTTTTCGCGGTTCATTTGCACCGGGAGCCACGACGCTGAGAAATTTCAGCAATTCCTCTCGCGGTTAGCAGTTACCCGGCAGCGTTTCTTATGCGGGACCCGAAGCGAACCGATAACCGGGGAAACAACTTATTTCCCGGAGAAGTTGCGGTAACGGCTACGCGAAAGTATTCGGTTGCCCCGCGCAACTTGTCTGCCACTTCGCCCGCATAAATGATCTATGGTCGAGTTACTTCATTCAAATTCTACTATTGTTAGGTGTACGCGAACTTCGCTCGGGCCACCAGCGACGGTACTAAATTGTTCGGTGTCTTCGCGATCAGTTTTATTTTTGTTTTCACATTTAACCCTTTATATTTTCACGAGTCCCTGTCGCCGTGGAGATTTCTGGTATTAATCTTTTACGAACGACGATTTTTGAAAGATTTTCTTCTTGCGCCCGATAAAGTGTCGTTTCATGAAGTTTCCGACGAATTAAATAGTTTTTTTTTACCTATAGTTATTCAGAAAATTGAGCGTACACCTTTTAACATACAGTAACTTTTTGAAAACTGAACTAAGCGACTTGAATTTTTTTTAGATGATAACGGGACTAGTCCACTAGATAATGAGCAAAACGCTTTTTTTAAATTTTGTTATTACTTGGCATAACAAAAAAGGAATAAACAATTCTCGTTTTCTTAACCTTTTTATCGGAGCCTATAACTGAAATTTAGAAAGTGCCTCTCGTAGATCTCGGTAACATATGTATGTATGCTGATAAATTTTATCGAAATTGATTGACGTTGTTATGAATTACAACAAATTGAAGATGGCAAAAATCGCAGTTTTATCACGAATTTGACGATAAACTGGAAGAAATCTGCAGTTTTTTAAATCTTTCAACGTCTGTAGCTCGACTCTGGGTTAGCCAATTTCGATGAAATTTTCAGCACGCATATAACTTACCGAGATCTTCGGAAGGCATTGTTTAAATTGTTGTTATAAGCTCGTATAAAAAAGTAAAAACAAACATTTAAAAAAGGCATTTTAGTTATCGTCCAGTAGACGAGTCCCTCTGTCATCTAAAAGAAATTCAAGTCACTCGAACCAGTTTTAACCCTTTGCACTCGAAGCTATTTTAACTGTAAATATAAAATCATTTTTCTAAGTTACAGTATTTCTATTATACGTGACAAAATGCATTTTATGCGCATGAAATTGACTATTGGGACTCGCGCAATAATTGCACTCTTAGCAATCTTTTAAATCTAAATTTTATTAATATAAGAATTATCTTGAAACGTGACATAACAAATTTTAGTGGTGCCTCAGAGTCACCACTCGAGCGCAAAGGGTTAAAATCGTTATCGCATTTTAAAAGGTGTACGCTCAATTTTGTGAGTAACTGTATATCGCATTTCTTAGAACATTTCAATTATACGCTGACGTCTTATGTAGAAACTAATTTTTTCGTACCTGAAATATATAAACGTAATAATTTAACAAAATATACGAAACAGTGTTTGAGCGCGTTACTGTGCCCTTCAAAAGACGAAAAGTTATTCTGTAATTTAATTACTGTGTGTCAATTACTGAGGCTTTTCTACAATATTTAAAAACATCGACGAATTTCATTCACGCCTGTAAAACTATATGTACATTTATCGAACTTTAACCGAAAGCAACTCGTAGAAAATGGCGCAACAAACTCGTAGATGTGATCGCAAAGAGAAACTTGAAGTTTTTAAACGTTCCAAAGTGTTTGTTTCATGATTACATCCGCCGCAAATTTTAAAGCTGAAGCTCTCCTTTGCACCGATTTTACTTAGTTGCCAACCCAATAGTTATTGTTTCACGATTTCTGTATACTGATCTAATTACTGTGCTTCGATTACTGTGATCGGTTCTAGGTAAATAATCCTACAGTATGGCCCTTGTTACAATATTTGAGTAAACTTCCTGCGTGAATTAACAAACCAAAACATTTCTTCCAAAAAGTTCTAAAAACTTCTTCTAAAAAATCTTATTAATATTAATATATTAATTATATAGTAACATTATTATAATATAATATATATAACTATAATAAAATAATTATAATAATATATATATATATAATTATATAGTAATATTAATAATATTAATTATATTAATTGGAACTTATAGTCTTCAAAAAGCTCCACATGTAATATTATAAATGCTGACGTAATTTATTCTGGAACTATTTCGAGCTGTTTATAATACCATTAAAATTGACATTTTCTCATTACGATACTCGTCGGCAGACTCGTCGCATACCGTTAAAATTGTCAAAGTCCATCAAACATGATACTGCCGGAATATTAGCAGTCAATGAGAAGATATTCACAAAAATCGGTTTCCGAAAGTACGTTTTATCGAGAAGCTTCAGTGACATTTGTTCGTTTTCCACCAGGACAAATGTCCTGGCAAAGGGATCGTTGGTGTCGGTGAATGTAACGCGAACGGGGGTCGGCGTCGTTTTTTCTGAAACGGTAACCGCAAGAGCGATCTAACGAATCGGGGATCGATGTCTGTTTCAGTGCCGAAGGTGGAGATCGTGGACGAGCACGGTGCCACGGCCGGTGACAAATTTTACAAAGCGGGCAGCACGATAGAGCTGAAGTGTGTGGTCAGCAATATACCGCAGCCCACCGGATACGTTACGTGGCGGCATGGATCTCGAAAGCTGAATTACGATACTACTCGCGGAGGAATCAGGTGAGTCCCGAACATAGGATTTAATGGCACTGTAATTGATTCCGCTGTGCACCCAGCACAGATATCATTTCCCGGGAATTGGTGTTATTATCGGGGAACCGGGATTGTAGTTATGGCGCCGGTAGAGAGAATCTAGTTCCATTCGTTCCGTGGGAACCGCTAAGGGTGCTGTTTCATTAAAACGGGTGCTAACTTAACAATGAAGGTCAGCGTACGCGCGTTCGAGCGAACCACCGCACCGTTCGCTGCTCTAATTCAATACTAAGATATGTCTAAATAATGAAGTTTAAACGAGAGACGTTCAATGTTTTCTTTTCCCAATAAGAATTTGGTTTTTGAAAACGATGAAATATTATTTTCGCTCAATATATTCTGTTGCTATATATTGAGAAAAATAAAATGGAATAAATATAAATATAAATAAATATAATTTTAAATAACTTATATAAATGTAGATATTTTAATATTTCAATATGTGCCCAAATACCCAAAAAGAACAGTAAGATATAATGATTAAAGATTTTGTCTTGTACTCTTAAGTATTCCAGTGTTGCATTATCCAAATAATACTATTTGGTATGAAATAGTAATGAAATATTATTTTCGCTAAATTTTCTATTGCTATATATTGAGAAAAATAAAATGGAATAAATATAAATATAAATAAATATAATTTTAAATAACTTATATAAATATAGATATTTTAATATTTCAATATTTGCCCAGATACCCAAAAAGAACAGTAGGATATAATGATTAAAGATTTTGTCTTGTACTCTTAAGTATTGCATTATCCAAATAATACTATTTGGTATGAAATAGTAATGAAATATTATTTTCGCTAAATTTTCTATTGCTATATATTGAGAAAAATAAAATGTGGAATAAATATAAATATAAATAAATATAATTTTAAAAAACTTATATAAATATAGGTATATTTTAATATTTCAATATTTGCCCAAATACCCAAAAAGAACAGTAGGATATAATGATTAAAGATTTTGTCTTGTACTCTTAAGTATTCCATTATCAATATTGCATTATCCAAATAATACTATTTGGTATGGAATAGTAATGAAACATTATTTTCGCTAAATTTTCTATTGCTATATATTGAGAAAAATAAAATGGAATAAATATAAATATAAATAAATATAATTTTAAAAAACTTATATAAATATAGATATATTTTAATATTTCAATATTTTCCCAAATACCCAAAAAAGAACAGTAGGATATAATGATTAAATATTTTGTCTTGTACTCTTAAGTATTGCATTATCCAAATAATACTATTTGGTATGAAATAGTAATGAAATATTATTTTCGCTAAATTTTCTATTGCTATATATTGAGAAAAATAAAATGGAATAAATATAAATATAAATAAATATAATTTTAAAAAACTTATATAAATATAGATATATTTTAATATTTCAATATTTTCCCAAATACCCAAAAAAGAAGGATATAATGATTAAATATTTTGTCTTGTACTCTTAAGTATTGCATTATCCAAATAATACTATTTGGTATGAAATAGTAGAATATCTTCAAATCACATTTTCTTTTTTAAATGTCTCAGTATTGAATTAGAACAGCGAATTGTGTGCTCTGTACGATTCAGTCAAATTCGACGGATTTCTACAGTTTCTTCAGTCATACAGGATGACTAATTTTAATCCCGTCCCTTACGATTTATTTTCAAAGAAATGCGCGTCTGCAGACAATTTAGTATCGCTTATCAACACGTGTATCCTTTTTTCACTGGCCAAATTTATTCTTAAGATAATTCAGAGTTGGATTAATACATGGTAACTTTATAATTTATTTCACTTGTCTTTTCAACATTTGTAGATTACACGTAAGATTACACGCAATATTACGTGTAAAATTACACGTATGGTATGTACAGATTACGGTGTACGACATGAATCGAAATTTTCGAAAATGCCAGTTACGCCACCATGATTCTGACCCACTCATATCTGAAAACTGTAACATGTTTGGAAAAACATTTTAGAATATTCTACCAGTAGGAGGGAAGAGAGGAAGTCAACAAAAAATTCGCTCGAAAAAACTGCACATGGTGTTGTCGAGGAAAAATTTACGGTCGTGCAACCCAATAGGTACACAATTTGAAATTGGTCTATGGAACTAACAGTGCGAGGTAACCGAAACTAAAATTGGTCCTTCCTCGTTGAAATAATGCATTAAAATATTTATTTATAAAGCCTCCGCACTACGATTTCATTGGTTAGCATTTGCTCGTCCGTAATAATTTCCTTTATGGAACGCGACGATTTTTGTCTCTTGTACCTTTTTATTTACTTTCGTTCCCGGACTTTGATCACAGGAGAATCAAATTTTGTTTCGATTTAAAAGAAACGTTTAGCTGCCATTTATAACGAGACTTACGACTAGACTGCGAATTGTATGCACTTATGAATACATCAAATACAAAACTAAAATGACATTTGAAGAATTTGAGGATATTGTTACATCATTCTCACGATTGTTAAAAAAGAAAAGATACTTTAATCTGATTCATATTTCTTACAATTAACTTTGATAATTTTTATTTTGCATAAAGATCCGCAGTGTACTTGTAACATCTATAGATTTAGTAGATTACGGATGAAATTTTCGTCGCAAGTCCAATTCGTTGTTATAATGCAAGGGGTTAACATGGAAATTTTCATTTCGGCACATGCGATGATTGTCTTACGTTTCGTAAAATCTAGCACAGAAAAACTGAACTTTAAAGATTGTCAATTTAGAATTTTAACAAATCGTTCTATACCTTTTCTTCTTATCTTTCCAAACGTAATTCTTAGGGCGCATTTGCGGTTAGAGCGTCGATAACTCGAAATAGTGTTTTTAAATGGTTTCAAAAACTTGCCCATTAGATTTCTTCCGAAGGTTTTCGGAACACCCTGCACAAGTCCTTTGGTTTATCCTTCCGCAGAACAACGGTCCGTCGAGCCAAAGGCTTCGGTTTGTTCCACATTGTTATCCGATTCGAAAGGTGGCAATGTTTTGATCGTTTTCGAACGCGCTCGGCTGTGTTTTTAATTAGAAACTAGCGTCGGGCGTTACAGGGTCGCAACATTCGACTGCGTGGCCGGTGCTCCGGTATGGTTTGCGGGCACTCTAGTAATTTCGTTGGCCGAGGGTCGATAGTTTATGCAGGCTGCATGGGGATTCTAATTGCTCCGATAAAGAATGGAACGTTCGCTGAATTTTGAAAGGCTTTCATTAAAGTTCTCTGAACTGGCACCGCGCGCCAGCGTGTGTGACCTAATTGGTTATAGATATGACAGAATTCATGAATTTTAAATAGCATCGTTCGGTTAGCACGGCCACCGGCTTTGGTCGCCTTTCGATCAACGGGGAGGCTCGTCGATAAAACGATTTTGCGGCCATCGTTCGTTAATGCGTTCACCGTCGTTTCGGCGTAGTTTTCTTCTCGTTGCCTCGGCATTGCAACCCGCGTACACCGGCGATCGTTGCGAAATCTCGCGGAAACCACTCTGCGAAGCTATTCTCTTCGAATCCAATCAAGACATCCACTTTATTCCGCTTTAAATGAACTCGTTGCGCTACGATTTCCTTCACGGTTACATCGATTAGTACTTCTTCGTCGCTGATCAATCCCTACAGGAAAGAGAATACTTATTTATTCATTTATTTATTTATTTATTTATTTATTCTTCTATGGAAATAACCCATTAACACTGAACCTACCACCGCCGGTCAAATGACCGGTTTCACATTTTTTATTTCATAATTGTTGAAATCATGAAGCTGCTGTCATGAGAAATTGTTGAATTTATTTATTTATTCAGGCACACACTATTATAAGGATTATGAGAAATTTCAATAAATTCTATCCTGTCCTTCTCATTCAGGAAATCGAAAACAGCTGACTGGTTGAGTCAAGTAAATAAATAAATGTTCGGTAATAAACAGCCACGCGCACAATCTTCAAACAGATTGCAACAGCTAATTGGTTAATTTTGCAGAGATTTTTTGCGAAATTCATTGGCCTCGAACATTTCACCTTACATACACAGACAGTCATTTACCTGATCGACGTCGTTAACTCGAGAAAGATAACCTACGTCGCAGAGGCGCCTGCGAAGACTGTTGATTTTTGTTAATTTTTCATAGAGGTCTAGTGATTTAAGTTTAAAATTACTTAAAATATAAAAAAATATAATATAAATGCATTTTATTTTGACAATAATGCCAAACCTTTAAAATGACTAGATTAACTTAAATAAATATCCATTGTTAGTATAAAATTGACGCCTTAGAAAAGCATGCGCCTCTGAAGCGTATGGTTATCTTTTACGTACGTTGTCATATGGTTATCTTTCTAGGGTTAATACAGCATTTCGTAAACGCAAACACCTAACACCGCCAAGGTATTAACGGCGCTTGCATGACCATCGTTGAAGAGTATAACGGCAATATCGCCGGCAACAGTGGCGGTGCTTTAAAACGATATTTTTGGCGCGGAGTTTCCTAACAACAAAGTTCAAAGTCTCGTTATTATTTTAATTGAAAGGGCTTTAATATCGTCCAAGAGGTTTTTCCCTTACCGAGGCGTCGTGTAACAGTTTCGTTGCCTCTAAAACGCCTTGCAGCTGATGCATTTTTATGTCTTTCCTTCGCACATGTTTGCTCCCACGAATCTCTTCGTTCTGAGCAAAACTGACGACGATCTGTAGATCATTTACGATCAAAAAAATTGCTATAGCGACGAATACTAACTCCACACTGCGATATTAATTCTTCAGTGTGTGTTGTTCGATCATAATACTTCTTCGTGATTTTCTGTTTAATTTTAAAAAGTTATCGAATGTCACGTTTCCCCTTACATTTTCGAATATTTAGTGAAAATATTTTCCACGCGAGATTCATGATTTATTAACCCTTTGCACTCGAGCGGCGACTCCCAGGCACCATTAAAATTTGTTAAATCACGTTCTCAGATAATTCTTATATTAACAAAGCTAAGATTTAACTATTGTGCGAGTCGCAAGAGACAATTTCATATGCATAAAATGCACTTTGTTATGTAAAATAAAAATATTATAAGTCAGACAAATGATTTTAGATTTACAGTCAAAATAGCTTCGAGTGCAAAGGGTTAAAGTTAAACATTTTCAAAGATCATTCAATTGATAATGCCGCAGAGCCTCGATTATCCGAACTAGTGTTGGAGAGTTGAATGTCCGTATACGATGAATGAAAATAATAACACAATTCTAGTGAAATTTTATTCAGAATGAAACAGTCGAAATGGCTTGCAGTATAGTCGGCAAAATCGACGCGCGTCTGCATCCGGAGTTGTGGAAACAAATCGCGCGACGCAATGATTAAAATATGAAACGTTGACCAAGAATTGTCAGACGGTAATATTAATAATTATTATCGCGAATAATTGCCGAATTATTGGCACTTTTCGAAACATTAATCCGCTAGAATTGTTCGACTTCGAAATTGCGTATTTGTCGCGACGAAATAATTCGGTTTAGCCTCGTCATTTATCCCCCCGCTCAAGGTGAGTGTGCAACGAAAATTCGTTGCTTTTAATATCCTTGATCAAAATGTTCCTCGGTACAAATCATTGGCAATATAATAACACGAATCGCGGAGGAATTGTTATTGTAATTAATATTTGTGTTCTATATTGTCTCTTGTCCTCGACTCTCGTGTAGTTGAGATTAAAGTGCCGCGCTGTATAATATATATTAATAATATAATATATAATCATATTTGACAACTCGATGGATATCTGCTTTACTTAATAAAGCGTATGTACTTTGATTGCTCCGTTGGATTCCGCCGGGATCAATATTGCGTTATTCGCATTTTGCGTTCATCCGCCGTTTGTTACGAACGTTCATGGTGGTAAATGCCGCGAAGTTCCTTCGAACTACAGTCTTGGATAATTATGAACGCGCGTATAAGACGTTCACACTAAAAAGATACGATGATGACAAAAATATACGTTGCAGACTTTAGGTATCTTCGCCGGTGTCCAGCCATGTATCATCGTTGCTAAAATAATTTATTAAATGCAACGTATCTCTGTTACGAAATATTCAAATAACTCATAAAAAGTTGCAAGCTCCCTGAATGTTACAACTGGACTGCGGATTTCATGCATTTATAATAGAAACAAGTAGATCAATCTGAAAATATATAGTGAAAACATTACTGCAGTATTTTCGCGACTCATTCAAATGATTGATAAGACAAATAAATGTTGCTGGAATTTCTGTATGTTATAAATAATGACGTGCAAAAACAACGTGAAATCAAATTGATGCAGACAATTTTCAATTCGTATAAAAATCTCCAGTGTAATTAACGCTTGAAAAAACAACGTGAAATCAAATAAAAGTAGCCAATTTTCATTTTGTATAGAAATTCGCAGTGTAAACAACTTAAAAACAAAGTGACTTATGCCACTTTCAAAATAAAAGGCTCATTTAACCCGAGAAAGATAACCTACGTCGCAGAGGCGCCTGCGAAGACTGTTGATTTTCGTTAATTTTTCATAGAGGTCTAGTGATTTAAGTTTAAAATTACTTAAAATATAAAAAAATATAATATAAATGCATTTTATTTTTACAATAATGCCAAACCTTTAAAATGACTAGATTAACTTAAATAAATATCCATTGTTAGTATAAAATTGACGCCTTAGAAAAGCATGCGCCTCTGAAGCGTATGGTTATCTTTTACGTACGTTGTCATATGGTTATCTTTCTAGGGTTAATGCTAATTCGACTGAATCAAAAGCATTAATATTACGAAATCTTGTAAAACGTTTGGTATGGCGGTCGAAATATCAACCTAACAAGAAATCTGTAGTTAGAAGGTCGAAGAATCAAAGATCCTAAGTTCGAAACTGCAGTAGAACGTATTCGTGAACGAAACAGCCCCGTCTCATTCATCATAACAAGTTGCAGTTTTCAGAAACGCACCCTGCAAGTTTTAATCCAGGACGCAAAATCAAAGTTCCATTTAATCTTCGGTGATACTGCGCACTTGTGTGTGTGTGTGTGCAAACGGTGCAACGGCGTTCACGTTGTATACAGACAAGAATTCAAACGGCTAACAATTCACGGAGTACCTAAATTTTTATACGCCGACCGGGTGTATTTATACGTGGACCAGTCAAAAAATTGAGAAAATGGTTTGCCGCTCGCGCTGGGTTTTGGCCCACGATACAGCAGATGCATGTTCCCGAACTGGTATACCGTGAAATAAAAGACACCGAAAAGGTAGGGTTTGTTCCGCTGGCAATTTGTGACCGCTGAAATGATTCCACGCTGTGAAACACGCTCGTTTCTATTTCCGTCCTCGCGAACGTACGCTCGTCCGATCCTACCTGTGGGAATCTAATTCAATTAATTCGAAAGGAAATTTGATCAAATTGCCTTTCCCGCAAATCGAACCGCTTTCTACGAGGATACAATATTTCACCTCTTTCTTTTCTTGGTTAAGCAACCAGTATTTCCATTATTTATGTTATAAATATAATTATATTATTCATTTGCATTATAAATATAAATATTACTAATATTAGTTATTTATATTATACATAGTATAAATACAATTATATTATTCATTTATAATGTATTAAAATACATCATTATATTATAAGGAAGCCCCTATTTTTATTATTTACAATATATAAGGAAATTAAGTGGTACAACAAATTGAAGGTGCATTAGTATTTTGTAAGTTTATCTTTTTTTAACGAAAATGTAGGTCTCAATATAGAATTTCACAGCTATTTTTCATTCCATACTACACATTTTCGACGTTCATTTATAATATCGTGTAACATATGATACAATGGATTCTAATTAGTTTTATCATTCTTTTGTTTCACGTCTGAATTTTGAATAGCCTGCGCCATAAAAAGATATTACTGGAAATTTTATAATTGTGTCATGGTAAAATCGATATCATCACAAAAGAAACTGAAATTTAACCTTCGAATCCTTGAAACGTGCCATTTAAATTTTTAAAGTTGTCTTTAGTAGCGAAAAACCCCGAAAGTTGCCAGAAGGGCACAGTAATTCTCTGCTCTACCCTATAGAACATTTAACCCTTAGCACTCCGAATCATTCTAGACGTTGGCTACCAGCTACTCAGCGCCACTTTTCGGCAGAAACGGGCATTTACAGATCCTCGTATTATTTAGTATGCTTTTGGAACTAACTAACATATTATAATGATATTGGTCTTACATGAATTTGGCTGAAATCGAGAAATTTTCAAAACAATCAATATTTTATTTTTTATAATTTTGTTTTGTTGTTGTAATCGCTATCTATGCGAACTCTTTCGAATTACGATGTCCCATGAGAGGGGACAGCGGAGTGCAAAGGGTTAAAAGATTGAAGTTACCTTCATTTTTTATTAGGTTGTTAATTTTTTGACAATTTTTCGCGATAACTTGTACCGTGAACTTTTCTCCGCGAACGATGAACATTAGAAAGAGACAGAGGAGGAGAAGATGTAGTATATTTTGTTAGAAATGTAATAGGGTATCTCATTTTTTTTCCTTTTAATATTTTTCTAGAAGGAAATGTGAGCTTAATTTTTGTAAATAAGATGCTATGTATTTTTTTTTGTAGCATGTACCAAAATGAATTTAAACGTTTACGATATAATGACCTTCGATATCATAAAAAATCAAATAAAGGAATCGATACGCAAAGATTTCCATTATTTTCTTCGTTTCAGGCTTTGAACGTTTAAAATCGATGTTAAAAGAAAGTTTAAGGTTCCTCGAAGTAACGTGTAAAATGTCAGAGCGGTGTTTTTCAACATTTCGTTTTAAAATATCGTCAAAGTTGATAAATAAAGAAACATAGAAAATTAGTATATATTATCAAATATTTTTAAAAACTATTTATCATCTTTGAAGATACTACAATATCAAATACACCTTATAAACGCGGAACTGATCACACATCAACATTTCTAGGCGAGTATAGACAAACATTGCTCAGTTCGTACACAGCTGGTCTAAGAGAAACACTGTTCAAAACTCGCATCGCAATTTATTTAAAATCGAATTTTTTCGAATCGAATCGGAAGAAGTCGGAAACAAATAAGTCGAAAAGTGAATTCATAGTAAAACGGTACAAAGAAGGAAAATCTGTGAACGAAATTGCAAAACTTGCAAAATTTGCTAAAGGCAGGAGGAAGTCTACAGTTCACTACATTCTTATTATTTACTACATTCTTGCATGTCTGAAAAAGTTGCGCTGAAATAACTGAATTCCCCGTAATCGCTAATAAACGTTAATGTCCCACGAGAGGGGACATCCGAGTGATATGCTAGAATTACGACGTCCCACGAGAGGGGACAGCGGAGTGCAAAGGGTTAAGACTGAGACATAGATAGTACCGGTGTAAAAGTATGAATTTTCTAACCCTGAGCAAAATGAAGATAAATATCTAATGTAATCGAATCTCTTCTTCGATCAATCTTAGACCGTCGTGTTTGGCAGTCGCAAACAAGTCGAACAAACACGGGCCTGTTTCACGGCCAGTCTTGTTCCGAGAACAATAGCCCCGCCGAAATCCGTGTAAAGTGGGATCAATGCGTCCTTCGGCATCGTCGAGCGCGAATTTCGTTTAGCGCCGGCACGGGAAAAATCAGTGGGAACCGTGATAATGAATGCGCCATGTCCTCCCGCTCCCTCGCCGACGCCCGCACCCCGTCGCCCCCATCCCCTTGCGAGAAAGGGAATTCTGTCAGGCGAGCTGTTGAAAATTTAATCATCCCCGAAAGCGCTCGATTATTGTGCCGCGACACGTGACGCAGGAGCTTGTTCGCTATTCACGGTTGTCCGAGAAAGAGAAAGGGAGATAGCGGGAAAGGGGCCGCGTGGCGAGGGGCCGTTGGGGGGAGGGGCTTGAATAAAACATACGGCGTTTCCAATAAATTCGTGAAAAAGAGACGCGATTGAAGTCCGATTTTCGACTATCCAACACGTACCGGCAGGCTGCGCGCCCGGCTAGACCGTAGGCTGCATGGTAATGCTTATCAGGCGGTATGCTCGCGGGGATGAACAGATTTCGTTACTGCCGAAACACATTGCCGCCCCTTCCAGCCGTTAAATACCGTTTAATTTGTGTTGGTCTGGTTTGATCGGGCCTTGTATCAGGCACAGTTGGGCATTATTCGGATTGCTTCGAATAAATATTTATGTAAGATAATTATCCGTATGAATTACTTCTAGTCGAATGTTTTATTCGAATCATTCATTATTCGTTGTACATTATCCTTTCTTTTTGTTCGAATGATTCTTTATTTATTCGAATGATTCTTTATTTATTCGAATAATTTTTTATTCGTTCGGATGATTCTTCATTTACTCGAATAATGTTTTATTCGTTCGGATGATTCTTTATTTATTCGAATGATTCTTTATTAAAATAATTCTTTATTCGAATAGATTTAGATAAACCTAGATAAATTTTCATTTGATTGAATATTTGTTCGATAGTGTGTGTGTCGCGCGAATAAAATTTTATTCGTTGGTTTCTATCATTTGTCTGTAATCCGTATAAAATTGTGCCAAACTCCAGTATTAGGTCGTGTCACTTGAAATGCCGGTTCCTGGTTCCTCACAAATTCCGAGGAATTTTTTACGAATTTTTTGAAAAAGGAATCTTCCATCGAAATCCTAGAAACGAGAAATTTGCAAAAATCTGTTCAACCGAATGGTACGTTTATTGTAATTAATATGATAATAAAATAATGTCACCATTGTATGTGTGTGTGTGTGTGTGTGTGTGTGTAGCATTGATGCGGTGTTATTTATCACAGAAGATTAAATACAATATACTATATATTCATTTGTACACTAACGGAGAACGAAAAAATAGTATTCACTTAATTTAAAACGAAATAACTAGTTTTTCCCTTCGAATAATTGGGCATTTCATTCTGCACGGTCTAATACTTTCCGCGTTTGCAAAGAAATCGTTTCACGCACGGGATACATTGTATTCGTGCAAAATTAATTGCAGTTTCCTTGAGATAGTTCAGTGCATTAGAAACATAAACATACACAAAACAAATAGTTATTAGTATGATATTCACCAGCCAGGTGTACATTAGGATGATCATCTCATAAGTATCCCCTATGATATTCATCTATTAGATGGCCAGTGTAATATTCATTTGTTACGTGTCCACCATGATATCCATCCGTTAAGTGTCCACTATAATATTCATCTAATAGGTGTACACTATGATTTTCATCCGTTTGGTGTACACTGCGATATTCGTCTACTAGGTATACACTGTGATGGTCTTACGTTGCCGTGTCCGCCACGATATGTTCATCTATTAGATATCCATTATGCAGGGTGCACAACGAGTGAACCCGATACTAAAACTCCGCGATTACAAAATCTCTCGTGTTGTAAGACCAAGTACGCTAAGCGACGGAATTAATTAGTATCGCCGTTCGTCTAATTAAAGATGAACAGCTGTTTCAATTTTGAAGAATGAATTGAAGAACTATAAATCACTCAATTCGACGGTCGAAGGTTGAAAGATTATCTGAGTAGTAGACTAGCGTGGGCTGGAGTCTACTGCAGTCGACTGAAGCTGAGTTGACTGACTAACCGAATAGTAGACTAGCGTGAGCTGGAGTCTGCTGACGTTGAAGAGTCGAGTGTAGTAGACTAGCGTGAGCTGGAGTCTGCTGAAGTTGACTGAAGCAGATTGACTGCGATTCAGAACGTGCCTGATGAAACAGAGTCGCGGACTAGAGACCGAGCGAGGATGACTGAGTTTAACTGACACTAACTGACGAATGACTAATGAATGACTACATGATGACTGCCAAGATGACAAAATGACCACTGACTGGCAACTGACGAAGTGACTAAAGACTAAATGACAAAATGACCACTGACCACTGACAGACAAAATGACAACTGACTAAGAGAAGAATCGGTTTCGAGTTTTTATACTGTTTCGTGGACAGAAGACTAGAAATTGATTGGCCAGTGACGCGATGGAAGGGGATGTAAAAGTGACGTAGCGACCCTGTTATAAGAAATGCTGCCGATGAGGATGTGCGTTATTCGAAAGTGCAGAAATGACTGTATTGTCGGAAAGAAGGCGGCTCGAGAAAATCATAAACTTAGAAACTGCAATGAAGAAGGCTATGGCTCTACGAAATTGAAAGCTTAACGAACGTGACCTTTTGTCGACTGCGCGTCGTTCGTTGAAGGGCTGTTAATTTGTCTCGCTGAGCCGAAGATTCCCCGTCAATAAATGTTGTTTAGGGATAAAAGCAAAAGGTAATTCGTCCCGGAGAAAGTTAGGCGGATGCAGCACGAAAATTACGTTGAAGGACGGAACACATCACGATATTCACCTGTCAAGTGTGCAGTATGATATCCATCTATTGGGTTGGCAACTAAGTAATTGCCGATTTCAGTTAAAAAATGTATTTAAACATTGACTAAGAAAGAGCTTTTATAATTGTAGCTTGAAAACAACAAGTGTGAAATATCGGATGTAAAATGGATTTATTTAAACCTGTCGCCAGTTTTATTGCAATGTATGCTTGGAATAAGAAAATTCAATCATTCTCTATAAAAAAAAAGTCTTCATAATTTCAGCGACATCAGAGTCAAAACTGTATACTGATCTAATTACTGTGCTTCTAGGTAAATAATCCTACAGTATGGCCCTTGTTACAATATTTGAGTAAACTTCCTGCGTGAATTAACGAACCAAAACGTTTCTTCCAAAAAGTTCCAAAAACGTCTTCTAAAAAATCTTATTAATATTAATATATTAATTATATAATAATATTAATAACATTAATTATATTAATTGGAACTTATAGTCTTCAAAAAGTAAAACCAAACTTTTTATTTCATTGAACAAATCGGCAATTACTTAGTTGCCAACCCAATATTTAGATGTTCCCTGTAATTTTCATCTATCGGGCGCCTGCCACGACATCCACCTGTTAGCTGCCAGCTGTGTAATTCATTTGTTACTCGTCCGCTATGATATCCATCTGTTAAGTGTTCTGACACTCGGGAACGTCGGCGTAGCCGCGGTTTTCCCGTGTCGCCGGAAAGGGTGAAGATCCGCGAGACAGCGGGACACCTCGGGCGAGGCAGCGTGGCACCTCGGGCGAGGATAGACGATCGTTATAGAAGGACCTAGCTCGGCGCACAATTTATCCGGACCATTCTATTACGCTTTGATTGGCCCCGAGAGCCATTTTACCGAGATCGTTTAACCGAGGGCGTCAAACGCACCGTTGTAAATAAATGACGTTCGATCGAGCCATCCTGGTGTCCCAATCGCTCGTTCGGCTCTCCTATTACGAGCACGGGCCTTCACCCGGGGCCGATAACGTCGTTCAGATTAGAGGCAGCCGATTTTCGGCCTTCCTCCGCACACGCTCGCACGCCTACCCTAGCTGTACGCAACACACGTACACACGTAGATATATCCACGCACGCGATCAAACTTAATCCGAGCAAATCAAGGCATTCGCGCCCGACGGTTTCTCGAACTCAACCGACCGCTTAATTATTCAGTTACACCGAGCGACTTTAAACAAGATTCGCGCCGTACCACCGGCATTACCTTGATGCGTTAATTCCGCTATGTTAAAGGCAGACTTAATTGAAAGCGTTTATTAACCGAGAGTTCGCCGTACAGTTGCCGAGCTACGCTGCTGCTCCGAGAAACGTTCCGCGAGTGTTGATCGTGACTGCGTCACGGAACAAACGTTGGATCAACGTTGACTTTTCACGTGTGCTCGGGAACGTCAGTGCCACGCTCTCAATAGCAGATTTACGGTGAAAGGATTGTTTCAGCAAAATTGAGACTCTAGTTTTATTAGCCTTTTATATTATTATAGCTCTGTGGAACTTTGAAGTTTAGCGATTTATTGGTCACTTTACTTTTAGCTAGAATGTGGTGAAAGTACGCGTTGTTCCCGTCGTTTTTCTTTCATCGACGAGAACATTTTATATTTAACTAATAAATTTATTTTATTTTAATCTTCGCGCGCGAATCTCACTTTATGGATCATGCTATAAATTCGCTGATTCGTATCTAAACTCATTCGTATCTATAGATCATACTCGGTAGTTTTAAGTTATATTAATTACTTTGAAATCATATAAACAAATTTTGTTACAAATTGATGTTACATTTGATGCTACAAATTTTGTTGATCTGTTCATGTGTTGATCTTACGAGTGGAATGTGGATTTTACGCATTTACAATAAAAATGGGTAGATAATATTTGTAAGAATTAATATATTTAAATAACTTAAGGACAGCTATATGTATTATTTTCAGCTCACTGAAATTATTAAAGAAAGAAAGACATTTTTATTCGACTCATCTTTGTTGCTATTGATGAAGATACGTTTTCTTTTGCATAAAAAAACCGCGATTTATTTATGAGCGTTGACATAACAATAAATTGAGCAAGGTCAGTTTCTGGAGGATTTTTACTAATTTCTTTTAACAGTCGTTAAAAGTCGTCTACGTTATCCTTATTATTCATAAATAATATTTGAATTTTTTGTAGTACTTCAATGTACTTGTAATTCGAACAAATTCAGAATAAAATGAATATTTTTTGTTCATTATTTTTCTTTTATTATTTATTTTTTAATTTACGATTCACAGTTTGGTGATTATTATCCATAAAAATATGTAAAAGAAGACAGCACATTGAAGTACTAAAAAAAATGGCACGCCCCACACGCTAAGTGGGTGCCCCATTGCATCCCTCCATCGGTGTTGATTGCCCATAGCTTCGGCCCTGTCGGGCAGAGAGAAGCGAGCAGCGAAGCTCATGGGCGGCAAAACATCGTGTACATGTTGCCGACGAATATTTTTTCGACCTACTCAAAATGTACATCGTTCTGACACTTCTATCGGGCCGTTTCTTCTTCAGAAATGTCTACAGAATCCGATCCTGGATAGAGTTTTCGTGCTGAACAAAAAACTTTTCGTAAAAATACAAAAATATTGCGAAGAAACTGCGCACGTCGACACTTTTTTAAACTTTCACATCAATTTGTTGCTATTTAGGACCAAAAACAATTAATAAATTGCATGCCACTATATTCGGGAAACTCTCCTCTATCTTTTAACACCAATTAGAACTTTCTAACGTTTGTACTTTTCATGCAATACCTCATTTTTGTCGAAAATTTTGGGTTTTCACAAAAGTTCGTTTATTTAAAAAACTGAGGGTGATGGAGCAATTCGGTTCTCGGATTCTTGTTCAGGGAGTGAAGCTCTACAAGAATTTCATAGTGGCTACAGGAACCCAGAAAAAAAGTTTGATTTTGTCGGACAGAAGTAACAGTAGTTTAGATGTGTCGTGAGCTTCAACTCGACTGCATCAGTCAGTTATACAGTATATGTATACATATATGAAATACCTAAAACCAAAGCGATGCAAGTGACATTTATCAGATATCGAGAATATCTGGTGCGAATTTTAAATGTGCCAAGAAAATTCCGTGTCGCTATGAAAGTTTTATTATATTGGATTTGTTCTGTGATAGATTATAAAGATTATTTTATAGGAAATTATTAAATAAATCTATTTGTTTCATTGTTTAATAAAAATTGCCTGAAATCTGAATTACTTTTATAGAGCAATACAATTCAATTAATCCATAGAGCTTGCTGATATCAGTATCAAATTACGATTTCGTAATTTGTTTGTATTTACAGCGAACGTTTGATAAACAGCATTTAATATGAAGGATTGCGTTAGGTTTTATCAAGGAAGAATTTTCAAGAAATCGAGTAAGATCGATTATAATCGTGACACAAATTATTATAAACGTGACGCAAAAACAAAAATATAAATCATAGTACGATTTATACTTAAAACTTTATCGTTCAACCTCCAATAATACAAGTGTGTATTATTCATTTCAGTTTCAGTTACATTTATTATATTTTGATTCGTTCCGAGCAATTAATAAATCGAACAATATCGTTCCAACAAACGCAATAATTTTTTATACAAAAACCCGATACACACAATTTAGGAAAATCATTACTTTTTAATTAGATTCGCCATTTCCAATTAATTTTGACGCCAGTTCAGTGTGCTCGCTCGCTCGCTCGCTCATGCGCGCGCATATTAAATCGTACTAATTGATCTCCAAACAGTTCGAATAATACGTGTTATCACAACTGGAAAATTTAAGAAAATAATAAATGGTCCTTCGTTTTCCGTTTCTTAACGAATCTATCATATTCGACAGAAAATATACGAAAAATACTGTTTCGTAAAACAGGTATCAGGGACTCAAAAATTGATTATAGTGGTTACTGCGCTCTATGCATTTAGAAAATAAAGGTATAGGTAAAATAGAAAACCGTAGGAAGAGTAGATACAATTAAGAATGCCGTGTAAAAGCTATTAAAATGAGTTCAAGACAAAATTCCTTTAAATTTTCGAATAATTGGAATAATTCGTAAACGTAATATGGAAGAAATAAATCGATCAATTATGAGAAAACACTTTATATTCTATAATTTTTATTCAAGTCAATTATTTTTCGTATGATTTCCTATACGAATAAATTCTTATTAGAATAAAATCTTATTTGAATGAATTCGACTAAAATTTGATTCGGATAAATATTTCGATGGAATATTTATTCGGTATTTTATTCGTCATCCGAATAAAATTTTACCCAACACCGTTTGCAACCAATATAATACCTTTTTGTTCAGTTATTGCAAAAATGCGTATTCACCCATATGTATAAATAAATTAAATTAAAATTAAAATTAAAATTAAAATTAAATCAAATTAAATTAAATTAAATACCAGACCCCCCCCCGCCCCCGAAGGATGCTTTTATTCGATGCGCAAATCAAATGAACACCTGCATCGATGCAAGTGCATCGAAGCGAGCGCTGCATGTATCGATGAAACCCAAGGAAATTAGTATGATCCCGAGGAAATGACGGTGAAATTTATACGCGTTTATGAAGTTTTGACAACTCTGGGAGCCGACGAAATCATTTCGAACGTTTCGAGCCTTATTAATTATGCAGTTGTGCGAATCGACAAAGATTGGGGAGTAGTGGGAGTGTCTCGAACTCCATCGATAAAGTTAGGAACTAGCATAACGCGATTACGGAGTCCGCTATGAGCTGCATTACTCCGGAGCATCCTCTCTTCGGTGTACACGGTTCGCCACCTTTCTCTCTATTACTCTTCACCTTGGGCCCTGAGGAAGTTGGTCAAGTCGGTGAGTGCATGCCCCGAGCATGCGCCACGTTACCAGCCTAACACAATCACGGCCGTGACCGCAATATTGGTTCTACGATTTATAAAATTACCGAGCAGACACAGCCAAATTATCGAAACATTTCACACGAGATCATAATTCGGCAACATTTTATTGGGACGATAATATACGAAGCACGCGGCGAGTCAAATGTGATTCGACGTTATACGGTAAATGTCCAATCGAATACGAATATACAGTAAATTCTCTCTAATTGTCCCTCGGCTTGTAAACATAAATAGATAATTTGGGAAGAGGAGATACGATTATTCAAGCCTCTCGGAACGTTTTTATTGTTGCCGATTGTCAACAACTATAAAAACGAGCTGCGAGGCTCGAATGATCGTGTCTCCTTTTCCTAAATTATTCATTCCTGTTAACAAGCTGAGAGACAATTGGAGAGAATTTACTGTACCTAGATAACAATTTATTCGAACTTTAAAAGATCCGGACATAAATTAATTCGGATAAGAAGTTATTTATTATTCGAATAAGAAGATTATTCTATTAAGAAGTTATTTATTATTCGGATAAGATGTTATTTGTCATTTGAGTAAGAAGTTATTTGTTACTCGAATAAAAATTGATTAGCAATTAATTCGATTCGAGTACAAATTATAGAATATAGGGGTGTTCCACAGTTTTTTATTGATTCATTTCTTCCATGTTAATCTTTATAATATACTTTTCTCTCAACTGTTATATCGAAAAGTTTGTTACTTTTGGGTAGATCGATCATTGACGCATAACTAAATAACTTTTCTTCGCGTGAAACACGAACGGTCAACAATTATTGGCATTATTATTCAAATAATTTGGCAATCTCTATCCGAATAATTTATTCGAATAAAACAATTAAGATTTGATCGAATAAGTAGAATAATTTATGACGAATAAAGTGTTACACGAATAATTTATTCGAAGAGATACAATAATTTATGAGGAATGAAGAATTATTTGAATAAATAGAATAATTTATGACGAATACAAAATTATTTTCGCGCGAACAAATAGATAGAATAATTTGTGAATCACGAATAATGAATAATCGTTATTCGAATAAAATATTCGACTATAAAGATTTATTCAAACGACTATTCTAGATAAATATTTATTTGAAACAATTCGAATACATATGTGTGCGTAACAAAATGTGTGGATCAGCTATAAAACAATAAAGACATTTCAAGTGTTTTCAAGCGTTATTACATTATTTTAAACTCATTAAAACGGTCAAGAACAAAAGTAAATGTCTATGTGGATCTAATATTAGGTCTACCGAAAAGTTCTGTCCGTTTTTTAATTGAAATATAACACAATTTTCATACATTTAATAATATTTATTGTAGAATATACTTTCCATCGTTACCTATGACTTTTTGCCAGCGTGATGGCAACTTGTAAATGCCATTTTAAAAAAATGATTTACTTTTAGAGGCGAAGAACTCGACTAGTGCTTGGTTGACATCAGCTTCGGTTTTGAATTTTTTTCCTGTAAAAAGTTTTGCAAAGAGAGAAACAAGTGATAATCGGAGGGTGCTAGGTCTGGAGAGTATGGTGGATGCGACAGAATTTGCCAGCCTAGCTCTGCGATTTTCTGACGAGTCGCCAAAGCAGCATGTGGTCCGGCATTATCATCGGTAGCCATGTTTTCACGATCGCGTCTCACTTAATAACGACACGAGACATCTTTGTTTCAGTTTATTTAGGAGAGTACATGTGTGTAAATGCAACGATAAAGAGAGATAGTCGTATATGTCTGAAATCAACATGTGCATATGGATTGAAACTTGAAGTGACACTATCGGACAGAACTTTCCGGTAGACCTAATATATTGCGACTAATGGAGACAAATTTGATTTTGCATAAAAATCTGCAGTCTAGTACAGTCTAATACAACGCGCAAGCACGTTTCAAGTTACTTTCATCTGTTACATTCAACGGTTAGATCGATGCCGAAATTGCAACTCCGTGGTTATATCAATTAATTTGCGTTACCAGAGTTACAAAGCCATGTCCGAACAAGTTGTTTCAAACCCAAGAGGCTCTCTAATTTCGCATTAAGTTCGCCGGCGCCCTACAACCTCCCGATTCCGCATCAGATTCATACGTAACACGTTATCCAATCTACGAGCAGCTTCTCGATTTGGCATCGGATTCGCCTGCGATTCTTTGCGAAGCTCCCGGCAGATCCTCGATTCCGCGTTCGAACTCGTCTGCGATTCCCTTTCCCGGCAGCCCGATTTCGTATCGGGTTCGCTTACGAAATTTCACGTGTCCTAGCAGCTCCCATGACTGCGCATCAAGTTCGTCCGTGCACCCACTACCGAATTGACTCTGTCGTTCTCCCTTATAAACACACCTGGCGGTCTCGTGCTTCGCCACTTCGATTCGTAAGAAGGACGCAGATACTAAGTCCTTGCTAGAGAACGTATCACACATGCTTTCAGTTTTGAGATACAGTGGAATCTCCCATATAATGGGAAGACAAAACTGTTCGGGTAATGGAATTTTCGGACGACACTTTTTACATTGAATTTCATTTATTCAAATGGAAACAGATATTTTTAATTGAAAGCAATTTTATTGCTTCGAAAAGAAATTTGTAGCGTTAACGAGAAAAGATTCGAAGATTTGTACAGAAGACTTAAATTCTTAAGTTATTTTCTTAAAAGAAAACAACATTCAATTTCTCTCATTCGATGAAATTTATACATATTATTCTCGCATATTCCCCATAAGCGACATATACAACGATCTCCAAATATTTACTATTCTGCTCAGCTTACGACAATTTCAATTAGGAACATGTCATCGTTCGAACACTTCCACGAGCCTGTGTATATGGAATAAATAACTCACAAATGTACCTTTAAAATCTGAATAATCATAATCCTAGTGTTAAACAAATTTCAATCAATGCAATTAAACGTAGGACAAATTCGTTCACACTGCGCATTCTTCTAGTAAAAGAACTGATCTTTCGAATTTTACAAATCAGAATTAACCAGGTCGTTTAATTTTTTCGTTATCTCGTTCTAAATAATAGCGTCCGATTCGCGGTAGTACTGCCCTAATTTCCAGCAGCACGGCAACTGCGCAAAACCCATGGCGCGGTTACGAATCGACGCGGAATTCCGTTGGAAATTACCGCGAGCCTTTCCTCCGCAGCAGGCTCGGAGTTCTCTTTCCGAAATACGCCATCTGATTGCTATTAGTTCTGTCCCGGCGGTTTCGGTGTTCATTGCTACGATCGCGATAACGATATGGGAATCCCGATGGAATCTGCGGGGAAATTGATATCGGCGTTTCCGGAGCCGCTCCGTAGTTCGTTCGTGACGAGTAAGCCCAATCATTTCTTCGGCTATCGACATGTGAAATTGTTCGATTGGCCGCGCGTATCGCGATACGTCGACGCTGGCGCGTGGCCATGGCCCTTTCGTGTCATTGGCTCGGCCTGAACACGGCTCGATCAGCCACGAACCCGGCCCGACTCGGCCCGAAACCGGGCCGTACGCGGCCAGTACTCGGGCCGTACGTGGCCCGACGATATCCCGACGATAGCCCGCGACGGCTCGGTGCGGCCTGGTTGATCCATTACTCGGCAAATCAATTAGGACGCAGGCACGATCTGCCCCGTCGTAACGTGGGAAAAAAAGAGTGGCGAAAACAAAGCATTTAATCGGATTTTGTTTTATCGGCCGCACGCACCGAGCCCGGCCTAGCAAATATTTCACGGGAACAACGGGAAGCCCTGCCGCCCGTTTCACCTCCTATTTTTTTCGTCCACCCATACACGCGTGCATGCCAGGGACACATGCATCTCGGCGGGAGCGGATTCTGTGTTCGAAAAATTCTATGCCGCCGGTGTTCGTGCCTCCTTTTTTCACGCTGCTCCGCCGCGTCGCACAGTGTATATCGTTATGATCATTCGGGACAAAACCTGCAACTTTTTGAACTAATGAATCCTCGGCATAAGTACCCTGACACTTTTTCGACACAGGAATGCACGAATTCAAACAATATACAATTATATTTAACCCTTAGCACTCCGAACCATTCTGGACGTTGGCTACCAGCTACTCGGCGCCACTTTTCGGCAGAAACGGGCATTTACAGACCCTCGTATTATTTAGTATAGTTTTGGAACTAACTAACATATTATAATGATATTGGACTTATATGAATTGGCTGAAATCGAGAAATTTGCAAAAAAATCAATATTTTATTTTTTATAATTTTGTTTTGTCGTTGTAATCGCTATCTATGCGAACTCTTTCTCTCGTCGCCTTGTTGCTTGGACGATATCACTGTCGCTGCTATAAAAACGATGGACTAACTGTAGAAGAAAACCTTTTACATATCTGTAGTAACATTTCTGTGTGTAACATTTCTAACATATCTGTATAAACGTCTATCCGGAGCTCATCTTCACTACTACTTGTGTCATGAGACTCATTCGTGTTTGAACGTTTTGCCATTGTTCTAATAAAAATATGAATAAATACATAGGTTGGAAATTTCTAATTGTTATTACTAACTCACAAGATGATATTTACCAAAAAAACTTTTACCAAACAATTTATTTACCAAGAGAAGAATCACTTTTCCGATTTTCTCACTCGTTAGATCTATCTATACCGCTCGACGCTTCGAACCAGACCGAGCTCAGCTTTGAAAAACTCTTCCTCCAGATTTTATGATTATAAATCTCACTATACAGTGCGTGCTATGTTCGCATACCGATCTTTCTTCTACAAACTTGCCTTATCGCTCTTTTTAAGTGGCGTCGTTGAAGTGCTCGGACCGTCGTGAGCACGCCTCTCACGTTCTCGTCAAAACCCGCTGACATTTCTTGTATATACCTTAGTAATTTTACTATATTTTGATTTGATTTCTTGTGCCATTTCAAGAGAAAACTTCAGGGAAACGTGCATGTCTGAAAAAGTTGCGCTGAAATAACTGAATTCCCCGTAATCACTAATAAACTTGAATGTCCCACGAGAGGGGACATCCGAGTGATATGCTAGAATTACGATGTCCCACGAGAGGGGACAGCGGAGTGCAAAGTGTTAAGTCGTCACGCGCGCGATACTCGCGAGCGATTTCGCGCGAGCGCGCGCGCGTGGCCGGACAGCAGCACCGGTACCAGCATCGGCATCCTGCGACCATAGTCCCAGGCGTTGCTTTAATTTGTGGCGAAGATACACAGCCCGGGTCCGTCCAGAGTACATATCTCGAATCCATTAAAATGGATTTATCCGATTTTACGTGGCTGCCCTACGGTCTACCGTGCATGTATCGTGCTATATGTATGGACGTGTTACCCGGCTACGTAATTTCTCTCTGTTTCTACGGCCAGGCTGCTCGTCTATCTCGCGCTACCGGCCCGAACACTGGGAAACACGGTCGGCCAAAATCGATAGCGTAGATTGTTTCGCATGAACAGGATATCGAGCAACCGTCGACGCCCACTGCTTGTTTGATTCCGACGTTTCCACGCGTCACACGCGTCATCGTACAGAAATTACGACGTGTAACGAGATTCAGCCGCTTCGAGTGATCCTGGAGATCGACGAATGTCAATTTATCGCGCTCTAACACTTTCAGCCAACCGAATGGGGAGATCACGCCGTTTTAAATGAAGTATGTAGCTCGATAACTGTAGAAAATATCAGTCAGAAAACTCTGCATCTAAGGAGGTATGTACATCGCCACGTATTGCTACGGCAAAAGCGACAGCTTTCCCCAATCGGGGATATTAATTATCGGTTAATTACGTCTCAAGCGACGTAATTAATTAAGAACAGGGAGATCTCTCCGTTCGGTTGGCTTAGTGTTAACTGCGCGGATCTAACTACGTGATCGACACTTATATCGAGACTGTGGATCGTTAAGTGAAATATTAATTTTGTGCATCCGATGTATGATATTTTTTACGTTTACATTTACATTTACAGTTAGAAATTAGGAAATTAAGGAATTTGAAATATGAATTGGGAAATTTTAAATACGAAATCAGGAAGTTTCCAACTCTAAATTAGGAATTTTTAAAATTGAAATTAGGAAACGTAATATTTGGAATTTGGAGTCTCGAAATTTGACATTAGGAAAATTGAAATTAAGTATTTTCAAATTGGAGAATTTAAAATTCAGAAATTTGTAATTTCAAGATCGGCGATTTCAAGTTAGAAAACTTAAAATTTAGTACTATGGAAATTCGAAATTTAATATTAGGAAAATTGAAATCAGGAAATTTGAAATATGGATATTTAAACCTTGGAATTTGAAATTAAAAAGTATGGAAATTTGAAATTAGCGAAGTTGAAACTAGAAAATTTGGGATTAGGAAGTTCGACATTAAGAAATTTGAAAACAAAAAATTAAATATCAGGAAATTTTAACAGTAGGAAATTTAGAGTTAAGAAATATCAAATAAAATAATTTCAAATTAGGAAATTTCAGACATGGAAATTTAAACTTTGTAATTTGAAATTAGAAAGTGTGAAAATTAAAAATTTGATATTAGGGAATCTGAAATTAGGAAATTGGAAATTAGATAATTTGGGATTATAATGTTACGAAATTATGAAATTACGAAAACAACAAAGATAACTTGAAGCCACGCAGTCGTACGTACAACTTACGAACAACTTCAAATATCCTCGTACACAAATACACAGAAGAGAAGTCGCAGATATTGTCGACATTACCAGGACAAAAGCGGAAGTAAAAATTGCAACTCGGTGCTGGCTTATCGGCTAAAGCAGGGTGGGACGGTGATCCGAATGTAACCGATTAAAACATACTTGCATCCGGCCGAGCGAATTCCGGAACTTGTTTCGGCTATTACGATGGCGAAATTTGGCTTCGTTCGTGCAACTTTCTTAGTTAGCAGCCGACGTTATTGTTGCGACTTAGAACGCGGCGATTGCTTCGCATTTTCATTAACGCGGCGTCGGTGGCAACGAGTCGCGATCTCGCGGCAATAAGTATCGCCGGTGTTAATGCGACCAGGAACGGGTCCAATGATAAAACTCATAAACCGAACTCGTTCACGGATTTTATTATTTATGCTAGCGCCTTTCGCCGCGGTATCCGCTGTTACGTTTTAACCAACAACGTTCCCGTACAAGGCGGCGAACTCCGAAAGTTGGTGGCGGGCAACTTCCGGCGCAGACACCACTTACGCGCGACAAATTCCCACAGTTATCTTTTGTTCCGTAACAGAATCCCGGCCGGCGCAAAGACGACGCCGACCCGTGGCAGGAAGTCGTAAAGAAGTCGCCGCGGGAGTATCGCAAAAGTCCGCGAACCATGAAAACTTTCGACTTAAAGGCTACCGCACCTTCGAGCCGGTAATTCAGCATCGCGCTTCATTTCGCGGCCGTCTAATGGACGTGTTCGAAATTCGGATTAATTCGGAACGGGGATTTGTTACTTTCGATAACTTCATTTGCGGGCGAATTTTTTGAGAGTTTACGTAACAAATTTATCGCTCTGCAAATATTATCTGCTTTATTATATATATATAATATGTTAATATAATAATAATTAATAATTAGTAATTAATATATATATAAAGAAGCGATCTTTCGAATGTTTCAAATTAAAATTAGATAGCTTATTAAGTCTTTTTGTTATCATATTCTAAATAAAAGCGTTCCATTCATGGTAGTTCTCTTTGCATCTTAGCAATATAATCAATTAATAATTAATATTATATAATATTATATAATAAAGCATATAATATATATAATATATTATATATATTCAATTAATAATTAATATTATATAATATTATATAATATTAATTATTAATTGATTATATTGCTAAGATGCAAAGAGAACCACCATGAATGGAACGCTTTTATTTAGAATATGATAACAAAAAGACTTAATAAGCTATCTAATTTTAATTTGAAACATTCGAAAGATCGCTTCTTTTTCTACAGAGTGTCCCAAAGTTATGTTACTTTTGGGAATTGAGAGGTTCCTGAAGTCGTTTGAAGTAACTTTTTCCTTAACGCAAATGCAATCCGTGGCTTGGTTTACCAGTTATTAACGAAAAACACTGACCAATGACGAGCGATCTCAGTTGGCGCGTGGCGACCGAGCCAATGAGCGGAACTGGACTCGGTCACTACCCGTTAACCGAGCTCGACACTCTCATTGGTCACTGTTTATAATTAATAACTCGTAGAGAAAGCCACGGATCACCTTTTCGCTAAGGAAAAAGTTACTTCAAATGATCTCAGGAACTCCTCGTTTCTCGGAAGTAACATAATTATGAGACAACCTGTATAAGAATGCACAGTGTCAATGAGTTTCACCTACATTGACTTGTTTTATTTTTAACATTTTTAAAAAATGCATTTTGTCCTACTCGTTAATTGGTTGTATTGAATGGGACAGACATATTCATGAATTGGACAGTCGAACTATTGGGTTGGCAACTAAGTAATTGCCGATTTGTTCAATGAAATAAAAAATTTGTTTTCACTTGAAACGAAGTTTAATCTGTAATGTATTTTCCATTTTGTTCGACGACCTTTTGCCATCTCTCCGACAACTTGAAAATTCCACGCTCGTAGAAAGTCTGATCCTTTTCGGCCAAAAACTGAGTTAAGTGAGATTTTACAGCGTCATCATCATTAAAAGTTTTACCACGAAGGGAATTGCCCAGGGATCGAAAGAAGTGGTAATCCGATGGCGCGAGATCAGAACTATATGGTGGGTGTAACATCAATTTCCAACCAATGTCCATCAATTTTTGCCGAGCGGACAAAGACGTGTGCGGCCTAGCATTGTCTTGCTGGAAAATGACACCTTTACGATGGACCAATTCTGGTCGCTTTTCCTTGACCGCTGCACTCAATTTGTCCAGTTGCTAACATTCACGGATAATAAAAAATAACATAATAATAATAATAATAATAATTTTATAATATAACATTTACGGATATCATAAAAATGGGAGTGAGAGACGTCTATAACTGAAATCGGCAATTACATAGTTGCCAACCCAATAGATAAAATAATCTTGGTATTAAGCTTCAGTTTTGACTCTGATGTTGCTGAAATTATGAAGACTTTTTTTTATATAGAATGATTGAATTTTCTTAATCCAAGCATACATTGCAATAAAACTGACAACAGGTTTAAATAAATTCATTTTACATCCGATATTTCACACTTGTTGTTTTCAAGCTACGATTATAAAAACTCTTTCATAGTTAATGTTTAAATACATTTTTTAACCCGAGCGTACATTGCAATAAAACTGGCTATATGTTTAAATAAAACCATTTTACACCTGACGTTTCACAGTTTTTGTTTTCAAGCTGAAATTATAAAAACCCTTCCATAGAAAATGATTGAATCGATCATTTATTAATCCGAGCATTCTTTGCAACAAAACCGACGACAGGTCCCAAAAAATACATTTTAAAGTGTGCGGCGTTTCACGGATTTTGTTTTCAAATTATAAAACACCTTTCATAGGTAATGATCGCATCAATTTCTTCATTCGAGCATTCGTTACGATAAAACTATCGGCAGGTCTAAATAAATTCATTTGAAATTTCGCGTTTCACGTTTCTTGTTACGGTGAAAATTATAGAGACCTTTTCGTAGAAAATGGTCGAGTAATTTTTTGGATTCAAGCACGCATTGTAACAAAAATGACGAAAGACCTAAATAAATACAGTCTTGATATTCTCATGAAGCAACACATGTTAGTTACTTTTAGGGCTCGGTAGGTTTTAATCATGATACAATATTTATGTTATTGAAACTTATTATTGCAGAGAGAATCTTGTAATGGCACTAACATTTTGCAATCGGCGCAGACAATTTTTAATTTGCATACTATAGACGACTTAAATCGATTAATAATCCACTAATAATAAAGATAATTTAAAAGCATTTAATCAGTAACGATGCTCAATCATGGCACTTGAAAAATCGAAGGCAGAAGCACATGGAAATTACTGTTGTCAGATTTAGCTTATTCCTTGGCGCAGATTGCTCTAACAATTCCATTTTATAATTGGCTTTCGACAGCGTGTGTTCAATTTAACGTGAAAGAAATGAGACAGCTGGAGCGTAGAATTATCTTGTCACCGTGGCTCGAAGGAAGTTTGATTATTTCGGGAGCGTGAGAAATCTGCGTGTCAAAGGGTAGCGAGAACGTTTGACACAGTGTCGTTGGAAATTTGTATGCACCTGTTCGTTCCATCAAAACACTGTACTCCCCGCTGGTAATATTAAAACGGCTTTTGTTACCCTGTCGAAATGTGTGAATAAACAAATGTGCAAATTTTCATACATTTCACGTGTATACGTGTGAAAAATGTATAAAAATATTTTCACAATATTTGTGATTGGTATTTATAGTGGTAATTGAAGAATTCAGTTGAAGCATACAATCAAAATTGTGAACAAAATTGAATCTACACCTAAGTAACAACATTTCTATGTTTTTCTCAATCGGAAAAATGGGAACGCGACTGACTAAAAAGATACAGTCATGATCAAACGTATGATCATTAGCTTAATACTAGATTTACAGAGCACAAAACACAGCTGTTTTGTATTAGTTTATAAAAGTAACGACAAGACATTTACTCTGATTTTTAACAAATGTTATTGTAACATTTACCGTAAGTAACAACGTATAAATTGAATAAATAACTCATAAATGTATCTCTACGATATGAATAATCGTAAATTACAAAATTAGTGACCCGTCATTGTGACAGGTTCCATAAATCTAGTGTTAAACAAGCAAAACTGCAAAGTAGGTCAACAAAAGCCGCGACAATGCAGCAGCGTTAAATTACAAACGTTAAAAACACCGTATATTCTGGAATTAATGATGACTGAATTTTATGTTTCGGCGGATAACTAATTACTTTTGTACCCTGTGAATTACAAAGACGACGCCCAACCCGCGATGTAATTAATACTTTTCATTTCATTAGTACATTCACGTTCTGAATAATTAATGATTTCTATAGAAACAACCGAAGCATTTAAATTGCAATGTCTCGTTTCATACTAATTACTTGATAAGAATATATTTACGTGGAAGAGACCTTTATCAATGCCTGCAAATGGTTTTTAATTTCAATATTGCAACTTCGATATAGTAACTTGCGAGACTGTACATGTATTAATAATAATTTAATAACTTTATTTATCCACTTCGATGATATTTTAAAACGAAATGCTGAAAAACACACCGCTCTGACATTTTACACGTTACTTCAAGAAACCTTAAACTTTCTTTTAACATTCATTTTAGACGTTCAAAGCTTGAAGCGAAGAAAATAATGGAAATCTTTGCGTATCAATTCCTTTGAGAGAGAAAGAGAGAGAGAGAGAGGACGGATGAAATAAAAAGACTTAAAACTAAAAAAAGAAGAAAAAATTAAATATAAAAATTTGAGAGACAAAAAACAAAATTAATACGATCTGAGTAGAATTTGCACATGGCGATATAAACAAGTAACTTTTACAAAAGATTTTCAAACTTTTGGAGCGATTTTTAAACTTTGGATACGATTATTCGAGCCTTGCGGCCCGTTTTTATAGTTATCGATCGTCAACAACTATAAAAACGAGTCGCATATATATATTGCAAATATAATATATTATAAATAAAACGATTATAACTCGATTCACACTCATGCGATTCGCAACAACGCGTAGAACAAAATGGTGGAAACCTATTTCCGTGTATACCCATAAAAATGGTCCATTTACATCGAAAATCTCGCGCCCCTCGCTCGCTTAACTCCGCCATAAACCAACCGTTTGCCGTCACAAGATCAAATATCATTTTTCCCTCGGGAAAAAGGGCGAAAATTTAAAAGGGGACCTTCACGCTCGCACGGGAACAAAAAAACAGCCCGAAATTTTCCGAGCGGAACACATGAAAAATCGTCGACCAAATTTATTCGCGATCGAGGCCGCACGATAAAAAAGATTATCAACGATTATCAGGCAGGCCGCTAATGTCGCGGCAATTCCGTCGGTTTCGCCTGTTCGCAGGCCGAAGCACAGTGTGCGGTATAATGGACAAAACTGATAAACTCAAAGTATTTACACCATAAATTCTTTTATCAAAAGATATCAATAAATGTACGTACAATTTAATATTATCCATCGTTTTTTTACCAAACTTACCCATGTGTTCTCAAGAATTGTAGTAGAAATTGATCCCAAATTTTCGTGCATTTCCAAGTTTCGTGAAATACAGTAAATTCTCCCCAAATTGTCTTTCAGCTCGTAAACAAATATGGACAGTTTGGGACGAGGAGATAGGATTTTTCGAGTCTCGCGACTCGTTTTTTTAGTCACCGATTGTCCCAGGAATAAAAACGAACCGAGAGACTTGAATAATCGTATCTCCTTTGCCCAGATTGTCCATTTTGTTCACAAGCTGAGGAACAATTGGAGAGAATTTTTTGTACTTGCCGTTGACAAAATTGATGTGTGATCAGTTTCGCGTTTATAGGTGTATTTGATATTGTAGTATCTTCAAAGATAATAAATAGTTTTTAAAAATATTTGATAATTTATACTAATTTTCTATGTTTCTTTATTTATCAACTTTGACGATATCTTAAAACGAAATGTTGAAAACCACCGCTCTGACATTTTACACGTTACTTCGAGGAACCTTAAACTTTCTTTTAACATCGATTTTAAACGTTCAAAGCCTGAAACGAAGAAAATAATGGAAATCTTTGCGTACCGATTCCTTTATTTGATCTTTTATAATATCGAAGGTCATTATATCGTAAACGTTTAAATTCATTTTGGTACATGCTACAAAAAAAAATACATAGCATCTTATTTACAAAAATTAAGCTCACATTTCCTTCTAGAAAAATATTAAAAGGAAAAAAAATGAGATACCCTATTACATTGCTAACAAAATATACTACATCTTCTCCTCTTCTGTCTCTTTCTAATGTTCATCGTTCGCGGAGAAAAGTTCACGGTACAAGTTATCGCGAAAAATTGTCAAAAAATCAACAACCTAATAAAAAATGAAGGTAACTTCAATCTTTTAACCCTTTGTACTCCGCTGTCCCCTCTCATGGGACATCGTAATTCGAAAGAGTTCGCATAGATAGCGATTACAACAACGAAACAAAATTATAAAACAAACAATAACAAAATTATAAAAAATAAGATATTGATTTTTTTGCAAATTTCCCGGTTTCAGCCAAATTCATATAAGTCCAATATCATTATAATATGTTAGTTAGTTCCAAAAGCATACTAAATAATACGAGGGTCTGTAAATGCCCGTTTCTGCCGAAAAGTGGCGCGAGTAGCTGCTAGCCAACGTTCAGAATGGTGCGGAGTGCTAAGGCTTAAATCAAGTTGGCCAAGCTCTGGGAAATTTGTGAACTGCGGATTATAGTGTTGCGCCGCTGTGCTCGCTGATATAAGGGGACGCCGGTTGTTTTTGTATCGGACTGAAAGAGATCCTGATGAACGAGCCAACGCCGGGGGATGGAGGCAGACACCCCGAGCTCACAATTTTTATAGACGGTTCGGCGGTTTGACAAAGCTGTTTGTTTAACGCAATAGCTGTATCTCGCAGGGACTTTCGAAAATTTCTCCTAAAATCCACAAGAGAATCTTGAAAAAATCAAAGCCCACTAAATTAGGGAAGAACTACGACAAATGAGACACTTTTGTTTAGGACAAGATAACAACAAGACTAAACAACATATCTAATTCTAGTTTGAAACATTCGCGAACTAGAGTAGTATTCTTTTAGTAGAAGAATGCACAGTATCGATGAGTTTCACACGTTTACTTGTTTTACTTTTAATTTTTTGAAAATGTGCATTTTCTCCCATTCGTTAATTGGTTGTATTGAATGAGACAGTGTAACGAAATAAAGTAATCTTGGTATTGTTTTTATAATGATGTTGAATTACATCAAACTTTCTTTGTGTCTTTGGTTAGTATGGGATTTTAGTGTTTCATGGCCAGAAATAATCCTTTCAATAAAAAGAAACTGAAAAGAATTAACGCATAAAAATTTCTTAAAAATTATCTTAACAAATATTCTAAAAATGAACGACATAATAAGCAAAAAAAGTTTAGCGCACCATTTATGCTTCATTTCATCCTCTTGAAGCTTCGTTTCATTTACTCGTTTACTAAAGATGTTGCACCGATACCGGTCTTCGTTGCTTTGTATAAATATGGTTTTCTTACAAACTTGACATTCCAACTCGTCTTTTGCTTCTCTTCTTGAATCACATTTACGTTTGATAATATTGGGTTGGCAATTAAGTAATTGCCGATTTGTTCAATGAAATAAAAAATTTATTTTACTTGGAACGAAGTTTAGTCTGTAATGTATTTTCCATTTTGTTCGACGACCTTCTGCCATCTCTCTGACAACTTGAAAATTCCACGCTCGTAGAAAGTCTGATCCTTTTCGGCCAAAAACTGAGTTAAGCGAGATTTTACAGCGTCATCGTCGTTAAAAGTTTTACCACGAAGGGAGTTGTCCAGGGATCGAAATAAGTGGTAATCCGATGGCGCGAGATCAGAGCTATATGGTGGGTGTAACATCAATTGCCAACCAATATCCATCAATTTTTGCCGAGCGGACAAAGACGTGTGCGGCCTAGCATTGTCCTGCTGGAAAATGACACCTTTACGATCGACCAATTTTGGTCGCTTTTCCTTGACCGCTGCATTCAATTTGTCCAGTTGCTAATATTCACGGATAATAAAAAATATCATAATAATAATAATAATAATAATTTTATAATATAACATTCACGGATATCATAAAAATGTGAGTGAGAGACATCTATAACTGAAATCGGCAATTACTTACTTGCCAAACCAATAGTTTTCTTATTTGATGCAGATTCTGTAATATTTAACGAAACTGTGCTTCTACATTTTATTTTGTCTGTACATTTTTTAACAAGCTTACGTTCGCTAAACGAACAAGTCGCATGGCTAACAATTGGCGCATCTCTTTCGAAGCAACTATTCCCACGCTGCCGTTTACGGAAAGACGTTGCGCCAGATTGATGGTTTACGGCAAATTACAAGCGCATTTTCAATACCGACGATACTGCGGCCAGCCACGCAGAACGATTCAAAAATATTTTCTACGAGCGAACGCTTTGGCGCCGGTCCAATGTAATTAGCAGTATTTTCGCGCGGAGTGGCTTTCGAGGGTATCGCAAATATTCCCCCGTTTTCTCTGATTTTGGCACGGGGGTGGATCGGGCTATTTTTTCACTTGCCTCGTCCGACGACCTGCCCCTTCCAAATTGGTCGCGTCGCGGATTATTAAAAGTCGGTATACATGTTTATTGTTCTCCTCGCATACCGGCGAGAGAGAGAGGTCTTTCGAGTCTCGGGCGATTACTGTCTCGTATGAAATCCGAAAGGCTTGGAATTACTCCAGATACAGCTTACTGGAGTTACAAGGCGATTTTGCGTTCCAGGCGAATTACGTAACCGGCGCGTGATAGGATGACTGCCCGATTCTACTCGTCGACGATTTTCCTGCCCCTTGTCGCCCCAGCATGTCCTTCCCGGAACAAGTCGTTGCACTCTGCGAGAACTTTTAATTGAAATGAATTTTAATAATCGATATATTAAAAGTCTTCCTCTATCCACCAAGTGATTTGTAAAAGTTCTCATTATCGCGGCTTTTTATACTTAATTTGGTTGAAGTTTAAAGAAAAAAAAAGATTCACCAAAAACATGATTATATTGCATTAAAGATATGCATAAATAATGTGCAAACTAAAAATTTGTACGTAAAATAAAGTAGAATTGTGTATAAAATGAACATACTTTTTTGTTGATGCACATAATTTCTTATTGTTTGTTGTCCTTAAAATGTAAAATGTAGAATGTGAAATGTAAAATGTAGAATGTGAAATGTAAAATGTAAAATGTAAAATGTAAAATGTAAAATGTAAAATGTAAAATGTAAAATGTAAAATGTAAAATGTAAAATGTAAAATGTAAAATGTAAAATGTAAAATGTAAAATGTAAAATGTAAAATGTAAAATGTAAAATGTAAAATGTAAAATGTAAAATGTAAAATGTAAAATGTAAAATGTAAAATGTAAAATGTAAAATGTAAAATGTACAATTGTATGTAAAATGTAAAATGTACAATTGTATGTAAAATGTAAAATGTACAATTGTATGTAAAATGTAAAATGTAGAATTGTATGTAAAATGTAAAAGTGTATAATATAAAACCGTATAATACAAAATGTACGATATAAAAATGTACAATATAAAGTTACACAATACAAATATGTGCAATACAAAAATATTCAATGAAAATGTACATTATAAAAATCAACAGTATGTATAAACATATACAATGCAAAAATGTACGATATAAAAATGTACAATATATAAAGTTACACAATACAAATATGTGCAATACAAAAATATTCAATGAAAATGTACATTATAAAAATCAGCGGTACGTATAAACATAAACAATGCAAAAATGTACGATATACAAAAATGTGCAACACAAAACTGTAACGTGCAATATAACATCCACGAATGAAAGGGCTGTTAGACTAATGAGAAACAAAAGAGTCGAACTGATCACACGCCTCTATTATCGGGATTTCGAATCGAGCAGATACAAATGACGTTTCCGACGGCCGTGAGTTATTTTTCCCCCATTGAAAGGCTTTATCGTGCTCGACGATCACTCACTGAAACAATACCGATCAACTTAAATGAAACATTATCGACGGTCGTTATCGGGAGAATGTATTTGCCCGTGATGGATTCGTCGTTTCAGTAAGGGGGCCAACGGCGTCGGCGGCAGGATAAGGAACAGCAGTATTCTTTACCTCGCAGAGTCAAGTGCAGCCTAGCAAATGGAACAGTAAACTTGGAACATTGAATGACTCTTTAAGCTTCGATTTTCTTTCGAGTAAACCGGTGGACAAACTTTCTCTATTGAAATTTCGAAGACGACGACGACGAAGATGTGCGGACGTTCGCCGAGAGACGAGTAATCTGAACGAAATCGATTAGGGTAGGTTGTCGTGCTCTTATAATAGTTTTACTTATATTTAAAAACAACCTTATTAAATTAAAGAGATTGATTTTTTGCAAATCAAAACTTTAACTTCTTAAGACCTACAAAATGCGAATACTAAGTCTCGAAATTTCTGTTATAAGGTTTAATGTGTTTTGGCCTCGATTTTGTCAAAACACTTAAGAAACACGTCGCAAATAAAGGTGAAAAAGGTATAAAAATTGTATCCAGAACGAAAGAATAAACTATTGTATTCATGAAAGTCGTTTAAATAATAGAAAAGTAACAATATAATCGATTTCTTAGATATATTTTTTTTATTTAAAGTAATTCAGTAAAATAATGTATATTATTATTATATATATTATATATTATTATATATTATTTTATTATATTATTATATATTATATATATAATATAATCGATTTCTTAGATATACTTTTTTTATTTAAAGTAATCCAGTAACTGAAACAAATTTACGTCTTGTTTCTATAACTGTATACTGTAATTGGATGTCTTTTTCGTTGTGGGTTGATTACTGAGAAAACTCTCGTGGCAGCATCGCGTTACGTCTAACCTTACTTTCCTGGTCCGTGAAATGCGCGTATTCTTTCCTTCCTTAAATAATATCTTAGGTATTAAAACATATATATATATATAAAATATTCCGTATTCAATTATTTAGTATAATTTATTATATATATAATTGAATACGGAATATTTTGCGTTTTTACATTTTCGTTACAGGATTATTTACCTAGAACTGGTCACAGTAATTGAAACATTGTAACTGGAACAGTGAACAGAAATTGACACACAGTGATTCAATCAATGTACAAAAATTGACACAGAGTAACTAGAAAAGGCTCAGTAAGCAATACACAGAACTTACTTTTTATCTTTTTAAAGGCACAGTAACTCGCTCAAAAACTGCATATTTTCTTACATATTCTGTGTTCCTTATATGTTTCAATTATGAATAAATTCATACTTACATAAAATAGATCAACGCATAATTTAAATATTTTAAGAACTGCGAAATAGGCAAAAGAAACTATTTAATCTGTCGAAAACTGCAGACGTCACTTTAGTGGCCACAGTAATTGACACACTTACTCGGTATCATGGAAAATTATTATTGTCGTGCGGTGTCTGCAATCGAAATAGAAAATCGATCCCAATCGAATGCATTCCATTTGAAAAGTGAGCTGCGCATAGTTCCATCGAAAATTTAATATAGAAGAAAATTGTCTCGGGGCTGTAGATTATAGAGCACCTTGGGTATTCGTTTAGGTGCAATGTAATCGATGCAACGTGCCATGGAAAATATGTTGCCGGGTACCGAAAATATTACAAAATAGGAAATTCAAGTTTCGCATGATGAATTGTGTAAAACATTAGCTTAGCTGTACAACAATGTGTTATTTGTATTGTTCGTGTGCGGATCGTTTGTTCACAAACGGTGATCGACATCTTTTATTTCTTACGAATTCCTGATTTTTTAGGCACACTTAACGAACAATTTGTTAATCGTATTTTGAGGTCATTCATTTAAGTGCGTTACATTTTACACTGTTGATTTATATACAATAATTTTGCACCAATTTTACTTAGAGAATTCTTTTTAAAGCTTTAGTTTACTTGAGAGAATTCTGGTCGTTTAGATTTATTTTCGAATAACTCGTTAATTGTATTTCGATATATTCCATTTAAGAACATTTCATTTTACACCGTTGTCCATTGATAGCAATTTTGTTTTATTTTCATTCAACAATTTTTTACCAATTTTTCTGACGAGTTCAGAAAAAGTTCAGTTCCTGTTCTTTCAGACACACTTACGAACAATTTGTTAATCATATTTTTATCTGTTTCCTTTAGGTACATTTAATTCTGCACTATTCATCGTTAAAAGCTAATTTGTATTATTTCATTCAACAATATTTTAGCAATTTTGCTGATGCATTTCGAATTGAATCTCTAGTGCACCATAAATAGCGTTCTGCGAGGATCGAGTGAAACCTGTTCGGATAATAGGGAGTTCAAACATTAGAGGTTCGAAGATAATCGAAGATGTACCAATGTAATATTATTCTACATTGTAAATTTACACAGATACACAGTTAATGTTAAAAGCAAATAAAATAACATGGAGACACTACATCCTTTTTCATTAAGGTGATGGAAAATGCGTTAGAATAAGCAAACATGAAAATACATTAGAAGTACCATTAACTACATATCATTCTAACAATAAAAATATATGTTCCACGATACGGACGAACACAATCTGTTTGCGCCACTCGAGAAATCACTAATCACAGCATTAAAAAAAGCGAGGCTCCCCAAAAAGATATCGAAGTTTAGCATACGTTTTGCGAGCGCGTGCTTTGTCAGTTATCTTTTGTGATGTGATATGAAGTCGATCGCTTAATATCAGTCATATATCTTGGCGGTTGTACGGAATAAAATCAATAGACCCGTGAATTAATACCTGCCATCTCCCTATTCAGTCTCGAATTCCGGGCGTCAAGTTTTCATTCATCGGCAGTGAAAAGTGGAGGAATTTGCCGCGCAATGCGGAAAATTACGGGAAAAACGGTGTGCCACCGTTGAAATGAGAGGGCCCGTAAGTCATCGGACACTGTTATTTGTCGAAACTGTGTCGCCGCATTTCGTGTAATTCAAGTCGAAAATGAAACCGAATGGGATCAAGGTTGGTCAAAAAAATACGAACGTGCATCAGAATCTAGACAATGTGAATAATGGTTGTTGTCATACTTCGTGTGGCCATTTCGAAGGCTATCACTATATGTTCGCCTCAAGAGCAAATCAGTGTAAGTCCGTCAAAATTTGGATGAATAAGGATTCTGCAAATTAACCGTAACATGATAACAATGCCGCTAGTAATAGGCTGAATCCGGGAGAGACCGGCCAGTGTAAATATCTCGAAACGACGACGCGATACGGTGTTGTGCTAAAAGTCGAAAAATATTAGGTCTGAAAGTTCTGTCCGATAGCGTCACTTCAAGTTTCAATCCATATGCACATGTTGATTTCAGTCATATATGGCTATCTCTCTTTATCGTTGCATTTACACACATGTACTCTCCTAAATAAACTGAAGCAAAGATGTCTCGTGTCGTTATTAAGTGAGACGCGAAAGCAAGAAATTCCTAACCGTTCTTTTTTTTGTAGAACAGATTTGTTTTATTTTGCATAGAAATCCGCAATCGGTAATTATGAATGACGAACAAATTTTTTACTGGTAACTAAACTGCAGATTTCATGCGTTCGCGAGAAAAATGATTAGCTGAAATCTTAAAGAGGAGGATGAATAAAAAAAATCGGAGAGTATCGACACATTACTTTCGACTCATTATGATGATAGTATAGTAAGAAAAAGGTTTCTAAATGACTCGTGTTTCTTGCGACAGGTACAGAACATTTTTATTTTGCACGAAGATCCACAGTTGAATTGTAGAAAGCTGGGAGTAAATCGAAAATTGACGTCGTCTCTTAATGTTAACAAATTGAAAGAATTATCTCGATGTTAGTAAATTCTATTAATGTTTTCCCCATTTTCATCAAGCTAATTTTTGTCACTATTAATTTTAAAATGCATGCGATTCTTCAACCAAATCTTGAAATCTTGTAATCATTTCGCATTTCAGTGGACAGTAGAAAAATACAGTAAATTCTCCCTAATTTTCTTTCAGCTTGTACACAAAAATGGACAATTTGGGCCGAGGAGATACGATTATTCGAGCCTTGCACTTCGTTTTTATAATTGTTGACAATCGGCAGCTATAAAAGTGAACCGCAAGGCGATTGCCAAAGCCTTGCGGCCGCTCCCATCTCCCGTACACCAGCACCCTCCCAGAAAGACGCGTCAAGGGCGCAAGGGAAGGGTGTCTGCTTTAAAACAGACTCACTGATCGGCTATTGCCAAAAATCAAGGAAAACCAATCAGCGAGTATTAGAAATGCGTTGGAGGGGTAGCAGTCTACCACGAAGGAAAATATTCTCTAATAGAGCAGAGTTGTAACAGAATTCGTAGAACTAAGACCTCCTGACCAAGGGTGTAGCATAGTCGCGGGCTGAATACAAAACTTCAAGCAAAATCCGGTTCTTTATTTCTATATACAGTCCACATATATAGCGTCATAATTCGTCGCTATTACCGACGACGCTGTGACACCCCAACACAAAGAATAACGTATTGTGCATCTAATTACCACTGTCATAACAGATGCATTGCCATGTTATGGCATCATACTTACATAAATAGAACGTTAGCAGTACTTGAAGAAACCAGTAACGCATCCATAAGCGCTGAATATTGTACGAAGTAACGAAGCTGTGGTTCCGAAAATAGAATCACCTGAAATTAGTGCAATCAAAGAGATAAGTATATTCGAAATCTAGGAGTCGACAATCTGGGATGCCCAAAGTTAGATAGTCTAAAACTGGGGGATCAGAAATCAGGGATCTCGAAGTGAGGAGATCCGAAGTCTGGAGAACGTGCGATCAGGGTAGTTTATAGTTGGTTCAAAGTCGGCGAGTCTAAATCCAGAATAGTTTATATCGGAGCACATCTGAAAGCAAGAAAATCGTCGGTTCGAAATGTAAATTAATCGAAGTTATAGATTACTCTATTTCGTCGTTTCATGAATTTAATGCAAGCAGTGATTGGTGTATACTATTATCACGTTGGACTACGATTGTAATGAAGTAATAATGTAAAAATACTTCATAAGTATACTAAGTACTCCTCTTTTAATAATTTTAATAAGTTGTACATAATTCTTCTCATTTATTTACAATTCTGTTTCTGATCCAGTAATTTCTGTCAAAAATGCATAAAATCCGCAGTTTATTTATAAGTCGTTATTTCGTTTTCTCAGGTACTTAATGATGCGAGTAAATGATTGGTACACCACTGTTGTCATGTTGTACTACGATTATTAGGCTGCGGATTCGATGTATTTATGGCAAAAAAGGGGAGGATGAAATATAGAAGAATGAAAATACTGAGAGAATTTAACCGCATCTATGTATTATATTCAACTCACTGAAAGTGTTAAACAGAACAAATTTGATTCCATTGTTGCAATTAATGAAAATAATTTTTGTTTCGCTTCAAGAATCACAGTCTAATAATTGTAGTTAAATAATATAATATAAATAGTTTATAAGTTATTATTTCATCTCATCATGCGCATTTAATGCGAATACGAAGTAAAAATAGTAAATATAGTTCAATTATTAGCAGAGTGTTTGGCAGACACACAGAGGTTACCGCGCAGCCTGATCGGTTTATCAATCTTCTTAACCGGTCGTTGGAAAAACAAAGGTTTCCCTTTACAGCTCCGAACAAATATTGTATCCCTGCGCCGACCTGTTTGTACTCTTTGTTTGTGTCCGGTTGAAACGAGTTTTCTCGGTTTGGATTTTCCAATTACTATTAGCACGGGGTAAACCATGGATCATCATTGCGTTACATCGCATTGCTGGTGCTCGATCGACGATGGGTTTCCTCTTAATGTTCATTGCTTCATCACTGAAACAATACCAGATAGTAATATTCTACTCTGCTGTTGAAACTATGGTAAATCTATTTCGATAAATTTAATTCAAATATTATTTTGTCATATGAATATACGAAGATGTGCTACTACAGAATTTGCAATTTATATTGCAAAACTTATATCTGCATACTAACGTTACTATTTTGCTGTTATAACTATGGGAAATCTATTTTCTAATAGATTAAAGTTAGATATTATTGTGTCATACTATAGAATTTTTACGAGTTATAGATATAGTTATAGTTACATATTGATATAGTATAGTTATAGATTGATTGCAGAAAATTAAAATCTGTTGGCTAAAACTTGTAAAACATTTAAGAATGCAAATTTTTTATATTTATATCTTACTTCTTTGCACACATTATATGCCACGTTTTACAAGGTTTGTCACCATTAAAAGTGTTTCATACTCATCGATCCAATAAAATACTACAAAGCATTATTATTATTATTATTATTATTATTATTATTATTATTATTATTATTATTATTATTATTATTATTATTATTATTATTATTATTATTATTATTATTATTATTATTATTATTATTATTATTATTATTATTATTATTACTATTATTACTAATATTAAAAATATAATCATTATTATTATTAAAAATATAATCTAAAGAACAGTTTTAAAAGCGTGCGAGCAATAATAATATTACTGATCGACTAACGCAAGTGCAATTTTATACCAAATTTTATTTAAATATATTAATTACTTGCAGGGTCTACGTTCGAATTGTTGGTATCTGGTCTGAGAACATTTTCTGAGTTTTAACACTTTGCACTCCGCTGTCCCCTCTCGTGGGACATTCAAGTTTATTAGTGATTACGGGGAATTGAGCAACTTTTTCAGACATGCATGTTTCCCTGAAGTTTTCTCTTGAAATGGCACAAGAAATCAAATCAAAATATAGTACAATTACTAAGATATATACAAGAAATGTCAGCGGGTTTTGACGAGAACGTTCAAACACGAATGAGTCTCATGACACAAGTAGTGGCGAAGATGAGCTCCAGGTAGACGTTTCTACAGATATGTTAGAAATGTTACACAGAAATGTTACTACAGATATGTAGAAGGTTTCCTTCTACAGTTAGTCCATCGTTTTGATAGCAGCGATAGCGATATCGTCCAAGCAACAAGACGACGAGAGAAAGAGTTCGCATAGATAGCGATTACAACATCAAAACAAAATTATAAAACAAACAATAACAAAATTATAAAAAATAAAATATTGATTTTTTTGCAAATTTCTCGGTTTCAGCCAAATTCATATAAATCCAATATCATTATAATATGTCAATTAGTTCCAAAACTATACTAAATAATACGAATGTCTGTAAATTCCCGTTTCTGCCGAAAAGTGGCGCCGAGTTGCTGCTAGCAAACGTTCAGAATGGTGCGGAGTGCTAAGGGTTAAAGGTTGAACGTTAAAAGGTTTAAAGGTTATACTAGTTCCGTCGGATTGTAATGTATATTCGCAGAAGGCTCCCGCGCTCTGCCGAAAGGCGCCTAATAGCAGAGTTATGTTTGCTTGGCACCGTATTCGCGGTTCATCGTCCGTCGCATCGCCGATAAATATTCAATGCAGGACGTCGAAGTTTGAGGTATTACGACGGCTCGTTGCGTAGATGCGCGTGATTTACTCTCGCCTCGGCGAGATTTGAATTTTACGAGTAACCCTATAACTTTTCAACGAGATGGCAATCCTACGAATGCGTCCCCGGAGTCTCAGGTAACGCGGCCGGCCAACTTGCCGTGAAACGCGTTCGGATTTCTGTGGGAACGGGCTAGCTCTTCTCTCTCTCTCTCTCTCTCTCTCTCTCTCTCTCTCTCTCTTTCTCTCTTTCTCCGCCGTGATTCGCGAAGGTGTAAAAAAATTTACAAGCTCTCTGTCCCGGGCGTCACGGATCCCCATCTTCGTATCTTGGTTTACAAGAACGACGACGGATCAAGCGCCGTTTTATCGCAGCTTGAGCTCGCGAGATACGCCGCGAAAGATATTCTTCAATACCCGCTCGGAGAATACCGCGCGCGGGAAAAAAATGATACTACTATCTACTTATCGGAGCCACCAAAATATGCTCATTCATTTCTGGCGTGCACAGTGGAGCATCGAATTATATGAACCTCTGATACGAGCGTTTTCTTCTATTCCAACATGTTGCATTCATACTATACTATACTATACTATACTATACTGGTGGGCAAAATGATATAAGGCATTTCAAGATTTTTGGGTATGAACATCTATTTGTACATATAAGGTGGAAAATAAATACACGACAAAATAAGATAATAGTTTTGACATAATATATGAAGACGTTAAATAAATCGTTCGAGACCTAGTTGTTATTTATACAACATTTTGTGTGGAAATTTTGAATATGAAACAACAAAAGCATTAAAATGATATAAAATTACATAGTTTGTTTAAATTTTAGGAATGTGTCAACTGTCTGTTACATCGTAGCACTTCGATCATTCTTCATGGTAAACTTCTATACAGATCCTTTGTATACTTTTGATTCAAACTTTCCCAAGCTTTTAACATTGCAGATTTTAATTCAGGCATCGTATTATACTGCTTTCCACCTTCATGTAATGTTCGGCTGAAATTTTCCCAAACATTCTGATTATGCTTAGATCAGGAAACTTTGCTGGCTGATCTGTTTCATGATTAAATTTAAGCACTATATTCGTACAGCCTTGAATAAACTTTATTTCCGTCTTTCTTCAATAGCCGATACCTGCCCATATTACTAGCGTACTACAACCACATTGTCGACAACTTAACACGCATTGCTGCTTTCTTAAATCGTAGAAATGGTATTTAAATTCATCTGGATCATCCAAATTCAGTCTCTTCTTCATCCGTAGATATAATACGTTCCCACTGCTTTTTCCATTGAATATGCTTATTGCAAAACTAAATATATAAGGACAGGTAATATATAATATTACTATATTAATATTATATATATATATATATGTATTTATTTATTATATTACTATATAATATTATTATTATATTATATTATTATTATATTATACTATATTATATTATATTATATTATATTATATTATATTATATTATATTATATTATATTATATTATATTATATTATATTATTTTATATTATATTATATATATTATATAATATAATAATATAATATTGGTACAACGCAAGGGACAATCCACACATTACTAAAACTTAAACAGACTATGTAATTTTATTTCATTTTAATGCTTTCGTTATTTTATATTCAAAGTGCCTTATCATTTGGTCCACACAAAATTTCATTCTTTTTTTTACAAATAACACGATATATTTAATTTATTCATGTATTACGTAAAAACTAGTACGTTATCTTGTTGTGCATTCATTTTCCATGTATATGTACAAACTGATGTTCATACCCAAAAATCTAGAGCTGTCTTATTACCTTGTCCATCAGCGTAAATATGCGAAGTTGGGCATTATTCATCGAATATTTTATTCGAGTAACAATTATTCATTATTCGTCATCAATTATTCTATCTATTCATTCGAGTAATTCTTCATTTATTCGAATGATTCTTTAATCGAATAATTCTTTATTCATACGGGTGATTTTCTGGTCGACTAATTCTTTATATATTGGAATGATTCTTTATTGATTATCGATCAATTAATTCTTCATTGACTCGAACGATTCTTTGTCCTTTATTTCACAAAAATCATTTCCGCATGATTATTCACGAACGTAACATAAATCAGTAGACCATCTGTCCCAGACTCAGTCTCGTCGCAGCAGCACCAAAGGACACAATTCCGTCTACCGCTGCTGACAGTGTTAAAAGTTGATCGCCAGAAATCCGTCCGATCACTGCTGATCGTCTCCAGTTCCCAGACCCGATCAAAAGCGTCTTGTCCCCTCCCCTTGAACGAACCGATATCTTCTTGGGAGGACGTATCCCCTTCGTCTCAATAGGCGCGTACCCGTCAATTTCCATCTGTCGCCGCTGGTGCGTGCCGACTCGAGGCCGCTCGAGTGTACGGGCGCGATAACATTATGTCGATTTCCTCGGTGTTTTCTATCGCAGCCGGCTAAAAGCGTACACAACGGTACATATATATATATTTACCCGAGAATATTTGCTCGAGAAAGAACACGGCTCGGCGTCGCACGGCCATTTACACCAGCCGTCGTTCGAAAGGGAAGACACCGGGGGTGGTGTGGGCCGAAGCCGTCGTCGTCGCGCAGACACTCGACTCGCGTTCGTAGACGAATTCAAAAACGTGAAGAGCGGGAGGAGCCGGAGGACGAAGAAGGCTGGCGGAAAGCAGCGCGAGGAAGGGCCGGGGGGCAAAGGGGACGAGGGCCGGTTTTCGGGCAGGAGGGGCGGTGGCTGAGAGAGAGTGAGAGAGAGAGAGAGAGAGAGAGAGAGAGAGAGAGAGAGAGGGAGAGCGAGGAAGAGAGAGAGAGAGAGAGAGAGAGAGAGAGAGAGAGACAGAATAAAAAAAGCAACGAGTGCATCTTTCCTCTCGACTTCCTGGGTGTACCGTGTGTATCCTCTCGAGCAGTGCCAGGGGAATTTAATTCCATTTTCAATTTACCTAAACCCCCTTACGCAAACTCGGCTCCGTCCTCGAGCACCTCCGGACTTCTCCGCTCTCTGCGACCCCCCTCTATCCCCGCAACCTTTTACTCCTTGCGCCTCCTCCTGCTCCCCTCTCCTTTCACTCCTTTTTGTCCTGTTACCTCCTCGAGCCGGATGGTTTCTTCCCATTCGAGACCCGCGATGAAAAGGGACTTCTTCTTCCGCTTCTTCTTCTTCTTCTTCTTCTTCAGTTAGCGCGTTCAGCTTCACCTTCAGGTTTAGCTTCGTCTTCAAGTTTGTCTTTGTGGCGACTCGACCATCGAAACCGTTCTTCGACGGATCTCGGGAGCCAGATACGTGGGCCAGAGCAGAGTTGGGCACGTTTCAAGAAGTTTGACTAATGGATAAGAATATGACTGTCCCCGATCTGATTAATAGACGGCGGATTTTATGCATTTAAAGCAAAAAAGTGTTTGAAAGAGTCATAAAAGAATTTTAGAACTTAAGATTATACTCGCTTAAGAGTCTAAAAGAATACCGACATTTTGTTTATCATATATTGCCGTTATTAAATGGAGTAGTACATTTTGAAATAACATCTGTTCTTGTTACAGTTAATATGAATCCACGTTATTTTGCATAAAGATTCTAAAACAACTGACAACAAAAGAGTTGAATCGTCGTTCTTTCCCCTGAGGACGGGGTTGATTCTACAAGGTGTCAGTTGGGACGTCACAGCGTCGTCAGTAATAGCGACGAATTATGACGCTATATATGTGGACTGTATATAAAAATAAGGAACCGGATCTTGCTTGAAGTTTTGTATTCAGCCCGCGACTACGCTACACCCTTGGTCAGGAGGTCTTAGTTCTACGAATTCTGTTACAACTCTGCTCTATTAGAGAATATTTTCCTTCGTGGTAGACTGCTACCCCTCCAACGCATTTCTAATACTCGCTGATTGGTTTTCCTTGATTTTTGGCAATAGCCAATCAGCGAGTCTGTTTTAAAGCAGACACCCTTCCCTTGCGCCCTTGACGCGTCTTTCTGGGAGGGTGCTGGTGTACGGCAGGTGGGAGCGGCCGCAAGGCTTCGGCAAAGGTAGGAAAATTCCTCCAGGCATCACCGTCATGAAACAATGTCAGGCTGACCCTTCGGAACTGTTCCTTTTTCATGACACGTCCTGGCCATCGAAGCCGAGAGAAGCGAAGTCCCAAAAATCAAGCAATAGAGCATGCGTATTCTCGGCCGGCAAACACTTTACGTCCAAAATGCATACCAGGTGTTGTTAAAAATCCTAAGCTCAAAAACAGCCGACTAGGCACGTTCGTGTCATAAAGACATTAGTGCTGTGCACTAACAGTGTCCCAAAAATCTCAAGCAGTCCGGAAATAGGGAGGTTCCTGAGGTCATTCGAAGTAACTTTTTCTCGAGCCAAAATGCAATTCGCGTCTTTGTTCACGAGTTATTAACGGAAAAACAGTGACCAATGAGAGGCGAGATCAGCTGAAGCGAGACGGCCGATCCAAGAAGCTGTACAGGGCTTCGTGCTTGGTGCTTCTGACACCCTGTACATAAAAGTTCGAATCGAAAGTAAGGAGTAAAATTTTGTCGGTTGTGTTAAGCAAATCAGAACGAAAGGGAAGTTTCCTTCGTTGACTAATCGATTACACAGTGTAAAAAGAAAATATAAATGTTATGTGACATTGTTAATTTATACGTTCTCTAATATTTAAAAAAATCTGCACTTGTTACAAATCCATAAAGATCCGCGGTCTAGTAATCATAAATACCGACTGAAACGTAATCGAGACTAAGGGAGGTGGTTTTACCGAACATGACTAACGATAGCAGTTACGTCCGAGGTAAAGAGCTGTGACTAATGACTGGTTTAATCAGATTAACGTCAGTCATATTTTTAGTCATTAGTCAGGCTTCTCTAAACTGGGCAACTCGAGCAACCAGAGGGTGGCCAGAGGGTGGCCAGAGGGTGACCAGCGGGGCTCCTGGATCCGCGGTTTCGTTTCGACCCCTTTCCACGCGAGAACGTCTTTCCTCGTCGGTATTCAGCCGGCCGACTCGACGCTCTTTTTTCCAACCGCGCCGACGCTCCGCGCCGCGTCGCACCGCCGCAAAGTGTCACGCGCCACAACGCTAATTAGTTCCCTCTCTCTCTCCACGAAGTTCTCTCCGTTCCTTCGCGTTCCCGTGCCACTAGTCGTCGTTCTACCGTCTCGTTGCGTCCCCGGCTCTCTTTCTTCGGCCTTCTCGCCCCCGCTCTCCAACTTCGAGGATACCCGGCTAAAGTTCCCAGCATGTGCCGCCATCCTGCACTGACTTTTCACTATCTCGGCTAATCTGCGGCTGTTATCGCCCATTTTTCCACCCCGTTATCATTCGTTTTGAGCCTTACCGTTGACATTTCCAGGCGGATCCCCTTGGCAAACCAAGGATGTTTTTGCGATCGCTAAGGCGGCGCGATAGATTCGATGATGATTGATTGGTTGATTGGTCGGCTATCGAACCTCGAATTTGCGGTTTATTTTGATGTATGAGGCAGTTTCTTGATAGGGTTAAGACCGACGGTTAAGGCCGACACTCTGTTTTTCAGGGTGAGGGGGTGAATTAATCCTTTAGGGACGACGTACAGTGGTCGGCTTCCATACAAAAAGCGAAAAAAACATATAACTGAAATTATTTAGTTAAGCCTTACTTTTTTATTTTATATTACTAGTTCCTATATTTGGGTTTTTAATGAGAACAAAATGCAGTGTTTTAATTGTTTCTAAACAAATTTTTTAAGAATACAATTTTTGCTTTCAATGTTACGAGCCGAGGGCCAGGCAGGTTGAGTGGCCAAAGGTTGCATGCAATTGGGATTTTTGATAGGGGTGCGTAGACCAGCCGATGCTTATTTTGGCACGGGTATCACGGGTTTCACGCACGGACCATCATGCTGTGAAAATATTTCCTCTTTTTGTAACATCTATTCTTCATGAACTGCGGTATATCTTTCCGATTTATCCGGAGAGTCCCTACACAAGCTGTGCCATTTGTTTTTAGTATCTTAGCCAAATGTGGAAAATTGTAAAAATTATCCATCCAGATCGTTTATCCTCGACGGAGAAGTGTTTATGCCAAGGTGCAGTACCGTAGCAATAGTTTTGTTCGTATTTGGCATAATTAAAGACGACGAACTCAATGATGAATTAGTGTCAGTATAAACTAAAAATTTCCCCAAGTATCCGCTACTCGCTTCACGTAACTCAGATGTTTTTATGTCAAATTTCAATGCCTTGAGGGGAATATACTGCTCGAGAGACAATTCTCCCTTTCCATAAAGTCAGGGATTCATCTAACGAAACATTTCGATCAGGATCATAAAATGTTTGAAATTTCTTATTCAGGTGTCGAATAATTGGAAATATCTTGAATAATTTTTGTGAACCGTAATAATTCTCTTTTTCTTGATTGTTTGAAAAATGTACAAATTTGCACTTCTTCGGTAGAAAAATATGATTTTATGCTGGGCTTACTTATTATCCCCATCAATAAAACAAATGCTATCATCAAATACATTTCATCTATTGATTCAGGTGTTCATTGTCTTAGCGGTGATCTTAGTGGAAATATTTTATTATATAAATTTTGCTCAGCGTACCTATTTGTCTCATCCACAATAATTTTGACAATCTGTTGATCAAAAAGTAATTTGAATATTGTTATTGGCTACCTTTAAGGTTAAGATAGGGTGCGTAGACCAGCCGATGCTTATTTCGGCACGGGTGACTACCTTTAAGGTAAGGATAGTATTTAGAGAAATTGGTATTAGGCTGCCTCGTAACTTCGTAAGAAAGAGAAATAAAGATATATACCTCGTGCGATAAAGATATATCTTTGTGGGTTATACCAACTACTGCTTCGAAATAGGGAATGGAAATAATTGAACTTGTAACCAAAGAAAACTGTTAAAAAGCTAATTTATTACGCGTTTTGGGTTTTTACAAATGTATGTAGGTGTTCGCGGACTCTATCGCGCTCTCAACTTTTCGCACCGAGTCGGCAGGGGCTTCTCTCTGATTTGATATCTAATTACCTACTAGATTGTTCGAAGGAGAATTAAAACTCGATCTCACTAGAGTTTCCACGCCGACGAATGACTCGAAACTAGTCCGATTCCCAGTCGCGTTTAGGCCTTTATATAGCCAGATTTGTTTGAAACACAAATGTGTTTCAAAATTTATCGCATGGTATTAAATTATTAAGGTGAGGAACTAGTATTTTTTTTTATTAGAATTTATATAATTTCATTAATTAAATGTAACTATGACAGACATGTACCGTGCGGCCGACGCATAAATTAGTAAAAATAAAATTTTAGGCTTGGTATATATATATATATATATATACCAAGCCTAAAATTTTATTTTTACTAATTTATTTTTACTATTCCGTTTCTACTACTTTATTTTTACTATTTTATTTGTAGCATTCTGTTTTTACTATTTCGTTTTCACTATTTCATTTTTAGTGTTACATTTTTGTCATTTTATTTTTATCTAGGTTCATGCAATTTTTCTTTTCCGTTCATGTGGTTTGAAATGTACCAAAAAAATCGTGGATACGTTATCTCATGTTATCTCGATCGCAATAAAATTTACGAATCTGTTATTCTGGATGCATACAGTACTAGTATGACTTTCGAAGAATTTGTATAATTATTTCAACAGTTGAAGATTGTTCCTATGTAGTGTCCGCAGAATGGTAAAAGTTTTGTTAACTAACTTTGAAGTACCTATAATTAATAGTAATCGAATAGGAATCGAATACGTTTTGAACGTTGGCCTACCAAAAGAGCTCCAAACTTGACAGATGTGCTCAATACATCTCCTAATATCCTATAAAATGGAAGTCGATTGAAGAAATATAACGATAATAAGTTCAAAGAAGAATATTCGTAAACATTCTTATTCAAATATAAAAATTGTATCAAAATTGAGCTCATTGAATCTTTGAAGCAATGAAAATTAAGTGATGGATTATTATACACAATTTTTATTTAATTTATTCGTATATTGCTTCTGTTTTCGAAGATGGTTACAACGAAGCTTATAATTTTGTTCGAATGCAGCTTAAAATCTTGTTCAAATAATGCTTACAAATTCCTTCGAATACACCTGATGAATCTGTTCAAACAAATTCCCACGATTCCTATTTAAATCAAATACTTCCTGCGTCATTTGTCCAACGTACAAAGACATTGTTTACAAATAAACATCTTCCTGTACCAAACAGCATACGAAGCAGCATCTTTCGATTGTCTCGGCCAGCGTGAAACGGCAGAGAAATAGCACTCTGCAGCAAGCAGTGTCGTCATTGTTTCCCGCGTTATGCTCGATGACAGCAACGGGAAAGTAGCTGCATCGTATTAAACGCAAACGCCGGGAGATGTATCGTTTCGAACGAGGTGCAGTTCCAGTAACAATCCGACCAAACGCGTACAGTAGTTCCGTTGAAACTTATATTTAATTACGCGATAAATTGATGGGCCGTGTTCCCCGTTCAGCGAGGAAAAAAAAGACCCTTACGTAAATCGCAACAGATATTCCGAACTAAACTCGTTAAATCGCGGGTATAGTTCGCGCGGGCGTAGACCATTACTTATTGTTAGCCCGTTAGCCGAATGAATTAAACACGCTTTGTACTTCTGGCCAGTCGGTGTCTCAGAGATTTATAGGATTGCGGCGGGACTCGGAGACAAACACGCGACTATGGCCAGACAGTTGCATGGAAAAAAAATCGCGTCGCTGATCGACCGACAAACCGGAGATTTACGCTGGATCGAGCGATCGGCCGTTCGTTTCACTGGACGTTCAGAATAGACGATAAACCGAGGTATTTCTCTGCTTGGGTTCTTCGTCTTACAATTTATTGACGCGTTCGTGTGACAAACTTTCTCCAACGTGGAATAGGTACCACTGTTTAAGCAATTAGCAAAGCGAGCAATTTACAGTTAATAATTTAATATTTGAACAATTAAATAGTAATTTAATAATTTAACAATTACGTGACAATTTAATAACTTAACAACTAAGTAATAATTTAATCATGTTATAATTAAGTGATTTAATAAATATTTAATAATTTTTAGTACGATCAGCTGTTTTTTACGAGTATACCCGTCGTGCGTGAAATATAGCTCCAAACTGCTGTTTAAATTGCAATTTCATTGAAAAGTAAAATATTAGGTCTGCCGGAAAGTTCTGTCCGATAGATAATGTCAACCAAGCACTAGTCGAGTTCTTCGCTTCTAAAAATAAATCATTTTTTAAAAATGGCATTTACAAGTTGCCATCACGCTGGCAAAAAGTCATAGGTAACGATGGAAAGTATATTCTACAATAGATATTATTAAATGTATGAAAATTGTGCTATATTTCAATTAAAAAACGGACAGAACTTTCCGGTAGACCTAATATTAGATCCACATAGGCATTTACTTTTGTTCTTGACCGTTTTAATGAGTTTAAAATAATGTAATAACGCTTGAAAACACTTGAAATGTCTTTATTGTTTTATAGCTGATCCACACATTTTGTTACGTACACATATGTATGTATTCGAATTGTTTCAAATAAATATTTATCTAGAATAGTCGTTTGAATAAATCTTTATAGTCGAATATTTTATTCGAATAACGATTATTCATTATTCGTGATTCACAAATTATTCTATCTATTTGTTCGCGAAAATAATTTTGTATTCGTCATAAATTATTCTATTTATTCAAATAATTCTTCATTCCTCATAAATTATTGTATCTCTTCGAATAAATTATTCGTGTAACACTTTATTCGTCATCAATTATTCTACTTATCCGATCAAATCTTAATTGTTTTATTCGAATAAATTATTCGGATAGAGATTGCCAAATTATTTGAATAATAATGCCAATAATTGTTGACCGTTCGTTTTTCACGCGAAGAAAAGTTATTTAGTTATGCGTCAATGATCGATCTACCCAAAAGTAACAAACTTTTCGATATAACAGTTGAGAGAAAAGTATATTATAAAGATTAACATGGAAGAAATGAATCAATAAAAAACTGTGGAACACCCCTATATTCTATAATTTGTACTCGAATCGAATTAATTGCTAATCAATTCTTATTCGAGTAACAAATAACTTCTTACTCGAATGACAAATAACATCTTATCCGAATAATAAATAACTTCTTACTCGAATAATCTTCTTATTCGAATAATAAATAACTTCTTATCCGAATAACAAATAACTTCCTATCCGAATTAATTTATGTCCGAATCTTTTAAAGTTCGAATAAATCGTTATCTAATGTAATAATTTATCTCATTTTTTAAAAATGGCATTTATACAAGTTGTCATCACGCTGGCAAGAAGTCATCATTTTACAATAAATATTATTAAATGTATGAAAATTGTGTTATATTTCAATTGAAAAACGGACAGAACTTTCCGGGTAGATCTAATATATTCTCAAATTTTAAGATGTTCTGAATATTTGAACACTAAGATGGATTTAAACGAATAAATAAGAAAATATAAGTATTTATTATGAACTAACTATATATGGATAGTATAAACATACAGTTCTTTCCTTCGCGACACATGTCAGGAACACATTTTAAGATTATAGTACTACACGTGTTTCGATGAATTATCATCGAAATTATGTTGAATGTTGAACCATGGTTCACTGTTCTGGTTCACGTTGACAACAATCGTTGTATCCGATAGACAGATATAATTGACTGTATACTGAAGCTGTGTGCTGACGTAATCTTAATGAAAATGGCTCTGTCATTGTCTGCTGTGTTAAATTATTACTATTAATTGGTTGAACTGAAACTGAAATATATTTTATTTTAGTATATTTATTTTATACGGTCAAGAATTATTATTAGATTGCGAATTTTATGCATTATTATCAAAAATAGCTGGGTCAAAAACGAAATTCTAAAGATACGAGATGAATTAGATAACATTTTTATATTATATAATAATAAGGTTACTGAAATGATTAAGAGAGGAAGAACATTTTCGCCTGACATATTTCTTGCAATCAATTTAGACAATTTTTATTGTGCATAAAAGTCAGCAGTCCAATTTATATTAAACGTTTGTCATCTTTAGATTTATTCTGTGTAATACTGAATTATTTTGGTACCTCATAATTGGCTCGCAATATGTTTCATAAGTGTCTTTATTTTGTGCATATAACTTAAAATACAAAAAAAATCAGTGACTCATTAAATTCCATTCGACTCAATTCGACTCGATTCAAAGGCAAAAAGCTAAAATACAGTACTACACATAAGTCTTGGTAATAATAACTAATTGTTGGAAAATTAAATAAATAAATAAATAAAGCAGATAGAACGAGAAATATTGAACAATAATATCGCGGAAATTGTATGTAGTTCAATAACTTTGCGAAGCTATGAACAATAGTTACCACAGAATAATTCATGCTTTCAATTAGCTTTGTGAGAGCATGTTAAAAAGAGGATATCGGAAAATAATTAAAGCAACATTAATACATTAAGATCAGTTCTGAAAGTAAAAGCTGTGAAAAAGGGAAACGATAATTGGAAGGAAACTAGCAAGGTTCAAAGGAAAGTGGGTCGACAAGGAGGTAGTTCAATTCAACTATCCTTAAAGGAACGGTGGCCTAACACGATCTGACAAGGTTACACCTTTTAGACGAAGAAAAGGAAATTAATTCGGAGTGGACATTTTCTACCGAAGGGTGGATTACGTCCTGTGAAATTAATTACAGGGCACTCCAAAGGAAAGCAAACAGAGGCGTGGAACGGTGACACGATTCAAATTACAGGTGGCTACATACGCGAATGTACATATCAGCTGATTTTGTAACAGAAAGAAAGTCAAAAGTCTATAACCATTAATTAATAATTTAGTATTTAATAACAAATGTATCGTAAGACGAGAATAATAGTTGATTTTAGCATTAATTAAAATGTATTTTTAAATATAGAAATATCTAATAAAGAGAATATGAAAGATATTATTTTTAAAATTATTTGAAATTCTGGTGATTTCATTATTTACTGTATACTAAAATAATTGATGGAGGACCGTTAAAATAGTTCTACGGCCAATTTTATCATTTTCAAGGATTCGTTCTATCTATACGTATTTCCGTGAATATGCTTCTTCTCCACTTCCAGGTCGTTATAAAATCTAGGAATGCATTAAATTTTAAGAGAAAGTTATATTCTCGAACTTTAACTAGTTCATCTATTTTTCGACGAAATTTTATTACCGTCTTACTTCGTTCAAAATTTTATACAAGAGAGAAAGAGTTAAAATAAACCAGATTGAATCGTGAAAGTCATAACAAGCGTGAACGAACTTTGTTCAAAAGGTGCTGAGTTTGTCATTGCGTTTCAGTGTAACTTCACTTTTACCTAGAATGCGGTAAAAATATTCTGCTCGCTTCTCTTTTATCATTAGATTGAGGTTTTCGCGCATTTATAATCTAAATGTATAGGTATAATTTAAAACAACGAAAATGTTAAAAGAATTTAAGGTTGTCTCAAGAGAGAAACAAATTTCTAAAAATTCACATTTATGAAAGATTATAAAACTCGTTGTTGATCTACATCTGCTAGATGTGACATTCATGTTTAAGCATAAATTGTACAATCTTTTTAACCCTTAGTACTCCGCGCCATTCTGAACGTTGGCTAGCAGCTACCCGGCGCCACTTTTCGGGAATTTACAGACCCTCGTATTATTTAGTATAGTTTTCGAACTAACTAACATATTATAATGATATTGGACTTATATGAATTTGGCTGAAATCGAGAAATTTGCAAAAAAATCAATATTTTATTTTTTATAATTTTGTTTTGTCGTTGTAATCGCTATTTATGCGAACTCTTTCTCTCGTCGCCTTGTTGCTTGGACGATATCACTATCGCTGCTATCAAAACGATGGACTAACTGTAGAAGAAAACCTCCTACATATCTGTAGTAACATTTCTGTGTAACATTTCTAACATATCTGTATAAACGTCTATCCGGAGCTCATCTTCGCTACTACTTGTGTCACGAGACTCATTCGTGTTTGAACGTTTTGCCATTGTTCTAATAAAAAATACGAATAAATACATAGGTTGAAGATTTCTAATTGTTATTACTAACTCGCAAGATGATATTTATCAAAAAAACTTTTACCAAACAATTTATTTACCAAGAGAAGAATCACTTTTCCGATTTTCTCACTCGTTAGATCTATCTATACCGCTCGACGCTTCGAACCAGACCGAGTTCAGCTTTGAAAATCTTTTCCTCCAGATTTTATGATTATAAACCTCACTATACAGTGCGTGCTATGTTCGCATACCGATCTTTCTTCTACAAACTTGCTTTATCGCTCTTTTCAAGTGGCGTCTTCGAAGTGCTCGGACCGTCGTGAGCACGCCTCTCACGTTCTCGTCAAAACCCGCTGACATTTCTTGTATATATCTTAGTAATTTTACTATATTTTGATTTGATTTCTTGTGCCATTTCAAGAGAAAACTTCAGAGAAACATGCATGTCTGAAAAAGTTGCGCTGAAATAACTGAATTCCCCGTAATCACTAATAAACTTTAATGTGTAGGATTACGATGTCCCACGAGAGGGGACAGCGGAGTGCAAAGTGTTAATTGTTTACACAAATGATTTCGAAACCGTATGAACAATACGGTGAACAGAGGGTTAAAGAAAATCGGTGTATAAATATGAATCATGTATAAGAATTTCGCATAAACAGGGATTCAAGTTTACCATGAACTCCGTCAAACGTCCCCGATGGAAGATTACTGTCGCGGCGTTTGCGCATGGCGCAGCTTGTTTTTAAACGCAATTTCGTATTCGGACGAGCGGGGATCAAGAAGGCTTGAAAACATAGCAGAGTTTCCGCGAAGATAAATCGAGAGCCTGGCGTGTAAATATAAACGTATTCGCGGCATAAACGTGCCATAATCTCTGTGGCTGGAGATACGGGAAAGGCAGAATGCTACCTTGCGACACCTAATCTCGGAGCTCATACTTCCTTAATCTCTTAGGTCACTGTGTTTTGACTCTGTAAATTCCGACCGGAATAAAACTTGCAACGAACCCGTTTCTGCCGGGTCAATGCGTCCGCCTCCGCGAGGCATTACTATGTCTGAAATACATTTTGCTTCATTAAAGCACAGCATACACTTTGCTTCCGTTTCGAAAGCTAGTCGAAACAGATATACCAAATTAACGAAGTCGGTAATCGAAACAAGATCTAATATTGTATTGTTTTCATAAAAATGGGAAAAATTGCAAATTTCAAGTATGTACATTGTAGTGTACACTCTGTTTGAACTCGGATTATTCGGAACTGAATCCTTTTGTATCAGTGTGAATTTTTATTAAACGAACAGGAAGTCATACACACCGCGACAAAACTATAAGCCACGAACATTGCTAAACATTAACGAAAAGAGACTTTTGTTTACATTTGTTGTTGTCACCCATATCTGGGTGACGGCATATGTTTCCGCAGTCTTCGTCCAATTAAAGCAGGATTTTGGAGGTAATTTTATTTGTAACGCAACTACAACGAGTATAAACAATTTAGGGTAATAAAGAAGTATAAAGTAAACAAAAACCAACATTAAAACTATACTTATACTAATAATAAAATAAAATCATAAAATATAAAATATACTTATATTAACGAATTATACTTATATTTAAATTTGTTTTTAAAATATTATATCATTTTATTAGTTACGATGGAATTCGTTAAAACATTGTAAACATAATTTGGGGCGACTCTCAGTAACACTCAGGACAATACGTTAAAGTCATTTGTAAATCAATATCAAAAAACAAAAACCAAATAATATTATAATATAGAATTTTATAGAAATAATGTACAATTTTATAAAAATTCTGTACAATTTTAGAGAAATAATATACTTTTTTTTAGAAATTATGTAGAATTTTATAAGACTTATACAATATGATAGAAACGATGTAGAATTTTATAGTACTTATACAATTTTATAGAAATTATATACAATTATATAAGATTTATAGAATTTCTTAGAAGTTCTGTCTTCCTCGGATAATTTTAATCAGTACTTAAATCTCTCCGTTGCCATATAAACGCGTAAAGTCCACAGTCTAGTAATAACCTAGACTTCATTCATTAATGTCAGATTTAACAGATCATATTTCATTTCGATGAGAATGTCGAATATTACCGCGACAAAATGATCGATCTGGTAATTAAAACTGACTTCGATTACAATCTCCGCTGATCTACGTTACAGCGATAACAGGTTTTAACGCGATCAGTTTGCATTGCGTTCGCTCGAAAACGTGAGACACAATAGCTCTCAAAGCTCGGATATTGTTCGTGCATAAAATTCCGCCTGATATAAAATCTGGGACAAATTCGCGTGTCTTCTAGTGCGTTCTAATGCACACAGCAGCAGAAAACTTTCGAATCTACATACTAAGAATCGTAACGTCTAATGTAAACGTTTTCTTTCGGCCCAGAATGGTCCCGACGGTTTCGAAGCAAGCACTGATACAGACTTTACTGAATTTTGCATGGAACTTTATGTGCTTCCCGGATAAAAGTTTTAACAATCGGACAGGAGCATCAGTTGCAGCGGTGTTTCGCAACTGTAGGATTCTAGAGAAATGCTCATTGAACTGAAATTTTGCGCATTTTATGAAAACCGCTGAAAAACATTTGAACGAGGTAGGAATACCGTGGTACCATTTCCAATTGGATTCTCTTGTATTGCAATTTGAATTCAGACTCTTTTTCTGCGATTTAAATAAATCGAAATTTACTTCTTCTTGGAATCATTTTAACGAGTTGAAGGTAAATAATATTCTTCCTGATAGTTATTTATGAAATTTAATTCAGCTTTTAAATTTATTATGACATTCATATGCATACATATATGAGCCGTTTATTTTGAAAGTGGCAAAGGCACTTTTTCAAAAAAATCGAGTTAATGGTAACACTAATTACAATCGAACGGTATCTTTTCATTTTTAAAAAATTTGCAATCAATAAGTTGAGAACTAATGAGATTTGTTCGAGAGAAGTTTTGCTAATGAACGGTATAACAAACATGTTTATTTTGAAAGTGGCGTAAGTCGCTGTACTCGGGAAATTCATTGCGGGGCTTAGTGTAAAAGAAATAGAAACGTGCGATAAGTGTGTGTGAAGTATTGTTTTGAATTATTTTCAGTATTTTTAAAAAAGTTCTGATCACTGGACTTATTTTTATAAGTGCGAAAGAATAGTGCAGTTTTGTAAATTATATTATAGCGATGTGGCGGCTACCTCCAGACCCGCCAGCAGATGGCTATAAAATGTTTTATAAACTAACTTTAGATGAAAAAGATGAATTTCTAACTTTGGATTTGTCAGCAAAAAGAGGAAGACCCAGGCGTTATTCACAAATAGAAATGGATCCGTTATACGCTGGATCTCGTCCTGTTTCTTCAGCAAAATACAAAGACATGATGGACTTGCTTAATTATAAACCCCCAATATACTACAGTTATTTAAAAAATTTGAAACAAAACACGATTTCCGAGGACTTGATCACTCCTATCGATGACGAAAATTAAATTGAACCGATGTATTTTCATATAAATTACTTATACTTATGTTTCAAAATGTACTAATTATTTTTGTATTTTATGAATATTAAAATAAAAAATACTTAAATCAAACCTTTATATTAAATATGTTCATGGTATAAATTATTATCATATATGTAATTTATTCAACAATTTTAGTAAATCTCTGTCCTTTCAAAACATCACTTCGGTAAAATACGTCGGACAAAATAAATATATGTCAGTGATTTTTCTAAACTATTTATCTTGAAAGTGGCTCAAGTCACTTTACTGTAATGAAAAGTGGTGATTTTTTAACGTTTATACGAAATTATTTGTACCGAGAAAAATATCAGTATCCTGAGATAACAAATACAAGTAAATCTTCTCGAAAGTTAGCATCCATATTTTTAAACGTGTTAAAACGCACACCCTTAAATATATCAACTTAAAAACAAAGTGACTTATGCCACTTTCAAAATAAACGGCTCATATACAAAATAATACAAATTTCATTACAAATAATTCATATGCAATAATCGTTTAGAAAATGTTATTCAAATGTTTTGATCTCGTATGAATTTCTGTATAGTTATTTACAAGATAATTCAAATTTGACAGATAAAACCATGTTACAGCAAACAAAAATTGTTTTAAACACAGAAATTTGAAAATTCGATTTTTGCCACAACATTCTTCTGCCTAAATAACTGTACTGCGGATGCACAAAATCATATATTCGATCACATTTTCATGACATTATCGAAGCCGGATCTAGCTGCTTGAACAAAAACTTGCCACGACGCGTACCGAATCCGACGATGCGACATAATGTCGGCGAAACGAAGCTGTTGTTCTGATTAGTTACGGAAAAAAGTAGAAAGCGCATGGCGAGACTTTTGTGTCGATGAAATCTGGCAGGCCGAGGACAGCAAAAGTGGTGCGAGAAGAGCGAGTTGCCGTTGGTCGGCACTGGCTTTAGATCGACCCGATTAATCTCGATATCTGAGGTCTCTCCTTTTTCTTCCGGTTTCTTGTTATGCTCGTCCATTAGAGGCGAACAAAAACGCGACGGAGCAAATGAAGTTCCTGGCTTTGAAGTCTCGTTAAAACGGCTCTGGCTGTGGCACGCCGCCAGGTTTATCGCTCGTGATGGATGGTTTTCATACTTCCCTTTCATAGTTTTCCTATTTTTCCCCCCCTCCGTCCCTTCTCTTTCTCTGCTTCTTCTTCTTTTTTAATAACCGTCCGCGGACCGAGGAGAGAGAGAAAAAAAAGTGGCGAGAAAGCAGCGGAAACAGAGGGCAGAACGCGCGCCGCTAAATTACATATATTAAAATCTTGCGCGAGTATAACTTCCCGGTCCGTTTACCCGTTCGTTCCGACGCCTCCGCTCGCTCTTTTAACTCGAAGTTATGCGCCCGACCTATGGATTTTATACGTTCCCGCGATAGCTCAATTATGCGGCATTAATTTACGACGCTGACCACTTTCTGTTATCCGCTCCTATATTACACCGTCGCGATGGCCCGAGAGACATTGTTCCGCGGAGATTCGTAAGGCATCGGGAATAACGTGCAATGAATTCGTCGAATAAATTCAATAGGAATCTCGAATGCGTGACGATGTTCCATTCGAGACTTTCTCAAATGACACGGTTTAAACAGCATTACGGTGTGACAACATACCGGCGGATCTTCATGCAAAATAAAAGTTGTTTACGTTAATTGCAAGAAGCATAAGATAAATGAAAGTGTCTCTCTCGTTTAAATAGTATCGTTGACAATAATGTAACGATATCCTCAATTTCTTCTAATGACATTACAATTTTATGTTCGACCTATTAATTTTTAACATAAATGCATAAAATCCGCAATATCACGATGATATTATTATAGAAATTGAAGAGAACAGACATATTTTTATTTAATTTCTGTTTCTTGCATTTGAGTGAAAAAAACTTCTAAAAAGAAACATTGAAAGATAACACGAACGTGTTATTATTCGTTTTACAGATATATTTCGTCGATGTGTCGAACAGTTCGAATGCACAGTAGAGATCATAATCAGCTCTGATATGTACTGTACAGAGTCTGATACTGTATATTCTGTCTGTATATACAGGGTGTCCCAAAAATGTCTCGCAATCCGAAAGTGGCGGGTTCCTCGGGCCATTCGAAGCAACTTTTTCCTTTACAAAAATGTTCTCCGAGGCACCGTTAACGAGTTATTAACGAAAAACAGCGACCAATGAGAGGCGAGCTCAGCTGGCGCGAAGCGATCGAGCCAATGAGCGGAACTGGGCTGCGCGCGCTGGTTGGCTGGGCCGCCTCGCGTCAGTCGTACTCGATTCTTATTGGTCACTGTTTTTCGTTAATGACTCGTTAACGGTGCCTCGGAGAACATTTTTGTAAAGGAAGAAGTTGCTTCAAATGATCCGAGGAACCCGCCATTTCCGAATTGCGAGACATTTTTGGGACACCCTGTAGACTGTTGTAAATCGATGTGAAGACAAAAGAAGTGTGAAACAATGCATATGAAGACGATTATTTGGTTCAAGCGATGAGCGAGTGAGCTACTAGAGCAAGTCATTATAGTGGTGTGTCGTTCTGAAAGATGATATCCGCGGAAGCCACTATAGTGGCGCGTCGTGCCTAAAAGGTTAATGAAAAATGTATTTGAAAAATTGTTGAATTTTACAATATTTACGCGAGAGTAAACCCTTAGAAGAAAGGAACAATGTTCGTGCTCGACAGGTATTGAAACCTCCGCGACGAGTTCCGATTAATTTATTGAACGCCAAGGATTTAAATATAAATCACGCGCTCGCGTTAACGCATTTCAGAATATGTATATTCGCACTGTAGAAGGGCAAGCCGGAGCGTCTCAATCAGAAAATTCTAAGCGGTCTGGCCGATGCGGTGGTGGTCACGAAGGTAAAAGCAACTTGACGCTGTTACAGGAGGAGACAGTTGTAGCGTTTGCGGAGAAGGAGGAACCAACGAAACGTAAAGAAGGGGGTGGCGGTGGTGTAAGATCGACAAGTGGTGGTGGTAGAGAGCGAAAGAGAGATAGAGTGAGAAAGAGAGGGGCTTCGAGGGGGGGGGGGGGGTAAATTGAGGCGAGGAAGGAACGTCGAGGGCCGAGTACCGCTTTAACAGCTTTTAAGCTTGGCGTTAAGCCGGGATTTATTTCAAACCCCTGTTTACAACGGGGAAACAATTGACCCTACGAACGTCTTCGGGCGGACCTTGCACGGTCGCCTACTCCAACCAGACCGGAAACGACCGGTTCCCTCTGACTCTGACTAACTGCCAGGCCGCGGAACGCCACTCACCAAAGAAACAGTTTATTCGCGTTAAATGGACCCTCAGGGTGTCATTTTTATCTCGGGCCTCCACGAACGAAATTATAACCTCGCCACGCGAAAACGACTCGACGCGACGCGACGCGACGAACAGTGGTCGATTTTCTTAGAAGATGGGACGAGAATGAAAGAAAATGGATTGTTTTGTAAGTAGAAAAATGGTACGTAGCATGATTTATTGTTGTCTAATACGTATAATTGGGAGGTTATATACGTTTATTTTTACCAATAACTGAAAGAATTGAAACAATTGATGACTATTTGAAATAATTGAAGATTATTCGAAATAATTCAAAATTATTCGAAACAATTGATGATTATTTGAAATAATTGAAGATTATTCGAAATAATTGAAGATTATTCGAAATAATTCAAAATTATTCGAAACAATTGAAGATTATTTGAAACAGTTGATAAGATTATCATTGATCTTATTAAAACATAAAAGTGTGTTATTCTTGAATATTTATACTACTGTTCGAAAGATTGATGATTACAGATAACTTAATGAACTTCGAAATATATATATTTAATATGAATAAAAGATATATCTATTATTGGACACCGTATTCGTGCTCTATCTTTGTGTTCCATATTCAATGGATCTAATTTGGTACGGCAATTTTAAATGCCCAAAAAATACAGGTTGGTGGTAAAGGTGAATGTTGAAATGCTGGTAATACAGATAGCTTGTTCGAATAAATTTCTTTGTCTGTGCTGCATGATGAGCAACTGTTTGAAGCAGTTTAAAGAGATTTTAAGCGGCCTGATTCAGTTTTAAGCAGTTTAAAAACGATTTGAAGCAGTTTGAAGCGATTTAAAAAAACATATGGAGCAGTTTGAGAAGATTTGAAGCAGTTCGAAGCAATATAAACAAATTTATCGCAGTTGGAAGAAGTTTAAAGCGGCTTGAAACAGCTTAAAAAGATTTGAAACAGTTTGAAGCAATTTAAAAAGATTTATAAAGCAGTTCGAAGAAGTTCAAAGCGGCTTAAAACAGCTTAAAAAGATTTGAAGCAGTTTGAAGCAATTTCAAAAGATTTAAAGCAGTTCGAAGAAGTTTAAAACAGTTTAAAGCAGTTTAGGGAAATTCGAAGCAATTGGAAGCAGTTTAAAAATATTTGAAGTAGTTTGAAGCAATTTAAAAAGATTTCATGCAGTTTGATGCGTTTTAAGGCAGTTTGAAACAGCTCTAAGCGAACCCAAAGCTTCCAGCGTTAGATCGAACACGATGAATGATTACATGAAATAATTACATGCGAAAAGATTCGTTTACTCGCAACGCTGCCGTCGATACACAACACGAAGCCTTTTGATTAAGAAATATAAATATCCCGATTCAAGCCCGTGATATCGTAAGCCGCTGTCCTTCGTTCGCAGATTGCATTTCCTCATCGGAAAGGAACAACCGTTTCTTCGTGGCGTTCGAAATAACAGAGATTTTCCAGGTGGTCACGCTCGAAGTGACCATTCCGCTTAAGGGAATCGGAAGAAGGAAATTGATTGTTTACGAGGCCGAAAGTTCTTCCGGTGGAAAAGCCAACGAGGGCGGGAATTTTGGCAAGGTAGACCGCGATTCACCGGGACGAACGATAAATTCCGAAAAGAGCCGCAAAAGCGGTCTTCCGTGCGAGACGCGGTCGAGCCGCACGCGAGGGCTCAGCTTTAAACGTGATTAATACCAGACCGGGCTCCGCATTATTCCGCGTGCGGGCAACGCACTCGCGTCGCTGTGATTAATCAAAACGCCGCCGACGACGACGCCGCCGATCGTATCGACTCTTCTATTGCATTTTAATTCCCGTTAATGGTCGCGCTCGTTCATCGAAGAATCACGCCGCGTCGCGTCGCGTCGCGGCTAATAAATTAGCCGTGCTCCGTTGTCGAAAGTTCGATCATTTTTCTTGGACCGGGACCAACTCGCGTCCGAAACCCTTTTACTTGGTAATTATGTCGAAAAAATGTTCGACCGAAGCGCGGTCGCCGAATTTTCGCGAACTTGCGCGGCCAATTTCGCGACATCGATTTAAAAACTTCCCGAGACCAGAAAACTTCGCGCTAATTGCCTCGGCAAAAGTTTTCACTGAAATTAATAATGTTTTCGATGTCTTAATCAGTGCTACAATTAACATTGAAATTCTAAGCGTGCTGCGATGTTGATGAAATATAACATTCTGAGGAGGTGAGAAAAATTTAATAACATCGTCACATTATGCTCGCCAAATCGAAATTATAAGAAAAGCAAACGATTTATATTTATCCGATTTCTCTTTCTTACAATCGTCTCGAGAACTATTTATTTTACATAGAGATAAATATGATATATAAAACTCTGTGAAGACGAGTTTAATGATATTGTTACACTATTTTCGACTCGTCAAAGTTAGTGAAGGAAGTATTATATTTTGATGTATCTTCTCTGAAATTGCCGTATCTGAATTTTGAAGTGAAAAGCTTCCATTACGCTCGAAGAAGTAGATGATTTTGATTGAACTTGAGATTCGAGTACATCAACGATCATTTTTAGCGATTAGCACGTGCCTATTGAACATTGAGAAAAATGGTGTTTGCTCGAGATGCTCATTAAAAGGGAGTCGCAAATCGAATAGCGTCCTCGTTTTTCACGCTACGACGCGATGATCGAAGGGAATTGGAGTTCTGCGGGCGATATCGAGCTGCCAAGATTGTTCTACTCGTTTTGGAGAACGTTGTGGTGTCTCGGACGGAGAAAGATGGTCACATGAGTGACGGTGGAATTAACTTTTTGATGAAAAATGGGAAGGAAGATTGCGTTCGATCGACCGGAAGACAATCTATCTGTAGTTGCAGCGGGAATTTGTCGTGATTGACAGAACCGGATTATAGACAATAATGAACATTATATCATTATTTAATTGTGACATTTTCGGGAAATCTTGACTGTGTTAGAGTAAATTGAGCTTTCGATTATTCTCGAAGCATTCGTAATTGCATATTATTGTTTAAATATTTTAAACGAGGATATTGCGAATGCAGTGGAATTCTTTAACACAAAAGACAATCATAAAGTCATCAGTTTCACAATGTAATCGATTATACTAATTTTGATAAAAATCACTGCAATTTTTTAGCTGTTTAATTTTTTGCACAGCTTCGCAGAAAGTATTTTCTTGAAAAGTTTCTGCTACTTTCGATATGTTTTTGTATCGCTGAAAATATTCCTGCCATTTTGAGAATGTAAATATTACATGAAAAATACCGAACAAGATCCATTTTAAATTCTCCAATAAGGAAAGTATAAATAGTATAATTCAAAACGTACAAACGCAAAAGAATTATGTAAAGTGAAGTTTATTTTATTTATTATGTAGAATCCAATTTTCCTGTTACGTTGCGCAGCGATTGAACAGTTGAATAAATAACGCTATAAATCAATAACGATAAAGAGATTCGAGCGAGTGAATGTCCAATACCGCTTCTGATTATTTAACCAATTTTGAACGTTCAAACAACAGCATACTGCGTTTTTGAAGATAATGCAGTGGATTCTAAAGTAACAATATGCTTAATAAATTCGCACCGATATAATTTCTATCATCGTTCTTTACAATTGGACTGTGGATCTCTGTGAAAAACAAAAATTGTTCAAGTTAATTGCCAGAAACGTAAAACTGATGAAAATTTCTTTTCTCTTTAAATCATTTCGATAAGATGTATATTCGTACACGAAAGTATTCGAACTATATGTACATTTTATCGTTTTATCGAACTTTAACCGAAAGCAACTCGTAGAAAATGGCGCAACAAACTCGTAGATGTGGTCGCGAAGAGAAACTTGAAGTTTTTAAACGTTGCAAAGTGTTTGTTTCATGATTACATCCGTCGCAAATTTTAAAGCTGAAGCTCTCCTTTGCACCGACTCTGTAGAACTGAATCACGAATTCATCGATTTACCGATCATCGAATGATAGCTACGCTGTGAAATCACTGCGACAATAACAAAAACCGAGAAACTCCAATACCACCAACGCCGTACAAACAATTTGAACGCGTGGTTATAACGAGAAAACTTCGATGTTCGAATACTTCAAATTGCTTCATGATCGAATCTGCCACATATTTGAAAACTGGAGAGCACCCTAGGGCATCCGCAAACAGCACTAGACGCGCAATCCAAATTGCGAGTTGAAATAAAAGAGTCTACAATTGTTTCCGCGCGATTCATCAACGGAAAATTACACGATGTAGAAACGATCGCGGGTATCCATGCGAACCGTTGAAAATGTAGGGTCCTCGGCGGAAGGATTTCCGGCGGTGCGCGAGGGAGAAGTACTTACTCGGCGCACTTGTATCTTAATTGTTTGCAGCGAGTGGTTGCTGCGCCCGACGTTAATGCCGTTCATAAACAATGCGTTCCTCGGCGCGCTATCAAAGTACTAAACCGCTGCACGCGTCTCGCGGGCTCTCTCCCTCGCGAATCCCTGCCTACCACGATTCTTCGCAATTTTCTTCGCGACCTCGATATTATTCTTGTCGGATCACGGTCCGACGAATTAGCCGAGGTCGTTCCAGATTATCCAGCCCGTAATGCCGAAGACATGGAAAACTGATTAGCGGCCCACTACCGTCGGAGAAATTATTCAGCCGGCGATAAAAACCGTGTTTTATGGCGTACTTTATGGAACATTCCGGCCACCATTTCCGCACTAGCGTCCTTCACGGTGCTGTCTTTCATGGAACCGTCTGATTAACGTTCCTGCGAAGAGCAGAGCGACAATCGACGCGGGCTGCACGTTAAATGCCGCCTTTTGCGTAACTTTGCGCAGTTGTTTACGCTGAAGATTTTTATTGATTTCGTGTTACTTTTGCTCTTTTTTATTATTATTATTGCAAGCTTATTTATTTCAGCGCTTTTCTTGCTCATGCAACGGTCAACACTGTTTCTAACAGACTTTTTAATACATCGATGCAAACAAATTATAGCACAGGAAAATTTCGGATAAAAATTTGCCAATCTTGACTGACGACAGCTCCATCAAAATCATCGTTGGATGATGACTATTTTTTTACATTGAAGCTTGGAATCTCTACTTTAAGATAATGTTTTTGGATTTTAAGTAATCATTTAACTGTGAAGCCATGTTTGTGTCATGTTGAAAATTTTCAAGTTTGACGAAACGCACTGACTTTTGTTCAGAGATGAAACTCAGTTGCGAGTCTTTTTCGCAAACGTACATCACTTTAAAGTAGCCCTTGCAATTTTCAATATGGCAAATGTTGCCCCACATTTAAACGATTATACTGGTGAAGGTGCATCAAACTTAAAATCTAGGACTATTTTAAAGTAGAGATTTCAAGCTTCAATTCTAGAAAAGGGTCATCATCCTACGATGTTTTCTCGTGGAGTTATCGTCATTTAAAGTTGGCCAATTTCTATTCAAAATTGTTCTTCTATACTGTAATTTTGTTGAGCAATATATAAACAAATTTCATAAGATTGAAATTATTTTGAAACGTGATGTGACAATTTTTTGGAGGAATCACTAGTATAATGTAATTAATCATTCATAATTTCATGAGTAAGAAGAGAACGTTCGCGATGTCGCACAGTGGTACGAATCCACGAAAACACGAACTAAAATAAAATTTTCAATCTGTTTGAAAATGCATGAAACTTTAGATATAGGTTCATATATCTATGAACTAACAATTTGCATGTTGCGAGTTGCCAAAAGCGTGTGTCTCGAATTGTGTTTTAAGCAATTTGATAATGCGGTAAAACATCCATTACAGAACGACTACAATAATTTCGCCCTAATTCGTGCTCAGATTGCGCACAAAAATAGACAATTTGGGAAGAGTAGATACGATCATTTGAGCCTTGCGGTTCGTTTTTATAGTTACCGATTGTCAACAACTATAAAAACGAGACGCAAGGCTCGAATAATCGTATCTCTTCCTCTTCACTTATGTTACGAGCCGAGGGCCAGGCAGGTTGGGTTGCCGGAGGTTGCATGCAATTGGGATTTTTGATAGGGGTGCGAAGACCAGCCGATGCTTATTTCGGCACGGGTATCACGGGTTTCACGCACGGACCATCATGCTGTGAAAATATTTCCTCTTTTTGTAACATTTATTCTTCATGAACTGCGGTATATCTTTCCGATTTATCCGGAGAGTCCCTACACAAGCTGTGCCATTTGTTTTTAGTATCTTAGCCAAATGTGGAAAATTGTAAAAATTATCCATCCAGATAGTTTATCCTCGACGGAGAAGTGTTCATGTCAAGGTGCAGTACCGTAGCAATAGTTTTGTTCGTATTTGGCATAATTAAAGACGACGAACTCAATGATGAATTAGTGTCAGTATAAACTAAAAATTTCTCCAAGTATCCGCTACTCGCTTCACGTAACTCAGACGTTTTTATGTCAAATTTCAATGCCTTGAGGGGAATATACTGCTTGAGAGACAATTCTCCCTTTCCATAAAGACAGGGATTCATCTAACGAAACATTTCGATCAGGATCATAAAATGTTTGAAATTTCTTATTCAGGTGTCGAATAATTGGAAATATCTTGAATAATTTTGGTGGACCGTAGTAATTCGCTTTTTCTTGATTGTTTGAAAAATGTACAAATTTGCACTTCTTCGGTAGAAAAATATGATTTTATGCTGAGCTTACTTATTATCCCCATCAATAAAACAAATGCTATCATCAAATACATTTCATCTATTGATTCAGGTGTTCATTGTCTTAGCGGTGATCTTAGTGGAAATATTTTATTATATAAATTTTGCTCAGCGTACCTATTTGTCTCATCCACAATAATTTTGACAATCAGCTGATCAAAAAATAATTTGAATATTGTTATTGGCTACCTTTAAGGTTAGGATAGGGTGCGTAGACCAGCCGATGCTTATTTCGGCACGGGTGGCTACCTTTAAGGTAAGGATAGTATTTGGAGAAATTGGTATTAGGCTGCCTCGTAACTTCGTAAGAAAGAGAAATAAAGATATATACCTCGTGCGATAAAGATATATCTTTGTGGGTTATACCAACTACTGCTTCGAAATAGGAAATGGAAATAATTGAACTTGTAACCAAAGAAAATTGGTAAAAGCTAATTTATTACGCGTTTTGAGTTTTTACAAATGTATGTAGGTGTTCGCGGACTCTATCGCGCTCTCAGCTTTTCGCACTGAGTCGGCGGGGGCTTCTGATATTTGATATCTAATTACCTACTAGATTGTTCGAAGGAGAATTAAGACTCGATCACACTGGTTTCCACGCCGACGAATGACTCGAAACTAGTCCGATTTCTGGTCGCGTTTGGGCCTTTTATATAGCCAGATTTTCTCTGGAAAAATGGTAGTGGGGGTGTTCCTATGTGGTCCGATTCTAGAAACGTTCGTCGTCGCACCCCCTTGGAGGTACTCGACTCGCGATATACAAATGAACCCCCGGCTGGCTGGCGCCCAGCCTGGCGTATGTCTTCAGGAAGGAGTATAATAAATTCGTGGGAAGTTTCTCCGTACGTTGCACCTAATTCAATTTTTGTTTAGGTCTCATCAAATTATATCCACTTTCTGTACGGTTAAAGAGTATACTTTTAGCTATAAATCCCAGGAGCGATAAAGGGATAAACATAATTTAACTCCTTGAAATTTTCATTTTTTGCAACCCTTATTTTTTCGATTTCGTTTTTGCTTTGATTAGAACTATAAGGTATTTGTAGCCAATGTGTGAAAGACTGCTAACCAAACATCTTCGCGTCAGGTCGCTCTCCGCATCCATTTATTTGTTGTATAAAATTGTTTGATATAGACCGGGACTTTAGATGATATAAACAATATTCTTACAGGTGTAGTGGTGAGAGAGATATTAAAGTCAAATTAATATTTTTAAGTGGGACCCTGTATTCTTTTATCCATGATATATCAGCGTTTGTTGAGACGAATACAATGACCTACAAAACGATATCTTTGCATGTAATAAAATAACATAATTGAAATGCATGCTTTTTAATCCATTCTAAAAATTCATTATCAATCAATATCTATTTTTATATAGGTACTATAAAATATGCGAAAAAATTTGAATAACTAATTAATTAAATAAATTTTAATAATTTATAAACATAATTTTTCATCGTATTAAAAAAATAATATCATAATCGGATTCAACAAACAAGAAAACCTTAAAACTGCTTTACTTATAATAAAAGATGTAAACATAACAATACCTATTCATTTAGTTCGTGTTTTGGAGGATCTGTCCCATTGTGTGTCGTCTTCGTTTAAATTTGATTCGAGGTTCCTCTTAATAGAGAATCTCGTTCGTTCCGGGAATAATCTGATTCAAGTACATACTGTATAATGGACACCGACGAGTTCGCAACACAGTATGGATTCAGCAGGATCTTGTTTATTTATATGCTGTTTTTCGTTTTACGCGAGAATGCAAGTTTTTTTGCTGTTTTTAATTCTGGAAGCAGCAGAATATGCGGGGTGGTTATTTTGGGATGCAGTTTCTTTGCTATTTATGACGGCGTTGTTATAATTAATACGTTGTTCGCTGCAGGATCCGACTGGAAAATCTCGTAAAATCGAGGTAACCCAATTAATGAAAATGAAGCTGCACCGTTAATATTGTTCGCAGCACTTGTTCCCTTTAATGCGAGAAATTAGTTTTATAAGAAGTGGCGTACGTTGATGTGTGTTCGAAAATGAACTTGATGGCTACGAATTTTAAATAACTTCATAATGTTTCAGTGATCTTTTGTATATATATAGTACATACCTATTTTTATAAATTTTGTAATCATTATAGAAACCGTTCAAAAGTTTATCGACGAAAAGTGATCGAACTGAAAAAATAATATCGAATTAAAACAAAGTGTTTCTTTCAATCGCCTTGGTAGAAATAGCGTTAAATTCTAGTTACTTTCTGGTAACTAATCCCGAATTTGTTCACCAAGTTTTTCTCCATGCACAGTATTCAAAAGTGGCGTTTATGGTTAAAATTCGAAAAATGTTCGTAGATTATTTTCTCATGTTCTTTGGATGACAATAAAACACTGACAACTGTGGAAGAATTTTACCGAAACTCTTCTTCGCGCACTATTAAAATGATCGGCAAACCGATAATCTTATTTCTGACTACGTTCATGGATATTACGTTCACCGAATTTTCCGAAATTGATCTGTTGCAATATATTTCTCTATTCTCGACGCTGAAAACCGTATTCACTGAAAAACCAAACATTAAGTAACAAACTGTGCACAATAATATTTTAGTATCGTTTTCGCAGAAAAATTCTATTAAAACCATGCAAACAGAAAAGCGAGAAACCATCCGTTTTATTCTTGTCGAATGTGCTTCTGCGCACAGAACTGCCGCGGAAAAAGTTATGAATAAAATATCTCCGTAAATAAACCGTTCGAAAAAGTTTACGTATCCGCAGGGTATCATTAAAAAAAAAAACAAATACTTTTATAAACGTTGAACGATACCTCTATTTCGATTCTTTTTTTCCTCGTGCGCGCGCGTGTAAAGGATTATTTAATTCGAAATTCGACGTTGCTAATCCACACAGAGAGACTGTTGGTTACGATGCAAGCTGATAACGTAATACGCAAAATTGTAATTAAAAAAACGTCATGCACCGTGAAAAGAGAGGTACATATTTACGAATTTGAAAATGGAATTCTATAAAGCAAGCGGGAGGCAGCATTTTCGCGGGAAGTTAATTTAGTTGAACAATTTGCCGTTACAAACATTTCGAATTTTTTACACGAATTATTAATTAACATCTCAATAAACGTGTTGATATCCCATTGTCGCTTTCACTGTTGCAAAACTGTACCCCTCTTTTACCGAGAATCGTATACATCTTCATTTCTGTATTCCAGCATGAATCATTCTCCAGGACGCAGCTTCGTTATCGATCATTATTCCGTCGGACAAGTTGTCAAAATCGAGCGTGTTATTCGCGATATTCTTCTTTTCAGCGTGAAGACGCGACAGCGACCAGTATCCGATGAAAACGAAAACGCAACAGTTGCGTTAGCAGTATCAATGAAATAACTGACAGAATGCGATGTGCGTTTGACAGTTGTAGCGAAAACGTTATCTTTTGTTGCTAGATATAACTGTAGTCGTCCGCCATCGTTCACTACTATTTTATAACTGTGGTTCAGCTCGCTTTCAATACTGAATTATTTCGACGTGTAATATAAAATAACTTTGTAACATGAAATTATTATAAATGACAATTCCAAAGGATTCATTATTATAACTGATTTATTATATCTACTTTAGAAATACTACAGACATATTAAGCAATTTAACTAGCTTATTATATCCTAATTTATTAATACGATTTAGTATACTATAAAATAAAAACAGTATTTCTAAAATGGATACAATAAATTAGTTGAAACAATCAATTGTTTGAAATTGTCATTTTTGTCCAATTGATAAGAATGGGGAGAATTTATTGTATGTTATTTTCAAACATGCGTCAATTGATTCGGGCCCTCAGCAATGATTTTCTTCTGGATTGTTTCGTTTTACGTCCACCAATCGAGATACCTTATTTTCTTACTTCTTTTCTCTCTATTTCGACGTGTAATATAAAAAATAACTTTGTAACATGAAATTATTATAAATGACAATTCCAAAGGATTCATTATTATAACTGATTTATTATGTCTGCTTTAGAAATACTACAGACATATTAATCAATTTAACTAGCTTATTATATCCCAATTTATTAAAACAATTTAGTATACTATAAAATAAAAACAGTATTTCTAAAATGGATACAATAAATTAGTTGAAACAAATCAATTGTTTGAAATTTTCATTTTTGTCCAATTGATAAGAATGGAGAGAATTTATTGAATGTTATTTTCAAACGTGCGTTAATTGATTCGGGCCCTCAGCAATGATTTTCTTCTGGATTGTTTCGTTTTACGTCCACCAATCGAGATACCTTATTTTCTTACTTCTTTTCTCTCTATTTCGACGTGTAATATAAAATAACCTTGTAATATGAAATTATTATAAATGACAATTCCAAAGGATTCATTATTATATCTGATTTATTATATCTACTTTAGAAATACTACAGACATATTAATCAATTTAACTAGCTTATTATATCCTAATTTATTAATACGATTTAGTATACTATAAAATAAAAACGGTATTTCTAAAATGGATACAATAAATTAGTTGAAACAATCAATTGTTTGAAATTGCCATTTTTCTCCAATTGCTAAGAATTGTCGTTTCAATTATATGGAAATTCATTTGTTTCAGACACAAAGAAAGTCACTTCACGTTACGTGAAATCCAAATGAATCATTTTTCAATAATATTTAATTTCGGTTAACAAAATCATTCGAATAAAATAAACATCAGCAAACGTTTCATCGCTGCAGACACAAAAGCAAATCATGATGATATACACTTACTGACAAAAGTTAAGAAACAACGTAATCGTTTGATACATTTCGGTATATTCTCTATCTTCTAAGATACATAGATCAGAACTAAAAATAGCATAATGAGATAGCATCCCATACATCAATGATCAATGAGTTTTTTCTCAAACATATTTGTACGAGAGCCATAATTAAATTGGATCGAAGGAATAAGACAAAATCTGCGCGACATAAGTTAAGAAACATACATCGCTTAAGTCATATAATCGCTTTTAGTGAAAAACAGCGTCGTGTTAATGTCTGTAGTTTTCATAACAGTCTAATAAGATGTTGCATAACCCTTGGATTTGAGGACTGTATTGAATCTGCGTGGTATAGTTTTAATTAATCGAACAGAAAACTCAGTCGGTATTTCTGACCATATTTTCGCGACTGTTTCCATTAATTCTGCTTTATTGTTAAAAGAGTGACTGCTCAACTGACGTCCAATGTAATCCCGCAGATGTTCAATTGGATTCGAGTCCGGGAATTGACTTGGCCACTTGATTAAATTAATATTTTGTTGTGCCAGAAACGTCTTAACCAACTTGGAAGAATGTTTAGGGCGTTTATATACAATTTGTCCATGACCTTATATTTTGATATATAATATTAACCCGAGAAAGATAACCTACGTCGCAGAGGCGCCTGCGAAATAAACAACTGACTGCACCGTGGATGACGCAAAGACTGGAAGCACCCACTTTTCCAAGGCATGTGCGAAGCAACATTGAAAATATTCTTCCAAAATCTGCTGTACAGGCTTCCACAGACGATGAAGAAGAACCCTCAGCCAAAAAAAGGCGTTATTGCAGTCTTTGCACGTCTAAAAAGAAAAGAATGTCAAAGATGACCTGTGCCAAATGCAAAAAGACAGTTTGTGGTGAACACAAGAAAGACGTTTGTCATGACTGTCTCTAAAGAAATTTTTTATAATATTATAGCTTTTTTTAAAGCTATAACTGATTATATTATAGTCTACTAGTTTGTAAGGATAAAACACTATTTTTTGCGATATTTTACGGGATTTGTTCCCATAAACCGAAGACTGTTGATTTTTGTTAATTTTTCATAGAGGTCTAGTGATTTAAGTTTAAAATTACTTAAAATATAAAAAAATATAATATAAATGCATTTAATTTTTACAATAATGCCAAACCTTTAAAATGACTAGATTAACTTAAATAAATATCCATTGTTAGTATAAAATTGACGCCTTAGAAAAGCATGCGCCTCTGAAGCGTATGGTTATCTTTTACGTACGTTGTCATATGGTTATCTTTCTAGGGTTAAACGTGTTACCACCGCCCCGTTCTCCTCTATTCTCGTAACTATTCGGCAGGTACGCGGGACAGGCGAAGAGAATTGTTTTCGCGGATCTTACGATCCGTTTCTCGCGACGCGTTTCCGAAAAGTTCGCAGATTCGTCTCGCGAAAATCGACGTGCACGACACGCGCAGCAACCTAATGCATAAATGAGGATCTCGAAGTTGAACTGTTCCGGAATTCTTTTGACCCAGGTCTTCGTAACGGGGCAGCCCTAAGAGACCCCTGGGCTTGAAATTTAGGTGAGTTGGCTGGTTGAAGGTAGTGGGGCACTTTGCCCATTCTATACAGGCCTCGTTACGTGCATTCGGGGCGTGTGTGCGGCCGTGTAACGCGTACACGGACGCGCGTGCACGCGCGCGGAGAGAAACACGCGCGGACACACACGTGCGCGCGGAGACGACGAAGGTAGCAGCGGCTCTCGCCGTCCTCGGCCACTATATTATCCGCGACTTAATCGTGCGGGCTTGAAAACTTTTTATGGGCCATAATTTAAAGTTTCCGCGGTATTCTTTAAGGGGCAGGAGCCGACCGGAAGTCGCTCCTTTATTTCAACGTCGACGGAGGGCCCGGCAGGTGTATCACTGTTTCGTTGGCCGCGCGAATTTTTTCGGATTCGCCAAGGAAATCCGCGAATTTATCAAACCCTCTTATTCCTCGGCCGCACACGCGCAGACCTCGCGGTAATTGTTCGCCTTTGCTGGCCGTGAATTATTCGCGAACGTTCCCCGGGAAAAAGTGCGGCCGCCACAGAATCGTATATTTTCCAGCGGAACGAGCCGAAGCAATCGATGGCCCGTAATCCGTTCCAGTTCCGTGTAAAATTCGTCCGCGTTCTGTCGCGTTTCCAATGCGTCCGGATACGGGATGCTATTCGTATCGCCGGGAAGGCGGAACAACGCATTTCGCGGGGAATCAAAGAGCTTTGAAAGAGCCCAAAAGAGCTTTGAATATTTTAGAAACGAATCGGCGGTTTGACAATCACTTGGCAGCGATGGAACGCGAGTTCTCAGCGAGTTCGACAACTTCGCGCTTCAGCGTTGACCATTTTTCGACAAAATTGCATCATCATTAATCATTTCACTACCTTAGGCGTAAATATTTATTTATTTAATTACTTATTTATTATATTTATTATTATGTTATTATTATTATATATTTATATTATATATTATATATTATTATATATTTATATTTATTATTATATTATTAATATATACGGGATACCCTAATATAATTAATGTACCCATTTATAACTAATATACCTGTTAGTTATAAAACTTAGAAGCTTTTTTCGTTTAGAGTTAAACTAAAAAAAAGAAAAAATGAAAAGAAATAAGATAACCGCAATTTTTTAAATTAATATGATAAATCTCTACGGACTGTAATGACGTTGCGTCCTATATAACATGCCCTTTACATTTTGTGAACTGCAACTGTTGCACCAACTTATCATTGCGTCAAACATCGTGTTTATCAGATGAAACTTCTTATTCATTATCAATATTGACTTTCTTTCTTTATGATTATCTTCGTAATGATACGCGACCTGCCAGTCACGACGTCTGGTTTGTCTATTTTGCTTCGTTTGTACCGATGTTTCTATCCGAGAGTATGCCGCAGTCAAAGGCGTATAATTCCATATTTCTCGTTTCTCAAGAAATTACGTCGGTTATCGCGTCAATGACGCGGATGTACAACGCATATTCCACTTGAAATTCCAGGGTTGAGGGAGAAAGTGTCTCCCTTTGCACATCCACTTTCTGCCGTTTCTTACATTACAGTATTCCTTGAGAGATGACAGTGGAGAGAAATCTTGTTTAATTTATAACATATTTTTGGAGATGAATTCTCAGTGATCTCATATTGCACATTATTAGTTAATCGTTTAAGTATAAACACATATAACTGTAGCACGTCGATGCCTATAAGTAAGCCGTTTATTTTGAAAGTGGCATAAGTCACTTTTTCAAAAAAATCGAGTTAATGGTAACACTAATTACAATTGAACGGTATCTTTTCATTTAAAAAAAATTTGCAATCAATAAGTTGAAAACTATTGAGATTTGTTCGACAGAAGTTTTGCTAATTAACGGTATAACAAACATGTTTATTTTGAAAGCGGCGTAAGTCGCTGTACTCAGGAAATTAATTGCGGGGCTTAGTGTAAAAGAAATAGAAACGTGTGATAAGTGTGTGTAAAGTATGGTTTTGAATTATTTTCAGTATTTTTAAAAAAGTTGTGATCACTGGACTTATTTTTATAAGTGCGAAAGAATAGTGCAGTTTTGTAAATTATATTATAGCGATGTGGCGGCTACCTCCAGACCCACCAGCAGATGGCTATAAAATGTTTTATAAACTAACTTTAGATGAAAAAGATGAATTTCTAACTTTGGATTTGTCACCAAAAAGAGGAAGACCTAGGCGTTATTCACAAATAGAAATGGATCCGTTATACGCTGGATCTCGTCCTGTTTCTTCAGCAAAATACAAAGACGCGATGGACTTGCTTAATTATATACCCCCAATATACCACAGTTATTTAAAAAATTTGAAACAAAACACGATTTCCGAGGACTTGATCGCTCCTATCGATGACGAAAATTAAATTGAACCGATGTATTTTCATATAAATTACTTATACTTATGTTTCAAAATGTACTAATTATTTTTGTATTTTATGAATATTAAAATAAAAAATACTTAGATCAAGCCTTCATATTAAATATGTTCATGGTATAAATTATTATTATATATGTAATTTATTCAACAATTTTAGTAAATCACTGTCCTTTCAAAACATCGCTTCGGTAAAATACGTCGGACACAATTAATATATGTCAGTGATTTTTCTAAACTATTTATTTTGAAAGTGGCTCAAGTCACTTTACCGTAATGAAAAGTGGTGATTTTTTCATGTTTATACGAAATTATTTATACTGAGAAAAATATCAGTATCCTGAGATAACAAATACAAGTAAATCTTCTCGAAAGTTAGCATCCATATTTTTAAACGTGTTAAAACGCAAACCCCTAAATATATCGACTTAAAAACAAAGTGACTTATGCCACTTTCAAAATAAGCGGCTCAAGCAATCTGTTTAATGTTTCGGTGTTCGCTGCACGCTGTACGGCGAAACGTAACACAATGCTTAGGGCAGTAGCAATCAGATTCTGCAACAAATCGACGATCACCGTACTGTGAATTCTACGATAGAAAAGAAAGATTATTTTTTTTGAATTTTGATGTTAGTATGTTAATAATATTGCTTTTTTCGCCGAATAGCGCTGTAATGCAGTGTTATATAATAATTTAGTGTTCCGCATAGTGACTGGGGTGTGTCTCGTTATGCAGCTAGTCCCATAAATGTTCAATGGGATTTAAATCGGGGCTCTAGGCGATCACGATAATAGTTTAATACATTAGCGTGTCAGTTCGCGGACTGACGCTTCCATATTTATTACCTCTTTGCCCATCTCATTTCGTTTGCTTTTGTTTTATTTTGTTTATTCTATCTAGTCTAATTATTCTATTCGTTTCGCTTGTTTCGTCGATTTAAGCATTGTTTCAATTTAATGTTCCAATAACAATAATTCAGTTGTATTATGTTTTTTAAACTATAATTTGTATAGAAAATATACTAAATGAGATCAATGTCTTTGTACGATATTAATTGTACAATAATGTAATTAATTGTAACGATTAACGCTAAATGCATTGAAATCGTCAAGCTACTGTTGTAATTCGTAATACAAATGTAACTGATCGAATTATCAACTTGGAACGCTTAATATGTGAGTTAAAAGAATGTCATGTACAGTACATTTTTTATTTCGTTTGAATGTCGTACCTCCATACGTTCTAAACAAATTGAATAATTTTTAAGTTGGTACGAATATGATTTTACCGTTTCAATTTTATTTTCGGTCATCCCAGTGCACAACAATTCTAAACTGTATAACAGAAGTGCGCAACCATACTTCATCTCGCCAGAGAAAGATTTCGCTAACTAAGAGCACTGTTGGCCTACTTTTTAATAAACATCTGCTAATGTCCTATTTCTCCCCGGCGTTGCCACAATGCAATCCCTTGTACAGGCATTCGCATCTGTGTTCGCCGAAGCGGTAAATGCAATTCGGTCTTCAATTGCGTCGAAGAAATGAAGGTTTCTTCTTATTTCCTTTCGTTCCAATCGATCTTTCCGAGCTGCACTTTCACGCGACTTTTCTTGATTGCAAAAATTATGTGGAACCCCACACCTTCGCCAGAAATATTATCTTCGACCGAACTGCGCGAACTGACGTTACCGATTTTGATTTTCGGTCTTTTTTGTAATAGATAATATTTTCAACACTATGTTATCATATGTATATAGCATACTACGAAGCATACTACTAAGCATACGACCAGCATATTATTGATAGTTTAATGATAAAATGCGAACATAATGCCGCTAGTAAAAAATACGAAAACAACATTTAGAAGAAAGAAAGAGCGTCAAAGCGTTTATTAAAAGTTTCATTACTATTGCGATATAATGGAACGATGTTCTTTATGCTCATAGTATTCAAGTCTTCGTAATTTTTAGTGTAGACCAACCTTTATATTAAACGATAACATAATTTGTATGCCATTTTCAAACGAGATAGAAGAAAACAAAATAAATCAACATTTCCGAATAACTAACGTTAATAAAGGCAAACATTAATTCTAAGGGAATAGAATAGAATTTCCGATCGGTGCACTAAACATCTAGCAAACAATATTCATCGCATTGCTTATCATCGATCGTAACTGATGCACAGTGGTGTATTCGTCGGATTTAGCCGGTCAAAATTACCTTTCTCACTTAACGTATCTAAAATGTACCTACTAAATTACAAATTGTATTTTACCATAGAGGAAATGATTTTAAGCAAATAAGAATAATTATATACAAATAAAAATTATTAAGAAAACATTTAATATATTATTTTCATTATTCAATGCATTCAAAACGTACTCATTTGAGCCGTTTATTTTGAAAGTGGCATAAGTCACTTTTTTTTTAAGTCGAGATATTTAAGGGTTTGCGTTTTAACACGTTTATAAATATGGATGCTGACTTTCGAGAAGATTTACTTGTATTTGTTATTTCAGGATACTGATATTTTTCTCGGTATAAATAATTTCGTATGAACATTAAAAAATCACCACTTTTCATTACGGTAAAGTGACTTGAGCCACTTTCAAAATAAATAGTTTAGAAAAATCACTGACATATATTAATTTTGTCCGACGTATTTTACCGAAGCGATGTTTTGAAAGGACAGTGATTTACTAAAATTGTTGAATAAATTACATATATGATAATAATTTATACCATGAACATATTTAATATAAAGGTTTGATTTAAGTATTTTTTATTTTAATATTCATAAAATACAAAAATAATTAGTACATTTTGAAACATAAGTATAAGTAATTTATATGAAAATACATCGGTTCAATTTAATTTTCGTCATCGATAGGAGCGATTAAGTCCTCGGAAATCGTGTTTTGTTTCAAATTTTTTAAATAGCTGTGGTATATCGGGGGTATATAATTAAGCAAGTCCATCGTGCCTTTGTATTTTGCTGAAGAAACAGAACGAGATCCAGCGTATAACGGATCCATTTCTATTTGTGAATAACGCCTAGGTCTTCCTCTTTTTGGTGACAAATCCAAAGTTAGAAATTCATCTTTTTCATCTAAAGTTAGTTTATAAAACATTTTATAGCCATCTGCTGGCGGGTCTGGAGGTAGCCGCCACATCGCTATAATATAATTTACAAAACTGCACTATTCTTTCGCACTTATAAAAATAAGTCCAGTGATCAGAACTTTTTTAAAAATACTGAAAATAATTCAAAACCATACTTCACACACACTTATCACACGTTTCTGTTTCTTTTACACTAAGCCCCGCAATGAATTTCCCGAGTAGAGCGACTTACGCCACTTTCAAAATCAACATGTTTGTTATACCGTTAATTAGCAATACTTCTCTCGAAAAAATCTCAATAGTTCTCAACTTATTGATTGCAAATTTTTTTAAAATGAAAAGATACTGTTCAATTGTAATTAGTGTTACCATTAACTCGATTTTTTTTTAAAAGTGACTTATGCCACTTTCAAAATAAACGGCTCATTTATCTATTTACAGTACTCTAACATAGTGAGAATAATTTTAAACATTGAAAAACAAATATTATTATTTGCATTGTGCGAAAGCTATATACTTATTAAAAGAACATAAAATGTCTGCAAAATGGATAAAAAAGTAATTATTAAACGAAACTGAGAACAATCAAAAGCAACTGAAAGATCACGAAAAACTATGTGAAACTATAACAACGTATTAAAAACGATGGTGTTAAAAACCATTACAAAGTATTAAAAATCATTAAAAACCATTACAAACTATTAAAAAAACGCTAAGAAAATTTGCGGTTTATTGTCTCCTAACTACATACTTGCCACTTCCATGTAACTAATTTCCACCTACGACGAGTTTGATAAAATCGACATTTGGCCGACTAAATCCGGCAAATAGCCCGCTGTGCGATGCTTCGGCCGAGATAAGTTTGCGCGTGTCGGACGCAAATCCCGGCGGAGTTCGGATACCGCACGCGCATACCAGGAACGGCAACCATTCCGCGAGTTAGCTCAGCGTCCGAACACGAGGAAATTGGTTCATGAGCGTGTGTAATTTCTCCATAAATTGATCGCAGGAGGGGAGATGCTGGCAGCGTTAATGCACCGAAAGTGTTCGGTCGGGGAGGTCCGTTGCTTACTTTCCGCGTCGGGTCGCGAATTTATTCGATTTGCCGTTTCGCGAGGCCGCGTTTCCTACGGCCGCGGGCCCGTTAATTCGATTTACGGCGCGGATTTAAAGCGAATCGTCTGCTGAAAGATAATTCCTGTTCTCCTTCGTTACCGGGTGAGTCACCGCGGGATCGTTACGATCGGTTTTCGAACAACGAAAAACGAAAGTAACGCGCCTCTCCGGGCGCACACGTACACACCATGTACAATGGAAATATAAAGCACCCAATAGTGGTAGAAAAACATTTTCTTTTTGATTTTTCATTTTTGGCTTTCTTTTTGACTTTATGAGTTTTTGCAACGAGGCTTTATACACTGCTCGACAAAACTATAGCATGGAAAAATTTTCGACCAAATTTGGCCAACTGTGATAGAACGATGACTCCGCGAAAAATCGTCGTAAAATAATGGCTTTTCTTTTAAATTAAAGCTAGAAGCCTCAACTTTAAGATTATGTATCTGGTTTTTAGGTTTCATGCACCCTGACTACTAGGGTCACTTTAAACTGCTGTAACTTTGCGAGAAAAAATCACAGCCAAATCGTTTTGGCCTTAAATTAAAGAGGAGGGATCGACCTTCATTCGACTGTAAACGGTATCTCCGACAAATATTGTACGAAGTCCAGGCATTTCGACGAATTTGGCAATTTTCAATACGAAAAATGTGGCCCTTAATTTAACCTTTTAGGCACGACGCGCCACTATAGTGGCTTTCGCGGATGTCATCTCTCTGGACGACGCGTCACTATAGTGGCTTGCTCTAGTAGCTCACTCGCTCATCGTTGGAATCAAATAATCGTTTTCACATGCATTGTTTCACGCTTCTCTTGTCTTCACATCGATTTACAACAGTCTACAGGGTGTCCCAAAAATGTCTCGCAATCCGGAAATGGCGGGTTCCTCGGATCATTTGAAGCAACTTCTTCCTTTACAAAAATTTTCTCCGAGGCACCGTTAACGAGTTATTAACGAAAAACAGTGACCAATAAGAATCGAGTACGGCTGACGCGAGGCGGCCCAGCCAACCAGCGCGCGAAGCCCGATTCCGCTCATTGGCTCGATCGCCTCGCGCCAGCCGAGCTCACCTCTCATTGGTCACGGTTTTTCGTTAATAACTCGTTAACGGTGCCTCGGAAAAAATTTTTGTAAAGGAAAAAGTTGCTTCAAATGGCCTGAGGAACCCGCCACTTTCGGATTGCGAGACATTTTTGGGACACCCTGTATATACAGTATCAGACTCTGCTGTCCAGAGAAATAGCCTCGCACAGAATTCAGCCGTACCTAAATGGTTAAAGGGTTACAATGATGAGGTTGCATCAAACTTTATATCCAGAGACACTTTTTTAAAGTAGAAGTTTCTAGCTTTAATTCAAAGAAAAAGTCATCACTCTACGATGATTTTTCGTGCAGTTATCGTCAGTCAAATATAGCTACTTATTATTTAAGATTCTTCTGTGCTATAATTTTTTTTGGGTAGTGTATATGCCGTGTTATTGACACCGAATAAACTTCAGAATCAATTGTTTGACAACTTTAATGGATACAAATATAATTATAAACTATACATCCTAAATGTACAAATGTCGAACCAATTAAAAACTTATAAACAACTAATTCTCTATTTGAATATAGCATTTGCATCGACATCGATCATTACGATAAAAGTGCCTTGTTGTGTTTAAAAATTGTTTGAACGTGTTTCAACGTTTCTAAACTTGCAGTGGAATGTTTCCATGGTAAATTGGAGAGTCTATAGAATTATCGTGCGTAGGAAGCGTTGTTCAAAGCAATTTGCCGCTTTAAGGACGCACTTCGGATCAATTTGTTACGGTTGAAAGGTTCTCTAAATTCGCAATCTTAAAATTCCACATTTATCGGCATTTTGTGGCTATTGCTTCTCTGGTAGGAGCATTTATCAGTAAGTACCCTTGTTACCTGTGTGATTTATTGCTTGCTTAAAATAAGCATAGAAATCACAGAAAGATTAATGGATCAGGTGACCCAAATTGAGTCCACCCGGCTGAGCTTTGAACGAGAAAGAAATTCAAGCTGTGCTTCTAATAAAACTGCAACTGATCGTGCACGAGTTCTGATATGTTCTGATAGTTCTCTTAAAATCGAAGATCAACGATTTCAGAATTTCATAGACAATTGTTCAAAAAGTGCAATAATCTTTGCCATAATCATCATAATTTCTTATTGTTAGACATAGTCAAAAAACACAGTCAAAGACATTGAAAAAATGAACCCGATGTCACATCATTTTTTTCAGAATTGCAATGATTAGAATTTTTTCAATTAAAAAAATAGGAATATAATTACAAAAATAAAGGGTTCTTTAAAAATTCGAGACCAGACCATCCCCATAAAAGTGGGTAAACATGTGAACATCAATTACCAGTAAAATTTAAGATAATATGCTGAAAATTTCATCGAAATCGGTTGACGTTATTATGAGTTGTAATAAATTAAAGATAGCAAAAATCGCAGTTTTATCACGAGTTTGACCAAAAACTGGAAGAAATCTGCAGTTCCTTACATCTTTCAACGCTTGTAGCTCGACTCTGGGACTTTTTCGATAAAAATTTCAACTTGCATATAAGTTACCGAGATCTACGCATTTTTAAACATTTTCGTTATAGGCTCAGACAAAAAAGTTGAAAAACGAGAGTTTTTAATTTTTCTTGTCATTCCAAGTAATAGCAAAATTTAAAAAAAGCATTTTGGTAGACTAGTCCCGCTATCATCTGAAAAAGATTCAAGTCCTTTAGTTCAGCCTTAAAAAAGTTATTGCGTTTTAAAAGACGTTCGAATACTTCCGTGAGGTACTGTATACATGAATTTATTATAAAAAATGCTATAAAGAGATATATTTTTAAATTTTTATCTTCGAGGTTGGAGCCATATCTTCAAGAAAACTTGCATGAAGACGAAACATTTAACTAAGAAAATTGATAGACGACATTTAACATGTCGCTAATAACATAGTTGATGCAACTGAAAATCGCTGATTAAGAAAACAATGTTAATAATTAGACAGAGAATATTCATGGAAAATAAACATGTTTACAGTCTATTATACGAAACAAAAGTTCAATAAAAATATATTTGCATTTGATACAAGTATTTACATAAACATGATACTATAGCGCAATAATTAAAATTTCTTTATTTCGCTGATTACGTTAAAGAATCAATACCAAAGTATTGGCTAAAAATGGCTTCAATACAGGGTGTCCCAAAAATGTCTTCTAATCCGGAAACGGAGGGTTCCTGGGGTCATTTGAAGTAACTTTTTCCTTAGCGAAAATGCGTTCCGCGGCTTTGTTTGTGAGTTATTAACGAAAAACACTGACCAATGAGAGGCGAGCTCGCCTAGCGCTAGGCGGCTGAGCCAATCAGCGGAACTGGGCTTCGACCTGCTCGGCTGCCTTGCGTCAGCATATCTCGCTTCTCATTGGTCAGTGTTTTTCGTTAATAACTCGTAAACAAAGCCGTGGATTGCATTTTCGCTAAGGAAAAAGTTACTTCAAATGACTTTAGGAATCACTCTGTTCCGGGTGTTAACGAAATTATGGGACACCATGCATACGACTGTAAAAATGAACAAAAAAAGAATAGAAAAAATGAAAAATAGGCTCAGTAGTGTCTACCGATGGCCGCTTTCTTCCAGTAACAGATCGGTCGGGGGTTGGCAACTACGTAATTGCCGATTTCAGTTATAGATGTCTCTCGCTCCCATTTTTATGATATCCGTAAATGTTATATGATAAAATTATTATTATTATTATTATGTTATTTTTTATTATCCGTGAATGTTAGCAACTGGACAAATTGAATGCAGCGGTCAAGGGAAAGCGACCAGAATTGGTCCATCGTAAAGGTGTCATTTTCCAGCAGGACAATGCTAGGCCGCACACGTCTTTGTCCGCTCGGCAAAAATTGATGGATATTGGTTGGGAATTGATGTTACACTCACCATATAGCCCTGATCTCGCGCCATCGGATTACCACTTATTTCGATCCCTGGACAACTCCCTTCGTGGTAAAACTTTGAACGACGATGACGCTGTAAAATCTCACTTAACTCAGTTTTTGGCCGAAAAGGATCAGACTTTCTACGAGCGTGGAATTTTCAAGTTGTCAGAGAGACGGCGAAAGGTCATCGAACAAAATGGAAAATACATTACAGATTAAACTTCGTTCCAAGTAAAAAAAATTCTTTCATTTCATTGAACAAATCGGCAATTACTTAGTTGCCAACCCAATATTTACGTTAAAGACTGTAATGTCATAGAATCGCGGAGCATCGCGGCGCCACGGGTCTCATATCGTCGCGCTATAAAGATGCTGCTTGCCTCCATAAAATTCGAACTCGCCCGACTAACTGCTCCAGAGACGAATCAGTTTACTCGATGAACACGGTAGAGTCTATTATATGTACTGACCTGGGAGAACGACGCCGGATTCGGCATCCCCTTAATCCTTCGCTGTGTTATGTCGGGGCTCATTTAACGCGTTACATACCGCCGTTTGCATTTCCACTGGTGCCACGGCTACTACATCGATTTTATGCAGAGATGAGAATAAAGTCACTGACGTGATCGATGCGCACATGAAAGTTTTGTTCGGTATTGTATACAGGGTGTCCCAGGTGTCCTTTTTTCCCGCCCGAACGCTGTCAGCATATTCTACGAGCGAAAATAAAAAGAAAATCACACACAACGCAGACTGAAAAATGTTTCGTCAAAAAATTCTAAGAAAAATACGAAATAACAACGGTCTGTTTGGGAATTTTTGTCCGTTCTTATTTCAAACTTTTCTTACAATTTCTTAAAAAAGCATTTTATCAAGCCTGTGTTTATGTGACATAAATAAAAAAAAACCGTATGGTCGAAGAAACTCGTACACAGGGTGTCCGCGTTAAATCTAGCCAGAGATTTTCTTGCAAAGGGTAAACATTAGAAAATAATAAAAGAGGAAACGGTTAGACTGTATTTTGCAAGCAACGTAATGATGTCAGTCACTCTTTTGCATCATTTTTCTCAAAATAAAGGCGACCTTAATTGTTTTTTAATAGAATGCTATATTTATTATTTATAAAATAAATTTTATAAAATTTTAGAAAATAAATTACAGACAGTGTTACATTGCTCGCAGTAAACAGTATAACTTTTTTCGTCTTTCATTTTTTTTTGGAACACCTACTATTTACAAGAAAAAACGCTGCCTGGATTTTGCGCGAACACCCTGTATACGTTCGCGGTGCTGATCGCGTTACGACGCGACGTTCATCACCGTTTTACGTCAGTCTCGCGAACTCAATGAAAAGAATACCGTTTCGAAGTCTTTCAGAGCTACACATGCGATCGCAAATGCAGCGCATCGAAAATTATACTTGGATTTCTCGCGATTTCGCGAGATAGGAAAGCGGCGCGTCTTTATCGAGGACAGTACTTTTTATTATGATGTTAATAAAGGCGAACATTTAAACTATTTCGATAACGAATCATCTTCTTATCGTTGCACTCTACCTAGTCATTTCTTTTTACATTGAATTACGAGACGAATTTATCTATGCATAAAAGTATGCATCGTTGTTTAAAACAAACAACGCAATTCCGCGTGCATCATTGTACTTGTAAGAAAAACGTCATACTGTTGCGGTGTTCTTTGAACCATTTACTGTTCCACAGTATTCTCGAACTTATGATATTCGATATACAGGGTGTCCCAAAAATGTCTCGCAATCCGGAAATGGCGGGTTCCTCGGATCGTTTGAAGCAACTTCTTCCTTTACAAAAATGTTCTCCGAGGCACCGTTAACGAGTTATCAACGAAAAACAGTGACCAATAAGAATCGAGTACGGCTGACGCGAGGCGGCCCGGCCAACCAGCGCGCGAAGCCCAGTTCCGCTCATTGGCTCGATCGCCTCGCGCCAGCCGAGCTCGCCTCTCATTGGTCACTGTTTTTCGTTAATAACTCGTTAACGGTGCCTCGGAGAAAATTTTTGTAAAGGAAAAAGTTGTTTCAAATGGCCCGAGGAACCCGCCACTTTCGGATTGCGAGACATTTTTGGGACACCCTGTATATACAGTATCAGACTCTGTACAGTACACATCAGATTCTGCCGTCCAGAGAAATAGCCTCGCGCAGAATTCAGTCGTAACTAAAAGGTTAATTCTGAATCACTACAATCGTAATAACAGTCAAATGAAATATTATGCTAATGAAATATGTATGCTAACGACTTTCTACTGTTTTTAATACTCACGTTATATTTCATCGATACAATATTTCCGCATTTTCGCATCGAAGAGTTAAAAAGTATTCGAAGCTTTCCTTTGACCCAGTGCATTCGACGATCTCTTCTTAGATACTTCGTTTGTTGCATCCACAAGAAAGCGGTGTCACCCGATCTAGAAAAGCTGAATCTTATCCGACGATTCGCTAGCAGTTTTCCGGCGCAGCGACGACGACGTTCAGATTACTCGCGCGCAAGATGTTGCCTTTTCGCTTTTTTTGTCGAGTTCTAATAAGATAGAATCCGACACCAAAGGACTCGGTCTCAGGGAATTTGATACAGACGATACGTAAGATTTAGCAGAGGAGCCCTTAGCGTTACCTAACCTAATTATCGGACGTAGTATCCGATACTCTACTCAAGGAACTCGATATCAGTCATCTTAGACTGTTGAGTTCAGAGTTATCGTTGCGTGTATTTTCCGAGGACAGAGGGTATATTTGTTTCGGCAAACGTTTTAAACCAGTTTTATTATTTTATTATTTAATCTTTTCAATTCCACTCTGATTTAGCAATTTTACTTGAAATCCAACACATTACGTTAAAGAATGGCGCTGCAGATCTTCGAGATGAAGAAAACATAGTAGAAAAGTATAGTGGAAGAAATATCTATTTTTTATATTATTCATATGACTTCATATTATATTCGTATTATACGTACATATATTATACATATATTATAATGCACATACTTGCATTATATACATTCACATTCTATTATTATAAATCATACGAAGGTCGTATGATGTGTCGATCAAATTTTTCAGAAATACCGCAAATCGATCAATGTAGCTCCACGTAAAGGAAAATTCCAGAGAATGCAGAAGAAAATATGCTACTTTTTCAAACCTTTCGTTCGTAACAAAATCGCCTTTATCATTCAGGTAGAAGCTATTGAACTTGAAATTGATAACAGAAAAATTAAATTTTTCGATTCAATCCTAGAATGACTCCCTTTTAATTTTCGTTATAAGTAACATTGTGGGGTTGCGGACGACGCAAAATAAAATTTTACATAATAATTAAAATATTATATATTAATTTCAAAATATATAGAAAAAATCCAAAAGCTCAATAGAAGTTGGTAAACAAAATTCTCTTTTGTTCCTCTAGAGCCTCAATGTTTTAGTATTTATTTACACGTTTGCGGGTAAATTAAAAATTTTGCGGAGTCGCAGGCAATCCCAGGGGGTCGTTCCAACCGAAAAAAAACCGAATGACATTCGTATTTAGTATATTATCTTCATGGTGACCCCGTTGTTAGAGCGTGAGGAAAGAGAAACGCGAATGAAATCGTAGCAGCGAAAGAAATGACAGTGCAAGGGGTTAATTCGTACAGCACAGGGTAAACCGAGGGAATCAAAGTAAACAGGGTGGGAGCACAAGGTCGGCCGATCGCGAGCTCGTTTCGCAGGAAGTTTAGGGTCGAACCGGGGCAGAGATCGGGAATATAGTTGGAATATTTTCAGTATATCTTAGCGAGGGTGCCCAGGGCGTGTCGGTTTCGCCTTTGCGCGAGGCCGAGCCTAGTGTCCAGAATGGTCGCGCAACAAAGCCGCACTCCTCGACTCTTTTCATGCAGCTTTAATGAGGTGATACCGGTTTCCATCGCGGTGGCTGAGTTCCCGGGGGCACCGGATTTTCACTCGTCGGGCCCCAAGTGTTTCCTTCGCTTTCAGTAGCCGGTAACAAAGCAACCTCTTTCTCTCTAGACTTCTCCGCCTCGCTCTGCCTCGCTCCGACTCGTTTCGACTCGCTTCGACTCGCTCAGACAGTCTGCGGCTTTCGCTGTGTGTCTCCGAATCAATCGAAGAACCATTCCGATACGAGGAGACTGTGCGAATGCGGGATCAAAGCGCAGGAAACGACGGACCGAACAGTTTACTGCTTTGACACAGAAGTCCCTTTGTATTCCTGGACTTCTTGGACTTCTTTCCTGCAAACAGATCCTCGGGTCGAAAGGCCAATGAAGGATTAGACGAACGCTGCGGGAGAAACGTTGCCGTTCACTGGTTACAACTCCGACTTCCCGTTCGTTTGCATCTTACGTTCCTTCGGCTGCGCGCATCTTTCGTGTTTTCATACTAAATTCACCATCGGAGAACGCCTTTTACCGGCGCAGCGTACAGAAGTTCATCCGAAACGGAAATCCAAGGGGCTTCTATTTACTCGGAATTCACTTTTACTCGAATGATCACTTAACGCTTTATGTGCACGGAGTTTATAGTTCTTTTAGTGGCGAAATAGTTGGTGGGTTTTTAACAGATTTGTTCGAACACAGTTTCACTCATAGTTCACACAAATGGTGGGACAGTTTCTTCTTGAATTGAGCTGTTTATTTTGAAAGTGGCATAAGTCACTTTGTTTTCAAGTCGATATATTTAAGGGTTTGCGTTTTAACACGTTTAAAAATATCGATGCTAACTTTCGAGAAGATTTACTTGTATTTGTTATCTCAGGATACTGATATTTTTCTCAGTATAAATAATTTCGTATAAACATTACAAAATCACCACTTTTCATTACGGTAAAGTGACTTGAGCCACTTTCAAAATAAATAGTTTAGAAAAATAACTGGCATATATTAATTTTGTCCGACGTATTTTACCGAAGCGATATTTCGAAAGGACAGTGATTTACTAAAATTGTTGACTAAATTACATATATAATAATAATTTATACCATGAACATATTTAATATAAAGGTTTGATTTAAGTATTTTTTATTTTAATATTCATAAAATACAAAAATAATTAGTACATTTTGAAACATAAGTATAAGTAATTTATATGAAAATACATCGGTTCAATTTAATTTTCGTCATCGATAGGAGCGATGAAGTCCTCGGAAATCGTGTTTTGTTTCAAATTTTTTAAATAACTGTGGTATATCGGGGGTATATAATTAAGAAAGTCCTACGCTACACCCTTGGTCAGAAGGTATTAGTTCTACGAATTCTGTTACAACTCTGCTCTATTAGAGAATATTTTCCTTCGTGGTAGACTGCTACCCCTCCAACGCATTTCTAATACTCGCTGATTGGTTTTCCTTGATTTTTGGCAATAGCCGATCAGTGAGTCTGTTTTGAAGCAGACACCCTTCCCTTGCGCCCTTGACGCGTCTTTCTGGGAGGGTGCTGGTGTACGGGAGGTGGGAGCGGCCGCAAGGCTTTGGCAAAGGTAGGAAAATTCCTCCAGGCATCACCGTCATGAAACAATGTCAGGCTGACCCTTCGGAACTGTTCCTTTTTCATGACACGTCCTGGCCATCGAAGCCGAGAGAAGCGAAGTCCCAAAAATCAAGCAATAGAGCATGCGTATTCTCGGCCGGCAAACACTTTACGTCCAAAATGCATACCAGGTGTTGTTAAAAATCCTAAGCTCAAAAACAGCCGGCTAGGCACGTTCGTGTCATAATGAACATTAGTGCTGTGCGCTAACAAAGACTTTAGATGTGAGTAGAAAACAGTATATTAACTGTTTTAGTAACGGAAATTAAAATTGCGTTAGCAAACAAGGATGTAATGGTATTACTGTTCTAGCAATATGGCATCGTAATGATTTAATCAAAACTGTAGCATCGGAAAAGCAGGGGAAAAGCCATAACAGCCATGTCGACGAGTTACCTTTCTGCATTATAATGCATGGCCACGTGCAGCAGCTATAACGAAACGTACGATAATAGAGTTTAGATACTGTGCACTCCGATATGTCCGATACTCCCCTTACACAACGCTCTCCAATTTTTATTTACATAGATCAATTTCGTAATGCGACATTAAAACTTTCATGACACTTTTTAGATAGCTTAGTTTCGATACTCTAGAAAATAGCATTTCGCATAGATTACATTGTTCCCACTTTTGTTTCAAGAATATTGTGTTTACTTCGCAGATAACAAAAGACCACTGTCTTATTTACGCTGATCGAAGTTGGACAGTTTTCAACGAGCAAACTTTAACGGTTTTCTTCGCTATACAGTGTGTTCCGTTCATTTAGTATCTTTTCATTGTTTATCAAAAAGATAAGTCTGCGAAAGTGTCTAGAAATTATACTGTAGGAGTTGAATTGCAAAAATTAATTGTACAAGGTATGCAGCCAGATTCTTCATAAGTGTGTGGTATTATTAATCTGCGAAATTTTACGCATTTATGGCAAATGTGAGTGGATGGAATACAATGCACTGAACTTAATAATGCTGTTGCACTTTTTTTTAATCTATTGAAACAGTTAAGACTGACGAGAAACGACTATGTAACGCCTAATTATTGCAATTGAAGTAGAGAAATAATAAATCATTTTCACAAATATGTAATGTTACTGTTAAATTAAAAATAGTAAATAACAATTACGTGATACTATTATTAAATTAATGATAATAAATAATTTTTCCAAATACGCGATATTTCTATTAAATCGAACGTAATAGATCATTCTTACAACTACATAAATATGTTACTATTAAACTAAAAATAGTAAATAATTTTACGCTGATGCTACTACTAAATTGACGATAATAAATAATTCTCCCAAATGTATAACTTAACTGTTAAACTGAAAGTTATAGATAACATTCACAATTACGTGATACTATTATTGAATTAATGATAATAAATAATTTTTCCAAATACGTGATATTTCTATTAAATCGAACGTAATAGATCATTCTTCCAACTACATAAATATGTTACTATTAAACTAAAAATAGTAAATAATTTTACGCTGATGCTACTACTAAATTGACGATAATAAATAATTCTCCCAAATGCATAACATAACTGTTAAACTGAAGGTTATAAATAATATTCACAATTACGTGATACGACTAGCAAATCAAAAATAACAAAAATCGCGGGACACGCGAGTTTAATGATTGATTTAACGGTACGAAAGCAAATGCGATTACTACAAAATGCATGAAGCGTTTAATTCATTCGACAAATGACATCGATTTCCTGCAATCTTCGCCAGCCGGACCCTGACCATGTTAATCGACAAATAACAATGAATCGTACGCGTTTCCGGCTGACATTTCCGGCCTCTGGGCGCGCGCGAGAAAAAAAAAGAGTGCGTGAAAAATGCAACGGCAGCCCGGAAACTTTTGTGCTTTACATCGACAGCCCCTTTTTTCCCCTCCTTTCGTTCCATAAAAGTCAGCTTTGGTCTCTTTAGTCGCGCCAGTGCGCCGCTGCCAGAACATTATACGACCGACATTACAAACCCCGTTGTCACGGAAGTTTTATATTGCAGCGCGAAATTTTGGGTTAATTATCGCCCGCGGCATTCAACGATCGTTCCGAATGGTCGCGGCTTTTTTTCTCCGTTACACCGGTTATTTAGCGGCTGCAATTCCCGTCGCAATCAGTCGCCAGAATCATCCGCTAATTTCCTTTTCGTACCTAGATATCCAACAATTAAACTTTCGGTGGTCAATCGATGTTAAATCTGTTCATAATTGGCATACTTGCTCGAGGCTCAATCCCTGTGGCAGCTTGGAAACATGATTTCTATAAAGCATTAGCCAAATTGTACGCAGATTAGGATTTACCGAGGATGAAACTCCGGCGCTCTGTCAGGTTTTTGTAATCATTAGTAGAATACTAATTAAATTAGAATAGACACTTAATGATTGTAATAAGTTGAAAGTAAAGTAATAATGTTCTTCAATTCTCGAAATATGCTGTTTTGTATTTGATCCATGGATTCTTGTTATAAATGCATAAAATCTGCGATCTAGTAATTACCAGATATATAAATATATAAATATATAATATATAATATATAAATATTTATATAAAATTATCTGAGAATAAAATTGACTTGATAAAATCGGGTGAGCAATATTGTTGATTCGAATCTATGAAAAAGTGACCCTAAAAAGTGCGAACTAAGATCTTTTAAGATGTTTAGTTTTTTAGTTAGAATGTCTTGATTATAAAACACTAATAAGTACGAACTGAATAACGTCATGTGATCTTCTAAATATTGGTAATAGTTATAAATCGATACTTAGTCGTTTCTCTTGTAAAATGACATTTCTAAATGTATTTTTATAATATGTGCGCACGTATGACAAACGTATATATATATATATGACAAATATATAATATATATTAATTATACTATGAAGTTTGTCATACGTGCGCACATATTATAAAAATACATTTAGAAATGTCATTTTACAAGAGAAACGACTAAGTATCGATTTATATATATATATATATATATATATATATATATATATATAATTTGTAACAGTGTTATTAGATTTAAAATGATCATAAAGTACTAGCAACTGTAGATTGTATGAATATGTCAGCTGTTTTATATTTGAATTATTACCAAATCAATCAAAATGATTGGTTTCTGATTTTTCTTTTAGAATTCAAGCATGTATTATAATAGAAATCGTACAATGTTTAAACAAATCCAATTTTTACATTGTTCTAGTCTCAGGGAGTTTACAGATCGATTTATTGTGATAATTTCTTGAGAATTAATCAATGAAATCAAGAATTATATGAAAACGTAGTTTTACAGAAATTTTGATTCCGCTAGACTTGATGTAGCGTATCAAAATGTGCAATTGGGCATTAAAAGTAGGAATTAATAAATAATAATAACTTATAATAAAAATATAGCAGAAATTATGATATAAAAATAATAAATAAATTGAAGGTATAGAAATATAATAATAAATAGAATGTACAGAAAAAGAATGATAAATAGAATATATAGAAAAGTAACAATAAATAGAATACATAGAAAAATAATGATAAATAGAATATATAGAAAAATAATAATAAATAGAATGTATAGAAAAATTATAATAAATAGAATGTATAGAAAAATAATAATAAATAGAATGTATAGAAAAATAATGATAAATTGAATGTATAGAAAGATTATGATAAATAGAATATATTGATAAATAACAATAAATAGAATACATAGAAAAATAATGATAAGTAGAATGTATAGAATATAATAATAAATAGAATGTATAAAAAAATAATGATAAATTGAACGTATAGAAAAATCATGATAAATAGAATATATGGAAAAATAATGATATATAGAATATATGGAAAAATAATGATATATAGAATGTATAGAAAAATAATAATAAGTAGAATGTATAGAAAAATAATAATAAATAGAATGTCTAGAAAAAATTGTAGTCAACTTCAGTTCCTGCAAAACTAAGTGTACACAGATTGCTTGTATTTGTTGATAGCGCGTTCGTAAGTACCATTTTCATAGTAAATTCCGATTTGTCGGGCACAGTAATAAACGAATGGGTTCTGTAACGAATCTGTGACGGGTATCATTTCGATCTCAACACGTGCTCCGGCGTGTGCGTTTTAATTATAAAAAAAAAATCGCGAATATAGCGAGAAACATAAATTCCCATAGATCCTCGGCTGTCAGCGATTTTAACGAATTTCGTATCGTCGACTCTTTCCTTTACGATGGAATTATTCTCTCACGGGGCGCGAGTTAGACCTGTCGGTCGCTAATTATTATTCTCACTCGCTGGCGCCCTCGCCCCTCTTCGAAATATTCTAATTTCTCTGGTCGGCCAAGCTGACGTTATTCCCCCCCTATCGCAACGACACGGGCGCCGGTCACTGTGAAACGGAAAAGACAGAAATAATTCGTCACAGGTGTCATCAGAAAAATTTCAGCAGCAGCTGCGCCTCCTTTTTTTCCTCTTCGAAATGGCTTCTAATACAAGGAGCTTATTAGCGGCGTTAATATTCCGTGCGTTTTGTCGAATCAAGTTGAAATTCATGCGCCAGCGATTCTTTCTGCTGTAAATTCTGAAATTTTTCTTCAAGGCCAGAATCGGGTGTACAAATTGAGTCCTTAAACGAAGTGTCTAGATCGAGTGTCTAAATTAAGGGTCTGAATGAAAGGTCCAAGTTAGGTGTTTAGATTGAGTATTTAAATTAAGCGTTTGAATGAAGTATCAACATTTTGCATGGAAACGAAAGCACGATTTTCATAACTGCGAAGCAAGTTGAATCAAATGTATTAAACTATACTTTCAAAATAGATGTACATTGCAAATTATAATATATTATGCAGCAAAAGGTAGTAATCTAATGGATTTATATTTAAAAGCAATAACAACAGTAAGCATTTCATTAAATCAATTTCAATTTCATATGGAAAAGAATCTTTCTCTTGTAAATTCTTACGTAAATATTCCTCAGTGTCTAAATTAAGTGTCTAAATTAAGTGTCCAAATTCAGTGTTTAAATTGAGTGTCTGAATGAAGAGTCTAAATTAAGTTTCCAAATGAAATGTTCAAATTAAGAGTCCAAATTAAATGTCCGAATTAAGCGTCAATATTTTCCATGGAACCATAAGTACGATGTTTATAATCACGAAGAAAGCCGAATCAAATGTGTTGAACTTATATTTTCAAAATAAATGTACTTTGTAAGTTCTAGTACATCGTGCAGTAGAAAATAGTAACATTAGTTACATTAAGATCACTCTTAATGTAATGATCTGGTATTTAGATATCACTATCTAGATACCAGATCATTATGCAAATCCTCACTTTTTTCATACGTCATATTACAAAAGCTGGAATTGAGGAGAAGTTTCTCCCGTCAATTAAAAGATTACAAATTACAAGAAGTCGGTAAAAATATCTTATGAGAGACCTTGTTAATTTATACGTTTCAGGCTATCGATAACAAAAGCAAAGTACAAAATATACGATGGGTGTCTCAAATGTACGTTATTAGCGCAATTGAATATTATCGAACGTACCAGTATTTATCCTTCTAAAAACCGCAAAGGTTACAATTGTTACTCTCTACAAATTCAGTTTCAAATCGTTTTATTAAAGTTGCATCGAATACGCGTTTCAAGTAAATAAACATCTGCACGAATATTTCCAATAGTTATGGACGTTCGTAGCGTGGAAAATCGCACTGCGCAAACACTATGTTGCAGCCAGCATGTCTGCGTTACCGCGGGCGGTGTCCAAAAACAGTCCAAGATCTCGGGCTCCGAATATTATTTATTCCGAAAGAAAATCCGGGAAAGGAGTGTAAAGTTCACGGAATCATACGAGCGGGGCATAAGAATGGGGCCGCGTGGTGGTATAAACTGGAGAGGCAGGCAGAGGACCGTGGGATAATAGGAAGCAAACGGTGGCAGGGCACCCGGCCCGTTTTACCATAAATGAATAGAAAACAGAAGTAATCCGTACGTATGCGGCGATTTAAAGTCGTGGTTGTCGGTCAGTCGCGGCTAAAGCGCCGAAGAAAAGTCAAATATGGCGTGGGTGGCTCGTACGGCGTACGCGCCGGGGTGCATACAAAAGGCTAACGTAATCTTCGGCCATTGCTGTGCTCCCTCTCTTTCTCTCTCATTCTCTCTCTCCGCTTTTCGTGTACACGTGTAGTACGTATTCAGCCGCGAAACTTTTTGGGATTCGACGCGAAGCGGCCATTTGCTCGCGCCGATTCCAGACACGTCACCTTGGGATCCGCGGGATACAAATTTGTAAAAGTAGGGCAAAAATCCAGAATATATCGGGCCACGTCGAACTTTGAATTATCTACGTAGTTTCGGGATACGGCCGCGTTCGCTGTTCCGACGAACGTGCCTCCCTTCGGCCGAACGTGTTATGAACGTGCTCCCGCGATCGCAGCTGCTCTTGATAAATACATTTTTTAGGACGGATGGATCCGGGATCTATCGACGTTCTAATCTATCCCAGAGATTTTTGCTTCTTCTCGCGGGATTTATTTCGTTTGCCTTTTGAACGGCTTCTGTGTCGGTTTTACGATCGGTGTACCGCAAAATGTTTGCACACCTTTTCACACTAGATTTACAGAGAGCACTAAAACCAGCTGTTCTATATATTAGTTTGTAAAAGTAAGAATGAGACATTTATTCTGAATTTTAGAAAAGCAAAGTTTGGCAGGACATGTCGAAACTGTTGTATTTACTACATTTAAACACATGAGAAATGTAATACTCCTCTCTTTTTAGGGTTTTATAGGTGAATGTGTTCAAAAAATATAAACAATTTATATAAAATTCGTTTTTGTATGAGTTTTAAGATTTGTATGCGCTCATCGTTTGAATCAAATAATCGTCTTCATATGCATTGTTTCACACTTCTTTTGTCTTCACATCGATTTACAACAGTCTACAGGGTGTCCCAAAAATGTCTCGCAATCCGGAAATGGCGGGTTCCTCGGATCATTTGAAGCAACTTCTTCCTTTACAAAAATGTTCTCCGAGGCACCGTTAGCGAGTTATTAACGAAAAACAGTGACCAATAAGAATCGAGTACGGCTGACGCGAGGCGGCCCAGCCAACCAGCGCGCGAAGCCCAGTTCCGCTCATTGGCTCGATCGCCTCGCGCCAGTCGAGCTCGCCTCTCATTGGTCACTGTTTTTCGTTAATAACTCGTTAACGGTGCCTCGGAGAACATTTTTGTAAAGGAAAAAGTTGCTTCGAATGGCCCGAGGAACCCGCCACTTTCGGATTGCGAGACATTTTTGGGACACCCTGTATATACAGTATCAGAATCTGTACGGTACACATCAGACTCTGCCGTCCAGAGAAATAGCCTCGCGCAGAATTCAGCCGTACCTAAAAGGTTAAATCTGGGAGCACAAAAGAGAGACATCTATCCTAATCTAACCAATTTTGTGTGCCACTCTATACATTGTACATCTGGTCGGTATACAAAGTATTTTTTTATTATGTTTATCTATCAAGATTTTATCTACAAGATTTAGAGAGAAGTATCACCTTTGTTAGAACGTAGTAAATATTTTTTAATTGATGCTACAGCAGTTTTGACATGTCTTGTCGAACTTTGTTTGCTTTTCTACTGTTTGCTTCGATATTGTGTATCTACACAACATATACGTGTCTGTCGTCGTGGACACATATACGTGTCACATATACAGTTTCCAAAAATATAAATAAAGATGTAGATTACAGGTCATCAATTGAGGAAATGATCTCGTTCATGTAGGAGCGATCATACGTGAGATTGAAGTTTCATTAATTGAATTTTGTTAGTCTTCGGACCTCTTAACTCTGTGTAAAGGGAGCAATTAGCATTTGTTACTTAAATTAAAAAATTATTATTTAATGATTTATCACTTCAATTAAAATTCTAGCGTCTACAATAAGTAGAATTAGCAGATCATGATCAAACGTTCCAGGCAATGTTGATTGTTATATTGTCATATTGTCAGACGCTGGAAAAACAAACTAACAATGCATTTTGTACGTTCAGTTTTTGTTCCTTTAAAAATAGATTACTTTTATTTTGTAATGTTTTTGTAGTTGCCAGATCGGTTACGGCGCATATTCGTTGAACTTTCAATCCCGATTATCTCGAGACGAAAGTACGAAACAAAAACGGGTGTAGTTCTTCTTTTTTCATTTCTTTTTGTTTCTAGAATCTTTCTCCTTCTGGTTGTGCCACCCGCCCGGCCACACCCTGTATAATATGGGTCACAGAATTTTCGACTTCTCGCAATTGTTGGAAAGATTTCAGGAATACTATGAAAGAAGCGCTCGAGAACATTAATTATTTCTTTATTAGAATAATAATGAAAAAGATATCGTGGCTGATCCTCAATGATTGATAATGAAAATATTGGTAAACATGCTGCCTATTGATTAACAAAATATGATTTCTATGATTGTATATCTTTCAAGAGAGATCGTAACGCTCTTTATTTACAACACCTCGCGTAGGATAATTATTCCATTATCATCTTCTGTATGCGGAACAAATACACGAAAATACAGAGAAATAGATGGTCAGAGGGACTCTTTTCCGCCGTTTTGCCAATAGTTCGCTATAAAGCAGTGAACAGTTATTCAATTGAACAACGCTGTATTCTATCTGTGTTTCCATCGATTCGCAAAGTGGTTTCAATGTTTCGATCGGCCGAGTATATTCTGAACGCTACGAAATGAAACCAATTAGAGAGAAACACAATGTAAATAATAGCATCGATATTGACTTTCGTTTAATAAAAAGGTTCTGCAACGGATCCTACGTGAAACCTCGAATAAAAATGTACAAATTATACAGTCCACTTGCTCCTGAAAATTGTTTTTATCATTTTGTCTGCTGAGATAAAATATTTTTTCTGCTTTTCTTTTTTATCACATATACATCTACAACCGTTTTTTCAGGCTAACCAGCAGATTTGATGTAATTATAATAATAATGTAATAATTAAAATAATAATGTAATATAATTGATTAATTATAATGATCGAAAATTAGCTATTAACAATTAGAAAGGTCTAACGGTTTCGTGCTTTTGAGGTTGCAATAAAATTTAGTTCAACAATTTAGTTCGCAATTCTCAACCACTAGTTTTCCTTCGTCATTCGCCTTCACTGTTTGAGTAATTTGTTATACAGGGTGTTCCACAATTATTTTAACAGCCGAAAATGAGGGGTAGCTGAGGTTATTTGAAGTAACTTTTTCCTTTACGAAAATGCAATCCGCGGTTTTGTTTACGAGTTATTAGCGAAAATTAACTGACCAATCAGAGATGAAGGCGCGAATCACAACGTGATCGATCGATTGAGTGAAACGTGTCACGGTGCGTGGACTTCCGAATTTTATTTTACTACGTTACAGTGATCATTTTAAGAAAAACGCTATTTATTCTTATTTCAGAATGTCCGAAGAATATTTACTAATTTTTCGAATCCGAAATAATAAGTAATTTAACCGTGACGGCCGTTTAAATTTTCTCGTGTGCATGACAGTATGAAATTTTTAAGCAAGGTGTACAGTGAAGATTAACAAAGTACGTAGATAATATTTTAATTTAAATAATTCCGCAGATTACATTTACGCAAAGGAAAAGGTTACTTCGAATGACCTCAGCTATCCTTCATTTTCGGCTGTGAAAGTAATTGTGGTACATCAATCCGTCCACTACAACAACCTGTTAGACACGCGATGAAGATTTCGAACATAATCTGCTAAATACGGATGTTATTCGCTCGTTTAAAATGACAGTAAAATTCAATTTTACTATTGTCTATACTCGACAATTTTTCGCCGTTTCTCAGAATTTTTCACAGTAATTTACAGTTAGATGTTCGCAGACACATTTTTTAGTTTCGAGGACAAAGTAAAATCGAATAAAGAGAAATAAAAGTTTTCAAAGTTCTGGTTATTTTCTATGCAAACAGAGATACGTCATTAGATTACGTTCACAGTTTTTACATTTACAATTAAATATTCGCAGACACGTTTCAGTTTCGAGGACGAAGAAAAATTGAATAAATCGAAATAGATGTTCTTAAAATTCTTGTCACGAAGAAAAATCATTTTCCATGCAAAAAAATAAAAAAATAAAATACAATTCATGTTCACAGTTTCCCGCAGTAAATCTTCGATTAGATGTTCGCAAACGTGTTTTAATTTCGTGGACGAAGTAAAATCGAATACAGAGAAATAAATATTTTCAAAGTTCAAAGAGAAATCGCGTAATTCGCAAACCGCAAATTCACGCAAGTGTATGTCGTGTGAGCGCGCGGACTGCAGGTGTTGAAAGGTGTCGGTGGACCGCATCGAAGGGCGGCTAGACCGCATTCCTCGCGCAACGACAGGGGCCCTCAAAAACGGGGAATGTTTCGGAGGACGGCATTAGTGAAATTAGTATCGAAAGTGGGCGAGTCGCAGTAGGACGGGCGACAGTTTGTCGCGTGTTCAGGATGCTTTATGCAAATAGTTCGACGGGCAATCATCCGTTAAATGCCGTTTTCACCGTGGTGCGGGTCACAAAGGCGGATATATTTCGCTGGCACCCTTGTGTTCGTCGCGCGACCGCGCCCGGTCGAACGCGTTGCGAAAATTCTGATATGATCGTAATCCGCGGCGAGCGTGAATCTATTTCACGCTTGTAATAACGTTTGTTCGGGCCGCTTGCACAAACACAAGAGCGAGACGCGAATAGGCAGCCGCGACATGTCCGCTCGCGCGCGGCCTCAGCTCCCGACACGTAGTTAACACTGAATCAATCGACGCTGGCGGCTGATAATAACGACAGCTAAATGGCGCGTTTCTGATCGATATTTCGAATCATTTTTGCATGGCCGGTTTCGTTAGCTCGCTACGAGAGATTTACAGGGCCCGCAAATTTCGTCGCCGTTTTCGCTACGGTGTTTACCAAAATCGGAAATATCTGTTTCAACCTGTTCGGCTCGGCTTTTTCATCGATGTAAGCCTGTAATTCATTTCCCTGGTTATAACGTGGTGACCGCGAATTTTTATGCATTTGAGGCGTTTATTTTGAAAGTGGCATAAGTCACTTTTTCAAAAAAATCGAGTTAATGGTACACTTATTACAATCGAACAGTATATCTTTTCATTTGAAAAAAATTTGCTATCAATAAGTTGAGAACTATTGAGATTTGTTCGACAGAAGTTTTGCTAATTAACGGTATAACAAACATGTTTATTTTGAAAGTGGCGTAAGTCGCTATACTCGGGAAATTCATTGCGGGGCTTAGTGTAAAAGAAATAGAAACGTGTGATAAGTGTGTGCGAAGTATTGTTTTGAATTATTTTCAGTATTTTTAAAAATGTTCTGATCATTGGACTTATTTTTATAAGTGCGAAAGAATAGTGCAGTTTTGTAAATTATATTATAGCGATGTGGCGGCTACCTCCAGACCCGCCAGCAGATGGCTATAAAATGTTTTATAAACTAACTTTAGATGAAAAAGATGAATTTCTAACTTTGGATTTGTCAGCAAAAAGAGGAAGACCTAGGCGTTATTCACAAATAGAAATGGATCCGTTATACGCTGGATCTCGTCCTGTTTCTTCAGCAAAATACAAAGACACGACGGACTTGCTTAATTATATACCCCCGATATACCACAGTTATTTAAAAAATTTGAAACAAAACACGATTTCCGAGGACTTAATCGCTCCTATCGATGACGAAAATTAAATTGAACCGATGTATTTTCATATAAATTACTTATACTTATGTTTCAAAATGTACTAATTATTTTTGTATTTTATGAATATTAAAATAAAAAACACTTAAATCAAAGCTTTATATTAAATATGTTCATGGTATAAATTATTATTATATATGTAATTTATTCAACAATTTTAGTAAATCACTGTCCTTTCAAAACATCGCTTCGGTAAAATACGTCGGACAAAATGAATATATGTCAGTGATTTTTCTAAACTATTTATTTTGAAAGTGGCTCAAGTCACTTTACCGTACTGAAAAGTGGTGATTTTTTAATGTTTATACGAAATTATTTATACTGAGAAAAATATCAGTATCCTGAGATAACAAATACAAGTAAATCTTCTAGAAAGTTAGCATCCATACTTTGAAACGTGTTAAAACGCAAACCCTTAAATATAACAACTTAAAAACAAAGTGACTTATGCCACTTTCAAAATAAACGGCTCATTTATGGAATTTGTAGATGTTTCGAATATTAGAAAGCAGTTAAGAAAGCATTAGCGGTACAGTGAACTCTCAGCTTCTAAACAAAAATAGACAATTTTTCGGAAGAGGCGATACGATTATTCGAGTCTCGCGGTTCATTTTTATAATTGCCGATTATCAATAACTATAAAACCGAAGCGTAAGGCTCAATTAATCGTATCTTCGTATCTCTTCTTCCCAAACTGTCCATTTTTGTTTACAAGCTGGAATGACAATTCGAGAAAATTTATTGTATCTCTACGCTAGCTTTGCGATGATGGACACATCTCTTTAAATATATTTTACGAATAAGTATATTGTTTTTATTGATACTGTAATGCTTATCCTGAAGCGCCGATTATTCGAACCTGTTACAACGTTTATTTTGCAATTCGTGGAGATTCAGTTTAAGGCTCTAACTACATTTTGTGGCCAAAGAACAGACAGTAGGTAACAGTAAGAGACACTGCATGAGAGTGAAGTTACTATGGAGAGACATTAACAGGTCGATTGCATGTACATGTATTAAATGAATATTTAATCAATCGAGGTAAGAAGCGCCATTCGCAGTTGATTTAACCGTAAGATAATTTTTACAAATGTATCGACTCATAGTCGCGATATTTCTGCAGATGCATACATATATTTCTCAAAAAAAAGGTGAAACAGTTCGAGATTTATCGCACTCATTTATACACGATAAAAATATACCTTTCATTTTGCATATTCCAGATAGAAATTTATTACGTCATTTGTACACGTTGAAAGTATATCTTTTTTTATCATATTTTACAGGATGCGATGGAATATTCGATTTATTTTGAGAAATTCGCAGTTAATTCTTCTGCTATCGAACGAACGCCGCTCTTGCCAACAATTTAGTAAATATGAAAGTCTATCTTTAACTATAATATTTAGGAACAATTTAAGAAATACATGTTTTCAGTATATTATAGAGTTTGATACTATATCTTTCTTCTGAAAGAAAAATTTATATAAAACCAAATTAAAAACACGCGTGTTAAAAATGTGCATGTAATTAGTAATTAAATTAAATGTTAATTTAATTTGGTTTTATATAAATCTTCCTTTTGTTTTGTGCATTAAGGTCTGAAATGTAATAAATGAGCATTTGTAATGTTTACGTTTATTTGTTTCTGTTTACATGCGAAGCCTTGGTATTATGTAACGCCGAATTATTTCAAATATCGTGGCAATCGATTCATAGCAATTTTTTCGACGTCAAATTCTTCTCTCGACGTCGCCTACAATAATATAAAGTTAAAATTACCTAATTTCATTTAAAAATATAACGGTGACCTTGTTTTTTTATCGACGATCAATTTGATTTTAAGTTTAAAAGATTGCAATCTCTTGTCGGTTAAATACTAATTAACTTCGATAGGAAACATTTTTTCGTCGGATCATCGACAGGAACCGAAAAATCGTAGGGACGAATTCGTGACTCACTCTGTATACATTAATAAGATAAATTTGGTGCTCTTTACGCGATATACATATAGAATCGTGATTGGTGCCGTCGTAATCTGGTTAAGGATTAAGTAACAGAATGATAAAATTTCATGCCGAAAAATAGCAGAGCATACGGGCGAGAGAAATTACGGCAGTGAGAGGAATTACGAAAGTCTGAGAAGTCGGCGAAGGAAGAGCGCGTGGACGTTGAGAAAGTCGAGAGTAAGACTGCAAAGGGATCTTCTCGGAAATAATGGAGAAGATGAGAAGCATAGATTATGTATTTCATTACCGGGCCGCGTTGTAAGATCAGAGAATTATGTAATTCACGGTGCAATTGAGTGTCAGCTTGCAGAAAAATGGGGATGAAATGAGCAGCACGGTGGGTCGGGCTGTGTTTGAAGATGTCCCGGCCGCGGACAGGAAGGTTTGTTTGAGCAAGTGAAAGGTTAAAAATGGAAATGGACAAAAAGATTTGCTAAGCGGACAGGCAGATAAAAGGGAATGGGTCTATCAAACGGTATCATTGCTCCGGGAAGATTAACTCGCGCGATTATACTCTGTACATACATTTTTCGGAAGTTCGTTATCCTTTGAAGCCGCGCGAAGAAACGCCCGGTTTTTAATAAGTTTGCAAACTTCGCGGAAACAAAAGCACTGCGGTAAATGGAGCAAGGGAAGTATAATGCGTAGATCGATGAAGTTCTCGACTGGAAGCTGACTTGACATAACACATCTTACGAGAATACAAATTTTGCGATACAATATGGGACCTTGAAAGCAAAAATGGCGCAGGTCGAAAGAGTAACTATATGGTATCATATTTGAATTGAATATGAATTGAATATGAATTTGTTAAAAGTTCTGCAAAATGCAACAACATGAAAAATTGTTACAACTTTTCTATGATAAGCCTATATAATGTTTTGACGTAAAATAATTGAAAAGGATCAAATAAAATATTAAATTGAACGCGATTTAATAATATTGGATCAACCTTATGAAAGATTTATTTACATGATTTTTGCTTCAAACAGCTCATGTTACAATATATTCGACAATGTAATTATCATTATAATTAACGATACGGAAAACCAATATCACCTCCTTCAACAACAATAAATATCTAACGAACTAATTATAACATCACTAGATGAATACAAACTAGCAATACATTCTCTCTATACATTCTTTCCTACTCAACGATTGATATCGGTTTAAAGAGACGTAAGTATCGTTAAAAGTAAACATCATGATGTTTTTTACTGACTCTGTCTGTAAATGAACCACCTTCTCCAAATTTTTTAATTATTTTTTGGATGATTTGCATGTCCGACGGACAGTGTTCTCTTCCATATTCTGTACGAAATTGTCATCCGATTTCTGCACAACTTTCACCAAATTTCTATGAATTTTTAATAACGACCAGGCGTTGTTGAATCGAACATCCCTCCATTTTTGTTACCGCAACTGTCAAGTGTCAAATAATGTATGGCAGTCTGGCGCAAAAAGATTGAACCTTTTAGGCACGACACGCCACTATAGTGGCTTTCGCGGATGTCATCTCTCTGAAGGACGCGCCACTATAGTGGCTTGCTATAATAACTCACTCGCTCATCGTTCGAACCAAATAATCGTCTTCATATGCATTGTTTCACACCTCTTTTGTCTTCGCATCGATTTACAACAGTCTACAGGGTGTCCCAAAAATGTCTCGCAATCCGGAAATGGCGGGTTCCTCGGATCATTCGAAGCAACTTCTTCCTTTACAAAAATGTTCTCCGAGGCACCGTTAACGAGTTATTAACGAAAAACGGTGACCAATAAGAATCGAGTACGGCTGACGCGAGGCGGCCCAGCCAACCAGCGCGCGAAGCCCAGTTCCGCTCATTGGCTCGATCGCCTCGCGCCAGCCGAGCTCGCCTCTCATTGGTCACTGTTTTTCGTTAATAACTCGTTAACGGTGCCTCCGAGAAAATTTTTGTAAAGGAAAAAGTTGCTTCAAATGGACCGAGGAATCCGCCGTTTCCGGATTGCGAGACATTTTTGGGACACCCTGTATATACAGTATCAGACTCTGTACAGTACACATCAGACTCTGCCGTCCAGAGAAATAGCCTCGCGCAGAATTCAGCCGTACCTAAATGGTTAAATGACACGAAATTTCGAAGTAACGCTCGAAAACGGACAGTCTTTGGAACAGTGTGCCACGTGACGCGTCCCAGTGGCGGAACGCTGGCAAGTGTTACTCAAGATATCCCGTTCAAATGTCCCGGAATTAGGTATATTCGCGCGGATTGTTCTCGCTAATAATGCAAAGAACGGGGGACGTACGTGTCGGTCTAATGGCCTGTCGGGGCTACAACCTGGACGATGTATCTTTTCGTAAGGCGATTCGCGGGCCGAGGCTCGCAGGCCGGCGAGCGCGACGGAGATATCTCTAACGTGTAACAAAGATCCGCACTCGAGACCATTAAGGCTCGTTTGCCATTCCCTTACGTCGCGTATTTATCTTGCGATCCCCGGGAAAGACGGAATACGTAGTTCCTTATCGGATACGTGTACAAAGCGATCCCAGGGCGCGGCGTATAATTTTGTCGGACCTCCGCGGCGATTCATTCCGGCGAGTACAAACATTGTTGCAACGGCGAACGCTCGGCCGCGCCCGTGGATCACGATCCGCCTCCCTCCGTGGCCCTTCTGTGAATTGCGGAGTGGCACGATATTCTTTTGAACTCGCGCAGATGAAATCGCTGCATCCGACCCGAGGCCCGAGGCTCCTTGCCGACGCCCCTCGGCCGCGGAATAATTCGTTTTATCGCGAAGCTTCGTTGCTTCGGTGCTTTATGTATTCCGCTGTTATGCGTTCCGCTGCGCCGGTATCCAAGGATTTTCGGTAGTTGCGAGGAATTTAGTTGCCGGATGCTGCTGCGCCCCGATTCGTCTCTCAAATTGATACACTGGCCGGCCGCATCTGCCGGAGCGAATAGTCAAAGATGTCCGAGAGTTCTCTTTCGATCCGGTTGAATCTCGAAAATTTTTGTTGGCTTTTGATTCCCCGCGGTTCAGTGTGCGTGAAACTGATTGTTAACACGATTTGCATGTCATGGTAGAGAATGTGTTGCTATTTTGTGTTCAACGAGTAATATTATAATTTTATAGCTGCAAGGAAGAACGCCGCAAGTCACATGTTTTTGCTTCTTGAAGTTCTGATCACTAATTGCTCGTATTAGTAGTGTTCCAAATTGCATAATTTCATTCAGTCTATAGAATTTGTCTTCTTTTTTTTTTCTGATAAATACGTAAATCCTATATGCTACGGTTCAATTATTGCAAGGACCATCATGCTGTGAAAATATTTCCTCTTTTTGTAACATTTATTCTACATGAACTGCGGTATATCTTTCCGATTTATCCGGAGAGTCCCTACACAAGCTGTGCCATTTGTTTTTAGTATCTTAGCCAAATGTGGAAAATTGTAAAAATTATCCATCCAGATCGTTTATCCTCGACGGAGAAGTGTTTATGTCAGGGTGCAGTACCGTAGCAATAGTTTTGTTCGTATTTGGCATAATTAAAGACGACGAACTCAATGATAAATTAGTGTCAGTATAAACTAAAAATTTCCCCAAGTATCCGCTACTCGCTTCACGCAACTCAGATGTTTTTATGTCAAATTTCAATGCCTTGAGGGGAATATACTGCTTGAGAGACAATTCTCCCTTTCCATAAAGTCAGGGATTCATTTAACGAAACATTTCGATCAGGATCATAAAATGTTTGAAATTTCTTATTCAGGTGTCGAATAATTGGAAATATCTTGAATAATTTTGGTGGACCGTAGTAATTCGCTTTTTCTTGATTGTTTGAAAAATGTACAAATTTGCACTTCTTCGATAGAAAAATATGATTTTATGCTGGGCTTACTTATTATCCCCATCAATAAAACAAATGCTATCATCAAATACATTTCATCTATTGATTCAGGTGTTCATTGTCTTAGCGGTGACCTCAGTGGAAATATTTTATTATATAAATTTTGCTCAGCGTACCTATTTGTCTCATCCACAATAATTTTGACAATCAGCTGATCAAAAAAATAATTTGGATATTGTTATTAGCTACCTTTAAGGTTAGGATAGGGTGCGTAGACCAGCCGATGCTTATTTCGGCACGGGTGGCTACCTTTAAGGTAAGGATAGTATTTGGAGAAATTGGTATTAGGCTGCCTCGTAACTTCGTAAGAAAGAGAAGTAAAGATATACCTCGAGCGGTAAAGATATATCTTCGTGGGTTATACCAACTACTGCTTCGAAATAGGAAATGGAAATAATTGAACTTGTAACCAAAGAAAACTGGTAAAAGCTAATTTATTACGCGTTTTGGGTTTTTACAAATGTATGTAGGTGTTCGCGGACTCTATTAATTACTATCAGTCTACTGAAATTATTAAAGACACAAGGAATTTTCTATTTGATCTATATTTATGCATATTATCAAAGGACCGATTGGATAATCAATACCAACAATGGTGAATAATAGTTTGAGCATTATTGACGTTACGAATATATTATGAAAGATCCTAGAAACTTTTCATTACTGTCCAGCCTAATCAATGTTTAAATGTATATTAACGTACAGACTATTAATAACAATTATTCGTTGATCGTTTCCATCGCTGCATTGTTTTTTATATATTGATTTGTGTACCGTATTTATCAAACATCATTTATTATTAATATGCAAAGATTCGATAAAATAACTGAACAAAATATGTTTCTCGATCGTAACGGAATAGAAAAACTTTAGTACGTACAAATTTAAATCGTATTAATGATAGAAACCGTAACGAAGAATATTTTTGTCCCAGATTTACTTTTTCCCTCTTCCGTCATAATTAATATCAAAATACATTCGGGTATACGAATATTACTGATTACATTTTTATTTAATTTACTGGAAACAACGAGATGTTATTACGTTGTGGAAAACAATTAGTGAGAGAGAATATAAAAATGTAAAATTTCTGCTAACAAAAATTTGCAAAACTTGATGGATTTCTCATTTTGTTTCATGCGATAATCACTTTTATCATCAAAATTCAAACCATGATTAGATTTCGTAATGTCAAGCGGTATACGGTAAAAATATCCCGGCAACGATATATGCAATAAAAGTAATCTTTATAACAATTATAATGATATGGAATATTATTAAGTAAACATATTGACAGGAATAAAAAGCAGCGGCATATTTTTAATTTTGTAAGATGAAGTATGGTATGGTCGACGTATGCCATTACAAAATCGACGCATTATACCGTGTATGTTCCATCATATTTGCAATATTTATCGTTTTCATTATTTAGGATTTAGGATCTAGAGTTTATTTATATTTATTTATTATGCAGATTATGGACTCTTTAGTGTACCAAAAATATTAAAAATTCTACAACGATTATTATATATTAAAATATAAAAACGAAAATATAAAATATAATATTATTATATATTAAAATTATGAATTATACAAGAATTATACATTATACAAAAATTATATGGCACTTATGCAGGCCTCGCAATAGTTGTAAAGCGTTACATTTACATTCTATAAGTGTACAAAAAAATGTTCAATGATCCGTATAATTGATGTTATGTTAAACATATTTAATTATACTGCGCGTATTTTGTCGAATTGGAAGTTAAAGAAAATATTTCAGTTTATGGTGTAGTATAATTTCCACGTATTCTACATTTCTCAGGCACTGTAGAAGCTTGGTTAACACGTTGACTGCTGCGCTAAAAACCTCGAACATTTTATAAAATTAAAGTAATGTATTAACCCTTAGCACTCCGAACCATTCTGGACGTTGGCTACCAGCTACTCGGCGCCACTTTTCGACAGAAACGAGCATTTACAGACCCTCGTATTATTTAGTATGCTTTTGGAACTAACTAACATATTATAATGATATTGGACTTATATGAATTGGCTGAAATCAAGAAATTTGCAAAAAAATCAATATTTTATTTTTTATAATTTTGTTATTGTTTGTTTTATCATTTTGTTTTGTTGTTGTAATCGCTATCTATGTGAACTCTTTCTCTCGTCGTCTTGTTGCTTGGACGATATCACTATCGCTGCTATCAAAACGATAGACTAACTGTAGAAGAAAACCTTCTACATATCTGTAGTAACATTTCTGTGTAACATTTCTAACATATCTGTATAAACGTCTATCCGGAGCTCATCTTCGCTGCTACTTGTGTCATGAGACTCATTCGTGTTTGAACGTTTTGCCATTGTTCTAATAAAAAATACGAATAAATACATAGGTTGAAAATTTCTAATTGTTATTACTAACTCGCAAGATGATATTTATCAAAAAAAACTTTTACCAAACAATTTATTTACCAAGAAAAGAATCACTTTTCCGATTTTCTCACTCGTTAGATCTATCTATACGGCTCGACGCTTCAAACCAGACCGAGTTCAGCTTTGAAAATCTTTTCCTCCAGATTTTATGATTATAAATCTCACTATACAGTGCGTGCTATGTTCGCATACCGACCTTTCTTCTACAAACTTGCCTTATCGCTCTTTTCAAGTGGCGTCTTTGAAGTGCTCGGACCGTCGTGAACACGCCTCTCACGTTCTCGTCAAAACCCGCTGAAATTTCTTGTATATAATTTAGTAATTTTACTATATTTCGATTTGATTTCTTGTGCCATTTCAAGAGAAAACTTCAGAGAAACATGCATGTCTGAAAAAGTTGCGCTGAAATAACTGAATTCCCCGTAATCACTAATAAACTTGAATGTCCCACGAGAGGAGACATCCGAGTGATATGCTAGAATTACGATGTCCCACGAGAGGGGACAGCGGAGTGCAAAGTATTAAAAATCTGGAAAACAGTAGCGCTAGACTTTTGTTCTAAAGAATCGCGTATAGACAGGCGGTGTTTCCCACGGTCATGTATATTAATAAGATCGTGCGACGCAATAAACGGTAACAGCCAGCGGCAAGTGGCAAGAGTGATTGCGAAAGGGGGGAAAAAGTCGGGCCATTATTCGTTTATCCTGTAATCTTCTTGGAAACGCGAGGACGTTCGCAGAAAAAGAAATGGTTCCGAAGCATCCGTCAAGCTGTCGGCGCGCATTGTCGTGACACACAGCGAGTCGTTCGTTTGTTACTTTATTAAGAGCACCTATGTCTTCGCGATCTCGCACTTTATGAAATTTGAACGCGCCCCTCTCGATCATAGTCGTCAAGCTTCCAAAGATCCCGTTCTTGCTTGTTCACGCTTGGAATATCACGGTTCGAGGGACGATCAAGTGCCAACTCGAAATTCGAGCTTTCAAAAGTCGAGCAACTTGTTCGCAATTGCTGCACGCGATGATCTTGTTCGAGATGGTTATATCGATTTGTCCATTCGCGAATGTAGTCCGAGAGGGCAAATGGATCTCACGTTTCTGGTTTTCATTGCCTTTGTCTTCGTTCATATCGTAATTCACACTTATACATTTAATGAACTACTAATTACTAATTGTTACTAATACATATGAAAGTGTAATAATTTATTACTAATTATTTCTAATAAATATAAAAGTGTAATAATTAGTATAATAATGTAGTAAATAATAAATATGAAAATGTCGTTTCTGGTTTTTATTGATTTTATGCCTTCGTTCATATCGTAATTTACATTTTCATATTTATTAGTAATAATTAGTAATAGATTATTGAATAAATTCCCAACAGATTTTTAATTATTTGTAGCCGTAGCAACGTTAAACGATTTCAATGACCTTGCCGCGTAAATATAACTTATGGAGATTTAGAAGAAGTTGAACAAGCATCGTTTAAAAATTTGTTCGGACATTTTCTGGTGAACTAGTCAACCTGGCATCTCCAAACAAATTCAAGATGTTTGGTTAAATTTTTAGAAAGTCGTACAACTATATCTTTGCTTGGAAATCCTTTTTTGAATTTGTATCGATTAGTGACAATATATTATTACAAACGAAAATGACAGATATTACGATTTTCATGAATATAGTTTCGATTATAGATATTATATATTCATGTATTTTCCTATGGCGCTGCAAGTAATTTATCGTATAATGGATTTAATTGTACTCAACAGAAATTTAACGTAGTATTATCGACGTTTACGCGATAGAAAATTCTAACTAATTTACTGTTCGCATAAAATCACGAATCGTGAAAGAATATTCGACGGTCGTAGAAACGTTGTAAAAGCTGCTTCCGTGATTTTCTGCCAATATTTCTTCAATTATATTTACTCGAAATTGTTAGTATATATTGGAAATGGGTAGATAAATAAAAGCAAAACGCAGTGAATTAAACTTATCCCTTTTCGGTTTATTAATTTGATGTACGAGGAAGGACCGTCTTTACTCTCCTGATTGCTCCAGGAGACTGAAGACTATTCACAAAGACGAAACCGAAAACGTCACCCAAAGACAAAGAGCACTCTGTTCTATATACATATGAAATCATTGTTTATCTAATGGTACTCTGGCGAGACTCTCGGCGTCGATTCGTTTTTGTAACTTATATGCTAGAAGGAAAAACTTCTGAGTATTCAAAAGAGTGAAAATAATCCAATAGTATAGAACGAAATTATCAGATGTCTCGATTTTCTACCTTTCCCATGACTATTTCGTACGACTATATGCACGACTATTTTCTACGGTCCGTCCTCGTGCGCTACTAATTAGGATCTCTCCGAAGTAAAGAAAAATGAGATTACAACAAATATAGTCCGCGCGAGGTTATATTCGTGAAATTTGATTTGGCTGGCGAACAATCGCGTTCAGAGACAATTACTGGAAGTTTATTAAACAGCACGCGCAACACTGATGAAACTTAATCTGAGTTCATTTCGAAAACGAAACTACGCATGAGGTAGCAAAATGCTAAATATTCGATTCACTTTTATTCATGAAATCGCGGCTCTTCGGTCAGCTAGGGTTCACCGATATCCGCAGTATAAAAATTTCAAATATGATATGGCAAATATGCGAAAATCAATATCGGTCACTGTCGACGGAACGCATGGCGCACGTGGTAAATTTTCGCGATCCTTTAAAGTTATGCGGATCCAAATACTATATTTTAGCAAATTAAATATTTGTTATGCTTCCGCGTTGTCGGAAATAATTTAGCTCCGACGTAAACCTTAATATTTTTATTTTTTGTATTTTTCGTTTGTAAGCTACATTTTAGTAAGTAATAAGTTCCGTTGGCAAAATATCTTGCCAGGAAATAAATTGTATTGAAAATATTCCATTCAGATGTAAATTCTATGAAAATATATTCATAATATATGTATATCAATGTTATTAAAATGCTGTGAATATTATATTAGAAAATAAAGCTTCTTGAAAATATTTTATTAGGAATTCAGTACTATTGGAAATATTTTATTCGGAATTGAATTCAATTAAAATACATTTAATTCGGAATTAAATTCTATTGAGAATATTTTGCTAAGATTGGATCGACGATCTTTTTATGTTTTAAACAATTGAAGATCCATCGCGAAGTATTCTCACTTTTCTACCGAATTGGTATAATCGTAAAAATGATTTCTCAGACGTCAATAAATATGGAGTTATGAATAAGTAGGTCATAAACATTTTCTTCGAAGTTTTTATTAATAAGACTTTATGGGCTAGATGAATTCGGTGAATGCGGATTTCAAGATTTAATACCACTGAACTTTTACGAGGTTACATAAACCAGTATCTATTGCATCTTCCATGAAAGAAGGCATTAAAACAAAAATCTTTGTGACCTGTGAAAAGACTTTATTTCACAAGTAGCAAAGTATAGTTTGCCTATATTTGACCCTTTAAATTTTACTGCATTTAATTTTTAAATTACATTGAGAAATGTATCTTGTAAGATTAGTCCGTTTTTAAGCAACGTATAAACATGTTAGATGTTCATAATGTTACACTGAACAATTTTAAAGACAATTTTTCCATCATTTAAATTTAGCTTTAAAGGTTCACATTTCCACTTCTAAAAATGTTAATTTAAAAAATTCAGTCACATTTTCAATTCTCAGAAATTAATTTTAACGAATATGTCGTAGTTTCAATGGTAAGAATTTCATTTCCAAATTTGAGTTTTATTTTCAATTTCAAACATTCAATTTAAATAAAATCCGTCACATTTTCAGCTTTCAGAATTTAACTTCAAATGGCAAATTACATTTTCAGGTATAAAAATTCAATTTTCAAGAATCGAACGGATATCCATTTTCAAGATTACAATTTTGAAGAACTGGTTAAATTTCCGATCATAATATTTCCAGATTGTCTGAAAAATTCCATTTTTAATAGAAGATCGCGTCGTCGGTTTGTATTTCTCAAAAATGGAGAAAAATGTCTGTCGCACCGAGAGATCTAGATCCGGCTGGTAGAGCGATCGAAACGCAAGAACTGGCTAAAAATTCGTTCGAATTTATTGGCCGGTGTAGTTTCTTCCCCTCTAGCCTTCGACACCGTGAGACACGCGGATCGGCTCTGGTTGGAAGAGAAACGCGCCACTTAGCCATGTTATTAATAGCTTTAATACCTGTGCCATTAGACCGGAACGGTGGGAAGCGGAACACCTGTGTTACTTCGCATGTCGTGGAAGCTGCACGGACGGGAAGTCACGGTGCTGGTTGGATATCTCGGAATTGTGCGCGGTTCTTGTTTCGAGAACAACGCGTTTTTCCGATTTCATCTCCTCTCGCGTTAAAAGGAGAACACGTAGCGTTCTATGCTCCCATAGAAGGGACCTCCATAGTCGGTATCCGCTACTGATTTCTCCATCGTTGACCTGTACTACTCGTCCGACTATGCTCGACCCGATCTACTTTCCTTACCTGAGCACACGCGACCTCATTGCGCACTGGAGTCGTCGTCGCTAGATTGTGAACCATTCATGAGATTTTCATTTTCGTATGTAGTTTTTATTAGCAGCAATAATAACAATTTTATTTCATATTTTATTTCCATATTTCTGCTAACGTCGATTTAACAACAACATTATTATATTTTACCATCAACGTTTGTTATTTAAGCTGCTTTATGTGTTCTCAATATTTGTGGATTTCGTGAACGAATAAAAATCCGGAGTTGCACCAAAGATAAATTTTATCTCCTCTAGAAATTACTAAAACGTTGTACAAAGATTAATTGTATTTTTATACATATTTTTTTGACATATATGTTATGCGTATTATTATATATGTGTACATATGTATTTTATAAAAATATCATCAATTTTTCTTTTTGGTACAGTTGTTACTACTTTATTGTCAATCTGTTTTGCTTGCTTCTAGATGGTTTTATTAATAATCAGATAAGGCAGTTTTTAACCATATCAATAGAATCTTCGTGATGAAAATAAAATTAATTCTTATACGACATTTTGGTCATTTCTGATCAAGATGAATTTTACGTTTAATTATCTTCATTTTTATTAAACCGTAAACTTTTCTGCATTTGTGAAATTTATAAACGTTTAGAACACCAGAAAGCAATGGTTAAACAAGCAATGGTATTTCTATTTTAGCTTTTGTCATGATAAATATGTTTGCCTACGAAATCAATTTCATTCGCGAAATTAGAATTTCCATAAAAATACGCGGTCTAATGCATTATTAAATTAATAAACAAATTCCGTTACCATATTACCAATAATCAGGCAGTTTTTAACCATATTAATAGAATCTTCGTGATGAAAATAAAATTAATTCTTATACGACATTTTAGTCATTTCTGATCAAGATGAATTTTACGTTTAATTATCTTCATTTTTATTAAACCGTAAACTTTTCTGCATTTGTGAAATTTATAAACGTTTAGGACACCAGAAAGCAATGGTTAAACAAGCAATGGTATTTCTATTTTAGCTTTTGTCATGATAAATATGTTTGCCTACGAAATCAATTTCATTCGCGAAATTAGAATTTCCATAAAAATACGCGGTCTAATATACATTATTAAATTAATAAACAAATTCCGTTACCATATTTCTATTCATAGGCTAGATTTAGAACATCGTATATTTAGTCTCTAAGCAACGTAAAATTATATCATCTGGGTCTGTTTCCGTAGCCGCTAAAAACACATTAAGCTTCAAATATTAATTTCAGACTACTGCTTTACGAAATGTATCTGGAAAATGGTTTCAACCGTGTCAAATATAAGAACGAATGATATCCGTCGATAAAATAGTTATCGTTGCCACTCGCTAACGTACGAATGTGCCTTTCGGTCGTAGAGAGCCAAGCTTTATTAATATGTGCACACGTTTCTGCGAATTTTATTTTTTGCCATACCATAAATGTAGAACGGCGTACAGGTTAATAGCCACTGTTCCAGTAAACGTGTTCCGTGGCTTTGCCTTGGTTTCATTCGTTTCTTCTTCGTATTACTGGTGATCGTAAACCTATTCCACTTTCCCAGCAGTGAAGGCTCTCATAGCAAACGTAGAATGATTTTTTACAATTTATTGGAGGATGATTTTATTTGAATCGTTTTATCTAAATCATTTTATGCAAATCATCTTCTATCGATAAATAAGTACAAATTTCTGAAATTGAATGGATATAATTGATATATAATAATAATATTAATATAATATATAATAATAATATATATATAATATAATATAATATATGATAATAATATTAATTGAATAGATGAACTGAATTGTCTGAATATTCACGTTTAATAATAAATTGTCTAATGCACATGTGTAACAATGAATTGTTTAACATAAATGTAATATTAAATTGTCTGATATATTTGTATAATAATAAAGTGTCTAATATACATGTATAGTAATAAATTGTCTAATATACATGTATGATAATAAATTGTCTCATATACATGTATAATAATAAAATGTCCAATATACATGTATAATAATAAATTGTCTAATGTTCATGTATGACAATATAGTGTCTAATATGCATGTCTAATAATAAATTGTTTAATATAAATGTATCATGATAAATTGCTTGGTATGGCAATACATTGTCCAATATGCATGTGTAAAAATAAATTGTTCAATATACACGTGTGAAAATAAATTGTCCGATTTACATGCATATATGAGAATAAATTGTCTACTATATATACACATAAAACGCTAACAGTTGAACAATTGTTTTGACAAAATATTTTCAAAGAATTCTAAAAATGGTGTTAATCGATTTGCCATGCAGACACGGCTCGCATGCATATATTGTTCGGAAACCCTAAAATAGAACGCAGCCGGCTAACCCGACCGTTGCGACATCAATCTGTGCCGCATTCTAATGCTTTGATTTACGACCTGGACGGAGATCTGTTTGATCTTCCTGTACGGAACGTGTTAGGCGACTTTAGTCAGTTAGGTAGAGGAGATTGACAGTGGCCAGGCTAATAGTAAACATCAAGCCCGGTCTATTAGGTTGCCCTATAACTGTAATGAGATATGTTTAGCCAGGTTTGCAGTGGACATCGTTTCGGTTATGTATATATATACAGGATGAGTCACAAAAAATGTATTTAAAATGTATTTAAAGTAAAGTATTTCACCGACAAGGAATTGCAATTGTTTAAATTTAAAAACAAATTGATTTTCTATAAGAAAAGACAAGGTCATGAAATGAAACTAGGTAATTGTAACTTCATAGTATGTAATTAACTTCGAAAGGAAACGTTTTTTCGTCAGATCATCGAAAGGAGCTGGAAAATCGTGGGGGATGAATTTGTGACTCACTTTGTATAGTATATGTTGTATAGTATGTGCGGATACCATTCAAATTTATGAGAGTATAAATATTGAAACATAATCATTGCACAGTAGAGACTCTTACGTCCGAACATTTATTTTTATAATATTCTGGCATCCAAACGTTCTATTATCTAATCATTGTATCATTTAGTTGCATTATCGTCTAGTAGAAAGTCTAATGAAATTTTTAAATAATAGATTGTTTTAGTGTCAGGGTATTACAATAATGTACCTTCAGATAAGACTCTACTGTACCTTGGAAACATGAAAGATTTCGGAAAATGAAGGAACAATGTAATCTGGAAGAGGGAGATCGATTTTTGTAGGAAAGTAATTTATCGCGCAATGCTCGAAGCTAGAATTTTGCAATAATTGACCTCGTTCTAGTCCGGTCGATGAAAGTACATTGATTGAACGTGCCTGCAACGTTCGAGCATGACGCGTGGTTGGTTTTTCGGATATTGCGTCGGTTAATTACAAAAATGTGTACATAAAGTTTCATATGCCGCTGCAAAATGTATCAAAATCTGTTTTGGACTATTCTTGAGAAGGAAAATATCGAACTGCATTATGAGGAGCTTAGAAATTTTGGAAAATTTGAGAACTGTCGTCCAGAAACTATTTTAGAAACTGCTAAAGATGGAACACTTTAGTAAATTAGGCGCTTAACCTTTTAGGTACGGCTGAACTCTGCGCGAGGCTATTTCTCTGGACGAAAGAGTCTGATACTGTATATACAGAGTGTCCCAAAAATGTCTCGCAATCCGAAAGTGGCGGGTTCCTCGGGCCATTCGAAGCAACTTTTTCCTTTACAAAAGTTTTCTCCGAGGCACCGTTAACGAGTTATTAACGAAAAACAGTGACCAATGAGAGGCGAGCTCGGCTGGCGCGAGGCGATCGAGCCAATGAGCGGAACTGGGCTTTGCGCGCTGGTTGGCCGGGCCGCCTCGCGTCAGCCGTACTCGATTCTTATTGGTCACTGTTTTTCGTTAATAACTCGTTAACGGTGCCTCGGAGAACATTTTTGTAAAGGAAGAAGTAGCTTCAAATGATCCGTGGAACCCGCCATTTCCGGATTGCGAGACATTTTTGGGACACCCTGTAGACTGTTGTAAATCGATGCGAAGACAAAAGAAGTGTGAAACAATACATATGAAGACGATTATTTGGTTCGAACGATGAGCGAGTCAGCTACTAGAGCAAGCCACTATAGTGGCGCGTCGTGCCTAAAAGGTTAATGTTCGCATAAATAATCAAGATGCAACGTAGACGTATATTCGTCGAATCTATCATGTTTAGCTGTTACCATCGAAAAGTTCAACTTTAGCGTAAAAGTTGCTACGCCATTAACTCGAAATTTTTCCGCCAGACACGAGTCTATCTTTACAAGTTTGCCATGCAAAAACGATCGTGCAACTTTCAGATTTAAAGTGTACTTTTATCCTGAGCAGTAGCCGAGATGGCCGTGTTTGCAACAATCTCCACAAAGTAATTCAGCTCCTTAAATTTCCAAAGGAACTCACTGGAGCGACATCAGCCGACTTTGTTGCGCTTGGAAGTGTGCCTTTCGTTTTACTTAGACTTTGTGGTAATTTAAACATGATACTGTTTTCTTGAAACGCTAAGGTAGAAATTGTTTTTATAGTATATAATGAATCGGAACCGTGAAACGGTTTTCATTGCGATTATGATAATTTTTTTATTATAGTACGATCAATTGTGACTTGTACATATATTACATTATCTCTATTTGCTACATTTTGTCATTATATTTTGAAGTATTTCGTATTCTATAGATTTTTAATCGAGGGAATCGTATTCCTTGTGCAAAATACTGCACGAATCATATTATTTTATGTTGCTTCCTACTATAACGTACTATTTCAAATTGCATGCATTTTACATAGCCTCTGTACATGTCCGGAATACATTTTGTACACATTGTGCACACGGTGATACGTAACATTTGCATGAACTAGTTACGAATAGCATCTTCTAATTTGGCGGATCATGTTTCGATATTCAAAAAAAGCCGCGTATCTTGATTTATGCATATTTATCCGTATCAATTTGTGCATATTTATATTTCTATTAATTTGTTCATATTTATATTTCTATTAATTTATGCAATTATAGCAAAATTCAGTAAGCGGTATAGAAAACTGTAAATATAGGGAACAAATTAACAGTGCTGTCAGATTATTTTCCACCGTCCAAAAATATTAAGGATCAACATTTGTTGTTAACTCCCTTTCGAAGGAATCATGGCAAAAATATTTTATTCGATAAAGATTCAACGTTTACTTGTTCTCAGAATTACAGAGAAATCAGTTAGGCTCCAAAGAGTCCCAATGTTAATGCAGGGACCACCAAACGAGTCATAACGACTAGCTTCTAATTGCTTGTTCCATTCCATAATTATAAAAACGTTTCCACGAAAAATTTATTTGACGAACTTCTCTGTTCAAGTATACCGGGTGGTCCACTAAGAACTATCACTTAAATATCTCTTTTATTTTTGGAGTCGTGAGGAAACTGTTAAGTTGGTGCATATGAAATGTCGGAATTTTTTTACATGCGAACGTTTGTCCCCCGTTTTCGTTATGCTTTTGTTCTTGGTATAACCTCGTTTATAGTCGTAATGTCCATTGTCAGAGTCACGTTTCAACAAAGAAGATTTTCTCAAAAGTGTTCTATTTTGTTACTTCTTTTTGTTACTTAAGTGTTCTATTTCGTAAGGATATGAATTCAACCGATATCCGTGTGTGTGTGTGTGTGTGTGTGTGTGTGTGTGTGTGTGTGTGTGTGTGTGTGTGTGTGTGTAATTTTTTTGTACGAGTAAATACTTGGTAATAATGCTGCAAAAGCTGCACGCAATATAAGCCAGGCGTTTAGGGAGAATACTGTTAACGATCGAACAGTGCAGCGTTGGCTTGAAAACTTTCGGTCTGGTGATTTTCTTCTACGAAATGAACCGGGTGGAAGATTCAAAACGTCTGTGAAAAATGATGCCCTGAAAGCATTGGTGGAAACGAATCCAACTGTATTAACAAGGGAACTTGCTACCAGAACTACCAATTGCAGCCAAAAGGTACATTGATGAAATGCATGAAAAATTGAACATTATACGCCCATCACTTTTTAATCGGCATAGTCCAATACTTCTCCGCGACAACGCTCGGCCACATATGTCGTAGAAAACAATTGCGAAATTAGATAAATTAAAATATGAAATTTTGCAGCATCCAACTCATTCGTCGGATTCTTCCGCCAACCGACTTTCATTTTTTTTAAACATTTAGAACGGTTTTTACGGGCTAAACAGTATGAAAATGAAGACAGCCTGAAAAATTCCATATCAGAGTTTATTGATTCTAAAGATCGGAATTTCTTAAGTCTGTCTTAAGACAGGCATCCATGCATTAAAATCTCGTTGGGAAAAGTGTATTGAAGCAAATAGAGCATATTTTGATTAAATAAACAGCTTTTGGAAAAAGATACGCAATTTTATATATTTACTTAAAATATCCAACATTTGAGCCGTTTATTTTGAAAGTGGCATAAGTCACTTTTTCAAAAAAAATCGAGTTAATGGTAACACTAATTACAATTGAACGGTATCTTTTCATTTAAAAAAAATTTGCGATCAATAAGTTGAGAACTATTGAGATTTGTTCGAGAGAAGTTTTGCTAATTAACGGTATAACAAACATGTTTATTTTGAAAGTGGCGTAAGTCGCTGTACTCGGGAAATTCATTGCGGGGCTTAGTGTAAAAGAAATAGAAACGTGTGATAAGTGTGTGCGAAGTATTGTTTTGAATTATTTTCAGTATTTTTACAAAAGTTGTGATCACTGGACTTATTTTTATAAGTGCGAAAGAATAGTGCAGTTTTGTAAATTATATTATAGCGATGTGGCGGCTACCTCCAGACCCGCCAGCAGATGGCTATAAAATGTTTTATAAACTAACTTTAGATGAAAAAGATGAATTTCTAACTTTGGATTTGTCACCAAAAAGAGGAAGACCTAGGCGTTATCCACAAATAGAAATGGATCCGTTATACGCTGGATCTCGTCCTGTTTCTTCAGCAAAATACAAAGACACGATGGACTTGCTTAATTATATACCCCCGATATACCACAGTTATTTAAAAAATTTGAAACAAAACACGATTTCCGAGGACTTAATCACTCCACTTGATGACGAAAATTAAATTGAACCGATGTATTTTCATATAAATTACTTATACTTATGTTTCAAAATGTACTAATTATTTTTGTATTTTATGAATATTAAAATAAAAAATACTTAAATCAAACCTTTATATTAAATATGTTCATGGTATAAATTATTATTATATATGTAATTTATTCAACAATTTTAGTAAATCACTGTCCTTTCGAAACATCACTTCGGTAAAATACGTCGGACAAAATGAATATATGTCAGTGATTTTTCTAAACTATTTATTTTGAAAGTGGCTCAAGTCACTTTACCGTACTGAAAAGTGGTGATTTTTTAATGTTTATACGAAATTATTTATACTGAGAAAAATATCGGTATCCTGAGATAACAAATACAAGTAAATCTTCTCGAAAGTTAGCATCCATATTTTGAAACGTGTTAAAACGCAAACTCTTAAATATCTCGACTTGAAAACAAAGTGACTTATGCCACTTTGAAAATAAACGGCTCATTTCATGCACACCAACCTAATATTAACAGAAGTATTACAGTATTCATACGTCTGACAAACAAATATAGGACGAACGAAATGATTTGCCAAAACTATCTGGATTCGCTACTTTATTGAATAACGAGAAATCGTTGTTCGAATAAAATATTAGACCGAAACGAATTCATTCGGATAATTGTCTTCGATAAATATTTACCAAATAATACGTCGACCTCTAACACCAATACGCGTTGTGGTCGGATTTAGGACTCGGTATTTCCAGCGTTAATTAAAATGTTCGATCCGCCAACGATTAGATTCTTCCGTCGCCGAGCTCGCTTCTGGTGAAGTAAAAAGAAGAAACTGGGACACGGTGAAATAAAGGTAATGCCTGATATCTGGCGGAGTCTCTGTGACTCGCAGGCCCGTGTCAATAAGAAAGTAATATTTCCCTGGCTGAAATTCGAAAGGTAGGAAACTTGGAGACGTTGATTAACGAGAGAACTCCTCGGCATCTGGCCGTGTCCCTTCCTGCGCCCGTGCTTTCCGGCCTAGCCGCGTATCGGCACACAAGAAAGTAATTATGTTTGGTCTTCTGCATTCGTTAGAACTTCACGTCTTACTTTCTACCACCGGGATACCTTTTTCGCGAGCACCGTCCTGCCCTCCGAATCTCGTTTTTCGCCGTGGATTGCCCGCCGCGAGATATTCCGGCGAGCATGAACGGCGAAACTTTCCGCGAAAAAGACGCGCGTCCGTTTCATATTTATAAGTAATTAAAATTCCGCCCGGCGCCAACGGTTTAATTGTCGCATAATCGCCGAGATACGATTTGTGTAAATTAACGTTGTTTAAACTTCCCCGTTGACCCTCGTGCAGGCAACCGGGCAGCCATGTCTATGGTTACCTAGGATAAGCGTGTCAATTGCCCATTGAACACCGACATCCGAAGTTTTCGACAAATTAAATAGTTTCTTTTACTCATATCGCAATTTTGAAAACGTTTCAATTATATGTTGAAATATTCCGAATTAAATTATTTAGCATAATTTATTACCAGACAACGGATCTCCATGCAAAATAAAAATTGTACACATCAATTGTAAAATGTAAGATCCATGTGCAATTTGATTTCTTCCTTTAATGATTTTAATAAGTCGTTCTTTTTTTTAAATCTTGTCACTGTTTCCAATTTCACATTTTGTTTCTAATTATTTCTGTCACTGTATCACCCTTTCCCTCAATTTTGTTTCTTTTTCCCTGCTTGGAAATTTGACTGATTCGATTGCCTGCCGCCCCCCCACCCCCACCCCTTGCGTTTTGGTTAATTTAAACGCGGCTTCCGCGTGTCCCGGATGAAAGTTGGGATTAGATAGGTCCGACATGTAAGTAAGTAATTCTCGTAAGCCGTAGAATTTGTGACAGGGGATAGAGCCACCGCGCGCCTCTAGTTGCAATTAAACTGAAACAATTTCGATTATCATGTAATTAAGAAGTTAATACTCGATGAGGACGGGGTCAAAATCTCGTAGCAGAAACCTGCACGGCGCCATATTGAAGCGGTAAATTGTGAACCTTTCACGCTATTACTGCAAGTTAAATCGTTCCGCGCCACTGCGATAATGGACACCGAGTTCAATTTACACCGGTGCGGGTACGCTTTGTGCGTGCCCTTTGTCGCAAGAAATAGGCTCGTTTAAGGACCGACAGCTGATTTTGATTCACGCGATATTGTGAGTCGCGAAAATACGGTGCCGCGCGATTCCAGCAAACGAATTCCGCCGAACCTCATTTCCGTGATTAGATTAGCATTAACCCGAGAAAGATAACCTACGTCGCAGAGCCGCCTGCGAAGACTGTTGATTTTCGTTAATTTTTCATAGAGGTCTAGTGATTTAAGTTTAAAATTACTTAAAATATAAAAAAATATAATATAAATGCATTTTATTTTTACAATAATGCCAAACCTTTAAAATGACTAGATTAACTTAAATAAATATCCATTGTTAGTATAAAATTGACGCCTTAGAAAAGCATGCGCCTCTGAAGCGTATGGTTATCTTTTACGTACGTTGTCATATGGTTATCTTTCTAGGGTTAATGTGTCCCACTCATGCTAAATGAACTGTAGGAATTTATTTGAATATATTGAATGCACATAAACGTTTAGCCTTCGAATTGTGGGTCATTTTGATTCAGAGTATTTAAATGGCGCGGTTTACGTTCCTAGGGAAGCGATAAAAAAATCGAGATTTTTGCCATGGCCCATTTCGGTGGATTAAAAATATGGATGTTTCTTGAACTTTGCCCACATTTTTTCGCGCACTTCTGTCAATCTGACAAAAAAATGTTTCGAACAAATGTTTATCAGTTCCCCGTTTGTTATACGATAAAATATTTAATATCGATAGATTGTTATTTTTTCAATAAAAAATCGGAGTTAACTTAACTATTTTAAATGTCATTGCACGTTTCTTACTTCAGATTAACGTAGACCGTGTCAGGACGAATTCAACGATGCGCTATAGCATGATCTTCGGGTGATCTTGAATCGAGAAATTTGAGATCAATCCACAGAAACGATTATTATCACAATTTTAAGTTTGGAAAAAAATCGTTGGATATAAATTATCTTTGGGAACAAATGCAGTCAATTGTTTATGAACAACCAATTGATAATGTTCAAGAACTCCGAGAACGCATAATACACTCACGTAGTAACATAGACCATAACGTGTTAATTAATTTCACAACTAAAAGTCTAATACAGAACATAGGTTGTGACATAATTTTGTTGTAATAATAACACTTTTGTAATAAAATAATTAGGTCATAGTCGATCTAACAGCTTTATTTTCGTTAAATTTACGTGATGGTACTCTATCGTAATAAAATCCTTAATTTGCTGATTGATGTACAATATTTTAAAATAAAGAAATTTTCACGTCCAATCGTTTCTGTTGATTGAACTGAAATTTCTCGGTTTAAGGTCACCATTAATGTGAAGTAAAAAATATGCCGCGCCATTAAAAAAAAATACTGAGATGTAAAATTAAATGTTTTGTCGTATAGAAAACAGGGAACCGATTAACATTTGTTGGAAGCATTTTTTTGTTAGATTAACAGAAGTGCATCTTGGCTATAAAAAGAAAAAAGTTTTACATATAAATTAATGATTTATATTCTTTTTGTTACGTTTACCTATCAACATGTAAGAGATTTACTAAAAGATGTATTACATTTTTCATGTGTTAAAATGTAGTAAATATCTTTCAGCAGCTTCGACATGTTTGAGTAGAATGTCTTGCCAAAAATCGTACAAAACGTACGCTATATAGTAAGATGGTTTCATTTAGCACTAACAACGATGAAAAAACTAATCATGCATATTATTATATTTTTTAAATATTTTAGAACATATCCGTATTTCAGTGTTCTCTTGTATTAGACCGCGTAATCAAACCTAACCTCACTTCGTGGAAGCGATATTATGAGAAAAGGAAAACAGAACAGAAACGTTATTAACCCTTTGCACTCGAGTGGTGACTCTGAGGCACCATTGAAAAAAATTGTTACACCACGTTCCAAGATAATTTTTACACTACCAAAGCTTAGATATGAAAAGTTCTTAACCCTTTCGCTCCGAACGACGGATATATCCGTCATCCATATGAACACTCGCGGAGCCGAACGCCGGATATATCCGACATGCTGGTAAAATCGCGACCTAATTTTTGGACTGCACCGCCTCTTGTTACTATTGCGTGAATCTTTTGACGAAACAAACAAACGACAGTCCGAAATAAACGACACACCATTCAAGTTATATTTGTTCTACCTGCATTTCCCATTATTATTGTGTTACATGTCATAAAGGGATAGAAAATCGAAAGTACTAACTTTAGGACTAATTATTATGTATTATGTTTTGTATTATGAATATTATGTTTTATTTTATTACTGTATATTATATATTATTTCTTCACTTTTTCCATTGTTAATGAAACTTTTTTTACCTATTAAATAACTTTATATCTTATGCAGAAATTATAACTATATTGTTTTAAAGAAAAATCCCTTTTCTTCCCAAATACACTATCCACGCGCAATGTGCACAATTTCGGCGGGTGGTTCCGTTCAGGAGGGGCGCTACGGCGGACTGAACCGCCGTAGCGAAAGGGTTAAAAGTCTAACTGCTGTACAAGAGTCACAAGACTCAATTTCATACGCATGAAATGCGCTTTGTCACGTCAAAGGGAATCTACTACAAGACAGAAAAGTTAATTTACATTTACCGTTGAAATCGTTTCCAGTGCAAAGGGTTAAAAGAAGCATAATAAATGCAGAAGACCCCTACGAGGTAGAAATTTCAGATCGAATTGAAGATGAAACTTCGATTTGAAACTATCATCGATGTTAACAGAATATCGATGCGGAAAAATCGAAGACAACGGTTATGCGAAGTCGTGTAGCCGAGCATCGAATATCGCGATGAAGCATTCATCTCGATCCGAAGAAATGAAACGGCGACTTGTAATGGAGGGTGAATCCAAACAGCAGAGATAATTGGAAATAAACGAGATCACTCCGCGGCGATTCGTTTAATGCGAATTCTGCTCGGCATGCATAAACCGTTTAATCGATTTACCGCTGATTCGGGAAGCTTTGATCATTAAGGACATTCCGAATCGAGGATCGGGAGCGGCGTCTAATAAATTGGCCGGGCCGGATCGCGAAAACCGAGCTCCTTATCTTCCTTTCACAGTGGGAACCTCTTAACAGAGTCGATCTTCTTCGCCGGAGATTACAGTATATATTCTTTCGTGTGCCTCTCTAAAGGCGAATCGTCAGTTCGGGCTCATTCGAACCCGTGTCTTATGAGCGAGTCCGTGTAACGACTCCTGTCGTTACCGTTAACGTAGATAAGAATTATCGAAAACCGGAGACTGCGGTAGCTCTCGAAAGAGGAACGACTATCGCGATAAAAGGACACAACGTATCGGAGGCCGGCAGCGTCGCGAACGGCAGATCAAAGATTCGAGGAAGTATCATCAAAGATAGAGTGCAAAGAATGCTCCGTGGAAATCTCATAAAAATTTCTTTTGTCCGTGACCCTTGACCGTTACAACCAGCCAAGAAACTTCCAGTCGGTTCCGGCAGATCCAATTCGGACTTTCTCGATGCAACGAAATAGGTACGAAAATAAATCATTGTACTTATTTTGCCAATATTTAATCAAGTCGAAAAATAAATAATAATAATAATAGTAATATGTTTAATTAATATTTAGTTAAGCCAAGAACAATAACGAAGAACAAACGAAAACTAAACAAAATCGTACACATTTACCAATATTTAATTAAGTCGAAAAATAAATAATAATAATAATAGTAATATGTTTAATTAATATTTAGTTAAGTCAGGAACAATAACGAAGAAGAAACGAAAACTAAATAAAATCGTACGCATTTTACCAATATTTAATCAAGTCGAAAAATAAATAATAATAATAATAATAGTAATATATTTAATTAATATTTAGTTAAGCCAAGAACAGTAACGAAGTACGCATTTTACTAATATTTAGTTAAATAAAAGATAGTAGCAAATGAACAAACAGAAAATTAAAAGAGTTCTACTTGTTTCATCGATATAAAAAATTAAAAAATCGTAATTATTTTATAATAATATAATAATATAATATATAATATATAATATATAATATATAATATATAATATATAATATAATATAATAATATATAATAATATAAATATACGATATAAATAATCGTAATTATTTTATCAGTATTTAATTCAGCGAACGAATGAACGAAAAATAAATAAATCGTTGTTATGTTATCGATATTTCGTTAGGTAAAAAAAGAACAACTAGAATCAAACAGATAGAACATAAAAAAGTCCAGTTCTTTTGAATTGGAATTTTGAGAAATAATTTCTAGAATTTTGCTGCATCGTCTGCAATAATAGCTACGCTTTCTTAATCTAGTTCTGAAAAATTTGTATATATATAAACACCATTGAAGTCATTAAAGTTAATGTTATTGATGAATATTCATTGTATATTAGAGAATTTATTATTATACATGTATGTTAGACAATCGTATATAATAATATGTATAATGGTAAATTGGTAAATGGTAATAATGGTAATAGTAATAATGGTAATAATAAAAAAATAAAATGGTAATAACGGTAAATTAATATGCATGTATATAATAATTTTAAATATTGAAATATTTAAATTAAATTTTATTTAAGTATTTCAAACATTTTAAATTATAAAAATGTTTAAATATTTAAAATGTACATTAAAATTATACATTTACAAGAAATATTTGGATATTAAAATTACTTCACACCAAGCTTCATTCCATCGATATCGACAGAAGCCTGTTCATACTGATTCCATCATGTTCGCCTAATTCGCGTTCACTTGTTCTACCAACCAGATTTTCCGGAGCTAAAATTTTAATGCTCCAATATATCTCCGGACGACAGAAGAAATTTTTATTCTGTTATTAGCGACAACGGGTCGGGAGTCAAGCAACTTTTCGTCTTTCATTTCCCAGAGGTAGAATTTTTTCACCTGTGACGACATAATGCTATTATATTAAGCCGTCCGGAAAAGTTCGTGCCGTTTCATACTCTGTGACTTTATTATACTTTTTCCTAAGAACCAGAATCTCGTTCGGCTTTGCGAGCAATCAGTCCTCAAGAAGCGTTTCGTATGCGTTCCTTGTTAGCGCGAAATCTTATTTTTTAATCCTTTATGGATCAGACAAATGAAATACCGCTGACATATATGACTGAATATTCTCAATCATGTTGTATTTGAACCGTTGACATAAAATGACAAATAAATAATCGAATCTGGATTATAACATCTCCGACGATTTTCGAAGAATGCAACTTCTTTTTAAAATACATTAAAAGATATTTAAAGGGAGTTCATGCGTCGAAAGTGGCTCGCTCTCTTTACATTGTTTAAACACAAATTCAAGAACATCGTTTTATTCTGTAGAGTCTACAGAATGATTTCGGATATTAATCATTCACATATCTTTTCCGGTTAAAGCAGAAAAAATTCTCAAAGTTGAGATGTGCATAAAAATGTACAACTATCATCGTTGTTTGGTGATCGCAAAACCACTGTTGTCCAGTGTTTAAGCTTGAATTGTTTACTGTATAAAATATACCATTGCATTCATGAGAGTCTAAAGAATCATTCCTATATCTTTTTTCGTTGAAGCAGTGAAAATTCTCAAAATCGGAGAGTGCATAAAAATGGACGATTATCGTTTGCCGGCGATCAAAAAATTGCTGCTGGTCAGTCACGACAATCCATTACGCATGAGCGTATGGTTCTCAAAAAAAGGAAAAAAAAGAAAAAAATATAGTCTATTAGGTATGATTCACAATGGCATCGGGGTCGCACGTTCGGTGCGTTCGTCCTCGTTCTAAAGTTTTGTCGGACGAATCACGTTACCGTGTTGAAAGTTCGGTGGCCGCTCGGTAATGGAAGCCGACGCATAATTCCTGCAATGTTTCACGCGATGCAGCTGCCTGCACGCGCTCGTTGACGTTCCTTGTCCGAGCGGTATCCCACTTTAATCTGCTTCAGCCGCAGCGTGTGCTCGCGGACACTATTTTTTTTTCCGTTAGCGTCGCTCCTCCGGCTCGTCCCATCGCGACGATTTTTTCCCATTATCGCGGTTTTTTCTTTCCATTCAAACTAACACCGCGCGTAATAAATTCACCGGCCGAGTCTGGTTTATTGGCCGATTACGGGATTTGTTTATCACTTTTGCTGCTGCATCGGTCGCGTACCGTTGCCTCGCATTAATATTCGCGCGCCGCGACGTCCCTGCGCCTGTTGTTGTCTCTAAGTGAAAGGGTTTAAGATGGTTCTGCAGAACTTCGATTATTCGAATTCAAAATTGATCGTTTATTTCTTTTTATCTATAATATAATCTTGACAAATTTCGGACATAAATCGACGGACATTTTTGAGCATTGATGGCAACCACGGCTAGAACCAATCAAATCTTTACGATTCGTTTTCATTTGTATATTATTAAAACCTTTTTGTTGAAACCGAAGTTAATCCTTTTATTAGTTCCGATATGAATAGTTAATAATCACATATGACTGCTACAAAATTAAAATTTAGATGCGAAGTTAATATCTCTGGGTCCAAATAGGCCCGGCACCAGTACATCCAAGGGTCGACACAATAGTATCGGATGATAAGTAGATGTTTAATCGAAATCCTACTGTATTTCCATCGTTATTATTTGAAATAATAAACAATCTAAATAATCGAGATCGAGAGGAAAATCTAATTCGATTAACCGAGGTTCTACTGTAGTCTCATGCGAAGCAATTTATTTATTTACTTCTTGGTAATGTAAAACAATTTTTTATACATTTTTAATTATATTCTTCTATATATCTAATTAATTAATTATATAATGAATTATATTATTATATTATTACATAATTATATAATTACATAATTATATAATTACATAATTATATAATTATATAATTAATTAATTATATAGAAGAATAATCTATATTATTATATTCTAATTATATTCTATATAATTAAGAATTATATAGAAGAATAATCTATATTATTATATTCTAATTATATTCTATATAATTAAGAATTATATAGAAGAATATAATTAATTAATTATATCCTTCTATATTCTGCCCACGACAAATATTCGTTTATATAGAAAATTCAAGGATATTTCATAAAAAAATCAAGGAGATTCTTAAACAATATGTTTATCGTTGCTACTCATATCGGAATAAATAATTTGTTTTCGCTAATGAATATCGAAATTCTATTTCTTTTCAGTATCTTTTTAATTACAAGGGTATGATAAACTGCACATAAAGATATAATTTTAAAACAAATTTCAGAGCAGTCTGCCGTGCTTTTCAGATTTTATCTCTGTCAGGTGGAAAGATTATATCCCGAAAAGAACGTATTTAAAGTTTTATACTGAAAGATTATACTAAAAATATTATATAAAATATTATACAAATATTATATATATAATATTATATATTATATTATATTATATTATATTATTATATATTATATATAAAATATTATATATATTTTATACCAGATTAGAAGAGTCGTCATAATTTTGTCATTTGAATGAATCCGAGCAAGAAATTCTGAGAGAACATTTTCAACGTATCGAATTTTTAAAAAAATTTAATTAAAAAAATTTGTTTTACTGCCAAATGGAATTAATCCATTAAGTATTTTGTTCATTAACCTACGACAGGATAAACCATTCACTGTCGATTCGAAATGCACAGATTCTCTCGACAATTTTATTCAATCGTAAAACAAATGGTGCATACAGTGGTCGCACTAATTGCACTATGACTTTGCAATGTTCATAGGATAGACATCGAAGAGCTACGTAGAATTTATAATCCTTTCGAAAGTAGTTAGCAGAACTGCTAGTTCACACTGTGTACAAATTGTTATAATCATCTTCAGTTTCTCGGCGAGCCAACGAACTTCCGACCAATAGCGTAATTAATTATTTTAATCAGAAACCAGCGATCACTTTCCGCGACGTTAGACGGCGCGGCTCATTGAAGTCAACGTTTGTTAAAGCTTCCATCCATGAGGTAGTTTCGAAAGAATGTGATGTTTTTTAAACTAGGCAGGATACCTGTGGACAGGCAGTGGCGTCCACTGAAAGTTTCCGGAGCCTGGAGTGAGAAGGGTTAATAGTTAAGTTTCCAAGATATTGACCTAACTTGTTCTTTATTAGTTTATGATGTTAAGTGGAACAGCATGGCAAAGGCGAGACGTAAAGTGATCGATACATTCTTACGAGCACAACGTTCAGGAAATATTTCGAGACACGAGATAGAAACTATTATGCCAATAAGTGGCGATCATCGTGCGTTTATATTGCACGCGAATGTTTGACATTGTCCATTTCGCGTTGTTTCATTTTATTCCGAATTTAGCGACACCGATGATCAAGATCAAATATTAAACGAGGAGATTGATGTAAATTGCTGAAAATAACAATTCAATTATAGAATTCAGATTACATCGTAATTTCATGTTCTTTTAATAAGTATATAGCTTTCGCACAATGCAAATAATAATATTTGTTTTTCAATGTTTAAAATTATTCTCACTATGTTAGAGTACCATAAATAAATTAACAAAACTTCTCTCGAACAAATCTCAATAGTTCTCAACTTATTGATTGCAAATTTTTTTTAAATGGAAAGATACCGTTCCATTGTAATTTGTGTTATCATTAACTCGATTTTTTTGAAAAAGTGACTTATGCCACTTTCAAAATAAACGGCTCATATGTAGATTGCGGATTTCATCCATTTATGTTATCTGCAGACTTTTAAGGTGCAAGATCTCTCTTGTCTTATATCGTATATCTCTATAATAAGACAAATAATAAATAATTTTTGCTTATCTTTCATCTGCCGTATATTATACGATTGATATTTTGTATATCAGTTTTGCAAATGAAATGTTATTTTTATTCGGATTTCGGTGAACAGCAAGTAATAAGTAATTTTTTATAATTTCTTTGTGAATGTTAATTACCGTTTATTATTATTAAAGAACTTGCGTCTTTCTCCGTGAACTCAATGATATCGCTTATTTTTAGAGCGATTGTGGACCATCATTTCCTGACTATAACGTATGCTCGACGCGTCGTGCCGAATAAATAATAAATGATAAGCAATTAAACGATAATTAATAAATAACGATTGCAACTGCACCTATGAATAAGAAATGAATTCTATTATTTTCAACAATTTACGTAGTTGGATGTATACAAATAATAACTGTACTATTTTTATCTTTCATTTAAACTTCCAAATAACAAATAATTTTGAATTAAATTAATCATTTATAAGGGAACATTTGCTTAAACGATGGCTAACTCTTTTAATAATTTACATGGTGCATCCTCTGATGCTTTTCGTGTAGCTTTCTCTTTAGGCACGACACGTCGAGGAAATCCATTTTTTCTAAGAGCATCGAACTACAAAGTGAGTGTTGTTTCGCGCCCGCGGAGAAGAAGCAGGGCGATCCGACGAAAACGAAAAAAAAGGAGAAAGAGTTCGGTCGCTGTGTTCGGCCGTTGTCGTAGGATGCGCCATAAGCGCGTTATGTAGCCAAGGCTGCTTGGATGAGGGGGAGAGGCAAGGTGGAATAGATGACTGCAGGAAGGTTGTAAGAAACGAAGGAAGGAAGGAAGGCTAGGCGCAGCCCAGGACGACACGTCTGAGCATGCAGCCTGCAACTTTTCCCATCAGCGTACAGCAAGCTCCGAGCTTGTTATGCGAAGCTTGAAGCATGTAACGCCAGATGCCGCATATTGGCTTGCACCTGACCCACACCATTCAAAGCCGAACTTCTTTTCCCGCTTCGCCTTTTCGCCCTAAAACGATCATTCGATCCTTCGCGAAGATATTCGACTGATCCGGCATCGGTTACGTTTCGTCTTTTATCGACTAAGATATGTAATACTATATCTGAGTACGTTCGCAATAATTTATAATTCGTAAGGTTTAATAAATTCAAGCTTTTACGAATAATTTTCTATTTCATTATAGACATAATCTTATTATCACACACGTTAATTAATCAATAATGATAAACTAATAATATAGACATAAAAATATAGACAGCAAATTAATAGTAGAACCGACGTCGTTGCATGAAGGAATATTAACGTCAACTGAACAAAATATTTGGAACATTCGTTTTCCTTTGCATCGCGTAACCAAACGTATACATACACGTTGGACCGAATATTTTCCATTAATCATTTCATTTATCGATCCTTTTCAACATATGTTTTAAATCAAATTCGTGTACTTCTAGAGTTAGTTAGTTTTCATGTAGAAATTCGCCTCTTGCCCTACAACTTCCTTCGCGTTTAACAACAATTACGATTTCTTCCTCGTTAATTGATTTTTGCAAGACAAATTCATATTTATCGTGTGTCTCTATTAACTCTAATGATCAAGCATTGACAACAAACAAATTAAATCTCGTGTGAAGTCAGATGCCCTCGATTATGAAGTACAAACAGCAGAACGAGATATTTTTGCAATATTGAGGATAAAGTGAAATTCGACTTAAAAATATTAATAAACATTGTCCCCTTGTCGTATTTTGACGAGTCTGACTCGCGATGGAGATCTCTGGTAAATATGCTGTCGAGTGTGAACGTTATTCCGTTCTTTTAAATTCTGCTCTCACGTCGGTAATATTTAACCCTTTGCACTCGAGTGGCGACTCCGAGGAATTTTAGGATAATTTTGATGTTAACAAAGTTTACATTTGAAAAATTGTTATGAGTGTAACTGTTGCGCGAGTCCCAAGAGTCGATTTTCATGCATAAAATGCATTTTCTCATATGAAATAGAAATACTATAAGTTAGAAAAATGAGTTTATATTTTCAGTTGAAATAACTTCGAGTGCAAAGGGTGAAGCATTCGGGTAAATGTAGACGCACGATAAACTTCCCTTTCTTTTTCGAAGAAATCTTGACAATCGAAAAGCTTTTAATCTGTGTAACTACAAATAGAACGGTACAGCATGGAGGTAAAATACTATCTGATGTGAAAGTAACAACTTTTCATTTCCAAAGCTACACGAATCGACCCGCAGATCTGCAGACATAAGCAGAGCGCACTAGTGTTTTCATTTTCGCTGGTCAGGAAACAAGAAAATCGTCCGATAAATCAGAGACCGTAATTCCGTTCCATAAGAGTGAGAAAGGATCGTAAACCTCTTAAAAACATAGCATCAGACATTCCCCTTGCGAGGTCCCTGCGGCGAGACTGCTATAGCGTTTAATACGTTACATAATGCTACGAAAAACGGAGAAGTTACTCTCATCCGGCTTAACAGTGTTTCTAGAGCACCGATTTCCCCTGCTTTGTAATATCGTATCAGGCGAAGTGAATTATTAAAGCTAATCACTCGGTTCTCGCGTATAATGCGCCGCCATCTAAAAATTGCCAGGTTATGTTCGCTCTAGAACGCTCTTTGATGCCTCGCGTCTTTACAATAAGTGAGCTATAATTGTTCAGCCATTGTCTTCGATCCCATATAGGCTTCTCTTCGAACTAATATTTTATACACAATATTTTTTCTTTTTTTTCACATTTTTCTTCTTTCTCTTCTTGGGTGCTTCTTTTTAGTATATCTTTCTTCAATTTAATTTGTATCTTTGTTCAGAGTAATGAGTTACAATAAATGATAATAGACCGGATTTTCTGCATTTATTACAAAAATAAGTAGTTATTTGAAACAATAATCAGATTTGTATAATTCAAGAACGCCTCCATATTATTTTCAATAATGTTTTTTTACAAAAATTGTTGAAGAAAGAAGAAACTTCTACCTGGTTAGCGTCTGTCGCAATTTACTGAGGAATTGTTTATTTCGCACAAAGCTCGACGGCATAGTCATCAATAGACTGCGAATTTTATGCATTTATGACAAAAATGAATTGGTCAAATGCAAAACTGTAAAGAAGAATTGGAAGAATTTCAAGATATTGTTACATTATTTTCAACTTATTTCGATTGTTTAAAGAAACAAAATGTTTTCACTGAATTTGTTATATTATTTATATTTCTTAATAATTTTTATTTTTCACGAAGATCCGCAGTCCAGTCATCAATCTACTGTTGCACAACCAATCTTAAATATTACCAACAGAACTAGATGAAAATTAAAGTAGATTATTGCAGAGAAGTGTCGAACAATATTCATTGAAAAACACGCACTATTATAATTCCAAATAATTATACTTTACAATTAGAAATAAATGTTTGAGCACGCGCTACGAAACTTGATGCAAATACTTCAGAAAATGTTCGAAACATACAGAATAAATTGTTAACAATCTCTACAGTTTGGTTGGAAAGTCGCACACCTTTACGTGACACTTTAGTAAAACAACATTTCGTTTGAAAGCAGGCGCAGACAAATAATTCGAGATAAATGTGTAGAAAGATGATAAAAACGGATCCGGCAGAAATGTTTATTATAGAATCGACCTGACTAGTCGTTCGTGAAGTCACCAGATTCTTTCGTAGTGATTTTTCAGAGTGGCACGGTGCTCTCGAGGTTCCCTGTATTTCCAACAGCGAAGCATAATATTTCGGAACACGAAGTGAAAACAGACTGAAGGAAAATTCCGATCGTTGCAGAATAGGTGTGCACGTTCTCCGGGGCAGCTGTGTCAGCTTCGGAAATCGTTTTCCTGTAAACGCTTTTAAATTTGACGGCAACAACGTTGCTTCCGTTGCTGTATCGTTTCTCTTCAACACCGTCATGCCTCAGCCATCTCGCCATCCCAAAACTTCTATCGGTTCTTATCTAAACACCGGCACACACGAATGTGCAAATAAGAAAACCGACATCTGGTTTGCTCTGGGTCGGGCACCAAGTTGTCCTGTTCCGCACAGGACACGACTCTTCAATAAGAGAACTGTGCATATCCGCCATTTTCGGTTCCATTATTATGTTTTGCTATGTGACTATTTCTGTACTGTATTTAAATAAGAATATTAAATCTATGCATATAATTATGTTCATTTACATACAACTGTATTTAATAATAAATAGAAATAATTAATAAAAATGTAAATGTTGCTTGTTAGTTCATTTGCCTATAAATAACAATATATATTATATTATATTATATTATATTATATTATATTATATTATATTATATTATATTATATTAAATTATATTATGTTATATTAAATTATATTATATTATATTATATTATATTATATTATATTATATTATATTATATTATATTATATTATATTATATTATATTATATTATATTATATTATATTATATTATATTATATTATATTATATTATATATTATATCACTATAAGACTATTTTTTTGTTCGACACAGCCAACGATTAATTCGCAATTGTAGATTAATATTGATCACACTGTATAGTTCTCTAAAACACGCAAAAATGAATTCAACGATTTTAATAACTGTATCGTTCCGAACATTTAATCTCGATTTCACATTTTCCAGACACAAGCGTCCCGAGATTAATTAATATTTGGTCTTCTGACAGAAATATCCAACGCAAAGTTGCACCGAAAAAATATTTCGTTAAATTATTTTGCACGAAATCTTAATGTAATATTGTTTTCATGGAATATAGTTTACTTTCGATGCTTTTACAGAACATTCAAAAAGTTCATTCACTTCTGGTTGGTGAACATCTTGCGTTTAAATTGCAAGATGTATTTAATATTTTCGGTCGCAACTTCTACAGATTAAATGATGAGAACGGTATAGTTATTGAGGTGGATGAATCTTTTCTGATCGGTTGGTTTTGGTTCTGTTTCTTGATTGATTGGTTTCCGATTCTTTTCTTTTACAGTTCCTAACATCGTAAAAAACTTTCTATGAGAAATCTTTATTCAAACTTCGTTTCTCGAGCATAGATTAGAATCGAAATCGTACGAGGTTTAAATAAATTTAATCTTGTCACAATCATAAAACAATATACAGGATATCCCAAAATTATGTTACTTCCGGAAAATGAGGGGTTCCTGAGGTCATTTGAAGCAACTTTTTCCGTAGCGAAAATGCAATCCGTGGCTTCGTTTACGAGTTATTAACGAAAAGCACTGGCCAATGAAAGGCGAGATCAGCTGGCGCGAGGCCGCCGAGCCAACGAGCTAATCAAGATCATGGCAACGTGGTCAGTGTTTTTCGTTAATATTTCGTAAACGAAGCTGCGGATTGCATTTTCGCTAAGGAAAAAGTTACTTCAAATAATCTCAGGAATCCTTCATTTCCTAGAATTAACGTAATTTTGGGACACCCTGTAGATTATTCGTATATTTAAGACCTGGTAGTTTTAGCGTTAGAAAAGATATTGCACTCAGATTGAAGTATAGATTTAGAAAATAAATTTCATCCAAATATTTTGCTGCGCAACGTTGCGTTGGTTATTTTTGCCATAAAACCAAAACTAGTGAAGATATTTAAATGCCCTGTTTCAAATGTATAATAACTTGCATGTTCTGGATGAATGTAACGATGAAGAAGAAGGTAGGGCCAATTATCGAAGGGAGAACAACAGGGGAAGACGTTACAGAGCAGGAGAAAAAAAAGACGGTACTGGAGGAAGGAAATCTAAGGGAACCGCATGAAGTATGGGTGAAGATAAGAAGTGAGATTGCGTAGGTGGAGGAGCAGAGGGAAACTTAACTATCTTTTGAAATTTAGAGGCGCTCTTGGGACATTAAGATACGATCAATGATTGTTTACCAAAGTTATAGGGATCTGCCCTATTATGGGATAAAATTCGAGATGAACGTGGCAGGTTGTTTGTTTTCGAAATGTTATTTATATTCCTAGGATCCTCTGTCGAGATCGTGTCCATAACAATTAACCTTTACACTGCTGCAGACGTATATTTACGATATGTCTCTTATATCTCTTATGATCTATTATAAGGTATAGAGGAGATGAGTCTCGTAACATGACGACATCAAATAACTCATGAAATATTTGTAATACGAAAAAATGTTTCAGATAGAAATTTCACGGTTTCCAGGGGGACATACGCTACTGAATCAGTTTTGTTATCTTGCTTTTTCATCAAGATATGAATATGACCTTCATGTTCTAAATGGAATAGTTAATATTTCTTGCTAAATTCGAATAAAGCGTTGAATTCTACATAAAAACGTATTACACTAAATAGGTAAAATAAAGGCTTTATTTTAAGCGATGTTGGACCCGCAGCAGTCAACGTGTTAACCAAGCTTCTATGGATCAACGTTTGTTCGTAATGTTGTCCAAATGGATCCACGTTGCCGAAATTGTCTTGAAATTGTAGTTGAGTTAGTTGAGAACTAATATTACGTTTAAAGTAATGTACAGGAGATGTTAGCATTCAATTAGACTTTGCATTTCCACCGCAACAAACACGATTAAAAACAATGGTCTACTTTCTAGTTAGATTTACACCGAAATGCTGCACAAAGGTTAATGAAGATTTCAGTTGACTTTTGTTGTCGACAGTAAGGACATTTGCCCTACGGCGCTTGTCGGGCTAAACGGATATTAGGAAACCCATAAAGGTGACTGTTTCCGCGCTGTAAATGCATTACTTTCGAAACGAATGCATTTACCTAGCGTTCATAAAGCCTTTATGTTAATCCACGAAAATATACAGGATGTGCGTACTGGTGTTTGGATCGATAAGACGCCTCTAGAACGGAATCGTGCCACGAAACGTTAGAATAAAAAATCACGAAACGTCGTGCTTACGTTGCGTTTTACGTGCACGTAAAACCATGAAAAAAAAATCTGCGAAAGAGAAATAAGATCTTAAAAGAATAATAAATATTTTGGAACCTCTGAATGTCGTGTTTGACGCTCTCGGTACGAAAGACTCGTTGACTCCGACACAGATTATAGCAACAGGTGCACTGGAAGCACATATCAAGTTTGAAGTCGGTCAAGTAGATCTTGAGATATCGCGTCGGGCAATTTGAGAAACGAAGTGAACATTTCCAGCAATAAATACTTTAGCACCTAGTATCGTGTGCCGTTGAAATCGCTGAAAGCCCGTAAACGTTCGAGATATGAAAGTACGTTTTCGAGAGCACATTCTCGAAACCCCATTCTTCAAGCAAATGCAAACAAGATCGTTTTTCCTAAGCTTCTGGACTACAATACACTCTTTAGCGCACCTAGATAGAACAATGGACATTCTTCAGCAAGAAGGGTCGCTAGGGGACCCTACGACTTTTACCGTTCTTTTAATTTGTATCGTACTAGTTTTTCGCAGCAGTGTTTCACATCGAAGCCAATGAAAATGCTTATTCCTTGGAAATTTCTGTACAGTGGAAAATGGATTTCGGTTACTAAAAGTGTACTCGAAATAGAAATGACAAAAATATTTGCAGTTAGGAGGAATCATGACAAAAAAAATCTAAACAGATGATTAATCAATTAAAGAAATAATTACTGTACAACAGCAGCAAGAAATATTTCCACCTTATATTTATGATTTCAAAAAATTGTTGATGCATCAAAATCGTAAATCGATAAATCTACATTCATTTTAGATCTTGAAACCTGACTCTTTGCAATCCATTACTCGTTTATTTCTAAGACGTTCTTCCTCATTAAAAATATTGTACATAGAAACATTTAATAAATATTATTATGGTTATTGATAAAAATTATTAAACAGATCAAGATTATTATTATTATTATTCAATATAATTTATTTTAATTCAATTTAATTCATTTATATATTCGGATAAACACCAATTTTTGCAATACAGAACAAAAACGTAACATACTAATAGTGACAAAGAATTATAATAAACAACACACTATTTCGAATCTAATAAAATACCGACGTAATTCATCATACAATATAAATACTATTACATTAACCCTTAGCACTGAGCACCATTCTGAACGTTAGCTAGCAGCTACTCGGCGCCACTTTTCGGCAGAAACGGGAATTTACAGACCCTCGTATTATTTAGTATGCTTTTGAAACTAACATATTATAATGATATTGGACTTATATGAATTGGCTGAAACCGAGAAATTTGCAAAAAAATCAATATTTTATTTTTTATAATTTTGTTATTGTTTGTTTTATAATTTTGTTTCGTTATTGTAATCGCTATCTATGCGAACTTTTTCTCTCGTCGCCTTGTTGCTTGGACGATATCACTATCGCTGCTATCAAAACGATGGACTAACTGTAGAAGAAAACCTTCTACATATCTGTAGTAACATTTCTGTGTAACATTTCTAACATATCTGTACAAACGTCTATCCGGAGCTCATCTTCGCTACTACTTGTGTCATGAGACTCATTCGTGTTTGAACGTTTTGCCATTGTTCTAATAAAAAATATGAATAAATACATAGGTTGAAAATTTCTAATTGTTATTACTAACTCGCAAGATGATATTTACCAAAAAAAACTTTTACCAAACAATTTATTTACCAAGAGAAGAATCACTTTTCCGATTTTCTCACTCGTTAGATCTATCTATACCGCTCGACGCTTCGAACCAGACCGAGTTCAGCTTTGAAAATCTTTTCCTCCTGATTTTACGATTATAAATCTCACTATACAGTGCGTGCTATGTTCGCATACCGATCTTTCTTCTACAAACTCGCCTTATCGCTCTTTTCAAGTGGCGTCTTCGAAGTGCTCGGACCGTCGTGAGCACGCCTCTCACGTTCTCGTCAAAACCCGCTGACATTTCTTGTATATATCTTAGTAATTGTACTATATTTTGATTTGATTTCTTGTGCCATTTCAAGAGAAAACTTCAGGGAAACATGCATGTCTGAAGAAGTTGCGCTGAAATAACTCAATTCCCTGTAATCACTAATAAACTTGAATATTCCACGAGAGGGGACAGCGGAGTGCAAAGTGTTAAAATATGATCAACAATTATTAATCAACTATATCCACCACGTACCTCGAATCACCAAAACAATCGTAGAACTCACGAACCCTAGGACATCGAACTGCGACCCTTCGATCTGCATTAAATCGCAAAGACAATGCTTATCAGTAAATAATGACAAAGCTCTCGTGGAAACAACGCTGAGCCACAGCGCTTTGGATCTGCCGCGTTTCGTAGGCGTGTCGGAAATATAAAATCTCATGGATCCCATATAGATCACGCGCCAGCTTTGATCCCGAAATCTCTCGCGCGAGGGGTATCATAATTTTTTCGTCAGAATTTTAACCAGCCCCCTTCCCTTCCGCGCGACCACGATGACTCCGAGTGCGGCCGCGGAAACGCATTTCCATGCAACACGTTTCTGCCAGTTTAATCTGTCTCCTTTTATTTACATTTCCCGCGGCGCACACTCGAGGAATTAAATTCCAGCGGCGGCGGCGCGGCACGGCGCGGCGCGGGCGTTCCGCGCGCGTTTCGATCGCGAGGCGGAAAAAAAGGACGGGCCGTCGAGTATTGTGCTGCCGGAGTCCCGGATAATCCGCGGAATTCTACGCGAGACAACGGAACGCGGCCTTTCTCTCTCTCTCTCTCACTCTCTCTCTCTCTCTCTCTCTCTCTCTCTCTCTCTCTCTCTCTCTCTCTATCTCTTTCTTTCTCTTACTTCCTATTCTTTTCTCTCTCTCTCTCTCTCTCTCTCTCATGCTCTCTATTTCTTTCTCTTCCACTTTCTACGTTTTCTCTTTTTCTCTCTAGCTCTCTTCTGCTTTCTATCGCATTTTCTATTTCGTGTTCTCGCTTTCTCTCTGTCTCTCTCTCCCACTTTTTTGTCTCCTTCTTCTCTTACCCTCTCTTGCTTTTTCTCTCTGTCTCCTTTCACATTTCTTTCTCTCTCTCTCTCTCTCTCTTTCACTCTCTCTCAATCACCGATTTTATTATGTTCTTTTGATTTACAGTGAGAAGTAAAACTGAACCTTTTAGAACGGTATAACATTTTTAAAACTGGAGTAAACGACTTGAATTTTTTTAGATGATAAAAGGATGATAGACAACGAGAAAAATACTTTCTTTTCATTTTTCTATAATTTGGAATGACCAAACAAAAAATAAAAGAACTCTCGATTATTCAATGTTCTCATTTGAACCTATAGCGAAAATTAAAAAAATACGGTTTGTATATCTTGATAATTTTTAGATGCGTGTTGAAAAATTCGTCGGAATTAGTTCACCGTGATATGAGCTGTAAACAATTAAAGATCGTGAAAATAACAATTTTTCACTAAACGTTTCAGTAGCTTTAATTTGATCGTGCGTCAACTGATTTCAATGATCTTTTCAGTATTCGCGTTTGTTACGGAGATCTACAAAATGCATTTCTTACATTTTCGTTACCGGCTCAGATAAGAAAATTGAACACTATTTCTTTCTCTCTTTTTTTGTTTCTCTCTCTCTCTCTCTCTCTCACTCTCACTCTTCCTTTGCCCCCCTCTCTCTCACTCATTCTCTTTCTCTTTCTCTTTCTCCCTCTCTCTCCTTCTCTCTGAGCAAATTCCTGTAGCGTATCCGTGTAATACGCACCTCCGTCCGTGTCGCCGAGTTCAAGCCGAGCGGAATCCGCTCGACAGACGCTGAGCAACGAAAAGATTTGCGTCCACTCAGCTTTGCGAAACGAGCTCGTCGGCAAAGGAGAAACGAGAACAACGCGACAGGGAAACGTGAAACTCCGCCATTCTCCGTCGATGTCTTGTTTTATGATTACGGCTAGAAGACATCATACGTAGCTCAAACAGAGAGGGATCAACTGTGTTCGCGAGGGAAATTGGACAGCGACGATTCTGTCAATTTCAGACAGAAGTGTCCGTTCCTTTTGTCGGTTTATATTTGAACCGTTTATTTTGAAAGTGGCATAAGTCGCTTTGTTTTCAAGTCGAGATATTTAAGAGTTTGCGTTTTAACACGTTTAAAAATATGGATGCTAACTTTCGAGAAGATTTACTTGTATTTGTTATCTCAGGATACTGATATTTTTCTCAGTATAAATAATTTCGTATAAACATTAAAAAATCACCACTTTTCATTACGGTAAAGTGACTTGAGCCACTTTCAAAATAAATAGTTTAGAAAAATCACTGACATACATTAATTTTATCCGACGTATTCTAATGAAGCGATGTTTTGAAAGGACAGTGATTTACTAAAATTGTTGAATAAATTACATATATAATAATAATATATACCATGAACATATTTAACGTAAAGGTTTGATTTAAGTATTTTTTATTTTAATATTCATAAAATACAAAAATAATTAGTACATTTTGAAACATAAGTATAAGTAATTTGTATGAAAATACATCGGTTCAATTTAATTTTCGTCATCGATAGGAGTGATCAAGTCCTCGGAAATCGTGTTTTGTTTCAAATTTTTTAAATAACTGTGGTATATCGGGGGTATATAATTAAGCAAGACCATCGTGTCTTTGTATTTTGCTGAAGAAACAGGACGAGATCCAGCATATAACGGATCCATTTCTATTTATGAATAACGCCTAGGTCTTCCTCTTTTTGCTGACAAATCCAAAGTTAGAAATTCATCTTTTTCATCTAAAGTTAGTTTATAAAACATTTTATAGCCATCTGCTGGCGGGTCTGGAGGTAGCCGCCACATCGCTATAATATAATTTACAAAACTGCACTATTCTTTCGCACTTATAAAAATAAGTCCAGTGATCACAACTTTTTTAAAAATACTGAAAATAATTCGAAACAATACTTCACCCACACTTATCACACGTTTCTATTTCTTTTACACTAAACTTCGCAATGAATTTCGTGAGTACAGCGACTTACGCCACTTTCAAAATAAACATGTTTGTTACACCGTTAATTAGCAAAACTTCTCTCGAACAAATCTCAATAGTTCTCAACTTATTGATTGCAAATTTTTTTTAAATGGAAAGATACCGTTCCATTGTAATTAGTGTTACCAGTAACTCGATTTTTTTGAAAAAGTGACTTATGCCACTTTCAAAATAAACGGCTCATTTGATGGATACTTGAAAAATATCGCACTGGATGTCAATGCTTTTGTGAAACGTGGATGAGATCAGAACTTGGGAGAAGTAAATTTCGGAAATATTAAATAGATTAGAAATATTTCTATCTTCTTATGTAATACAGAAATCGGCAAATAAATTTTTTTCAAACAATAGTTACACATGGATATTACGTAGTTAAAATATATTTGATATGCTATTTCCATTTGTAAGTGCTATTAAAAAATAAAATTAGTTGCCAAATTCTGTATTACGTGGGAAGATGAAAATATTTACAGTCTATATTTACTATTTCAAAAATCTATTTTTCACAAGCCTTGGATAAGATTGATAGTTTCGTTTGGAGAGGATGGCTTTCTAAAGTATGTATATTATGTACTTCGTTTTACGGCTGCCGAATTTATTGGGATGGTTTCGTGGGAATTAGTTTAATTATTTTTATTCGCGGAAATATTATGTGCATTTGAACTGGAACTTATATTTTCATATTATTATTATATTGTTTTGTTTAATAATTTTAGGGTGGAATAAAGTATTACCTAATTAATGATACGATGAAATAAGACTCCACAACTTTATTTAAATTACTTTTGCTAAAAAAGAATGAATGAAAAGATAAATATAGAAGTAGTTTCGTGATCATGTGTCTAATCAAACGCTGGTCTGTTACACTTACATGATCGAAACTCCTCACTAGATTACGAATTCTTACGTATTCATACATTAACTTCGATCAGACTTGCTCCAAATATCACGAGACATAGACAAGTCTCACAAAAAACGCCAAATAAATTATTCTATCCTTGCAAAGGCGTGCAACAACGTACCCCAAAAATTACAGAACACTTTTTCCTAAAATAATTCTCAGCATATTGCATGTACTGTCCCTCTTTGCCTGCACACTGGAAGCAAACTTTTCAATCTCCATTTTTTTCCGCGAATGTTCCGACGATCCGAAATAGTCGGGACACTCGGTATAACAGATGGATGCGAATAAAGTTCCTAAGAGCCGTAGATATCCCGGTAATGGTGACTAAAAGTGCGCCGGCGGACGCGGAAGCAGCGGCGCCGCATTAACGAAGAGTGACTCGGTCGCCTAACAGAAAAATATCTGGTTGTTACGCCACAGTTTTATATACCGCGGCGAATTCACCGAATTACGGAGGACAGTTAACGAAGTTTAATTATTTAAAAAGGACCGGGCGACTGCTCGCGAAAGAACGTATTTACTTACGTTCCCAGCAGCGGCGACGGCAGCAGCAGCAGCAGCAACCATGCCACGGCTGCGGAACGAATTCACCAAGCGGCGTGAAATGTGCGGTTCGTTAAAATATGCATAATTCGAAACAATTTGCAGCATTCGCGGAACGCGTGCGCGCTCCGGCCTTATTCTGATGCACATATTGCATTCCCACGCTGCTGGGCCCGCGACTCCGCCGCCGCGGTTTTCCCAAAGACACATATTCGTCTCATGCATTATTTCCAAACGCAGTATTTTCGCATCGAAAATTCAAGCAGTCCTCCGTTCGTATTTTTTGCACGCAAATCGCCGAGCATAATGCCGGCGAGGCCGGTGCAAGTTGATGCAGCTTTTTGCTAGCGGATTCGCCAATTTTCATTCGTGTCGATGGCACAATCGAAAATGATACCATTCGTCTTATCTCAATGTACGATGTTAGGCGAAATTCTCAGTTCTCTTTATTCTTCGTTTGTTCAGTGTTCGAGTTGCAACTATTGTTATTATACTTTGCAGAATTACGTCGGGATCGATAGAGTTGTTAGAAGGAAAGCTTTATAAGATTCACTGAAACAATTACACTGGTGGACAAAATCATAAGACACCTAGGATACCTAAGACACCTAGTGTAAGAAGCTAACATAATAGTTACATTAAAATGCATTTCATTTAAAGCGAGATAATTTATTGCTGCGTAACGTTTTCATAAATATAGGAGAAGGTAATGAAAAATGTTGAATTTGAACCACAATAGTACAATTTTATTTGTACAAAATTATAAGAAATAGAAACTAAATAACAAATTCGAGTACTGTTTAATCCTTTCAATAAATTAAAAATAATACATTCACGTTTTTAAATTCTTTCAATCTCTTTACGATTTTATATCGCGTCGACCCAATTTTTCCACGAATGCATCAAATTCACAGTCTACTCCTGTTCTCGATTCTATTAAGTACATCGTATCCTCTTACAAAATATTCTCAAATTGTCATCCAAGGGATGCTATAAATTCTCTAAATATCGTGAAATACAAAATCGTGCTGTACACGCACGTGTGACGCTGCTCGCCAACGTATTAAAAGAAAAAGAGATGTACATTTATCGTGCTCCTGCATTAACGTGGACATTTAAATATTGACAAAAAAAA